>NC_137430.1:25614139-26226639 GCF_964374335.1 Astatotilapia calliptera
GATGACCATGCAGAACTGCTGGTTTATTTCAGAGACAGGGCTCTGTAAGTGTGGTATAAGGTCAATGCAACAGTGTGAAACATGAGATTTTTTTTTTCTTTTGAAGACAGATTGTGAAAGTGAGGTGTGTCAAGGAAGCTTTGGCTTTTATGCCATATTTTTACACCACTGAAAGTCATTACAGGTAGCCGAGGGCAAACTGTCCCTCATTACTGAAGACTGAAGAATGTTCACTTCGTCAAACAGTTTCTCAAGCCTGCTGTTGCGAATCATAGCCACCCTTTGGATATTTTGACAAATTAAATTTAGTCTGCAAACCTTCTTACATATGACCGGCATAAGTGGTTGCACAGTTGTATCGGTATTTTCTGTCTCACTATGTTGGTGCAGATTTCTTAAAAACTTGGAAGGTCAGAGTGCAGTTTAGACTAGAGATAACACGATACCACTTTTTTTTATGTCCAATGCCGATATCATAAATTTGGATATCTGCCAATACCGATATGAATCTGATATAGTGTATGTTTTATTCAACAAAACTGTTTTTTTAATATCTTGCTGCATTTTGTATAAGTTCATACTCAAGAAAAAAAAAACACTAAAGCTATTCTGTTAAACCTGTATGCAAAAAAAATACGCTGCACCCAAAATATTTCATAGTTCATCAATACTGAGCTAATAAACTTGAACCCTACACCATCCTCCCTATTCTGGTATTTTAAAGAGTATTTAGAAGAAATATTAAACAACCTAACTAATAGGGTTGCCAACTCAAAGCAAAACAAAAATAGGGAACCACCCTCTGCCTCGTGATGCTTAAATTAAAGTTGATTGCATTGATTAATGCACGTGTAAAATAAATAAATAAATATGCACAGAAACAAATTATTTTTCTACAATAATTAAATAGTACACAGTACAAGTACATTTTACATCAGATTAAAGCTTTGGGTGTAAGATTCAGACAATTATTTATTAAAAGCTTGACATTTTAAATGAGAATAAGAAAGAAAAGTATGTCTTTGTGCCCCCCTTCCCTGTTAATGCCCCACCTGGCCCCCTGGCAAAACTTTGCTAGATCCGCCCCTGCACAGTTACCAGCCGTCAGATTCGTAGAAAAGGATTCTGGTGTAGAAAGTAATATTAAATAAGTTCTAACAACAGCTGATCAAGCTTAAACGTGCTGCTGTTGTTTAGCCGCTGGCTTTCTCTCTCTAGTGCAAAGTGGGCCAAAAACAAAGAAGAGAGACGGGAGTCGCAACAGAAAAGCCGATCAGCTGATCATTGATCAGTTTCATGATTGAAGTAGCAGCAGGAGAGGGAGGGAGGGAGAGAGAAGAGGCAGTCGCTCCATATATCGGTTGTTAAACTTAACGTGGTAATGCTTTACAAACATTCAGAGATGAACTTACACATTTGCTTTACTTCTCGCGGGAATAACTTTCTCAGAGATGAAATGCCGGTTTGGTAGCGAGGCTCCAAATGCTCAACCAGACCGCCGACAGGTGTCGCATGCCACAGCCGCTCTATCAAGTAACGCATACTGGTCCGACGTGCTAAGGTGATGAGCTGAGTTATGTGTGATATTTAATGGATCGGATTACATTTTTTATTTCTCTCCAATATCCGATCCAGTAATTTAGGTCAGTATCGGACCAATACGTAATATCGGATCGGTCCATCCCTAGTTTACACCAAACAAAACCTCACAGCTTTGCATCCAAGAGCAGTTAGTATGCGGCAGTATGAGCACTGAGAGAGACGGATAATGGTAATAATTGTCATAACTGAAAATTCATCACTTAAGGAAGAAATGCTTGATTCATGCTTATGTAAGCAGGTTCAAATTTGTGCATTTGCATCTTAATGTATGTGTAAAATAGTGTCACATCTAAGGCAGTTTTAGGAAAGTTCCACCTTGATTAGAGGGAATGTAACTGATATTAATAGACAGTCCCCCATTCACTTGATAAGTTTCTGGTGACTTTCTCCTTCTGGCCAGTAGTAGTGGCACATGGCAACACTAGAGCGAACATACTGCCTCGTTTTGTTCCCTAAATGTCTTGTTAAAATTCCAGTTATTGACCCTGGATGAGAAATCACTTGTGTGCTATTTTAACCTTTTAATATCGAGCTGTCAGAGCCAGTTAGATCCTCTGGTGATGAGTAATTTTCACACCAGTCAGACTGTTAAGTTTGCTAACTGGCCTGTTAGAGTTTTGTCAAAGTGGGGGAAAAGTCTCAGAAGAACCTCATAATGTCTTCTAATGAAGTCATCTGTAGTGGTTTAGACACCATGCGTTCTCCAGATGTGAAAATACTGGCTTTTTAGTAGTATTGTTATTTATTTTTAACCTCTAGGGTTGCAACTAACAAATTTTGTCATTAACTTGTTTTTTTTGTTTTTTTCCATTATGTCATTAATTAATAAAACAATCCATTGGCCAATCCATATTTGTTCCTCTTCCTTCTGGGGTTCCAAGTATATTTAAGTGGTTTCCATCTACCCAACACTCATGTCCCAAGATAATAAAATAGAAATCACGAAAAATTAAATGTTTCCACCTGTGATGCTCAGACCAGTCATATAACTTTATTACCTCGTTGTGTGAACAGATATGTAAATAAGAGTTTTCCTTGTCTTTTTAAGGCCACAGTTACACAGACCTAGAGAGCAGTCAGTGAAATCGACTCTTTTCAGAAGACATAAATTTTGCTTTGAACTCAGACTTTTTGCTCACACTCACAGATCAATTACTGCTTAGTGGGTAATTGGCAAGTGTTTGCAGATATGTCAGCATCTTCTGTGGAACTGCTCATCAACTTGTTGGTGAATACCTATTTTTTTTTTTTCTTAACAACCAGTGTTTGCCAGGCAGTCACCAACCAGTGTGTAGGTCTGCGTCACTGGGGTATAAGATAATTATATATTTACGTATGTGTTGTGTTGGTGGTGCATTAAAAAAAAAATTAAGTATCTACAGAGCAGCATGAATTGTGATCAATATATAAAGTAGATTTAAACTCTGTAATTCTTTCCTTGTCTTTGTTCTCCTGTTTCTTTTTGCAGATTTTGAGGATCTGTTTGATGACGATGACCTGCAGTGATGACACCTGTTTGAGCTGCTGAACATGTACATAAAAGGAATGAAGAAATTGCCCCATTCTCTCTACAAGTCTCTTATTTGTACAGTTTCCCTCATGTAAATCACTCAGCCGAATATTGAAATAAAACCTTTTTGTTTTTACAAAAAAAGTGGTGGTGAACCAGGTGTCTGAATTCTGAGAATCTCTTACATTCCTGCTGAAGAGAAAATTATGAGTATGGTTTTGGTGTCGTCTTGTTTGAATCTGCTCCTGCCTGGATTGTAGGCTTGTTTCTCCTGAGAACCACCTGTTAGCAGACGTAATTACATATGTGTTAACGTGATCACTCAATGATCAGCGGGAGCATGATGGGACAGGAATAGGGCTGGAAAAATGTGGAAATGCTAAAAAAAACCAAAAACTCCAGAACAAATAAACATGAAAGAAATAAAAAGCCAGTGTGCAATAATTAAGGTATGACTATGCAGGAACAGCAAAGTACTGTAAACAGAGAAAATGGAAAAAAGATGTTTCTCCTCGTCCACCCTCTTTTTAATGGCCGACTATACTAAAACCAACTTCTTCCAAGTACTTTGGTGACAATTTGTGAATTTTCCAGCATGATTGAGCAACATGTCTCAAGACAAAGCAATAACTTAATTGCACAAGATCAGAGTTTGGATTCATGGCCAGGAAAACTCCAAATCTTAATGAAACTGAAAATCTGTAGTGAGGCTTTAAAAACAGGTGGATGGAAAGATTTACATTCTGTACAGGATAAAGAAAATAATGAAGTTTGTATGTTATATTTTACAAGTAGCATGCTGTCAAGAGTATTTACCTAATGCTTCATAAAAAGTTTAATTTTACTTTACTAAAGGCAGATTTTGTATTTAGTATAGGCCTCGGATTATGGAAAGTTCCAAACTACAGCAGGTCATCAAGTGGAAAACTTGCTATGGGAAACATTTTACAATTTAACGCCAGATTAAAACCAATCAGGTCAAACACTAAGGTTACTAAAAGAAAGCTCTTCTGCATAGCAGATAAATGAGATATACAGTAAATGCATGTGTAAGATTTAGTGTTTTATTGTAAAAGGACAATTACACAGGTGATACTGTCAATAAAATAACATTTGTAATGAGTAGTTACATTACCAGTTGAAGCGCAGTGGTATTTTTGACACATACAGTGACGTGGGCTCTATGTAGGCCTGCGAAAAACTAGCTTGATCCTTACAGCTTTAAAAGTTAAGAGGGTACTAAGCATCCAAGTGCTGCTAATCAAATGCACTTTATAAATCACTTATCCCTTTACCACATCTTTAAATCAGAAATTTTGCATTCAGGTGTGTGTCAGTGTCACAATCTTCCCAGGAGTACACATTCCAGCAGACAATGCAATGCTCAGAGAAACCCAAGAGCTCCATCTCAGACTACGCAGGCCTCAGTTAGAATTTTAAATGTTAAACTTCATGACAGTGCAGTAAGATAAAGACTGAACAAGTATTGTTTATGGCAGCACAGCTTAGGTTTGCAAAAATTCAGTGGAACAAACCTTAAAGTCTGGAACAATGCCGTTTGCACAGGCAAAACTACATTGGAGATGTTATGCACTAACACCTCATACGAGCTGTTAAGCACTTTGGTTGGCTAATGATTTGGGTTTGTTTTGCAGGCAAAGGACCTGGACAACTTAAACCCATTAGGCTGATGGTGAAATTCTCTGTATATCAAAGAGTTCTAGAGTCAGAAGTAAGGCCACAAGTCTGACAACTAACATTTGGCCCAATTTAGGCCATGCAATGGGGCAATGATCCAAGCACAGAAGCAAATCTCCATCAGAATGTTTGGAAAAAAGAAAAAGTGTTGCAATGGTCCAGTCAAACTCCAGATCTCAAACCAAAATGAAGCAACGCTGTAAAGAAGAGCAGGCCTCTTCCTTTTGCTCTACAAGGACTTGCAGTTTTCTCTAATGGTGACCAAACTAAAACACCTCAAGCTATTCAAAATCCTCCAACTGTAGTTCAGTCTTTAGCTATTTCACAATCGGTCATTTAAGCACCGTGTTCAAAATCTTATACTTCCATAAATGTTAAACATATTCTCTCTCTGGAATAAGACAATGTTTAAAACTGATTTTCTCTTAAAAGTCATATTTGTTTTAAATTAAATTACATTTAGTGTCAAAAATATTTTCAGTAAAAGAACCAAAAACAATAAAAAACCCCTGCAGCTATTCTGGACATAAACCTGATAACATTACTGAATGGCCTAAATGAATTATAGGCTTATATAGTCAGATGTGGTGATATTGCATCATATATCTCAGATACATCGTTTTTCTACTAAAATCATTGTGTGTGTGTGTGTTTGTGTACCTGTGTGTGTCTTACGTGGCTGGCATGCCTGAACACAGTTAAACTCAGGAGGAAACTGTAGATTATCAAATTCCTCATGTGTGGACCAGCTGTGCTTGCATGTTGTGTGTGTTCAGACAGAAGCTGTGGTTTGGCCCTCATTGAGGTCTCTGAGAAGTGCTTATGTGGCACCTCAACGCCCCTTTATTTTACAGCCCTGTGTCTTTCCTCTGCCTCCTCTGTGGTCTTTATTTTACTTTACATGAGTTATTGTTGCATCTCTGAAACAGATGTGATTTCTTACATTTAATATAATTAAACAATCAACCGTGAAGTATCTTAAATTAACAACTTGAGGTTTCTTCTTTTCACCCAATACTCCACGTCTTCATCTTTACTCAGAGCTCTCCCACCGTCTCTGCTTTTCTGTCTTTAATTACAGTGCCTCCAATTGGCTGAAAGTTTCAGCCAATCAGGCATCTTCTTGGGGTGGCCCTTGACCCCCCTCAGGTAATCATGCTGAGCCTTTTTTAGTGCGTGTCAGAGATGATGGGCTCACTTTAAAACGTTGCTGGATCCTTTTGTCAGATCAGTCTGTAAGAAGAGCTGCAGGGCAGGCAAGGAGTCCCTAACACACACACAAACACCTCCCACGTACACACCTGGTGGACTGAGCTTCATCCGAGTCCACTTTGGATCCTCTGGAAGGAAACTCTGAAGTCAAACAACCGCAGGTAAGAGACCAAACAGTGCAGTCTGTGTTTACTTTTGGTAGAATCAGGTATTTTCCGAGGCTTAAAATTCTGCTGAAATTCTGCTGAAAAACACCTGGTTCTGTTTTACTATGACAAACCAGTAGGTTGAACCCAGCCAGGAGCCGTTGTGGCAACATGTTTGTTTCAAGAGTTCAATTCCAAGCCACAGGCAGAGGTCACTTCTCCAACTGTTGAGGCTTTTGATAGAGCTTTAAAAGTTTTGTAAAGCTATTTTTGAGCTTTAAAATGCATCTTTGTGAGAAAAATAGTGACTCGTGGCTAAAATGTTACTACTATGGCTGGTTGGACCATATTTTTGGAGCCAGTGATCAAAGTATATGTGAAAAAAAGGATTTTGCATCATGTGAAGTGTCAAACAGGTACAGGCACAGAAAGGATCAAAGTGACAGTGGTTTTCAAGATTGTGTTTTTGTTGAGGTCCAGTCATGGCTGAAAGAAGACGGACCAGTTTCTCCGGTGTGTTGATCACCATTGTGCTGGCTGTGATGCTGCTGCCTGGTGAGTACCCAGCAGACATGGGACATTACAGACGGCGTCAGATAACAAGGCCAGATTGTCAGCTATACATTATATTATAGCGAATTATGGAAATGATGACAGGTAGCTAAATTATAATGTTGATTAGTAATCTCACAGTGTAAATATATTCATATTCTATAATACTGCAGATTGAAATCTCTATTGGAAGAAACAATCACAATAACACAATCAGAAGATGCACAATTAGGAGCCCAATAAATTAAAGAATTATTAAAAAATATTTGCAAGACAGCAAAGCTCCAAGATCTCCAAGAGTTTGGAGGTTAGTCTGCTTTATGGGTGCATTCCAAGCTCGGTGACAGTGTTAGGATCTCAAATGAAAATGTGTTAGTGGTGAAAAGATGGAGCTTTTTCTTTTATTTATATTATATACATTGCTTGGGTTTTTGGTAGGTCTGCAACAAATATTTTCTTAATCAAACTTGAGGGTTTTGTTTCTAAGTGCCTCCAACAAAGTCTGAGATAATGTCATCAGATATCTTAGATGCAACCCCAAACCTAAAGATAATCACTTTGAAATTGTATTAAAGGCACAAAAGCACTAAAACCTCACACTCCAAAACCAGCAACCCATCGTATCTTTCATCAGAACAAAATTTATTAATATCTTACACTCTTATCTAATACTTCAGTGTATACAAAGCTATAACTAATTAAAAATCTGTCTAAACTCATCTTATTCAAACAGGCTTCAGCAACTTTCAACTACTTTTCTAGCTCCACTTTAAAGCAAAGTTACCTGTAAAACACGGTGCCTCTATGACACGTGGATACTCTGAAAGATAAGCACACTCCCCAAAAGTCTTCAGTGCTGAGATGCTGCCATTTAAAGTGAAAAAACATCCCTGAAAGACTGCAGTTTCCGGTGAATGCTCACTTCTCGCACTGCAAGTCTGTTCTTAAATACAGTCCTTGAGCAAATAAGAGTCCATTCATGTCCCGACTGATGGGTAGAACAAAAGAACAATGATGACATAAAAGCATGTTTCCAGTTTTACGAGTTGAAAAACTGAATGATTGAAGAGTAAATCGTGAGGTGAAGGGTAGACTTTACTGTGGGTAAGAATGAGTCATTCAAGTCCACATTGATGACGAATGTCAGCCATTATTTCTTAATGTTAGCAGGGACACAGCAGTGATGAGTGACTTTCTTTCTTTGTCTGTTTTTAAAAAAATTAAATATTCATGAATCAGAGCTTTTACCTTTTGCATTTAGGTTGACATGCAGTTATTTTAAACCATTAAAAAACACACAGCTGGCTATAGATCAGTGTGATACTAATAAAGCTATTCAGAGCCAGAGGATCTAGCTTTTAGACTTACAACATTTTTGATTTTGTGGATCAGTTTAGCAGCTTATTTTTCCAACTTTCCTTTGATTGTTCGAGCCTCCTTAAAATGCATTTGCCTTGAGCTATTGCTTCATTTCAAGGTTCAGTTTGTTAAAGCTAAAGTTTAGTTGCAGTACATCTGATGAGTTCATGAGAACTGGGTTTCACATATATCATCACGCGGCTCTATAACATGCCTGTGATGCTCATATATCACCGGCGATGTTGCAACATGGAGACAGTTTGTTCCCCTACCACCTGTTTCCAGTTCTCTCTCTTCTTGATTGACATGCTTTCTTTTAAAATTGGTTTTCAAAGTTACGCTCCCTGATGGATAAAGGGGAAAAAATACAGTAACGAGGAAGAGGAGGAGTTACTTTGATCAGTAAAAAAATTATTACCTGTCAGCATCACCTCCTCTATGCCCTCTTAAAGTGCTGCTGTTTCCAGATGTGCCTGCCATTTTTTACAGGCTTGTTAAAAGAAAGAAAGAGAGAAATAGAGTGGATATACTGAGGCAGCATCATTCAGCCCACCCTCCTCCTCCTCCTCCTCCTCCTAAACATCACCATGGGTCACCTTCCCACCTTCTCCTTTAACTTTAGGATCCATACCTTTAGTTTAACCTCACAGGTGACAGTGCATATCCATTCTTCCAATCCCAACATTAAAAAAGAAGAAAAGAAGAAGAAAAATCAAGAGATTAATGTTTTTTTCCACTTAAAACACACGGCACGTAACCCTAATTTATCCCCTGTGGATCTTTTTAAGGCTGTCATCTGTTCCTCTCTTCTTCTTCCTCCTTCTCCTCTTCCTCCCCTTCTGTGAGGGACTAACACCTTCTCCCTGCGGAGATGAAAGGAACCCGGAGCAGAGCTGAATCTGAATCTGCTGTTCCTTCGACTTCAAACTGTGCACACGTGTGCATGTATGTGCATACAGATACACACGGCCCTTTGAAAGCACAGCGTGGGGCTTCGTGTTACAAGCACCCCTATAAAAATCTACAAAGAACTGCAGTAACCAGTGCTTCAGGCAGTGCCAATTACCCCAGCCCTATTTAATGAAAACTATCAGCCCGTAAGCATTTGAGGTTTAATGTCATGTTATCGCTTGGATATTACAGACAAATTAGATTAGAAAGAATCAGCAATTTTGACTTCAGCAACATCTGTTTTTGCTTTTCTCTGTTTGCAGCATTCTTGTCTGCTGGACCAATTGTGCAAAAGCCCAGAGGAGATGGTAAGTATGTGGTTTTTACCTTTAAAGATACTTCAACATGTGTGTTTGTTTCTAAAGAGTGCACGGTGACCGAGTTTTTGAAAAGTTTGTCCATGGAAGAGGTTTGTGATTGGAAAGTAAACACAGATTTATGACTTCCACCTCACCTGGCTTCTGTGTAGCTTCAACTCTTGACCCTGTGATTGAGAGCTAATGTGAGATGGAAGCCGTTTTCTAGCGAATACAAAAAAAAGGGGTTTGAGTCCTTGAATGTTTTGTTGGAAACTTTAAAAGTCACTAGAAAGTCCTTGAATATGATGTCAGCGTGGAAGCCTTTGGATCAGCCGTGTCTTTGCTTTTTCCCCTCATCTCCTGCCCTCAGCGGGGGAAAGCATCCAGGAGAAGGCGGCTGCTGCAGCAGCACACAGGAGGCTGATCCGCAACCGCAGGAACATCAGCTGGTACAAACAGCACTCTGACTTCTGGGCATGGTACAAGTACTTTACTGACAACGGCAACCAGGAGGCAGTGAGTGAACGCTTTGTTTTCGACATTAACGGTGTCATGAAATGAAAGTTTCCATGTAACACTTCAGCTATTCAATATGAAACAAAACTCTTTAGTATTGACAAGTTGTTAATGAGATGATTGGTTCTCTTATATTTAAAGCTGCTCTAATTAATGCTTTTATATTAACCCTTTAAAGCCTGAACCATGAAATAATTAAAATGGATTTTTAATATATTAATGTACATGCCAACTTATTTGTATTGTATTTGCCAAATCTGGCATTTATTTTGCAATGTATTGCTTAAAAATGTGTTGTGCAGTTTATTTAGGTTTTTTGTGGGGGAAATAATCATGTTGATGATGTAGAAGTTGCCATAACTCACAAAAACTGTATGTATCAAATGTGAGGTATTATAGGTATTACTTGAGTCTTTTGCAGTGACCAAACCATAAATTAAATCTGATCTCTACTGTTTTAGCACCTTTTAGCACAGTTTTTGGTTCCTTTCAGCTTCACTGCTTTGATTTATTGTTGCTGCCCTTGTTTTTTAGACATGACAAGGGGGCAAGGAAGGACTCGGAATTTGGATTCAGGAAAAATGAGTGGAGTCACTAAGAAGTCGCAAATATTATTATCATCCTAAACCTGAATATATCACTAACAACTCTCACATATAAAGTTAATGAGCCAGTAAAATCAGGAGTAGTTTGAAAAGTTGCGTGAATTTCTGCTGGGAAAAGTTGACGGAGTGAGTTTTATCAAACAGGAATTAAACACACACAACCAAATGTCCTTTCAAAGGACTCTGCAGCAGGCACCAGATCTACAGAGGCCTGTCCAGCTTCTTTCACCAGAAGGTTCAGTTCACCTAAACAGCTAAACTAAAGATTCACACCTGCTACAAAACACAATAAAACAAAAGAAACAAACAAAAATTACATTTCTCTTACATGTCAACATTATAATCAATAAAACAGGGTTACCAACAAAAAGCTAGCGTTCTGCTAATGCATGCTGATTGGTCAGTTACTTCCTTGATAGCACCAGTTTTCAAAAACAGAGGCTAGGAGGACAATCGTGTTTATGAATAGGAAGAAGCCGGTTATTACTGCTGTTTTACAGTCTCATACTCTTATATTAAAAAACCATAATTAAAATTGCCAGAGTACAAATGTTGACCACACAGAGTTTATCATTTCGGCCAGAGATAGTTTCTTTCTGAGCGCCTCCCTGTAAAACTGGATGTTCAGAGAGTGGTGGTTCTCTGAGAAGCCTTTTACTTTTATTGATGTTACATGTCATCCGATCAGTGAAAAAACAATAAACCCTTACTCCCTTCAGATTCAGGAGATGGATCGCATCTTCCTCGCCTACCTCCAGAACAAGAACCGTGCTGAGGGGCGTCGCTCCTACAAGGCCTACTTGAGACACCTGGGAGATGTTTATAAATCCTGCTCCGATACTGAAGACCCCAACTGCGTGGCTTCCTACACCAGCAGGGCCAGTCCTAAAGCGGAACCCCCCAAACCTGCCCCAGTAAAAACCTGTGACCCCACCAAGGACCCCTACTGCATGTACATGGCTTTAGTCCAGGGAAAGAGCCCTTACAAGCCATTGGTGCTCCCGGCTGCCACCCCTGCTCCTCAGTACGTCCACTCTCCTGCTCCAGCCAAGGACCCTCAGTCAGGGTACTATTACTACTCGCCGTCCACGATGCCTTTCCTGACCATGGTATGCTATGTATTTTTTGTGCATAGTATACATGTATATTTACTGTATTTTAATTAATTAATTATTCATTGCACGTTTTGTATCATGGCATACAAAATATCACAATTTTTCAAACTGTTTACAACTGAAAAACTGATTATTGTTTAAATTTAAGGTAATTTAGAGAATTTTTAGAGTTCTTTATTTAGAATTTAGAGTTCTTGTTAAAACTTATGTTATTATTAGATAATAGAACCTTAGACTGCTGGGCAGTGGTGCATCTGAAAGCTCCCATGGGTAAGATTTGCAAACCTATATCTATAATTGTTGCCCAAGATGGATGCATTCAGCAGGAGCAATAATTTAATTGCTTACAAATGTTTTCGATGAGAAAAAATTTGCACCCATCTCATAATATGGATCCTTGTTTCTCGTGCTTCAGGAGCAGAAGGTAGAGTTGCTGCGGATCTGTGGCTCTGATGATGTGGAGTGTCTGCAGTACCATCTGAAAGCTGCTTATGGGTATTCTGGTGGGTCCCGTCCATCATATGCCCACCTTGGCTGTGACCCCAAGAAAGATCCTGCCTGCAAAATGTTACAGAAAGCTCCTGCTGGTCTCTACATGAATGCCTATTCTGCCTCCAGTACGGTAGGTCTTATTCGTCATACTAATTTCCTTCAACAGCTTTCTGCATTACTGTATTTTAATTTTACTCTATCCCTCCAGGCTCCCCAAGCTGCACCAGGATCCTGCAATCCTCTTTTTGAAGACGGTTGCAACCCTCTTACCGCCACCAGATTTTCCACTTCTCCAGAATCATACAAAAGTAACGAGAGAGATCAGGCCGCTGCCATCCGTGCTGCCCCTCCTGCTGAGCAGTATGACCCCTATTCCATGTATAGGGATTCTTATTCTAATGTTAACAGAGTCACTGATCCTTATGCTATGTATCGCCAGGCCAGTGCCCCAACTTCTCCTCCAGCTACTGATCTCTTTGCTGTACTGCGCCAATACATGGCCCAAGCTCACACTAATGACCCATATGCTCCACGTATGGGGGCTGCTTCTGAGTCAAACTCCAACGATCCTTACTCTACTATGCGTGATGCAGCAGGCGCTATGCACCTGCACACCCCTCCCTCCCCCAGGCAGCAGCACCCTTATTCCTATCCCAGTTATGAGGAACCTGCCCAGGAGGAACGCCACCCTCTGGGTCCCCCAGGCAAAACCAAGGAGGGCTACGACTGTTTCATTGGCTATGACCGTGAATGCTATCCCGTGAAGCCCAGCGCACCTCGCTCTGGAGTTCAACGTCGCATCCCTTACCCTGCTGAGGCCTATGAGCCCCACCTGAATTCTGACGGCACCCGCAACGGCGTCCTGGAGCCTGTAAACCCACACTGTGACCCCGAGTATGACCGTGACTGCCGCCTGCGTCGCTATGAGACCGAGCAGCCTCAAAGCCAGCCTGAACGTCATGCTGCAGAGGACCACAGCCAGACGGCAGCCGAGAGAGAGCAGGTTAATCAGGACCAGTATGAAGCAGAGCCCTACCAGAGCGGCCAGGAGGAATCTCACACACCCTACCAGCCTCTCTCACAAGGCATGCCCAGCCTCCAGGACATACTGAGGCGCTATGGAGACCAGTATCCCGGGCAGGAGGATCACAGAGCTTATGCAGACAACTACCACAAGAAGTAAACAGGCTAACACGCACAAAAGCATGCAGATGGACATGAATGCACAGTCCCAATGCGTTCCTGTAGTTCAGCCCTTGAACGCCTCATGCCCCGAGAAACCAGTTCTATCTGGACCAGAGGTGGGACACAGGTGAATTTGATGGACCCAGAGAGCAAGTACATGCATGTACATCCCAAACACAGCTTCTTGCTTTGGGAGCCTGCTAAAAACTTTCCTGGAACGCCTTCTTATAACTTTAGTTGCTTCAGGCCTGATGCTTTGATTTATTGCTTTTTACTTTCTACCTTAAACTCTCCTCTGTGCTTTCAAGTGTGTAATGACCTCGCAGCTCTCAGCTTTGCTTCTGTATCTGTGCATTATTTTTAAAATGAAATATTGTTTATTGCTTTTTGACACAGATGGATTGTCATTTTTTTCATTTTAATTGTTCTAATAAAAAATACAGAAATATGTTTGTTGGCTTTGATTTTTTTTTTTTTTTTTGCATTTTACTGCACCATGACATACTGACTAGCTACTATAATCTGGAACAAATGGATCCACTCAGAAAGAAAAAAACATAATATGGGTATTTGGGGGTTACATCTATGATATAAAAGCTGAAGTAGAGTTTTAAGAAATATAAGCATCCACTGATTTTTGGTTTTTCATTTCTTTTGAATGAATGCAAAGGGGGGGAAAAAAAATCCCGACTTGTATTATATGTCCAAAATAAATAAAAGCAAACTTTAATTAGAATCAAGCATTTCTTGGGTATTGCACGCTGTCTGCCAAAATCTTGAAGTCTTCTGAACAGAAATATATATTCTGGTCCAGGGTTACCATTTGAATAAACACTGGACAGATTAGCAGGCTTTACTCAAATGACAATTTGCACTCACATACCGTGTACAAAACTTTAAATATACTTCACTTACACAGACTATAGGGTTTATCATTTAGTGTAAAATTATTATTATTTCTACTGATGCCCTGAAGTAAATGCAAAAAGTGTAAATTTCTTTTGTCAATTATTCCCTTTCTCTGTCTCATTAACACACAGGGGTGGCTGTAGCTCAGGAGGTAGCGCACGTCATCCACTAATTGGAAGGTTGGTGGTTTAGTCCCTGGCTGTCCCAGTCTGCATGCCAAAGTAAAGTATCGTTAGCGTGCAACCCTCAGGTTTTTTTCTGAATTGTTTATTGGACTGTGAATGTGAAGCAGAAAGAAGAAAAACAAATGCTTGAATGAGGACTGTTGTATAAAGCAGTTTGAATGCCTCAGTCAAGTAGAAAATACTACGAACGAGTGTTTACCATTAACATAAATTCATGCATCTCATTGCTTTTTGAGAAACACTCACATGGGATTTTAATAGTCTTCCTTTAAAAACCAAAAAACCTTTGTGAGTACTGTATATTACACGGTGTACACCAAATGTTCGGGGCCCAACGCCTGCTGTGAAGGAGAAAAAAAGAGTTCAGCTGTTCCACGAAACAGAATTTCTTTTAGGAATGTGCTTGTTAGTTTTCTCAAAAATGTGGTTTTGCTATTGCTGTGGTGGTGGGGTGTGGTTTTGGCTCAGCTGTGGGGAGTAGAGGTGGAACAGGAGATTCAGAGCTCAGTGCCAATCAGAGACTGAGTGGCACAGCTGTGGCACATTGTTTAATCAGTCTCTCCTATTTATGCAGCAGCATGCTAGAACCCCCGGTAAGCACTCATGGTGGCCGGTGTGGTAGAAACCATCAGATGACTGAGCGACCTGACACTGAGTGCGTGCGGCCGTGCCAGAGTGCCTGAGCATATGAACACTCACGCTGGAGTGTGAACTGTTGTTGTAAATGAAGGCACAAGGAGACAGAGCTGTACTACACTTCCAGCAGTGTTACAGTCATGCAGGAAAGAACTGCATGATTCACACTAAACAATCGCAACTGTCATTCAACTTGCTGTAGTTTCCAGTGCTGTGCGTGCAGTGTCAAAACAACTGTAATCACTTTCCTAAATTTACTTATTCGTATGTCCTAACCTAGATTATTTTTATGTTGGTCGAGTCAGTCACTACTTGCGCTTCCTCTAAGTGAGGACTGATGCTTTCTTCTTTTTTTTGAATTTGAGGTTTCTTCTGCTCTACTCTTATCCAAACTGTGACTCCATTGTTTTCCATGCTGGATCTCTCAGTTAGCTCCAAAAGACACAGCAAGAGGAGGGTGAGAGGCCCGACTTTCATTGATCCAGGAGCCGTCAAACACATTAACGCCACATGCCTTCAGCAGATTGGAGTGAAGCTCTTGTAGGCCTCAAAGTTCAGCTGAAAACCATTCAGTTGCAAACAAAAGGACAAAGGGTATGCAGGATTTGTTTTGTTTTAATTAGGTAATAAAAATCAGGGGATACGGTGCAAGTTGTGATGAATATATGATGAGAATTTCTTTTATAAAAACAGAGATGAACTCCTTTGAGGCATCACATATTGGTGTTAATTAAAAGAGGGATGGTTGTAAAAGGGATCCAGCAGGGTAGCATTTATAGATTTGAAGAGGAGGAACATTGTCAAACAACATGCTCAAAAGCAAATATAGACCCGATTCACTGTAAAGGCTGGTTAAGTAATTTTCTAAGATTGGAATGAAGAATGAGGACCTAAATCTGGAAGCAACACATCATGGACTTGTAATATGTGTCGGATGATTCACTGTCAGGTATGAGTAGGAGAAAATGATGATACTTGCACTGATAAAGCTGGATCATCCTCTTTTTGGAATACTTATTTACTGTGGACACAGTTAAAAAAAATAAATTAAATGAAGTGGGACGTTTTAGTTGAAATGTGTATTTAGCCTGATGAATAAACCGAAAGAAAAGCAGTAGGAAGTAAAACAAGAAGCTGTCTTCTATCATCACAGTTACAAATATTGGCTCAGTTTTTTGAGTAACTGAAATAAAAATATAAAAAAAAAAAACTGACAGGAGAGCTTCTAAAAATTTGAAAATCCACTCAAAAGTTTTAAAAAGATTTTATCTAACAAAACAGAGGTGCTGTGGGAAGAAAAACACAATTTGCATCACTACAAATTAATTACGTTCTTTTCAGAGTAAAATTTTGACTCTATTTTGTGAAATATAAAAGAGTAGAAAAAAAATCCTGTCACATTGGCACATCTTCAGTCTTCTCCTGCTGAGTGGATTCACAGCTGTGCAGCGAGTAAAATGCTTCACCTAAAATAACATGACCTTTTATGTCTTAACTAAAGACATCCGAGAAAAATAACTGGACCAGAAATCCAGGTACTGATAACAAATCAAAGCTTCTCTTCTACTAAATATACCCAACGTGAACAAGACAACAAATGAGTTAAGGAGCAAAGAATCTCTTTTCAAAGTATGTTCACAAGTTATTGCATTCAGAAGATTTTTTTTTCAGAAAACTTGACCTCTAACCTTGAGGTCAAGGTCACTGAGATTTAAACTTTTTAGTAGATACACGGCATCAAGCTCCTACGTTGCTTCGTTCTCGAGTTATGCCATTCAGGTTTCTCAATTTTTGCTTTAGGTTTGATTAATAAAGGGTGGAAGACCACACCAACAAAGTCCCAGCAAAATATCTTAATATAATAACATAAATACAAGAGCTTCAGAAGATCATCCTCCTTGGCATTGCTCATTTACTGTGGAGGATTTTAAACATTAAGTGAGCTATTGCATGTTCAAAACAACCCTGTGTTCAAGGGATGGGCTTAGCACAGGGGTGGGCAACTCCAAGCCTCGAGGGCCGGTGTCCCTGCAGGTTTTAGATGTGTCCTTGAACCAACACAGCTGATTTAAATGGCTAAATTAGCTCCTGCAGTTCTCCAGAGGCCTGGTAACGAACTAATCATGTGATTCAGGTGTGTTGACCCAAGGTGAGATCTAAAACCTGCAGGACACCGGCCCTTGAGGCCTGGAATTGCCCACCCCTGGCTTAGCATCATGAGTGAACAGAGCAGAATTTAAGGATACATGAAAGTAAAGAGAGGAAGCAGCAGGAGGAGGAGAAGATGCATCATGTAGATAGTGAAACATGCAAAGCTACAACATGACTCAATGTCTCAGTGACCATCTTAGTAGACAAAAATCCTGTCCAATGCAACGCTGTACAGACTAAACCAGAGTCCTTTAATTATTCTGTCGTCATCAAGCTAATTCGTACTCCTCTTTGAACTATTTGTTAAATGTCTTCCAGTTAGAAATCATTCATTGCTCATTCAAAGCCAGCGTCGTAAATCTGCTCTAACTTTCTTCTGGAAGTGAGGTCATGTCTGTAACTGTTTATTCACAGGGCTGGTTATCGTCTCCGTGTCCTCTGCTTTATCTGATTTTTTTTCCACCCTAAGGATATTGTGCTTCTATGAAATTAACTATGTGATAATATCAAAATAGACACATGCACAGTTTATCTTGAAAATATTAGATGCAGCTTGGATGTTCTGAGAGGTCAACACTGAAAAAATAAACCTTTTTTCATATTTCTCTGTGGCTTCTATCACAACAACATTGATCTTTACTTACGGATTATTCCAAAGCAATTTAGATTTTTTGTGTCAGTGTCCAACGCACAAAAGTACTATTTTTCATGCAGGTGAAGAAATAAAAATGAGATGTGATATGAGTGATGTTGGGGTTGGCAGCATATAACAGACATGGACTGCTCTACTAATCCATGTAGGGCAATCAAATTATCCATCCATGCACCGATGTGTGAAGTCCAAGAAATCTTCTACAAGTGATTTTGCAATTTTATGAATAATTTATTAGCGATGATTTCAAATCTATTGATTTCTAATCTGGAACATAGCTAGCTCTGGAGCAAGTTAGGTTTGCAGCACAACTTACCATAGTTATGTACCCTAGTAAAAAAAGAACCACCTTCATAATACTCACCATCAAAGGTTGAACTTAAATGTATAAAACACTCTTCAAAACAAAGTTACAAAGTGTTGAATAGTAATGAAAGCAACAGCTATGAAAAGTTAAAGTTTAAATAACTACAATGAAATTGAAAAGAATTTTAAAAGAAAAAGAAAAACGAAGGAAAAACCAATACAGAGAGCTCTAAAAGAGGTTAGAGAGCTCTCTGAGATCCTCAGGCAGGGAATTCCAAAGTCATGGAACCCCAGTAGCAAAGGCTTGATCAACTTTTACTAGACAAACTTTAGTGCCCTCCACAAATCCATGCCAACAGATCTCACCTAACTTACTAAGCATTCGCTGCAGGCCACATTGTTGAAGCAAGTTCAGGCGTTAAGTGATCGCATTTGTTGAGCGCCAGGTTTCGCTAGCATACAGTGCAGTCGGAATGACGATAGACTTCAATAGTCTGATCTTGATCCTAAGATTCAGGGAGGTCGGGTTACAAATAGGTTGGAGACGTCAGAGGACACCGGCCGCCTTCCCTACTCTGACGTTGACATCTCATATGGAGTCAGCATCTTGCTTATATAGAAATGGGCCAGACTGTGGAGGGCTTAAAAAACTGCAATGTAGTGCTAAAATCAGTCCTCAAACTAATACATAATCAGTGACAGGTCAGAAGGACTGGTGTGGTTAAACTTCTAGTTACCTTGATAACCCCAAATTCTGTTTTGTAATAGAGCCCTCTGATTGGCTGTCTACATGTGTGTGAGCGCCTGGTGTGCCATCTGAAAGCCACGGACATTCCTCTGTAATGGGTGAAATTACTTTCTGGATTTCAAAGTCAGGCTTTTCCCACATTACGGCACCAACAATGGTCCATAAACATCTGAGAGCACATAATGTAGTTTAAGAGTTGCTGCGGGCGCACACAGACCTGTCTCTGTGTGTGTGCTCATTTCAGCTCTTGTTCCATTTCCTGTGTTTACTGTTTTGCTTCGTCTCTATGTTTGTGTCCATGTCCTCACCTCCACCTGGACTCCTGATTGCTCATTAGCCTTCACACCTGTCTTCCATTTACTCATCAGCAAAACATTGTAAAGGTGCTAATTCATTTCTGTTCTGCGCTTCAGCCAGTTAATTGTTACATAATCTGGCCAAAGTAGGCTCCACAAAAACAGGCTGCACCTTTAAAACTCAGTTTTTCTTTGGTTATTTTGCTCTGTTAAAAGATTTCCTATCATGCGCTCCAGGGCAGCTGTGGCTACAATGTAGCTTGCCATCACCAGTGTGTGAATGGGTGGATGACTGAATGTGTAAAGTGCTTTGGGGTCCTTAGGGACTAGTAAAGCACTATACAAATACAGGCCTTTTTTTTTTTTTTTTTTTACCATGCCATCTGCGTGGCAGCCAAAATAAGAGCTGGATGAATTCTGTAGGCATACGAGGGATTGGGTCACATTAGCAAAATAAAATAGTATTTTAAATTGTAGTTTAATCTTGAAAGTCTTAAATACAGTTAGGTCCTGCACTGGATCATATCTTCACAGAAGATAAAATATGAACAACAAATTAAAACTCATTTCACTTGATTTCCATTTTTCTTCTAAATTCCAGCCTTGGTTATGAAGTGAAATTCTTTACCAGCATGTTTCCATCTATGCAGCTTCAGGGTCGGCAACAGAGCACATGAACTGAACTGAATGGGGAACTAACTTTGACATTGGAGCATTCAGCTCAAGTCAATTTGCTATTCTACACCCACATAACATATTCAGAATTGCCACCATAGAAGAAGAAAGCCACACTTAGAAAAGTGCAAAAATACCTGTTTCAGATTTTAGGGTCAAAGCAGAAACAGTCAGTTGAGACGTTCTTTCCAGGTGCAGAAGTGGATTAATGAACTCACCACACACACAAGAACAGCTAACTGTGAGCGCACAATCTCCTCAACACATTTCCATTTGTTTTGAAATGTTTGAGTAGGGTAATGCTTCAAAACTAGCTGCACAAGATGACGTAGGATCTCTTTTTAGTTTCAAAGAAACATGAGGGGTGAACACTCAGTGTTGATCTGAGTCATGCTGGTTACCACGATTTCTGCAGAAGCACTAAACTACTCTGAACTGAATAATTAAACTGAGTTTGCACTGCAATAACTTATAGTCAAAATGGGTGTTTAATCAATTTGCATGAATTAGAGTCAAAGTGTATCAGTAGAATTCAGCTGAGAGGGCACAGTGACTTTATCGAGCAAGCCTGGACCCCCGAGGCTTGTCCATAATAACGATGCTGTGTAGCCTGCATGAAACAACATGCTAAGAATGCACTTTTTTTGTAGCTCATTTTAGGGTCATTGTAGTTTAAACATGATAGACGTCAGAGTATTAAGCAATATATTAGAGGTACAGTCAGGTTTTTGCTACAGTTCACCTCAGTGCTCCACGTCTCCCCTTACATCTTTTCTGGACCTCATGACGTTTTCCATCAAATCCAAGGAAAAGTGATTATAAAAACACATAGGAGGTAATTTTTTCAACTATTCGACTCCAGCCACAGTCTCAAAAAGCCATCTCTAGCCAAGGAATCCTCCTGGGTCGGCACAACCAGCTGCTCCGGAGTCTGGTGGAGTATGCCCAGACGCTGTTTGACAACATGTCTTGGATCACTAACTACATGTGCCTATAACTCAATCGTAGTCTGAACCCCTGCCAATCCAGACTTATTCCTCCTCCTTCTCACCCAGCACGCAGCACCATGTAGATGCTAAACCTTCTTACCCAGAGATTCTTTGTGTTTAATTAACTTCATTACTACTTATTGAAAGAGGACTTTTCCACACAGACTGTGATACAATTCTCACACCTGTAAAGTGGGGAAGAGTCTCTCAAGAAATTTATTTTTATCAAAGATCTCACTAACAGAGATCCTGCTGAGGAAGCTGAGATTAACAAGGGACAATTTCTGCACAGTAAGTTCCTCCTCTCCTGCAGACAGGACGACAACACCGGAAGAGCTAACGAAGGAGTTCGCATGTTAAATATATCAGTAAATATTTCCTTGCAGTACTGTGTTTGTATCCTTCATCTGGGTTCAAAGGGTTGATGCAACAAAACAATACAATGAAGCAAATCATGGGGTAGATGGTGTGAGACAAACTCCAGCTGAATGGAGAAGTAAATAGTGACACAGTTCTCATTTGCATGCAACAGAAAAAGCATCCTCAGCCTCCTGATGCTGAGAGTTTCATATTCCCTGCACACAAACACAACTGCAACAAAAGCCCAATTTTCATCACTTATGAAATCAGAGCGGTGCAAACTTGTGTTTTGTAATCACGCTTGTCTGTTAGTCAGAGCACACACACACGCTGAAGCTGGGACTCCCTCTTGTTTCTAGGAGGCGACTCCACTGATGCTGTCAACAAGTCCAAACTGATTAGTTGTTAAAGACTAACAATAGATCGCACTGTCAAATCAATTACAGACTATCGTCAACACCCTCCATCCTGTCAACAGCTGTTAATGGGAAATTTACATTAGAATAGGACAGAAAGCCTTTACTGTCATTGTATTCAGGATACAAGATTAGTGGAACCACATACTGACATCACAATATTAAAACATTTATATTTAAAGCCCCATAAAAGCATGCAAAAAATGTTACTAACAGGGACCACAGCTTACGTATGAATAGACAAGGTTAACTGAACTAGCAAGGCAGACAGAATGCACAAAGATCTGAGACTGCAGTTTGGAAGGACGTCCATGAGGATTGGTGATGTTTACCAGGTCAGACAAAGAAAGGAATCCAAAGAAAATAAGCAGGAACCTTCAGGATCTAAGTGTGTGCCGCTGATTGGATCCATATTTTATCTGGAGTGTAACGAGAAAAGCAATTCCAAGGACAAACATCCATGGACAGCGTTTGGAGCGATGCTTTAAATCTGAAATATTGGAGCTGTGATCAGATATTTCAGATATATCAGATATTTTTTTAAAAGCAAAAGTGATAAAAAAAAAAAGTAATTTGTTTCATATTCTGAGATGTGGATATTGCCCTGGTCTTAATTGAAACTGCAAAAATGATACAGAAGAGGACAAGTCCACAACCTTGTTCTCCTAACCCTTGTTAAATTGGAATCAAAATTTTGAGTAAAATAAATAAAAGAAATGGGAATAATGTGTGAAAACATTACATTAAAATGTTAAAATGTTTAAGAAAATGAAAAGGCAGTGAGATAAACAGAGCCAACGTTGACAAGAGAAAAATTTATTTAATCAACCTTTAATTCGAACCTTCATTAAAAATAAAGAAGGTGACATGCTCTGAAATAAGATTAGGAGGGAGGGTAAAAAGGTCTTCCACCTGATGGACAGCTAGAAATGAGTAGATCTGTCAGCGTGCTGCATCACCTAAAAGAAAAAAAGAAAAAAGGTGTGATATCTCTCACCTTATGTACAGAGCTGGGAAGTAGTGCCAGGTAGAAAGAAACATTAGGGGGTCCAGCTTTCCAATTAGTGACCCAAAGCAAGAATGAGGGAGAAAAATAGGTGAAAGGTAGGTAAAAACAAAGAAAAGAGAGGAGAGAAGCAAGGTGATGACAAGGTGTGAAAAAAGAGGGAAACAGGTGTGTGGCTAAAAAGGCTGAATTCACAGTGCCTGGAAGTGCAAAAATATTCCAGCCCACGTTACTGATTACAATGCGGATGAGAGATGTTCCGTATTCCTGCACTGAACTGTCACCTTCCCGCTTTTCTTCCTCTTGGCTGTAGAAATATAACTGTCGTGCAGGAACATCCTCTGATGAGTCGGCCAAACATAGCAATGGAGGTCGATAAAGGTCATACATGACTCATTGCCCTTTAAAATCATGGTTGAACAAAGAAAGCTTCTAATGAGTCTTTTCTGATAACTTTTATTAATTATTGTACTTTGTTCAGCAGTACAATACTTTAAATTACAAGGTGACGAGTCGTGCCACATAAAGTATGTGCGTAATTAGACTGATTCTTTTAAGCAGCAGGGGTAGTTTTAATGAAATGTGCTTACAAAATAAATATTTTTTTGTTGGAGCTAATAAGAGGGTGTCGTGTTGTCTACCGTCTAATTGTTTGCTTCAAAAACATAATCACGCACTTGCAGCTTGAGCAGCAGGGCAACTCTGTTTTATTCCTAAAGACCAATGCTTTAAAGAAAAATGGCGCAAAAACAACCCTATATTCACCTCAGGAAAGCAGAACATGATATATATATATATATATATATATATATATATATATATATATATATATATATATATATATATATATATATATATATATATATATATATATATATATATACGTAGATATATATATATGTATATATATATATATATATACGTAGATATATATATATATATATATATATGTGATATGGGAGTCATATTTGTGACTTTAATCCAAATACACACTCAACAGTCAATTCATTTTCTACTCCTTCCCTGCAGGGGTTAAAGTGGGCTGGAAAGGTCTGGAACGGCATTCTGACTCCTTCAGTTAATGAGCAATTAACTCTGACACGCAGGTTAATGCATATTATACATGTGTATTTTTTTTTTTAAGTGGCAGGACATTTCAAATGGAACTTTTCAAATATTTCAACAAATATCAGCAAACACACAAACGTTTCTGTGCAGTTTGTCACAAAGTGTGTCTGTGAGCTAAATGTACAGCTGCTGTGTTTTCCAGGGAGAGGGTAAAAAAAGTTACTGTGCACTGACAGATGAGGAAATTTTTAAGAAAGATGGAACGTGACAAGAACATGAGAAGTTGCTGAATTATTTTAAATGAAAAAATGTTGCGTTACTTAAACACGTTAACTTGGACTACTGCAGTGAAGTTTACATTGATGCCACTATGTTTGACTGGTGCAGAGCAGGCTGTGGTGTTCATGGTCAGTGATAGGTTACATCAAGGCTAAAATATATACTAAATATATACGGATGATTTTAAATTACATTTGCTCACTGAAATTTACCTCTTTACACTTGCTTTACAGTGATAAATAAAAAATAAAAATGTGCTTATATCTTGTTGATTAAATCCACAAAGATAGTTGAATATCAGGGCAGCAGCACGATCACAGCTTGTGCACAACAAAAACAAAAAGTCTATTTGTGCTGCCAAAAATGTTATGTGACCTATGTAGGAAAGAGCAGTGAGAATGAGCAGAACATCTTTCACATACAAAGTAGACAAATACATTTATTCATACTGGACTAAAATCCTATTTTAACCGGTTAAGCTTTTCTTTCACCGGTGGCCTGGGTTACATTTACATGAACATACAGACCCTCATCTCAAAGCTCAAGGTCAATCCCATACAGTATTATAGAAAGCAAGGGAGTCATACTGTATGTTTGCATCATCTCTGCACTTTACGACAAGATAAAGAGGTCAAAGCAAGACAGAGTCAGCGTTTTCCAGAGGCAGATTACACAGGCCCCTATAGCTGCAGGATTACACACGAGAAGGGGCCACAAGATTAATATTGAAGGGATTTAAAGGAAAACTTTGCCCTGTGTGTTATACAGTGTTTTCATTCATTCGTTGTCCTCAGGTTTTCAAGTTTTATGGCACTTTGAATTTGCTTCCGTCCTTGGTTAAGGTCATCAGAGAGCCTGGTTTTCCTGATTGCCAAAATTAAAGATAGTCAATGTCGGCAACCCCCCCCCCCCCCCCCAAAAAAAAAGACAAAAACAAAAATCACTGTTTTCAAGGTGAGGAATGAACTTACTGTAAGCTGTTTAGACATTAATAAATGTTACACCATTAGCAGTTAATTTTGATTGTACTGTTTGTTTGCAGTGGAGGCACTGGATCACTTCTCTTTATAGTTCAGTCATTAAGGTTCCCCGTGTTCCCTAGGGAAACAGAAATGGTTCTAACAAGGACGAGGAAGAGAGACAGAAAGGGAAACGCAGTGTGGGGTTGTCTTATCATTGTGGAGCAGGGTCGCTCCGAGACTAAAAACCATGAACTAATTTCATACCAAATTTACATGAAAATTGCTATTAATTAGTTGGCGATATTAGGCATGTTGGAAACAATTATTCGATCCACATACAAACATTATTATGGAAATGTAATTTTGCTTGTGTTCCCTGTGCGAGGCTGTAAGCTGGCACTTAAAGAAAAAAGCCTAGTTTTTCAAGGCCAAGTGTGTGTGTGTGTGTGTGTGTGTGTGTGTGTGTGTGTGTGTGTGTGTGTGTGTGTGTGTGTGTCGGGGATCCACTCAAAAGTTTCCCCCTTTTGCTTTGATTTGTTGGATTCTGCGTCGTGTGATGCTCCAGGGCCACGACCCTTAGAAGCGAGCAGCATGAAGCGGTCGCATGGCGACAACCGGCGACAGGTTGCCACGACAACAACTGTTGTGATAGATCTCCCAGCCTTCTATTGTCTCTTGGCAATGCTGCGGTGTTTGTCTTACTATCCTTCGCCATGAGCGCTCATTCATCATCCTGCAGCTCAAAGCGGGCACATCCCTTGCTAACAGTGGACCTGATTAATATTTAATCGCTTTTTAAAACATTGCCAGATGTGTGTGTGTTCTTTTTTCGTTCCCCCCCAAACTTGGCTCTCTCTGAACAAAAGTAACATTTGCTCCACTTCCCACTGCGTGTCACCTCTGACACATTTTAAGTAATGAAACACTCCGGAAATTAAATCTGAAGGGCCACAAAAGTGGGGCAGCTCAGCGTGACAGTCCATTCTAATAAAATTTGTCTGAATATGTAAGCGTGTGTGTCTCATTGCTGCCAGCCTGCCTCTTCCTGTGTACATCCTCCAAAGTTTCATGTTCGGCCATGAAGCACCACCATCTGGAGCGTTGATGCCTCAGGTTTGTGTGTGCGTGCACATCAGAAGTGGAGAGCAGCTGTTTGAAGCCACAGCAGATGGCTCCTCCTCCGCTCTCCTGAAGCTCATCACATCTAACCCTTTGAGAACATAGACCTTCACATCAGAGACAATAAGATCAGTGTTCATCTGTGCAGCATTTATATATTTACTGTGGGTTGTCTGAAAACAGCCTTGAGGCCTGCATTTAGTTACTGCTAATAACATGATTTGTTTTTACATGCCTAATAAAACAGTTAACTACTTTCATCTTTATTGTATTTATCTATTACAGTATTTTTAGACTTTGTGGGATGTGGTGCAATGTTGGGAAAAATGGTACCCTTTAAACCCCTGAGTACAAAAAGTACATTTTGGTTTGGTGTAGACTGCAAAAGCAGTCATTTTCCCACATAAACATGCTGTTCATAACGCAAAAAAACATTGAATATTATTGATTTATTTTATTTGAAGAAAAAACAGAGTGAAAAAACGGGAAGCTACAGGGCTGTGTCAATACATGATTTAATATTTAACAAAAATATAGTGTGTTAGACTTTTTCTTAATGAAACTGAATCATAAAGTAGGTTTTTAAATGAGTGATGAACTTTATTTTGTTTTTCTCTAAGCTACTACGGTCAGATACCCCCTTTAACCTCTTGATGTCTCCCATTATCTTCCCATCTCCTCACTCGCTTCATCATCATGCTCAAATCCATGTCCCTTTTGGTTTTCTTTAGATTCCTACGTTGCTGAAAGTTTATCAACAAATCTCAATTAGGATTGCCACTCCAGTGACATAATTCTAGGATTCCTTCACCTTCTCTCTGTAGTTCAAATTCTATTTCAAGATAAACTCACTCCTATCCACTTGAGCCGCTAACACATTACCCTCAGTTCTGGAAATCCCAGCATGCTTCTCTTTAAACCTTGGTTGTTTGTTATTGCATGAAGCCACATATCGGTCCCAGACTGGATTCTTATACCCACTTCCATCAAGTTGCAGCAGATGGCAAGAGGTTTCTTCCTGTTGAAAAGGAGTTTTTCCTTACTATTGTCACCAAGAGCCTGCTCAAGGACAGTTGTTTAATTGTTAGGGTTTTCTCTATATTATTGTAGGTCTATTATTGTAGCACCTTGAGGCAATTGCAAATGTAATACTGAATAACAGCAACCTCCAAAATCTTTGTAAATCTCAATCAGTGCTGCTTTCTGCTCTCTGGGGATCTAACTGGCCTTGGAGCTGTTGCCAGTCCTCACTTAAATTTTCCCCTAAACTGCAGTTTCAAGCTCAAACATCTGCCGTTCTCTTTCAATAAATACTTTCTAATCATAATTGAGGTAGTGTCCCTGCTAGTGAATTTAACAGCTACGCTTTTAAATATGTTATCACTTCAGACCTTCTATAAAAATGCATTTCATTGCTGCAACAATGAAATAAAATTAGCCAGACAAGGCTACATCTTAAATCAATTAACATTTTTTTTAATCTTTCTTAATAAACTTCAACCTTGACTGAATTTATTTCCCTTCACTTAAAAAAATATATACAAATTCTTATCCCAAACTGGCTCTGAGAAACTGCTCCATGCATTCATGTCAAACAGGATACTGTGACACTCTTTTTTGCAGAATTGTGATTTCATCTTATTCAGAATGCAACAACCAGAGTCAATACATGGAAATGTTTGAACATATTACATTAGTATTGAAATCATTTGCAAAGTTACTTTAAAATCCTTCTATTAGTTTATAAAGAACTCAGTTGTTTGGCATCCCAGAACATCTATGACTTGCTCAGTGTCTATACCAAGACACTAAACCTCTCAGATCATCAGGTACAGCTCTTCTAACTGTTCCCAGAATTAGATCTGGTGGTCATCTTCTTTGGAACACGCCTCTGATCTGAGGTCAGTTCCATCTGTGTCTACATTCAAAAACAGTAAATGTTTTTATTCTTGCAGGTTTATGTTTTTATGTTCTTATCTGTTATAGTAAGCACATTACGTTTACGTGCAATATGCTATATACATGAAATATGGTATGTAAATAAAACTGGCATTGACATTTAAAAACTAACCACTGTAACTTAAAGTTACAGTGGTTAGTTTTTTACCACTAGATGTCCATAAATTGCAGAATCCAGTCAAATCATAATATTAGCTTTGATCGCTGCCATAATCATGTTTTAGTCAGCCAGGATAGATTTAAAACTGTACGTCATAAAGGTCGTGGCTGCTCGGTGGCTTTCTACTACTTTTTGAACTGGATCCAGATGCACCTGTGGAAGGCTTTCAGTTTACTGTTTATCTCAGCTGCTAATGCTGGGTGAGAAATATCTACCCCTATTTGCTCTGGAAGAGGCATGGCTTTGTGAAAGGAGTCTGATATGGGTCAATGAGTCAGAGAAGCTCACTTCTGACCAATGACAGCCATACTGAGGTGAGTTGTTGAGGATATGTAGAACTGCTAGTAGGCCTGCTGTGTTTGCCACTGTCAGCTGCTGTTTGCTGTTGTTAGTGAAACTGTCTTTGAATTCAACTTTGCTGGACTCACAAGCTTAGTGAATAAACTGTCATATGATGCAACACTTGAGCCTAACATTAGCTGACATAGTTCTTGTTGTTATTTAACAAGCTCTTGCTGGCTATCCAGATTTCTTTCAAATCATTAAGTGCACTTTGTTGCCCAATCAGACAAACATGAAGAAAACATTTAAAACAGATTTTTTGCTCTGTTTATGTCAGATTTTCAGCAAGACCTGGTTTGTCCCCCACTCAGTTTCAGTGTCACAATATTTTGAACATTTATCTAGGTGATGTTTTGTTTTGGTCTGAACCTCCGGTGCTCTATGTAATATTCAAAATCTGAATATCATATAAGGCAGCTGATAAATGCTGTCATCATCCTGCATGTCACATGCTGCCAACAATAGAAACAACACTGTCCAGGAAACAAGTTAGACCTGGTTTTTGTCAGATATAGCTCTTGGCATACAATAAAGAAAGTTTAGCTTTTGTTGTATTAAATGACAGATTTAGATGACGACATGCTTCTTGGAAAACCTCAGTAGAGGCTGTCATTATCATTTACCTAGAAGTGGCACAGAACTAGTTCTTCCATCTCTCCAGCAGAAATCTCAGTTTCAGTTCAGGCCTTCTGAGATAACCCCATATTTTGTGAACGTGAAGCAATTAAAAATCTATTGAAATATTGTCTAAAAAACACATGTAAAAGTCACACTAGGTTGTACAGTGCAACATGGCACAGAATTGAATATATTCACATCAAGTGATTGTGGTTGAAAAACAAGTTGATGCAAGGAGTTTTTTGTTGAAGTTAAACTCTGAAACCAAAGGATGAGGCGATTTCACTTGAAGCACTGGTTCTGACTGAAGGCAGAATTTGTGTTTGCTATAAAAAAATTAAATATCTGCAGTGAACCATCTAAGATTAATGGCAGATAAGCTGGTAGAAGAGGTTTGCTGTTTCATCTCTCAGCCCTCCTGTCCACATGCTGAAGTGTCCTTGGAGAAGACACTGGACCCCAGGTTTGCACCAGTGGCAGGCTAGTGCCTTTGTAATAAGGGAGAGATAATCAACCAGCTTAACTCCCAACTACTCGCACTAACAAGGACGCATATGTCCGCTTTAAGACCGCTGACTTTGCCCTGGGAGATTGGAAAACAATCCTTCAGTGCAGCTATACAGACTGTGTTCCATAAAGCAGGATTTATGAGCTTTAACTTAAAATTAATGGGGAAAAAAATGATCCAGTGAAGGCCCAGCTGCCAGAAATTAATTATCAATGTGGCCACGTTTTGGAATGCACATAGCCTACACATGACAAATAACAAAGTGTAAATAAAAGGGTAAAATAAGATAAACCCTAAAAAACACATGA
This sequence comes from Astatotilapia calliptera, assembly GCF_964374335.1. Taxonomy (NCBI): domain Eukaryota; kingdom Metazoa; phylum Chordata; class Actinopteri; order Cichliformes; family Cichlidae; genus Astatotilapia; species Astatotilapia calliptera. The sequence goes on from NC_137430.1 coordinate 25,644,034, forward strand.
GGCATGTAAAATTTCACAGAAACTCTCAAAAGTTACTTTAAAAGCTCTTTCCATAACCTGCATAAAAGTTGTCCCCCACGTACTGTTAAGTTACATGGTAGGATTTTGCACTACTTAAATATGACGGGCTAACTCTTCAACTCCAATCGGATTTGCATCTAAAGTTTCTAAAGGCATAAGCCTGTATTTCCCAGTGTCACACATTGTAGCCAACCTTCAAATAGTAGGAATGGAAAGACAGAAAGACAACACATTGCAACTGCCTTGCATATGTGTATGACACCCAAATCAAAAACCCAAGAAGTAGAGGCCTTCATCAAAAACATCAACTCAATGGACAGAAACATCACCATCACTGTGAGGTAGCTTGCTGGAAAGCAGAAAGACTGGCAATCTGAAAAAATACAATAAAATCAAACACAGAGAGAAGAGTGGTTGGCACAGGGGAGCGGGAATTAAAAGCCACCTGGGTGTTTGCATGAGAAGGAGAGTGAGTGTCTTCTGAAGTAGGACAGAAGCACATTCTCACACACTCAGGCTTGATCACAACCTCTTCAGCAACACTTTTCAAAATACAGGCTAGTGCTCAGCTTTCGGGTTCAAGTACCACAGCGGTCTGACATTTTTTTTGTTTTCACTAGCTATTTAGTTTGATTTCAACATTGGGTTTATAGGGAAATAACCCATGATCTGTTGTAGTCTGAAGTGTTTGCTTATCCTTCCAGAAAGTGCACAGTAATGAGCCAAAACATTGTGGTTAATAACACAGGCATGCACTCGGTTACCTAACAGAAGCCTGTGGTATACTGGTGCGAACATGTTATTGGCCTCAAGTCCAGTTATCTGCAGACTGGAGCTGATGATGAGCTGAGCATGATTTATACTCCTTCTGAAGTCTCCACTTCAGATTGTTTCTTGTAGATGGATGAGCCAGTAAAGGCCGCCTTCTTCCTGAAAGAGAAGACACCATTTGGGATTTTAAGCCTGGGTTGGTAGCTAACAGCCCTGTAGCGGAGCCACCACTTCTATTCCTTCAGGAATACTGCTGCTTTGTGTTCCTTTTTGTGTTACTATGCTTTTTGCTATGTTTCTCTAAGAAGACAAAGAACAAGAGTTCTAAGAACTTAAAAAGAGAGTGGGGTCAGAAGAGCAGGTAACATGTAATAGACAGGCTGGTCCACTGTCCACAAATGCAGATGTGGGATTACTGCATGCAGAAGTTGCATAACCAGGAGGAGGAGATTTGAATGTTTTTTATTCACTACCGACTTCTTGCGTTAAAATGTATGAAGTGCTTTCCGGGGTGCTTAAATGCCAGATATGATTAAGCTAGTCAGCTAACATGTATATCTATGTAAATGTGTTAATAATACCTGTTTAAGCGATTTCCCATGATTATTTTCATGTTGGCTCAAAATAAATTATCTCTCCCTCCTGTTACTGCAACTTACTCCAACTTCTGCATGTGTGTCTGTCCTCTTCATATTTTGGAGAGGCAAAGCATGACACGGTGGACCGGCATGCCTATTACACATTTAGCCGTAATATTGGGTTGCATCACAATTATGGAGGTGAAGAATACTTAAATGACTTACAGTTTTCCCCCACAGGATCCATCACAGTCAAGCGGACCTTAGCTCGCCTCATCACCTCATTGTTTTCGTTTTTCCAAGCCGTTTATAGCATGCAAGCATTTAACTAACAATAAACTCATTATTATATGTAGTATTTCACATAAAATGAGAAATTGTGGCATTTTTGTTGTCCTTAATAATGTGAAACTGTAAACGTGAAATGGAAATGTAACAGTGTGTGAATCATGTGACTTACAGGTCAGAGACAAAGGTTGGCCCTTTTTTTTCTACTTAAGCACTAAATGTGGCTAAATATGTCTTTCTTTTTGTATGAAAGTCACACAGTGTGGCAGTGTTACATCAACTTTCCCTCAAGGTGAACTGACAAGATGAAGAGTAGTGCAAAAGGTCACAGAGAGTTGGAACAGCTGCATTTAACCAGAGCCCACTGAGGTCAAGGATATCGGTGAGCATGTTTTTAGGGAGCTGAGGCTGAGCTGCAGCATTTGTCTTCATCGCCGTGATCAGCCGCAGGATGGAGAGAAAGAAAAAGGATGGAGATGATGAATGGTATTAAATGGCAAGATAACAAACAAGCATCACATGGCTGTGTGCTCATGTTGCATGTGTGCGTGCACCCAGGTGTAAATCAGACGACGTGCATGTGTGGGTGCATCTGTTTGAGAGTAATTTGCTGTGATGAATATCCTCATTACTCAACGTGTCCTTTGACATTTCCTTTGGCAACCCATTCACAGCTCCTAAGAAGAAAAGAAAAACGCAGTGATTGAATGGATGTGTTTAAAATATTTAAAATATCACATAAAAAGCACGTGGCTATAAAGAAGAAAAGACCCCCCACCCCCCACCCCCCTTAAAATAATAGCTCTTTAATTATGATGCAAAATAACCACAAATAAATGAAAACTTGCAGGCAGGATGGGATTACAGTTTAGTTTTATTATGTTTTCATGAATGCTTGACTTTTCATGTGAAGATCTCTTAGTTTTGGAAATTTTCATTTGCACTGTTCTTCTAGTGTCTGTGACTTTAGAGTGTACAGACATTTTTATTAATAAGACCTCAAATTGCACATTTGTTCTACACAAAAATGGAGTAATTAAAAAGGCTTAACACCTTAGAATTATGTGACGAAGACAAAGGACAAGTTACCAGAGGAAGGGAAGCAGGAATAATTATTGCGAGAGAGACAGATGCACAGACAGGAGGGTATAGGGTTGAAAAGGAGAGAAGCATGCTGAGTGCAAATTATCACACTGGGAGGTCAGAAATGTATGGTGAGCTTATGAACTGACAAGATAGTACAGAACGTGTCTAATAAACTGGGCTTGGGTGGGACATTTGTTTTGATCTATGTCCTCCTAGATGTCTTCATGATAACAGTTTTAGATCTTACAGCTGCAGGTGAAAGGGCTCACTTGTTCCCACTATTCACTACATCCATTCCCCAGATATCAGTGTGGAGTGCCGTCAGGTATCTTCAATTAATTAATTCAATTTTAACCTTTTTTTTTTTTTTTTTTTGGATGTTCTCCTTCTCAAGACCTGCCAACCTGACAGCTACCCTGGTGCCAACTTCTGCCACTTTCTGAGAAGGCTGGTGTAAGCTGTGAGAAATCACTCTGGGTTTAGAGGAGACTTGGAGGAAGTGGGGGAAGGGAGGGCAGGGGAGTCCTTGTCCTTCCCCTTGATTATTTTGAATCTGCCAAAGGAGTTTACTTCATTCTCGGTACAGGTGAGAAGGATCTTACTTTCGACCTTACTTTCGTTGAGCTTCGACCTTCGTAGGACCCCCATTTATACCACAGATAGATTAAAATCTTGGAATATATGGGGGTCAGTGAATTTAAAAAAAACATGATTTATTGTCCTATCCAACTGGGAGCCAGACTGGGAAGCCTAAAGTAACCCTGTTAAAAGTTTATTTAAAGCAGACATCTGTGCATACAAGGACTTTAAACTGGATGAAGAAAGGCCTGAGCCTTAATTGATGCTGAGAAGCAGATGATTAAGGAAAAACATGGGTATTGTCATTAAATTGGTCAATAAAAGGCCACAAAAGAGTTCTCATGGATAAACAACAGTATAGGCTATAAGCAAATAGACAGCTAGAAAATAAACAATACTTTAAGCAGATCCCCAACACAAATCATCATCTAGTCCAAGGAAATTAGAAGACAATACACTTTCCATATCATGCTAAGTCCATACTGTACCTGTAAAGCAGAGGAACCTCTTAAGGACTAAGGACCTGCTTAGTCTGTTGTATCTGCTGCCCAAGATCCATAAAGCAAGCGCTTTATGGATCTTGGGCAGGTAAAGGTAACGTCTCACCTGACCAACCAAGCTATGTGAAGGACACCAGGACTCCAAGAAGGATATCACTTCTTGGAGATTATCCACCTGGCAGCCATGCCCCTAAGAAAACCCTCCTCTTGACAAGTGATGCTAATACTCAAATGGCTTTGAGGCCTGTTTTCAGACAATGTCCCAATGTCAAAAGACTGGATTAAGGAATCTGAAAAAAGCCATGAGGGGAGAAATGTTCACAATCATATGCGAGCATATATATGAGCGAGTTGGAGAGGGGTACACTGGCTTTGTGCTCTCAACACCAATCTTTTACTTTAGGTTCTGGGATAATATGTGCTCAAGGCTATGAGCGACTTTGAGGCTTTGCATACATACCCAGTGTGTATGCAAAGGCACTTTACTAGGCACTGTGGTGTAGTTTGAGCAGATTCAGGGAAGAAACCAAAACAGGATGTTGACAAAGGTCTGCTTCAAGTAGAATGATATGCATGCACTCTTGCATAGGTCCACCTAATATTCTTCACACACATTTGGGGGTATAGTGAAGTTTCAAATGATCCACTTCCACAGAATAAGAGTAATTTACATTGGGTGGCAGGAACCCTGTTTCAGAAATTCAGAGTCTCAAATGGAGGGGATTTCTGTTCAAGAAACAAATTTGCAGGGAAATTCTGATATTCTTCTCTTACACCTCTGACACAAACCCTCAGACACATGTCCTGTCTTCAAAGAATGGAGAAACTGTAGTTCATGTCCTTCAGAGGCCCCAGATATACAAGAAAACTATTTTTGCCCTTCTTGAGTACTTTCAACACTATATTGTTCCGGAGAGAACTTGAAAGAATTGGCTAAAATTATGGTTTTTGAAATGAAAAAAATTAAAAAATGGTTTGATGTAAATGAGTTATCACTGAATTTGGAAAAAACAAAGTTTATGATATTCGGAAACCGTGTAAAGGAGAAAGAGATAGTATTATCTATAGAGGGAGTATTAATTGAAAGAGTGACAGAATTCCGTATTCTGGGTGTAATAGTGGATGACAAGTTAACATGGAAATCACATATTGAACATGTTAAAAAAGAGTTGGCTAAAAGTATTTATATCCTGGGTAATGTTAGATATATATTAGATTACAAGACAATGAGAATATTATATTTTTCATTGTTTCTACCCTATCTGAGCTATTGTATTGAAGTATGGGGAATACATACGTGACTAATATGAAACCATTATATTTATTACAGAAGAGAGCGCTTCGAATTATGCATAATGTTAAATATAGAGAACACACTAATAATTTGTTTATAAAATCGAAATTGTTAAAACTAGAAGACATAGTGAAATTACAGATTTTAACTATTATGTTTAGGGCGAAAAATAAAACACTACCTCTTAAGTTACAAAGTTTATTTGTATTGTGTTCAGAAAACGGGGACGGCAGAAGGAAGTTTTATTTTAAGCACCGGTTTGCTCGAACCACACAAAGGCAAATGTGTCCAACACTCATAGGCATAAGAAACTGGAATTCTCTCAGTAATCATCTTAAGTGTTGTATAAATGTTTCTCAATTTAAAATCTGCTATAAGAATAAAATGATAAACCAATATGAAGAAGTTGAAAAGAATAGAATTTAATTGTAGAAAAATGATCCTTTTAGTTTGATATTTAGTGGTATTGCTCATTGTTGAGTATATTGTTCTGTTTGCTTTGTTTTGTTATGTGCAGAAAATTGTCATAGTGTAATTTTGGTTGCCTACTTGTATTATCACAGATAGGGGGCAGGTATCAATAAGAATTTATTCTTCTTCCTGCTCCTTTTCATGCATGGAAACAGTGTTACTTTAATTGAAAGGACGGTTGTGTATGGGAATGCATTACTGCTGTACCATGTGTGAAACAAAAAAATAAAATAAAAAATATTCCCTTTCAATAAATCCTAGAGACAAGCTTTGAAAACATTCAGGTGGAGTTATATGCCTCGTAGATGTAAGGGGTCATGAGGGCATAAAAAAACATAGACCGATAGAAGGGTGGTGGGGGGTGGGTTTTGCACTCTTTTGCTTAACTATTGTCAGCAACATCCTGTCACCGCCTGGAGTGGTTGACTGGTGGTTGTAGATTCAGAAAGTAGGTACTTATGTTGAACATTTTTCATTTTCAGTGTGTAAGTCACAACAGATGTAAAGTTCCCCTCTTTACACAGTGTTTTGTAGAATACACTTTCCCCTTCCTGTTCTCCTCTTTATTTCTTCTCACTCTGCCGCTGTCTAGTTATGTACTATAATGGATAATCCTTAATATCCCAGGGGTGGCTGTAGCTCAGGATGTAGAGCAGGTTATCTACTAGTTGGAAGGTCGGTGGTTAGATCCCTTGCTGCTCCATGTCAAATAACCTTGAGCAAGATACTAACCCAAGTTGCTCTCCAGTGCATTCATCAGAGTGTGAATGCTAGATAGAAAGCACTCAAGCTTAGAAAACAGTCCTTGTATGAATGGGTGAATGAGGCATGTTGTAAAAAAGTGTTTTAAGTGCTCAGGTAGAAAAACATTATATAAGAACAAGTCCATAACCTCTCCATCATTGGTGGATAGTCACAGGAGCACATTTCAGGAAAAAATCTCCATTGATGCAACACAGGAAGTCATCCCAACTAGCAGTCATCTAACATCACAGCTCCTCCCTAGTTACTTATTTACTTTTGCCATATTGGCTCTTGAATGGCCTTAGTTTTTATAGAGTTGCGTATGGTTTTGATATTTTTCCTGTCTTCATATTTTCTATCTTCAGTATTTACTTTTCAGTTGTCTGCAACCAGTTTCCTTTTGGATTAATACAATATTCTGATTGTAACAGAACTGTGTCATTTCATAACTCACATTAAAGTTACCCAACATTCTCGGGATGCACACATTTAGAGGCCATTTTCATTTATGACTATAGCTTTGTAAAGAAAGCACAAGTAGCTAGATGTCATGTTTTTTGCACTTTGAAGGGCTAAAAAACACAAGGATGGGCTACTCTTATTTTTTGGGCCCAAGCTGAGGACACAGTCAGTGTTGATTGTAATATGTCAAATTAATTAAGTTCCTAAATCAGAAAGAGGACAGGTAAAGCTAAAAAGGAAATTATCCAGAGTAAGAGCTGTAAAAAACAATCTGCAGAACATTCAATCTAAAGTTTCAATCTTTCAAACGTTACAAGGTATTTCACTCACCAAACTAACGTGAGCATTTATCCTGAAAGTGTAGTGAATATAAAATGAAATTATAAAGCTTCCGTCTCTCTTTATCAAGCTGCTAATGAGGATCCATGTAGTGATTTAGCTGAGACAGTAGAGATATTCACCCACTTTTTCAGTAGTACTCCCAGTGAGATTGGATTTGCTTCTGTTGAAAACAAGAGAGATATGATGAGTGGAAGTTTCTGTTCAATCCAATTAAAACTGCGTCAGAGGAAGGACAGACTGAGGACGTCAAACCATCGTTTGTTAGTAATGAAAGTGTTTTTCTAAAAAAAAAAAAAAAAAAAAAAAAGGGAAATTAGCTCATCTATCATTTCTGACTCTTTGTGTGTGTGTGTGTGTTTTGTGTTTAAACAGTTTTTGGCCACATTTGCCATAATCCCTGTGTTAACATTAATAGTCCAGAGAGTACTTTAGAGTGAAAGACCAGTTAATCTCATTTAAATCTGCTGATTATAAATACCAGCGTCACAGCTGTGCCTCTCTATCATTTGCATGCCACAGGGATTAGTGTAGGCTGAATGCCACTTCTGACCAAGCTACAGAATCAATCTACCAAACAAAAAAGGTTATTTCACTGTTCCTTTCAATGTGTCTTCTGGCTTCTGCAGAAAATGGTGAAGTCATGCCAGGTTTAGCATATTTGAAGATGTGGAGTCAAAATCTTGGACCTTACCCTTCAACTTGAATTTAATTTGGGGGGAAAAGGGGGATGAACTTTCAGGGAGCCAAATCAGGCTTGTAGGGCAGTAAGTAATGACGGTGTTTGTGTGGCCAAAAGTCATAATACACATGTAGTAGTGTAGCATGCTCCTGGTCACACGCTTGACCTGATATGGTGCTTGGGTTTGGATGCTATTGACTCACCCAAGGGAAATGGTTGTTAACTGACCCAGCTTTCATAAGTGAAGACTATGGGAGGGTTTCCAGCTATGAAAATTGGTTTGCTTTTCACTGTGTAGGAAGCAAACATCACTTATACTCCTGTATTTTCCTTTTTTTATTATCTCTGGTGGGTTTTCTCATAAAAACCAAAGAATCCCAACAAAATAACAGGGGTAAAACATTACAACATCGCTGCCTTAGCTGAGAGTGTTTGCTAGTGCTGCAAATTTCCTTCTAAAAAATTAAAAAGAAAAATACCTGGGATTCCCATGAGGGTATGGGGCTGTTTGGAGCTTTTTGTTTTTGTTTTGTTTGTTTGTTTGTTTGTTTGTTTTTGCCTCGTGCGATAATCCAACCCTGTATTCAGACCAAACATTGTGTAAACCTCTGCCTGTCTTGAAGTGGCTGGGGTGCAAGCACACAGGGCTCCAGCAGACATCAAACAATCAAACCAAACCCACAGTCATGTGACAAGAGACTTAAACCTTTGTCCAGTTCTCCCACAGTTGAAACATGCAAGCTGTGACCTAAAGCATGAGATCATTCCCTCCTAAACATCACAACAAGCCACAGTACAGATATCAGGCTGCACTGTTTAGTATTCACGATAAAAACTTGCTAACAATTACATATTTCTACTGCTAGACTGCCACTTAGTAATAGATGGAACTCTTTTTTTTTCCTGTGTGGGAAGGAAGGTAGACTGATGTAAATCAACACAGCGTGCATGAAATATAATGAGCTGACAATAATAAGCAATAATAAAAGGGCATCCAGCTGTGAACTGTCTCTTCAGAATAATGAAACGGAGGCTACCTCTGTCACCGGCACGACTGTCACTGAAACCATGTTGATGATTATCCCATCATATCCTGTGGTACTTCATCAACTGGTTACCTCAAGCGAAAAAGTGAGTCAACGGTGGCTGACAAAATTATTTTCAGGCGAAATTGAACATGTGCTTCAAAAGCACAAAGACGTGTAACCAATCACGTAGAGATGAACTGACAGTTCATACAGAAGAAGCGAGATTTGTCTTTGTCACGTAAAGAATATGGAGATGAACGGCACTTATTTATTTGCTTACTTCCCAGACACTGTGCTTTACATTTTCTGGCAACCACCTCTTTAGCTTTCCTGTATTTGGTTCTTTAAAAAAAAAAAAAATTTAAAATATATATATATCTTTCAGTGCATTTTGCTCAGAAATATAAACAAAGAGCTCTTTTTTAAAAAAAAAATTATTAAGCGCTCAGTTTGACTTATTGCAATTGTCAAACATTTTCTGACTCACTAATTACTTAATTTGGCTCTTGTAATACAAAACATTATATAACCTACTGGTACTGTTATTTCAATTTGTAACATTCAGTGCCTGCAACTTCTCAGTATAATTTGATTAAAATACAAGCGCTGTGTTATGACACTCCATCACAACAGAGTAACTGTTTATGATCTAGTGTGATATAAAGGGCACTGCAGTTAGTTGGAGATGTCTGGATCTGATAATCTGCAACCATCTAATCTGTCTGATTATGTAATTGGTGTCTCTGCAAGTGATAAGGCCATGCTGTACAGTTTATGATTACATTCCAGACAGATAGATTCAACACAACCTTATATGTACATGCAGGAAGAAAACCTACTGTGAAATATTATATTCATGTTGAAAAAAGGCCAAAGCAACTTCATGTTTAAAAAAAAAATCTATTGAAAAAATTAATTCTACATGTTTTTCTGTAGTATTTATGCTGTTCCTTTTATAATATTTTAATAGAACTGGGTTGTCCTTGCAAATAAGCTTGAAATAACTTCAAGCAAGTGTGATTCTCAAATGCACACCAGAACCACTTCTTCAGGGGATTCAGTCATTTTGGTTTATAAGCCTTCATCCATTTCTAGCCTAGCACAGCATGGTGCTAATTCCAAAAGGAAGCATAGGTCTGTGCAGCAAAACATTTTTAATTGGCTAAACTATTTATGCAACATGGTGCAACATCATCACTCAAAAAACATCCTTAGATTACCTCACATGTGCAAGCGTGCATCCAGTGTAATATACTGAATAAGTTGCGATATTGAACACATAGTGTTCTATGTGTTAGTATTATAAATTGGTGACACTTGGACTTCCTGTAATACCATCTCACTGTACCTTCTATCTACCTGACACATCACTAGCATGTCAGAAAATGGGGCTCCCCTCTAACACAGCAGTAGCTGACACTCATGTACAAATAGTGACTTTGCTATACCTCTTGTACTAAACCTCTCTACTACCTCAAAGTTAGAAAATGATTTGCATTTCACTGAGATAAGTATTTGATCCCGAACCAAAACATGGCCTATAACACAGCAGTAAGATGCTTCTTGTAGTCTGTTACCAGTTGGTTACTCAGGATAGATTATGGCCCACTCCTCTTCACAGGAACTCTTTAAATCCTTTAGGTTTCTTGCCTGCTGTTTGTCAATGAAAAACTTCATATCCCTCCATAGATTTTCTACAGGATTGAGGCCTAGAGATTGGCTACTACATGACCTTAATGTAGTAATGTCTTCTTTAACCACTCCTTTTTTGCCTTGGCAGTATACTTTGGGGCCAGACCTGGGGTGATTGATGGTTATTTTATATTTCTTCAGTTTCCATATATTAAGGTCAACAGCTGTCTTCTTACCAACTTTCTTGCTGATGGTTGTGTAGCCCATTCCACCTTTGTGTAGGCTCACAATCTTATCCCTGATGTCCCTTGACAGCTCTTTGGTCTTACCCATGGTAGTGGGCGGTGTGGAGTGGAAGAAATAGATTTTGCAGACAGGTGTTATGTGAGCTGAGATCAGTAGTACAGGGAATTGACTGATTATAATCTGTGTACCGCATTTCTCTCCCACTGTAACATCTTTTTATACCTTCTAATTTCACTCCTCAAAAATGGATCACAAACTTTTTGGACAAGCTATGCCATCACAGCAGACCATATTATTTTTTATTTTATTCAATTAAAATGCTTCAAATGATACCAGCAGTACAAATATAGTGGAAAGGTTCAGTTCAGTGACTTTAATTAGAGTAGGGGAGGGCTAGCAGATGATATATCCAAATGAATAAAAATTTCCAAAAGACTTCTAAATAGCCTTCAAGTCTGCTGGCTGTTTGATAATAAACATGATAAAGGTGTCACTTTTCATACTGGAGGAACTATTTCTTTACACTTTTTGGGGCCAACTTTAAGCGGCAGTTAAAACTGTTTTTTGGTACTTCTCCACTGATGAGGTAGTGACCTAGTGGTAACATGTATGAAACTAAAAATCCCTGATAAAAGTGTTTTCAGTGTTTTCAGTGTAATGTAACTGAAACTGTGTGGAGCCACACTTAATTCCTGCAGCATACCATCCTCCAAAAGATGAGATCAAGTAATCCACTATGAAACCTCTGCTACTGACTTGAGTGAGTGTGTTTGCAGCTTTCAGCTCATTACATATTCATGGCCGTCATTTTGTAATATTCCATTCGAATGCTCCAAATACTGTTTGCTTCTCAAAGAGGCCAAGACTGGTAATCTGTTTTTCTCTCTGTAATAATGCCTGTGTTAATAATTCATGGATTAATCACCACATGTGAATATGGAGAAAGTAAACTGACACAGTAACAGTGAGCTAAAGCTTCTCAGGAAAGAGACAAAAAAAACTTTCAATGAAGGAAAAATACTGAGACATCCCAATCTGTTTCGGATATTATTTCATTTATGTTGCATAAGCAAAGGAAAGTACATTAGGAGACAACACAAAACCACACTGCCACCAAACAGAGAGACGCAGCAGTTTTAGAAATATCAGCAACTCAAAACACTGAAATACCTTACATGTCCCATGTAACATGGTGGAAGGTCCCTTTAATGGCTTTTGTAACAGTCCCAGCTCTGGTGAAAGGAGACTTATATGCAGCAAAGTGTAAATAAAGATCTAATAAAAACCATCTCAGTACTAAATTGCATGAAATTACTCAAAAAATCCTTAATACTCTGTATCAAATCCTCTAATAGCCTACTGGTTTGGAAATTGGGTCAGGAAAAAAGGCTTACCCTCCTTCTTCAACCAAATTGAAAAAAAAAATCCTGCTACAGTATCTGCAAACATAGTTGACAAAACATCAAAAGCATCATCCAGGTAAGGAAATTCCAAAAAGTTGATTCTGCTTATCTGGACGTAGCGTTTTCATCTAAGTGACTTCTTCAGTCTCAGCTGACTGCAGGTTTCCGCAACCTTATAAACAGTGCATGTGCATTATGAATGAAACTAGCACAACTGACGAACAATGGGCCGTGATATCAGTTTCCTGATCACAAATGATCAACAACCACTGATCAAAGACCATTGATTAATGACAATTGACAAAGGGCCACGAGTAACAATTTACAGAGTTCAGGAATGGCTGCAATCACAGCATTGTAAGATGGGGAAAGATGTACCCTTAGGTCCCCTCCTCGATTCAGAGATGGCCTTTCCTTTTTCACATAAATGGCCTCCTCGACTCCCTGATCAAACCAGCGTTCCTCCCTGTCCAGGATGTGTACATCCTCGTCATTGAAAGAGTGTTCATGGCCTGTAGATAGGCTAAGGAGTCTTGGTCTGACGAGTTTGCTCTTCTGTGTTTTGCATTTCACTTATCCGCAGGTTGTCTGGTTTCCCCGATGTATAAATCATGGCACTCCTCCTGGCACTTGACAGCGTACACTATATTACTCTGTTTGTGTCGGGGAACAGGATCCTTGGAGTGGACCAATTTTTGGTGCAGCAGGTTTTGGGGTTTGAAAGCCATGGAGATGCTGTGTTTATAGGAAATGCATCTCAGCTGTTCTGATACTTCTGACACAACAGATCACTAAGGGCTTTTGCTTAAGCAGCAGTTGTCCTTATTCTCTCCTGGATTGACCTGGATTTCACAAATGTCCAACTAGGATAATCACATTTACTCAGGGCCTTCTTGATATGATGTTCTTCTGCTTCCCTGGCCGCTGTATCTGTGGGGCTGGCGTTGTAGTGTCCTGAGTATGCCCAGCATACTCCAGTGGATGATGAGAGTCATAGTAAAATGTACTGATTCTTATATAGCGTTTCTACTCTCCCAGAGTACTCAAAGCGCTGTATACAACATGCCACATTCACCCAATCACACCCATTCTCACAAGCACTGACTCTAAACCGAGTGCTTTTCTAACGACATTCACACACATTCACACTCCGATGGATGCATCGGAGGTAGTATCTTGCCCAAGGATACTTGGCATGCAGACTAGAGGAGCCAGAACCACCAACGTTCCGATCAGTAGGTGACCTGCTCCACCTCCTGAGCTACAGCCACCCCGGAACCTTAAATAATTAGTCAACCCCAAGGATCAGGTCCCCCAGCACAGAGTAATATAGTGTACGTTGTTAAGTGCCACAGGATTGCCATGATTTATACATCAGCGAACCTAAACAATCTCTGGCTAAGCAAATGGCACCACACGGTATAGCTAACTCGCCAGGCCGGCAGTGTATTCACACCTACAGACAAGTGGACACTCTTTCAGTGATGAGGATGTACACACCTGGACATTGAAGGCCATTTATGTGAAAAGGGAAAGACCATCTCTGAATCGAGGAGCGGGCCTAAGGATACATCTTTTCCCATCTTACAATGCTGTGATTGCAGACATTCCCCAACTCTCTGTGAATGGGTCAGTGGTTGCTGATCAATGGTCATGACACTTTGCATATTAATGATCAAGGAACTGACCTCACAGCCCATAATCCCTTTAGTGTGCTAGTCTCAGTTATTATGCAAATGTACTGTTTGTGAGGTTGGGGAAACCTGCAGTCAGCTGGGACTAAAGAAGTCACTTGGATGAGTGACAAAACGTTTGTCCCAATGTAAACACTACGTCCAGTTGAACAGAATGAACTTTTTGGGATTCCCCCTTTGCACAAACAAAACAAAATGAAAAAAAAAAAAACAGGGATAGTAATCATCACCAAACAATTCAGTGGTTCTGCAAAATGTTCCTGAATTGGTTCTGTTAGTTACATAAAAAAAACACACACATATCCATACAAGCAAAAAGCTTAGCTTTTTTAAGCACTCTGTGGTTTTTTTCATTTCTCTTTGTAATTGATTTACCGGCACATCTTCCTCTCCATTGGGACATCTGAATCATTAAAGTGCAGTCGTGCTTATTTCCATACCCATTACTGACATACTAGCAGTGGCCTAATAAACATGCTAATTCCACACACACACACACACACACACACACACACACACACACACACACACACACACACACACACACACACACACACACACACACACAAATATACACATCTGAATACACGCAAATAAAGGGTTTAATTTCAAACGCAATTAATTACATAAAGACACATACTTGCAAACACATTACAATGTGCTATAAACCATTTAGTAAATCTGTATATACAGCTAGTAACTGCTAAATAATGGGGGCTCAAATCAAAGTGTTGTCGATGTATCCGTTCCAAATGCACTGTTGTTAAAACCAAGCATGAGTCCGTCCACAAAAACAACCATTATGTAAGCAGAGCCCCCATCTCATCGTGATTAAACATTTAGTAAAAGCGAATATCCACTTTTTCTAAAACAGCAGGCTTCTTGTTTTGTAATCTTCCTCTCCACATTGGCACTGCGTGGGTCATGTTCTGACCATACATCCCTGACCATTTCTGCAGAATTAGGTAGAATTATCCGTCTTCCAGTGTGAAAGAAATACATGGTCCTTAATGGTAAACTTTAGGCAGAGGTAAGTGAGCTTTAATGCAACATTTGTGCTCTTGTGTACAATGGATGTGATTATGTCGGGTACATCCTAATGGCAGAAGTGTGTGGTTTTAACACATAGCACTCTGTGTAGCCCTAATCTTCAAATCTGTCTTCTGATTTGTACACAGAGCCTCTATCCCTGTTTGCCGACCTCACACAGCAATGATAACCTGTTCTGGGATTAAAGCATCCCAGCTTGTATTTAAAACTCCCACTGCGGTCCCACTGCAATCGTTCTTTCCAGCTATTAAGAGGATTTGTTTCTTAATTGGAGACCTGTTCTCCCGCTCGTTTGCGCCTTCTTGTTTCTCTGAGCAGTCACCTCCTGTTGTCTCTGTTTTTATTCCCTATAGTGAGCCACCAGAATCAGTTTAGGTTTGAGGCTGACAGCAGTAGGAGTTTGGGAAACCACACAGTCTCTTTTTGTTGGAGATTGAGCCACATGATTGGCTTCCTGCGAGGACTCATGAATGGAGTGGGGTGTGGGCAAGGCTGTGGATGGAGCGGCGGCAAACACCTGGGGTTCCTTCTCATGGCGGTGGGAGCGGAATGTCTTAGTCACCCGAGAAAACGTCTTTAAGGTGGAGCTCTGCTCAGGGATGGAGCAGCTGAAGAATGCTGTGAAACACCTGTAAAACTACACAAAAACACACAGACACACACAGGATTAGCCGCAGAGTGGTAATGAGTTTGTTAATGGCTGAAATCTGTAGATTTGGGTGTTTGGTTAGGAGGTAAAAGAGGTGAACGTGACTGCAGGTGACTTTTGACTTGATGAATATTAAGATCTCTGATCACCTTTTCAGAGATAAAGCTTGTAACCTCTTACCAGAAAGAAGGCCAACTTTTTCTAAGCACATTTTGCAATATGTGTAATAACATGATTGAAACTATATGTGTAATATATTGAATAAATGTTTTAATCAAATGCCACTACTCAAAGCTTAATAAAAAGGATATCGAAGAATAAACATGATATAAAAATGATATAATTCCCACAAGAGACATAACAAGACTTGTTTCAGTAGTTTGCAGTAAAATTTAGGAATAACTTAAGCTGCTTTAGACTGAATAGAACTGTGGTACATCTACACACTGCTTTGCAACCCACCTCAATGCCAATTCACCCTTTCATGACTAAATAATTCAGTGTCACCTCTGTCACTGATGCTTGCTTTTTTGTGTTGAATACAGATTACTGAAGTTCAGAATAACCATCTTATTTTGACTTCCAGGGGTAAAATCCTAATGCATGCTGTAATGACATAGTACTATGAGTAGAAACAGGTTTGGGCTCCAAGAAGTGACTGACAGCGTTCCGTTACGTTTGCGTGTGTTTTATGCTGCTGCACATCAGATGCTTTCCGCATGGTTTTGCATGGTGGATGGTGCTTTTCTGCAATCATAATTGACTTGACTCTGGACAAGATGTTGATGAGGAATTGAACCACATATCAGACCAAATGCCACTGATCTCCAGTCCAGTTTGTGTGTAATTTGGCATACTTCAGCCTTTTCTCACTGTTTCCCTTCCTTAAGAATGCGTTTTTGACAGCCATCCTTCCACTGAGTCCATTTCTGATGAGGGTTGAGCAAACAACAGATGGATCGACTCAAAGGGCAGCTGTATCTCTCAGGCCCTGAGTCAGGTCTTTGCTGTATTTTTTCCCCTTTTTCTTAAGGACGTGCCTTTCGGATACTTTTATTTTGCTGTAAATAATGCTTTAGGATATCAGTACACACAGCACACCGTTCTGTGATATATCGTGTTTTCAGCTAAAGCTCTTTGGGAATCCCTTTGTTGGATCAAAAGTGCTGTTTCATGCCTGTCTGACGGTTACCTTTTGTAATTTTTAGACAGATCACTAATAACGATGTGATTGAAGATCCTGAACTGAAAATGAGTGAAAAATCAGACAACATCCAAAGAAAAACTAGGAAAAGAGATTCAAAAAGGATGGACAAGTTTTGCACAATACTGTAAATCCTGTACTTACTAGTAGTAGTAACAGTATTTAACTGAGGTTTGCACTGAGTATAAAAAGTGAAACAGACAGCACAGCAGAAAGACTGGAAAACAATGGAGAAAAAAAGTAATAGTAATCATTCAGCAATAACAGCAAACACTGAAAATACTGATAAGAATAGATGTTTCTCTCCAGTGTTCATAACTTTGGTATATTTCAGATATTTGTTAACAGAAGTGTATTAATGTAAGGAATAAGAGACAGCAACGAAATGACCAAGAGATCAGAACTAACTGGATGTTGCACAGACAGAAATACCATTTAATGATAATCATAGTGAAGTCATTGAAAAATAAGAGGAGGTTTGCAATTACACACTTTCAAGTTTTCTGTCTTCTGCATGTTTTGAGTCCGGCAGGCATCCCCTGGATAAACGTAGTGTACTTAGTATACTCCCCAGTTCCACATGTATACTTAAAGTCTACTACATTTCCCCAGGGTGCTGCAGATCAAACAAGCGTGCTGCATGAAACACGACACCTCGGCATGCAGTTTCCTCCAGCATGTTAGCACCCTTTGAAAATGTAGACACCCACTTATTGATATGACAAATGAGACCAGTTTGTAGTGCTTTTTAACTAAGACACTTGAGCAATTGGCTGATAATTCCTCATATGAGCCAATTAATTTCTGTTACCCTGAGGAAATTATGCAGCTTTCAAAATTAGCTGTGTGCTTTAAATCTGCTCGTCTCAAATCCCAGTGTGTTAATCAACTAGAGAGATGTGCCTGGGGGAGAAAAAAAAGAAAATGTTGGTTTGAAAGTAAAACCGCAGAGAAAAAAGAAAAGGAGAGAAGTGGGAAGGAGAAATTGGGGAGGAAGGAGGGCGAGCTGACGTCAGGTGGGATTACAGCTGAGATCAGACACAGACTGGGATCTTATGATGAACTGATGAGTGACCAAATCCTCACCTGCCACTCCAAACCTGTGGGAGTGATTAACACAAATGAACATGTGATACCACCTTGATGTGAAGTGTGGTCTTTAATGCAAGAGACTGGGGTTGGTGGGTGGGAGCGATGATGTGAGGGTTTCACAGTTGGTGGTGTGTTTTTCATCTTCGATGGGCGTCTGCAGCTATTCTTTGCAGTGCAGTGTTGAAAACAAAAGCCAGGCTCATTCAAGGGATTTACTTTATTTTTCAGACGTATGAAATAACACCTGGCAGTGTTAATAAACATGCTCAATATAATCATTTCTATTGTGCAGAAGTTCTGGTGGTATACAGGAAATAGGAGTTTGCAAAAGGTAAATAAATAGACAGTCGTTTTATTATTTCAAGACAAACTGGAAAATCTATTAAACCTCTAGAGTTTGTGCTGTGCTGGAAAGGTGTTCACAAGAATAGAGCCCACATTTATGATTCCAAGAGGAACTTATTTATTAGAGATGGCACGATACCACTTTTTTATGTCCGATACCGATACCGATATCATAAATTTGGATATCTGCCGATACCGATATGAATCCGATATAGTGTTTTTTAATCAACAAAACTGTTTTTTAAAATATCTTGCTGCATTTTGCAAGTCTGCAAGTTCATACTCAAGTTTAAAACAACAACTACACTAAAGCTATTCTGTTATACCTGTATACAAAAAAAATATTTCATAGTTCAGCAATACTGATCAATCTAATAAACTTAGACCTACACCATCCTCCCTATTCTGGTATTTTAAAGAGTACTTAGCGTAAATATTAAGCAACCTAACTAATAGGGTTCCAACTCCCAGCAACAACAAAATTAAATAAATAAAAAATAGGGAACCACCCCTCACGCACCACCTCATGATGCTTAATCGACGTAATCAACCTTAATTTGATGCAGTGTGAAAAAAAATGCACAGAAATCAATTATTTTTCAAGAAATATTAAATAGATTCAACATCTTTCTTCAACAAAATTGCAGACTGCACAGATGGTACCTTCCCAAAGGAAAAAGTACTATAGCTTACTAGGGTATATATATTAGACTTAATAGTCCCTATATACAGTAATTGACTTCTATTCATTTTACATCAAATTAAAACTTTGGGTGTCAGATAATTATTTATTAAAAGCTAGACATTTTAAATGAGAATAAGAAAGAAAAGTATGTCTTTGTGCCCCCTTTTCCCAGTTAATGCCCTATCGGCCCCCCTGGCTAAACTTTGCTAGATCCGCCCCTGCACAGTTACCAGCGTCAGCTACGTAGAAAAAGATCCTGGTGTAGAAATTAATATTAAATAAATTCTAACAACAGCTTATCAAGCTTAAACGTGCTGCTGTTGTTCAGCGCTGGTTTCCTCTTTCTGGCGCAAAGTGGACCAAAAACAAACGAGAGACAGACTCGCGACAGAAAGCCGATCAGCTGATCATTTAAGCAGTTTCACGATTGAAGTAGCAGCCGGAGAGCGAGAGGCAGTCGCTTGTTAAGCTTAACGCAGGAATGCTTTACAAACATTCAGAGATGGACTTACACACTTGCTTTACTTCTCTCGGGGATAACTTTGTCGGAGATGAAATGCCAGGTTGCTAGCGAAGCTCCACATGCTATCCAGACCACCGACAGGTCCTGCATGCCACAGCTGCTCTATCACGTGATGCATACTGCTCCGACGTGCTAACGTTCTGAGGTGAGTTACGGCGTGTTGCAAGTTTTGTGAGGTGCTTTCGTGATATTTAATGGATCGGATTACATTTTTTATTTTTCTCCGATATCCGATCCAGTAATTTAGGTCAGTATCGGACCGATACCGATACGTAATATCGGATCGGTCCATCTCTATTATTTATTAACTTATTTCAGTCATGTATACTGTTAAAACCTCTGATGCTCGTATTAATGTGGCCAGAGTTTCAAATAATGAAGTAAAAATGCAAACAAACCCTATAACTCCAAAACTTTAAATACTCCAAACACTATGCTACTTTTTCCTGAAGAGATATGTGGCCCTCACAGCACACCAGAAAACATTAGTAAAAACTGGCATTAGTAATACTAATCCATACATTGAAACACTTAAAAGGGACGATTTTCTGCTGAATAAGTACTTTTAATTATTTATGTACAGTTGGCCAGTCACACATTTTATCTGTAGGTGTTTTTACATTGTTTTATTGCTCAGTGAATAGTTCTACAAAAGAAAAAGAAAATACCTCCAACACACGACATTGGCAGCTAATGTTAAACATTTTGCAGCTCACTATATAGGAAATACTATTTTACAATTCCTCAGCCAGGAAGCAACGCTAAAAGATGAAGACGTCCATACAGAGTGCAGCAAGATGCAGGCAGTGAGCACACAAAAAGAATAAAATGCATGTTGTACAAAATCATGAAAAGGTCCAATTTACCTTGGTATACTGTGGAGGAAGGTTTTTTTTGTGTGTGATTGCCCTATTCACAAAATGTTGTTGTCTCCACTAAACTATGACATCATTGTGGATATTAAAAGCAATAAAAACGCTTGGAAAAAACAGACCTGCTTGTGTGGTAGCCTGCTTACATGCTGATGGTGGTTATATTGATTTCTTTATTTGATTTCTCTCAGCTTTGGTAACTCTGGTGAAATGGACTGCATCACAAAGAGAGACTGAAAACGTAGCTGTGTGGCCAGTCTTCTGGAAACAGACACAAGTGATCAGTGCTGCATGTGTCCAGTTGTTTCATATCTACATGATTTCACCTCTGCGCTGCGGTCGGCCCCCGTGAACTGTCTTCATGTGTAGTTTCTGTGTTCGTTCATCTCCTGTGTCTCCCCAATCAGTCGTGTCTCCTTGTCAAGTCCGCGTCTCCATGTCTGTCTCCTGTTTCCTGCTTTATTTTGATAGTCCCTGTCCTGTGTGTGTGGTGTATTCTGCTTTGCTTCCTTTGTCTCTTTATGTTTAATTAGTCCCAGCTGTGTTTCCCTCATCCTCGTTGCTCCCTGTGCTTTCCTTTGCTCTTTGTTGTGTCTCCTCCATATTCCTAGTTATCCTCACTCCTAGTTTAAAGTTCCTAGTTTCCCAGTGTCTTAGTTCCCTCGTGAACCTTGCAAATGGTTTCTGAAGTACAAACACAGATGGCCTATTAAAGTAAATTAAGTACATAATGTCAGATAAAAAATATGTAACAGCCTCCAGCCTGAATTTGTTAAAAAAAAATCAAAGAGCTGTGTGCAAAGTTATATTCAGTTACATCATCGTTAGCTATAGAACAAAGGAAGCTCCCTGAAGATTGTTTCTAATGTAACTGAAATAAGACTGAAGTCCACTGTATTTTTGTCCATTATATGATAAGTTTAGAGTGTGGTAAGGTGGATAAATATTGAATTTTTGATGCGTTCGCCTGGAAAGACGATTATAAGAAGAGCGTGCCCATATGGAAAAGAAATAGTAAAACCTTATAAAAGACTTGCATAAGATGTGGCCTACTTCATATAGTGAATATAAGGCTTATATGATTTACTCATGAAAGTGGCCACTTTCTCATTACTTTCATATATTATTTTAGTAAAACATACAAGTTTCATTTATATAATTTTTCAGGGGATCTTATATCTGTTTTCACTCTTGTATGCTTTTCATATAAGTTTCACACAAGACAGATACAAACTTTATAAGATTTATATATATCTTTTCCATATGGGTGGGGCTGCTTTTGTTTTGGTGAGCCTACAACAGAAGACAGTAAAGCTCTTTGTTTGTAATGTAAGAAGTGGGTTTTTTTTCTTATTATAATTGTGGGCTGAGTACTTTTATGCGCTTGACACAATTAACTAACCACAGTGTGGCAACTCTAAATCAGCAATATTAAGATTTCTTCTTAACTGAAAGCACATGTGCTTTTAGCATCAAATCAAGCCAAAATCATGTCTGTTAAGTTTTTAAAAAGAAATTGGTTAAATATACCGCTGCTTTAATGTGTAATCAACTGAATATTGTAGCTAATAAAGATGAGGCTTTTTTGGAAATGTTTGATTTCAGGGCATGAGAAGTAACCACAATGTAACAGCCAATAAAAAGAATTTCAAACACATAATGAAACATCACGTTACACATGGAATGTCTTAAGAGAAATCCTCGAGGCAGGTTTGTCTGTCTTGTGACTGATAAATAGCTAGTGACCATCGCTTGTGACTAATAGATTTTATCTCGCTCTGAATTGGAGATTGCTATACATGCATTTATTTCGTCACGCTTGGATTATTGTAATTCGCTGTTTATGTGTCTAAGCAAAGGTTCTCTGGATCGTCTGCAGGTTGTGCAAAACGCTGCAGCTAGACTTTTGACAAAATCCTCCAAGTACTCACATGTGACACCGTTGTTATCTCAGTTACACTGGCTTCCTGTTAAATTTAGAGTCAATTTTAAGATCCTGGTCTTGACCTACAGAGCTGTGCACGGACTGGCACCTGCCTACATCTTTGATCTGCTACAGCCCTATGTCCCTAGCAGGTCTTTGAGGTCATCTGATCAGGGCTTACTTGCTTTAAAAAATACTAAGAGGAGGACTAGAGGTGACAGAGCTTTTGCCACTGTGGCCCCGAGACTGTGGAACTCTCTCCCCCAAACATTAAGAACTGCGGACTCAGTAGCTGTTTTAAAAAAACAACAACTCAAAACTCACCTTTTTAAAACTACTTTTGGTTAATTTTTTGCCTGTTTTATTTTCTCTTTTTATGACTTGTAATGTGCAGCACTTTGTGATTCTGTCTTGAAAGGTGCTATATAAATAAAAATGTATTTATTTATTTATTTAAGGTGGTGAAGGCTGAAATATTGAGAGCTTCAAAATCAAGATGGTTGCCAATGACGATAGCTTAATACATCACTCTACGGATATAACAGATCTTTATAAAAAAAAAACCTGATGATGATTCATTCAACATTCTCAGTAATCCTGTAAGGTCAAATTGTTCATGAGTCACGAGCCACTCAGTCCACAGTGTTTTGCAGCACAAAATATCTTGGTGGAGAATTCAGGGGAGAGTCCAAACATACACCATCCTCTCCAAAATAAACAAGCTACCAAGCAGCTGGTCTCTTTGGGATGGAACTGGCTTTGGGCTCCACATTTGTAGTTCAACTAGGGGCGTCAATTACATTAAAACATCATAATTCCTCATTTTATGGCATTTGGCACTGGAGTAAAAAGCATTTTTCTTACACATGATGAATTTGAATTATAAGGAAGAATAGAATATAAGTATTCAAGTCTAAATTCCTATACATTGTACTTACTTTCAATATTTAGTTGAAATATTGAAAAAAAAAACATACAGCGGGTAGGAAATATGCACTTGCTTAGATGAAATGTAACAGAAATATAAAAGATAGTGTTAAACAGCCAACATGTAAAAAGTAAATAAGATGCTCATTACATTGTCTGTATAAACTGGGCTGGAAAAAGTAGCAGCTGAGGTCCGGGTCGTGAATCTGCACAGCGCTTAAAGTCTTCAACTCGCCTCAACACATTGCTGCCATAGTTATGGGCTGGGAGGAACTGAAGACTGAAAGCGCCACACAGTGCGGCCTCCCACATGGCCTCCCGAGAGCTTATCCGAAGTCCTGAAAGTTCAGTTAGTTGCTTAATCGTCACATACAAACCCTAAAAACTTTACCGTCGTAATATGTCAGCCATCAAAGACGGTTTAAATGTCTCACGAGCTCAAAAGTGACAACTTCAGCACCTGAACGACAGGCAGAGGCAGCAGATAAAAACAGACAGAGGCAGATAAAAGACTGTTTGCGTGAACGTATGAGAGAGAGGAAAAAAGGAAAAGGTCACCACGGCACTGTGTCGCTCCCTGATAGTAACATGCTAATCAAAATCAAAGCCACGCTACCTTTGCAAGATTAAAAAGAACTTCATCCTTTACTCCTCCTGCCCATCACCTTTCTCTTTCCCACCTTTCTTTCATCTTAATGTCTTGTATACTTTTCCAACTTCTACTATATTTCTGACATTTCTTCTTCACTGCCAGTCTAACAAATTTTCATTTCATTCCTTCTTTCTTGAAAAAAGTTTCTTCATTTTCCTCCCCTCTTTTAACATCCATCCTCCAGCCTTTACGTCCAGCTTCCTCATTACAGTTATTTCTCCTGTCCTCCCTTCCTCACCTTGGTTTTTCTGTTTTCCCCTTTTCCTGTGTCATTTTCCATTTCCTTCTGTAATTTTTTTTACCTGCCTTCTTTTACTCTTTCATCCTTAATCTAACCTTGCATATTATTTCCTTTTTCCCGGTCAAGTTTAGCTTTTTCCTCCACCCAATCAACACGTTTGAATACCTCATATTCCCCTCATTTTTTCTTATGATTCATCGAGATGTCACAAGGTATTAAAAAGAAATAATTTTGTTGAGCTCTGGAGGTCACCGCTCATGAAAATGTAACACGGGGCATCTGAATCCTGTCAAAAACCATCCTGCCGTGACAGATTAACACATAAAAAAAAACCGCCTTGCGTCACTATACAAAGTACCATCGGAAAACATCAAACGATAGCTGAATTTAAAAATGCATATATCACAGATGACAGGATATGACGGAAAGAAAATTTTGCAAGAATACAAATGGATGAGATACGTTACGTTGATTTTGATGTAATTTGGCTGTTTTTCTGAGCTTGTTTTTTGAGTAAAAAAGGAGAAAAATATGTTTTAAAATTTAAATTACTGTGAGAAACTACTGAGTGGTTGTTAGGACTGTCATCACTCCTCCTGCTCAGCACTTTATTAGAAGGTTCCACTCTTGGAAAGAAATTGGCAAGAACAGCGTGAATCCAAAGACACAACTGGCTTTGTGTCAGCAGTTTGCACTCTTCCTGGTGTTGCTGTGAAGGTGTGAGGAAAGTTTTCTTGGCAGAATTTGTGCCCTTTAACACCAGTGATTTGAATACCACAATGTGAATGTCACTGCTGATTATACACAGCATTATTATGCTGGCTTGCTGCAGCATAATAATGCACCATATTACAAAGGAAAAATCCATCCATCCATTCCGTTTATCCTTTTCAGGGTCGTGGGGGTCGCTGGAGCCTATCCCAGCTGTCATAGGGCGAGAGGCAGGGTACACCCTGGACAGGTCGCCAGTCTGTCGCAGGGCTAACACACAGGGACAGACAACCATTCGCACTCACATTCACTCCTGCATTCACACCTATGAGCAATTTGGATTAATCACTTAACCTATTCCCACTATGGAAAAATCCAGTTTGGCTAAAATAACAGGCTTCTCTAGTCACCCAGACAGTTCTCACTCCCAAGATGTATGCTGAGATTTTGTCAAAGCCACGGGCATAAAGATATATATAACATCAGGTGTTGTAAACGCTTGTATCCATTCTTCCTACTATATGCCATTTTTCTTGGGAAACAATCCAGGTAGTAAAAATGATTAAAATGGGGAAATGAGTGCACCTGAAAGGTGGGAACAGCCAATGTTTCAGTTAAGTCTCTCTCCATTTGTTTGTACATCCATTTGTTTTGTTTTGTCATTCTCACCCCACTGTATTTTGGTTTAAACAGAACTGAATAAATAAACTTTTTTTCTTTTTTTTGAGTTACAGGGAGGCTGGAGCCTATCCAGGCTGTCTGTCGCTGCCTCTTAAGTTCCAAAACAGAAAAATAGTCCACGAAAAGGCCGTGGGTGGCAACAGGTGGTTTGTTTCAGAACACACTTCTGACTTCTTTGAAAATATATGGCGTTTATTTCATGGTAAAATACAAAGAAAAAAATCAACCCAATAATGTCTTACAACTTAAACATAAACGAAAGTTAATTTGATTATATTTCAAAAAGTGGTCAACAAATCATTTTAAACCCTCGTCCCAACTGACATTTGTTAAACAAACAAAAAAAAAACATTTCCACCACACCCCCTAGTGTGCTCTTAATCCCTTAATTAATGGGAGGGTCCAAAAGTTACCAAACTAACCACTTTTCCAAAACTTTCCCAAAAGTAAAATTAATTACAGACTGACAAAGCAAACTATGATATTCTTATTGTATTAAAGAAAAATCAAAAATGGATACAAATTATGTTTCATAAAAATTCAACAAAAATGGCCACAACACTGTCCTAGGGTAAGAGACCAGGCGCATACTTACAAGTCACTAGTGGCTGGGCTAATGCAGAGTGATGGACAGCCACTTACACCCACATGTACACGTACAGCCAAATTAGACCAGAGCCATACTGATATATCAGTCATATGTGTCAATATTTATACCAGCTGATGAATGAAACTTCAATAAGTAAAGCGGAGGGAGCAGAAACACCTTTCACGCATGTTTTGAGTTTTGACACTGCAGTTTGTCCACTAAAGGACACTCTGCTCAGATGGGCTGGTTGTTGCAGGGCGTAAAAGACTAATTCATAACTTGCTCTGAGAATTATAAACAAGATTATTTTTAAGCTTCATTGTCATCAGTTTTGTGAGGATGAGTAAATAACTATACATAACAAATGTTTGGGAAATATGTTTTGTGTGTCTGAAAGCAAATAAATATAAAAAAAATACTCGATATTGTCTAGTATCAGTCTAAAAACTCCCACATTGGTCGGGCTCTAATTTAGAATCCCCATAAACCTAACAAGCATGTCGTAGTACTCTAGGAGAAGGCTGGAGCGCTTGGGGAAACTTCTACAGGAAACTCTACACAGAAAGACACCCCTCCCACCCCCCGACAAGTTCGCAGATCTGAACCAAGTGCTGAGGCAAGAGTACTGATCACCGCATCACTTATGTTTTTCCCTTACTCAGTAAGGCAGGAAGATGAGTCCCAGGTGGACTCTTGCTTTAGATGTCAAATGCCCAGCATCCACCTGACATGACCTCCTCAGGAGAGGTTGTCAGGAGAGAAGTCTGACTGGAATGGTACACCTGTCAATCTACAATTCAGGTGTCCTAAGATGAACTCAGAAAGGACACGAACCTCCCCTGAAGAACAAGAAGGGCAAAAACCTGCTTGCTCTTGATTTCCAGTATGAATATGAATGAATGAATATGAATGCAGTGGATAAATCTGCAGAAATTATGCGATGCAATCATGTCTGCATGGGGCAGAAGCTCAAAGGAATCTTTCTAATGACTTGTAGAGGTAAAAAAGAAAAAAGAAAGTAGATTTTACCCAGTATCATTGTTTAGATGAACTTTTGACAACTGTGATAAGGTTTTAAGGTTTACTGACATAACAGGAGAAACCATAGAAACCATCGTTTTTTTCTCACTGTAATAAAAATAATTGCGTAAAGCCATCCTCTGTGTGCTGATCTGATTTGTTTGCAGTCATTAAATTAATCTGCTAATGACTGCTTTAAAGATTTATCTACAGTGAAATTGCTAAAAAGCACCTTGAAGTTTGATCTGCTGTCATTTAGGAACAGCAGTAACATCAACTAAATGTCACTGATGTGTATCACAACTGAACAGCGGGGCGAGGTGGGGGTGTTTTATGACTTTGACCCCGTTAGAGTAATGTCAGCTCTGTCTTTGTCTGCGCTGCGTCTTCATGTGTGTTCTAGCTGAATATGTAAAGAAAGAGACAGCAGAGGGTGAGAGGACGTCTGCTTGCTTTCTCCACAAGTGTAAATCCTATATTTCTTTAGTCACTGGATTTTTGCATAGAAACCTTTTGATACTCTGACAATTGAATGTTCTCTTTTTTTTTTCCAAGCAGCATATTAATGGACAGAGCATCAGTCCTTACTGTTTGCAAGCATACATCACTGTAAATCACTGCATTTCACCTGCTTTGGTACTAACGAAAGTGAAAACGGGTGCACTGGAGAGGCAACAAACAGGCGACTCCCAAAAAGTGATTTTTCTAAAGAACAGCACAACAGAGAGGCCTCCCAGTGGCGTCCGCTCTGTTCACAAATAAGAGCAAAAATGAGGTGTAAGAACATTTTGTCCAATTTAAATACAGCACTGTTTTGTTCTCTAACAGATCATTATGAGCCTTTGGTAGGGACAGTGGCTGATATTCAGATTATTAACAAGAAAATATTTAACTTTTATTGTTGCCTCTGGTCGAGAAGTTTATGGATTTAATTGGAGTCAGAGCTGATACAAATGGCTTCTGGCAACGCTCGGTTAAATCAGCAAATCCACTGAACAATCAGCTGCTATGTAATATTTTTGTTTAGCTAAAAAAAAAATATCAAGGAGAGATAAAAAGATAATAGATTATTTTGCCTTGAAGATGGAGCGAGTGATGTTTTGCTCATATAAAGCCACAATTCTAAAGCCTGCATATGGCAGTTCAAAGATGAGTTTCTTTGAATGTCAGTGGAAGATGCAAACAAAGATGACGCTGCCTTGATGGTCGGCATGTAGAACGCAAAACTGAGAAAATGAATGTCCTTGAGAACTGTGCAACAAAAAAACCAAAATGACAATTGACTGCACTCCTAGAAAAGTTGCAAAGAAGCATTAACAGTGCAGTAAACCTTAAACAACCAGCAGTGAGCAACTGCAATATGAAGTTGAACCAGTCTTAATAACTACACCCAGTCAGCCATCAAGACAAGCTGAACTCTCTGTTTTAAGCATTCTTTAAGCTATCTCAATAAAAAACATCCACCCTCCAATTGTCATCCATATTTTATGAAAACCCATAAATTTACCAATAGCCTCAGAATAACAACGGTATGATCTTTGGAGAAGGTCAGAAGGATGTAGTGTCCTTTACATGCCTTTTATTATGTTTGCACTGTGTGTTTCTTTCTAAGATATCATTGATTTTTAAAGTTGTCCCTGTCAAACAAAGCACCTCTCTGTTCTTGTTCTCATGCCGCGTAGTGCTCATGCATTGAAAATGTCTGCAAATCCTCAGATTGTGGTAGTATATGTGCATTGTCAAGTGAATGCAAGTCAGCTGGTTGGAGTTTGAGGGTGCAGCTGTCTCTGGAACCGGCTGGCCATTAGTGATAATGTTTTCCCCTACTACTCACCAACGTTGCTTCTGGAATGACCTAAGGGAAGCTCCTCAGGGACATTGTGAGTGGAGTTAATTACATCATCAAGTATTATATCAGATTAAACTTGCAAACCATGTGACAGACTAGAAGAAGACTCAATCTCACTGTTTAAAAAGGTTCTTACTCAATTTATTACCCTCTAAATGTTAAATGTATACATCTCTTTTACTCTGTGTAAATGACATTAAGCCAGTGCTGTGAGAAAATTTTTTGCCCCTTTCTTGGTTTTGAAAACACCTAAATTTTATGGTTCCAGCTTTTAAATGTAATGTAATGTAAACGATCTCGTCTGCCTTTCAGTAATTTTGATAAATCTAGAAATTTGCGCTGTTGGTTGAACCAAGCAAACATTGAAAAGGTGTCATTTTGAGCTTAGAGTAGACTCAGTTAAACCATTTGTGCCATCAATCAGAGCTGTGAAATCACAATTTAGTTTAGATATAGCTTCCAGGTGTGAAAAGAGTCTCTGTAAAAGGGTCAAATGTTTAATTTTTCATTTTGTCACAGAAAAACTGCTTTCGGTTTGGTTTAATTATAGGTAGGAAGGAAGGGCCACACAACATCCATTTGGGTAGTTACCCGCGTTTATGTCTGCATAAATTAGGTACCATAAACTGTATGCTTATATCTCCAACACTAACTAATCCAAACAAGATGTAGACAACCTTAAATGAATTATGATGGATCTACAGTTATAAAAGAGATGCTGCCTTTTCTACTGTAAGCATGTTTTAGAATAAAACTGAAGAGATGTTGAGAGAGAGTGATGTTTGCAAAAAAGTCATTAAGACAAATAAAGAGCACTAACCCACCTGTTTGTTCATGAATATGTAGATAAAGGGATTGATGACAGTGGACAATTTGGCCAGCAGTGACGGCATGATGGTCGCCTCTGGTGTCAAAAGATCATGCGGGCCGAAGGTTGCAAGCAGAGCTGCCACACCATAGGGCAGCCAGCAGACCAGGTAGCATACCACCATTGTGACAACCATCACCAGCACCCGCTGTTCTCTGCGACGGGTCACCACTGAACTCACGCTGCGGACCTGACAAAGAGGAAAAGACACTTTACTGATCTACTGTCATGATGCCAAAAAAAAAAAACCAGACAAAAAAACAGTGGTGCTGCAATTTCAGCAGCTTGTAGACTTTTCTCCCCCAACAGTGGCATTAATCTCTGCTTTATTATTCCCTATGTCTGTGCCCCCCTGACCAGTTATAAAGCTGCCATACCTCCCCTCCAAAAGCACAACTCAGAGCTGACTTGTGTAAAAACACACCTTAAACCAGAATGCAAACATTAGTTTTCAAAAACCAAAACACCTGATGCACAATAACCTAAGACCATAAATGCAGACAGCAGCACGATGAACATCAAATAATTCAATCAATTGGCGGGACCCACAGAGGCCTAGAGCAGTAAAAGCAATATTCTTTTAGCAACAACAGAGACTAATCTGTATGATTTAATACGCTGGAAATCATAAATAAATAATTTCTATCATACATAAAAGAAGATGCGATTTTACTCAGGTAAGAAAAGAAAAAGGAGAAAACATCATAAAAAGTTACTTTTGTCTTTTTTCCCCATTTAATTTTCATCAAACTGAATTTTCAAGGTGGGTTTACAAACTCACAAGAAAAGAAAGAAGACGTCCTCTGACTGAGAGTGCTTGGAGATCAGTAAGAATTTTATTTAATCTAATGAATAATTAAGTGTTCATATTCTTCTCAGTATCTAGATTTATACTTATTTTGTTGATGAAACCTTTAAAAAAAAACACAGGTATGGCTTTCTTGTGTTAGTGAGTTTATGACGTTATCAGTTAATGCCGGTGAACGCTTTAGTCACTGGGATTAAATCAGAACTGAAGCATTGTCTGTGCTGTTAAATGTTAAATGGACAAACATTAAATACTGGTCTCTTGTGGCATGTAATTAATTTAAACATGGACGTCATCCAACATGTCAACTACTTCCAGGTTTAAACATGCACTTGGCATGCACTGGTTTGTATTACAGACAACAAACATGCACTTGTGTTTAGGCACTTGTGCTTGTTTCCATTATGTGTCAACTGTTGAAATTTCAAGTAAAAAAATGAACATTTGGAGAACAAAATCACATCTTCCACATTACTCTCAGCAAACTGTAGCCTCTCAATCCATGTGACAGCTGCTGTGTCAGCTGGACGTGGAGGATGTTTGAAGATTATTTCAAGCCTTTACCCCCTGAAGCACATTTTTAAGGCAGAGTGTGCTAGAAAAACTAAGATATGTTTGGACATGTGACAGCATCAGGTCAGACATAGCGCACAAAGTGTCACACGATCAAGGACATGTTCCATCACATTGCTGGGTTGACGGTTGGAGTTTGCATACAAGCAGAATGTGTGAGCATCTCTAGCTTTTCTTTGGAAATGATGAATCTGAACTAAGTTATAGATGTTAAGTAGAATGATAAGTAAAACATGGGCGTCAAAGGCTCCTGTACACAGCAGTGGACAGAAGCTCAAGACTTTCCCTGATGAGTTTCTGCAGGAATCAAAATCTCATCAGTACTAAGCTGAACAAACATTTGCCATATTTCATGCCTGAGAGATTTAAAGCATGTCCTACAGACCTCATCTGGTTGAAAGAAGAGTACATCTGGATCTTCTCTGTAAATAAATATTGTCTAATGTTATGAATATAAATGATTTTTAGTTAGTTAGTTTGAACTAGTCTCAAAGTAAAAAGTGTTTGTACTGTGGCACAAAGGGCAAAATTGCAATTCAGCCCTTCTGGTCATTTGTCCCAGGCAAAAGCAATTCAACAAGCAGTCTATGCATCCGTAATTCCTGAATGGAAGGAAAGTCCAGACCTTACTGTCCAATATACTGAAGGAGCTGAAGGATGAATGAGATTAAATGTGTACAGTTGTATGCAGAGCAGAAGGTTCAGTCTGCATCCTGAATCTTAAGTCTGCAACTCTTCACAAGGAGGAGATGAAAAGTTCTTGCCAGCCCATAAAACTGCAACTCTAGGCAGCACAATGTTCTCATCATTTCCTAATCAAATAGATCAGTTTTTATGGACATCAACTTCATTTTTATAAAATCACCTAAGAGATGACAGCACGGGGATAGAAAAAAGTATTATTAAGCAAGCTTTGCGTAAACCAGAGGGACAGATGCAGAAAGGAGTGGAGTAGTCAGATTACCAGATAAATAAAACTGTCTAGAGGCAAAATGTACAGCTCTGTGAAAAAGCATTCTTCTTAGTTTTTATATTTCAGATAATCAAGCAAAATTTAATATTAGACAAAGATAACCTGGGTAAATCCAAAATAAAGTTTTAAAATGATGATTTCATTTATTAAGGGGGAAAAAAGCCATCCAAACCTACCTGGTGCTGTGTGGAAAAGTAATTGCCCCTTAACCCTAATGACTGGCTCTGCTACCCTTGGCAACAAGAACTGCAATCAAGGAATTTGAATTAACTGACAATGAGTTTTTTGACTAATGTACCCCAAAACTTTCATTTTGTTTTTTTGTCCTGCTGCCGAACCCAAGCACCATCGAGCCTCAGGACATAAACCAGACATTATCCAGCCCCAGACTATCACACTACCACCACCATGTTTGGTATGATTTTCTTTTTATGAAATGCTGTTAGTTAGATTTTTTTGGAAGGCTTAATTTCTGTAACAGATTAGACTTTTTCTCATCAGTCCACAGGATATTTTCTGTGAGTCTTTCTGTTCATCTTGGTTAACGGTGGCTTTCACCTTGGATCTCTTTCTTATTGTTGAATCATGAACTCTGACCTTAACCAAGGCAGCTAATGCCTGCAGTTCTGTAGATGTTATTCTGTTGCTCATTTAACTGCATTTTGCATTTACTCGGGTCACCATTGTCTAACATCAAACTTTGTTTGATGATGTGAAACATTTAAAAGCGAGAAATACTCAGTGCTATTGAATATTCTGACCTCACATTTAGTCCTATTTTGGTAATATAAATTATTACAAAAATTCCAACTTAAAGGGGTCAACTTCAAGGGGAGGTATTAGATTTAAATTATTTGCTCTAATTGCATTGGTGGATGCTTAAATTAAACATAGATTAAAGATGGTTTAAACAGGTTTAAGCAGAGATGGATAAACTCGCAAAAAATAAGGTCAGCCAAAAGCTTAGGCTTTGTGTTCTGACCTAAATGCTTTAATTTAATAGTTTAATTCTTAAAACATTAGCTCAATTTTTTGCTAAAGAATTGGAGACAAATAAATGAATTGAATTGAAATAGTGTGCAGACTTGTTCCCCCTTTTAGAAAGACAAAAATATATTAAATGGTGCAGCCACCATTTAAAGTGTATGACTATTAAATTTTATCAAAATTATTTCGCATCACATCAAACTTTGGCAACTGTTTAATACATCTCATAAGCTGAGGGTTACATTAAGAAAGCTCCTTTTAAAGTCCTAATGGTAGTTATACAGAATCTCCTCGAAAAGACAACCCACGGTGAAATTTCCTGTCTGTTTCACCAGTTCCAAAGTATTAAATTTAACCATATTAGTAAGACTGTTACACATAAAGCAAGCCAATGGTTTGAACTTCCTTTCATTTTCAGTCTAAGAGTGGTGAGGTTACTCGAGGCTGTCACTCTGTTTAAAGTCATCAAGGTTGCAAAGAAGGTCTAAAAGGTCAGGGACAAGGGCGCAGAGTTCCACAGGAGGCAACAGTAATGTTGCTTTTTCCACTCACTGGGGAGAAAGCTGTCGCATCCCATGTCAATTACAGTTTTGCAGACTGAGTCTGAGTTGCTCACCTTAACAGTGAATGACTTGCAAAACAGCTCTACCTGCTCTATCTGCAAAGCTTCTGCTGAGGTGTTTTTCAATGCTGCTACCAAACCACTCCTATAACCTGCTATTACTGGAGGGATCTTCTCTTTTGGTCATTTGTTTACATTCAGTGCCAGTACGTACACTCTACTCTTTCATCGCTATGTTTGTCATTTTAGCTTATTTTAAAGCCTCCTTTCTACTTTCTTTTTCAGTCCTGACTGGTAATCATGGGTACCTACTACTCTTTTTCTTGTCTCTTC
This sequence comes from Astatotilapia calliptera, assembly GCF_964374335.1. Lineage (NCBI taxonomy): Eukaryota > Metazoa > Chordata > Actinopteri > Cichliformes > Cichlidae > Astatotilapia > Astatotilapia calliptera. The sequence continues at coordinate 25,677,970 of NC_137430.1, forward strand.
ATTCTGAATAAGAGAAAAAACTGGAATCCAATAGCTTTATTTGCACTCAATAGCCAATTCTTGCCTTCTGCTGGAGGCCTCTCTATCAGTTGTGTTAAATGAAGAGAAACAAACATATCTTTCATTTCGTTTTCTCCTTTCTTTCTCAGCTACTCCCATCTCTCTCACTGACACAGCCACATAGACATCTCCAGCTAGTCTGTGGAGATGCATTTCATCGCCTTCCTCTCGTCAGTCATGTGTCACATTGTGCTTTTTGTTTTTGTTTGATTTGAGGTGCAATATAACTTTATTCTCATAGGATGTCAATCAAAATTTGATCCAAGATGATCGTCATGGGTTTTTTTTTCAAGCTAAAATAATTGTGCTTGCCTTTGCATGTTTGCAGACTGAGATTCGGAGTCATTTTTAGTAGTAGCACCTGTAGTATCAGTTTATAAACCTGTGCATCAGCAATCAACCAAAAGTAACCTAATAATAGAATAAAATCTATATAGGCAGAAAACAACAAGTACATTTAAAACAATATATTGATATATATCATTATGATAATTAATGCATAAAGATTTGATGACAAGTCTTTGTGGTACTTCACACACAAAAGCTCCGTCAGCTGAAAATTATACACCAGGTTCTTGCAGTACACGTATTCTTAAAGAAGCTTTAAGGCTAAGAAACAGAAACATTTTAATAAATATGTTTGAAATCTCTGACGGGCCCCATCAATAAAACAGATACTTTGCTGACTTTGTTTTTCTGCCAGTGAATGGGGGTAGTGCATTTCAGTAGATTCTCATTTTTTTTCAAGGTTTAACATATCAGCTGTCAGTGTTGTGTGCTGCAATAGAAAAGAGCGAAGTGTTTACAGAACCAGGATGCTGTGTTTGTTAAACCAAGAGCGGTTTAGTTATGAGATTGTTTTAGAATGGGGAACACTTTCTGATTAATTTCACTTAATTTAGCTACTTGGGGATTAAACTATTTTTATTACATATTATCAGGCACATTAAGACTATGAAGGGAGAATGATGGTTTTTGTTCTTTAATTAGTGGCAAAATTAACCAGCTTTAAACCGCATCTTTAGCCACTTTGTTAGCAGTTTGTCTTTATGGTTTGTCATGGGTAGCGCGGTTTGTCACACCTGTCAAACTGCGCTGTCTATGAAGGGGTATGTTGTTCGTGTGAACTGACCATGTGAGATCCTCCGCCAGATGTACAGCTAGGAAACGGAAGCTGTTCAATCTTTCCACAGCAGCGCTGTTGATGGTGATCGGGTATGTGCTTTACTACACCTCTAGAAGGTCATGGGTGACTGTGGCTCATGGGGTTGAGAAGCGCATCTGTAACTGGAAGGTCGCCGGTTCGATCCCCGGGCTCTCTGTCCTGGTCGTTGTGTCCTTGGGCAAGACACTTTACCCTACCGCCTACTGGTGCTGGCCAGAGGGGCCGATGGCGAGATATGGCAGCCTCGCTTCTGTCAGTCTGCCCCAGGGCAGCTGTGGCTACAACTGTAGCTGCCTCCACCAGTGAGTGAATATTCATTCGCTCACTGTAAAGTGCTTTGGGTGCCTTGAAAAGCGCTACATATAAATCCAATCCATTATTATCATTAGAAGTCCACTATCATCTCTTCTGTTTTTGTGACATTGAGGGTGAGATGGTTCTCTTAGCAATAAAGTTTAAAGGCACTGAGATCCTCCTTCACAATAAAATAAGAGATACTAGTGGCCGTGCAGGCGTAGGTGTAGAGTGAGGACAGGAGAGAGCTCAGTATACACCCCTCACGTAACAACGCGCTGCCATCTGCAAAGGCTGCGTAACATCACACCAGTGACATCGGTTACACAGGTCACACCTCGCTGCGGTCATACCCGTCACATAATGCTAATGCTAATGCTAAATTGTTTTAAATTACGGGCTCCGAGGTTTCAATAAAACTGTAAAGGATTACAAATGTGGAGTAAAGCAAGCAAAACTCACATTGCTAGCAAAGATGCAGAAGCCTGAAGGAACTCTTCTCCCTCTTCAGTTTCAGTTTCTTCTGCTTGGTATGTGGCTTGAACAAACACACTCAAGAGATTCAATCGCAAAACTAAGGGGATGGCTTTATTTGTTTGTCCTGCAAGTGTGAAAAATACATGCTGTGTAAGCAAGGGATTATCTTAACCCCAGGTAACCTTACGCCTACGCCGCTGTGAGACGACAAACATCAGCACACATACAAGGCAGCAAAGCAAAGCTAAACGCATTCCCCAGCTGATGCCAATCTTCCTCACCGTGAGCATTTTCTCTTGTCTGTCTCCACGGGAAGCTGCATTTTGCTGCGGTTAATTAGAAAACTTGCCAGCGATCCTCACGCAACATTCGATTATAAAATCACCACATCACAACAAAGCTGAGAAAATGATTAGGATCCTTATCAGCTCATTAACCAGAGGGACTATCAGTTCAACTCTTGTTTTAAGATTCTGGCAACAAGTTTGTTTTAATAAATCACTTATCAACTTGGTAATTAGAATGATCGCCACCAGCCGTGAATGAAAGATTTCTAAGTCGCAGAACTAATACATGAAACAAAGAGCTATCTTCCTGCCTTAAGGGCTTACTCTGTAGAAACATGGCTTAATTTAGTGGACAGAAAGAAACAATCTTTCTCAAACTTTCCTCAGTATCTTTCTGTGAAAACAAACTGCATATTGTTCTTTTATTGACCAGCAAAACCAGCAGATCTGATGTGGTTAAGCGAAATGAAAATGTCACTGACTGTTCAGTATAAAAGAAAATTCCCACTGATTGCATCCATTTAGCTTTTTATTACAGAGTGACAGGAAGGATTTATTAGCACACTTTCTCTACCACTGCAGTGATTGTTTGGCTGTATAATATAGCTGACATATTTATCAAGTTACCTAACAATTCTCAACCTACATGTGTCTCCAGTGAATAAAAGTCCAGTATTTACACTCCTCGTTTGCTCTGCACCAAGTCCTGAGACACCAACTTCTGGGTCATTTTAGGCGCTCTCCCTTAAAGCCAACATTTTTCTGATTGGATGCCGGTGGCCTAGCAGGTGACTTTGACTGAGATGATTGAATAAAGGATATCTGCTCTCAACGACAACATATAGAGCCAAGAATAAAAACTCCCTGAATGCTAGTGTCTGGATCACTCTTACATGTACACATGTACATATACTGACTTAATTATATAAAACTTTGGCTACTTATGCTTAATCTGAACCATGTTAGGAGTGCACATTTGTAGACCAATTCTGCTTTACAATAATGATCTGAGATCATGAATGAAGATGATCTGTTGTAATCTTACAAGAAATCCAACTCTACAGATGAGCCTTTAATGGCAGATGCAAATAGGAAAAATATGGAGTGCAAAAATGTAAAGAAAGTGGAAATCAAAGCACAAGGAAGCATCCCTGAAGAAATTAACAAAGAAACATTACCAGACGACTTGACAAGGACAGAGAGGAAACACGGGTCTTTATACACACAGAGACTAACTGGTAATGAGAAACAGGAAGGAGAGGGTCACAGATGAATATAATTAACAAACAGGTAAACACACTTCATAGTAAAACAGGAAGTAAACAAGGGAAACATGGTCACAAACAAGAAGTATGAGACAAGGAAACAAAAAGGACCAATGCATAAACACAGAGTGAGTCAGGCACAGATATAACAGGAATGCTGGGAAACCTACTTTGACCATATAATAATAATAAAAATAGATTAAAATGAAAAGACAAGAAAACAAAACCTCAACAGAATATATGTCAAATAGACACAATAATAAAATATTTTGCAATGTAAAATTCTGTCCAGAGACCAGTTGGCAACCTTCTGGCAACCACTGATCACAGGGGAAACGTGTATTTGGGGCTAGGTGAAGTTGGTTGTGGAGAGGTGTGTAGTGCTACACCACAAGCATCCTTGCAATTGCTTTGGCAGTGGATAAAGATGAAACCATGAAGTGCAACAGATACCAGAACTGGAGACAAACCAACATGTTTCAAAAAGCCCAACTTTTACTTTGAAGGGTAAAGTTTCCAGTTAGCATCACACTTTCCTCACGTGTTTTCAGTGCAGCAGCCTTTTTCCAGCTGATTTTACCTGGAAATAGTCAGCAGACATTCACCAACTTGCTGCTGAATCTACATTTGATATCTCTAGACCTGTGTGACTGAAGACTAAAGCTACGTCCACACATACCCGGGTATTTTTGAAAACGCAGATTTTTCTCTGCGTTTGCATCTTTCGTCCACACGTAAACGACGTTTTCGGTCACTGAAAATGGAGATTTCTAAAAACGCCTGCCAGGGTGGAGACTTTCAAAAACTCAGTTTTTGCATTTACGTGTGGACGAGAAAAATGGTGAAAACGCAGCGTCAAAGGTGTGCGCCACGTTATTGTTTCAGTGAAATGAATTTCTACAATACTGTTACTGTTAATTGTACTCTCTGCAGTGTTTAAATGCTTACATATACACACACAGTTACTGTCCCTCCACACATATGACTCGGTTCTGCTTCTATGCCCCATCTTTGTTTACTTTTTCCCACCGAGGCTTCTAGACTTCTGATTGGCCAACATTTCTGCACGGTTAGGAATATATCTCCACCTGTTGCTTTGGCATGTTCCTAGCAGCGTTTTTCTTCATTTCTGCGTTTACGTGTGGACGGGATTCTTTTTTAAAACGAAAATGAAAAATCTCAGTTTTCAAGAATACCCGTGTACGTGTGGACGTAGCCTAAGAACCATAGATGTAGAAAGTAAGCACCAGCACAACAACACAGAGAACATTAACTGAGACTCAGAAATCATCAGAAACAAGAATGAAGACAGAAGAAACCATCTGTCTATGACTATATCTTTTTTTGTTTGTTTGCTTGTTTGTTTAACACACTTGTTTAATATGAATAAAACCAGACACAGTTTTCTAAAAAATCTTAATCATTACCAAAAAAAAACTGTTTATGTAAGATGATCCAGGTTTGACTTGGTGTCGACCACAGGAAACTGTGAAGGGCATTAAAAAAACAGTGTATACAGTAACTGCCAAAACGACATTAAAAAAATATCGCAGCTGTCAATCTCAATAGTCATCTTCCTGCTCAGCTATACTCTCTGCTTGTTTTTTTTTTTTTTTGGGGGGGGGGTCCTTGTTCTCTACACCTACATCCATCAATGTACCTGCCATCACTGACAGGATGCAGTATGCTAAAAGACTTCTCACTACATCTGGCCCGTCTTCCTCTGCTTAATTAATTCAGATGGCGTCACTGATAAAGTAACCGAGTCTGCAGCATCACTTTCTTTATCTGTACCAACTGCTCCACTCCTTGTCTCCATATCTTAAGGAATTTAATCACAGTTTACGATAGAATGTGAATTTAAATGATGCTTTGAAATCTGATATGGTTAATGTAATAAGGTTTAATCCTCTTTGGACAACAAACATGCACATTTGCAACATATTTTTGGGACAATCCATCTGATGGGTTGAAATATCTCAGTATGGATAAAAGGAAGCCAACTGATGGTGACCTCCAGAGATTACCAGCCTCCACGTTAGCGATGCAGAAGAAGACTGACTTTGAAAAGTTACAATGTGACGTGTTTGCATTTAGTATGGGGTCATGCTTTTAATGTTAATACAACCAAAACAGTTGCATTATTGAGACTTCAGTGAAGGTGTGTAACTATTTTCTTCTTCGCTTACTCACAGGTAACACTGCAATACAGAGAATATTTGAACTAGTGATTATTGCATACAGTTACACTTAAATTGAGTCTCTGCTCCAAACAACTAGTAAAAAAAAGTTCCTTATGCTTGCAGGCATGGAAAAGACCCAGAGAAGCACGGTACATGAACCAGCAAATGGTGTGGCAAATTAAATTCTTGTGCAAACAACATCAACACAGACAATACCCACAGGGCTAATAGAAACGAACAGTTCCCACAGTTAATGTGAAGACATATGATGCACAGCCGAAGACTGAGGCAACCCTAATTCTTAGACTCACTGTGCATGTAGCTGTCACAGATTAACGTGAAGGACATACATCACAACGAAGGCAATGACAAACAGGCATCCATGCAGAAAGAGAACAAGGAGAATTAAGGGAGCCATTGTTTGTGTATAAACAGACAAGCAGAATATTTACAGCAGTGATTTGGAAATAGTTTTATCAATTAATTTATATTATTTTTTCATCCATCCATTCGCTTCCGCTTATCCTTTCCAGGGTTGCGGGGGGCGCTGGAGCCTATCCCAGCTGTCATAGGGCGAGAGGCAGGGTACACCCTGGACAGATCGCCAGTCTGTCGCAGGGCCAACACACAAGGACAGACAACCATTCACACCTAGTGGCAATTTGTATTATCCAATTAACCTATCCCCACAAGCTGCATGTCTTTGGACGGTGGGAGGAAGCCGGAGTACCCGGAGAGAACCCACGCAAACACGGGGAGAACATGCAAACTCCACACAGAAAGACCCGTCCTGATGGTGGAATTGAACTCAGGACCTTCTTGCTGTGAGGCAACAGTGCTAACCACCGTGCCACCGTGCTGCTTTTTTCAAATGAATTTATTTCAACTATTTGACGGGTTAGGCTCAATCACTCAACATGATCTTCACTTAGTTTTATATTTGTGAAAGACATTTTCAGATGATTATTGTAAATATTTCCCATTTTTCCTTCAATCATCACAGATTATGACCCTAAACCCAACACTAATGCTATACAGAAGACACAAAAATGCCCATTCTGACATGCTTCAAAAGCTATATGTTTGGTACTTTTTGATGTTCTCTAAAGTTAGTGTTGGGGTTACCACTGACAGCTTAAACACATTTTGCCTTTTTAAGTTTGTTGCAAACTGATTTTGCATTACTCTGTTAAATCCTTCACCGATTTCTGGTTGAAGTGTAGAAGATTTTAGCCTAAACTCTGAACCTCAGAGATGGTTTTATTAATTTCATCAGCACATATAAACTACTAGGTACAAATCTTTATAGGTTATGAGATCCTAATAACAAATTTTGAGATCTGTGTTTATATCACAAACTAACACAAAGAAAACTATCTGTCCTTTTAGCAGTACAGCTGAATCAATGTGTCCTCTGCTGCCTGCAGTAAATAATGCAGGATTATCCATGATGGATTACAGTTTGTTCAGTGACCTTTCTTCCACAGCTGTAAAAATGTCCAATTTTCAGCCAGTCACAGAAACAGCCTTCCAAATACGCTTATTCAGCCTGGTGGTGTTAATCGCTCTGATGTCTGTGTAGGTTCTCAGTCATCCAGGAAAAAAGAAGGCAACTGGACTTCTTTAAGTTTGTGAATACATTTCACTTGGCATCCAAGAGGCTTCTCCAGAGTCCCAGGTATTAGACACCTGGAACTACTCACCAACTTAAAGAAGTCCTCCGGTCGCTTTCTTTTTTCAGATTTCAAGCTGCTAGCTAAAATGCTGCTCTCCCTGCAGACCACAGCTAAGTGCACTACTTCATTTTGCTGCACACATTGAAGGATCAGCTTCCTTAGGAAACAGAGCTCTTGCTCTTGCTCTTGCACTTTTATGCTACAGCCTACTGTTGAAATGGACAGCCAGGTACACGTACCCCTCTACCACATAAACATCCCATCCTAGGACAGACACAGACTGTAGCTGTCTTTTTCCTTCTGAAGTTGATCACCGTTTCTCTGGTCTTATTCAGGTTCAGAAGCAGATTCCTCTCACACCACTCCACAAATCCACTAGTGTTTTGTACTCCTACTGCCCATTCAACCACTGTAAAATCAGATTATTTCTATATGTGGCATGGTGAGCAGGAATGGAGGAATGGAGACAGCACAACCCCCTGTGCAGCTCTGCGCAGTCTGACATGCTGCAGCTTGTTTGTCGGGTAGTCAATAATCAATTTTTGCAGCATGTCATAAAGATGACACAACAGTAGGACAGTGGGAGCACTGTTTGTTCACAATAGGAGGGCCCTGTGTTCAAATTCACCAGCCAGCTGTGTGGACTTGTGCCTGCATGGGTTCTGCAGCCTCGTCTCACAGTCCAAAGACAGGCATGCTGGGTTAAATATCCCTAGATGTGAATGTGAATGGGCATCTATGCCTCTGTGTTTGCCCTGCAACAGTGGTGAGCTGTTCAGGGTGTACCTCACATTTTGCCCAGTTTGATTGCCCAGTGAGATTGCTATTAAACATGAAGGAGGAGGTGGGACCTCAATATCACATCTCCACCCCCATCTGCTTTACAGAATATCCTTACAAATGAGCAGGGAGCCCACTGGCTCCACTTCTGTTAAGTTTTATCCAAAGATTCTATGTTATGCACCCACCATCATATGGTCCATATGGTTTAGTAACTCATCTCTGACCTTGAGTATGTAACTCATCCCATCTCTCCACCTAAAGAACAACTTACTTTGGAGCTGCTTCTGTGTAAATTGTTAAAATCATAATATTATAATGTTTAACCTAATTAATGACCCTAATAGAACGACATATTACAGACAGGCACCATCAGCCTGAAAAGAAGAATGTATTTATATTCATGAATAAAAAGAAGTTAACATGTGTCACCATCAGAGATTGGCAGTAACGCGTTACTTGTAACGCGTTACTGTAATCCGATTACTTTTTTCAAGTAACGAGTAAAGTAAGGGATTACTATTCCAAAAACGGTAATTAGATTACCGTTACTTTCCCGTAGGAACGCTGCGTTACTGCGTTACTAAAACCGTGATTTTTTGCGAGAATGTCTCATGACAGTGACGTAAGCAAGTGCAACGTTCATGACTACAGCTGTGTGCAGATCAACAACGGACAATATATCGAGTGCAGGAGAGAGTATGAGCATGCAGCATTTAAAGCGTGGAAGTACTGACCTTACTTTGAGTTTGATTCCATAAAAAGTGACAAAAACATTAGTGTCCGTTGTGCGTGGGAAGAAAACTTCTTTTTACAGCGAAAAAAACCCCTAAACTTCCAAGCAAGCACCAAGTGCGCTACAACGTAATGGGAAATTCACAGAGAAACTCGCGGAGTCTTCCACTGACCGCTGCGGCACACCTGCACCAGGGTAAACCTCCGCCTACCCAACTCCTGCTTTACAGGTGAAAATAGAGCAAAAGGACCGCTAGTCTTTGACTTTATTTATTTTCTGCTGTGTTTTACTTGCATCTGTTTGAAAGAGTGAGTGTAAACACACAAAAAAAATTATTTTATGTGCTGGAGTGTGCAGAAAATAGGTTTAAATATTAAACAAATTTCTTCCAGTCAGAGAATGTTGCATATAATTAAATTTTTGCTTGATGCATAAAGTTAAAAGATTAAAACGAATAAAATAAGTTTTAAAAAGGGACTTTTCCATTTGATTACATTTTGTATGATGGATTGTGCAGAAAAAGTAGAATTGGGCTATATCACCTTTTCAGGTTGTAAATTGTGTTTTTAAAAAGTAACTAAGTAACTAAGTAATTAATTACTTTTAAAAATAAGTAATCAGTAAAGTAACAGGATTACGTTTTGGGGGAAGTAATCAGTAATTAGTTACTGATTACTTTTTTCAAGTAACTTGACCAACACTGGTCACCATATTACATGCAATGAAATAAAAGTAAAAGAAACATTGGCAAATCAGCGTTCCTTCTCTTGTACATTTTTCATAACATTCACATGTTTTTTGTTTGTTTCTTATTTGGGCTTTTCCATAAAGAGTTTTCGGCGCTACAGTTAGCCGGCGCTGAGCGTGAAAGCCTGTATCCTCGAGGTTTAATGAAGTGCCTCAGCAGTGTGTAATGGAGACAGTTGCCTATAATCTTGTCATTAACACCACGCTGCAGACTGAAGCTCTGTGCTGCTCTTCATTTTTCTTACCAAACTACCATTTTCAGCTTTCTAATGTGAAAATCAGTCAAAGTCAGGCTTTAAAATATTGAATGTTACTGTTACTAGTTATTGATATTCACTGACCAATCACAATATTTACCTGATTGTTGTTGTTTTTTTATTACATGAAGATCTTGAATGACCATTTGTCATCTGTTTCTGTGCTAAGTATAGTACGATTGTATGTGGCAGGTAATGGAGTATTTTGCTTTACAGTCCACTGATTCGTGCTCTTACATTTTAAAGTTATATGGATTTTACATATGAGTAATAATGTCACACTGATGATGTAGCTAATGCTACTAGCTGGTAAAAACACTGTGCAAGGCAGACTTAATCTCATTATTGTTGGAATGATTGAGGCATTTTTTATCTTTGCATATATATCTTGCCCTTATGTCTGATTAAAATGATGTATTTTCATAAATACAGCAGTATGTGGTAAGCAAGATAATGCAGAAGTTATATTTAAGTTTAAATTAGCAGAAATTCCATTATTTTAAATAATGGAAATCCCTATGGCCCAGAAGCTTACTTTTCTCCACTCTTAGATCCTTATGGTGTCAAAAAGCCAAGAACTATTTAATATGGGCATAAGGCAGAATGCTAAAAAAAGAATGAAGCTGGAAATAAGCAACAAAATCCTAGTTTAATCCATAGAGCAAAGCACTTTAAACCAGGAGAGGAGGGAAATAGAAAGATTACACCTGAAGGGAATAATAATATTCTAAATCCTAAAGTGTGAAATTTATCTTCAGCTTTTTCCTCCAAGTTATAGTCCTGTGGTTTGTGTTTGTATTATGTGAAGTTAAACTCATTTTGAAAATAAATAAATAAACTACATCAAAATAAATTATTAGAAAATGTTTAAACAACAAACCAGAAGCACTCTGAGAGCATAAACCTCCTCCAAAGTTCACTCTCTAGGTAGTATTTAATTTTAAGGAAAAATTATTAGAATTTGACCTCCTTCAAGGTCATAAATACAGAAGTCAAATGTGAGATGATATCTTAAATATCTATGCTGTACTTTCTATATGTTGACAATACACAACACACAAAATGCTTGAACTAGAGGAACTCCAAACCTCTGATTGGTAGTGTAAATAAAACCATTAATATTTAAAACAGAACTGAGCACACAACCTAGTTTCAGACATAACCGGAGCCGTTACAACAGTTCACCGGCTCAGCAGCAATATGAAGACACAATTTATGACTGTCATCCAGAATTCAGGTCATGATTTCCCATTTTTCTCTGTCTGCTCTTTCTTGCTTCGAGGTATCAATTATGCTCTGGCACATATGATGTGGCTTCAGAGGCTTTTAAAAGAAAACTCACAGCTGCAGTTTGACCCGAGCCTCCCCGACCGGCAGCGAAGGCGTAAAGTTAAAGACAAGAGAAGAAAACGATGTTGGCAGCTTTAATGGACGGTTGTTGAAAAGTCAAACCTGATCGGTGGTTCAAATTTCTCAGCTTTCAAGCTCAAGTCTTTGAAATGTTTGTACTCATGTTACCCGCTCTCTTGTCGGCTTTGCAGCCCCGGGCTATACAGTAAAGAGAGGCTTATGATACACTCGTGATTCGATTGAAGTCGTAGATAAGGGGCCGCTCTTGTGCTCTACATATAAATCACATAATGTATAGATGACCTTGTGGTGTCTCATCTCAAATCTGGGTCATTTCCACACAACTGTCTTGACAGTCACATCTCATGACAGAATTAGTGTTCTGTTTTTCCCGAAAGGCTCATTTTCTCACTTTGGAACAAACGCTCTCATAACATTTATATTGCAGATTCGCACCTGTCTGATGGCGTGCAGCAGCTTGCCGTAGGAGTAGAGGATGACGCCGAACGGCAGAACGAGGCAGAAGGTGAACAGGCAGATGATGTAGGAGATATTGTTTGGCGTACGTGTCCTCCAGTCAACCGAGCAGGTGGTGCCGGGACCCTCGGGACCATATCTGCTCCAGCCCAGCAGCGGAGGCACGGTCCAGGCCACGGAGTAAAGCCAGGAGAAGCAGATCCCTGCCAGGGTTGGGCGGAAGTCTCTACCGTCTGCAATAGTCTGCGCCATCATGGTGCAGTAGCGCTCGTAGGACAAAACAGCCAATGAGATGAGGGAAACAATACCTGAGGAGGGAGAAGTTCAGAACAAGTGGTCAGACCCAGATATCAAGCAAATTTTGGGCTTTTGGGAGTCAGTGAGCAGAGGAGAATGAAAAAGCTTTCTTCAGAACTGGAGCAACTGCGTTCTGTTTCCCTCAGAGTTATTGATTGATACATTTAGATACGAAGTCATGTCAATTTTCCGCTCGCTTTGATCATCTTAATAGCGTTTAACTTTGCATTGCTGGGGCACAAACAGAGGAGAATGAACTTCATTAGCTGGCATTTGCTTTGAAAGCTTTACAGTAACTGTGATGGCAAAGGCCTGCTAGATTAATTTCAATTTGTACATCTTGGAGCGCACTAAGGTTTGAGCTTTTTGTTCATCCACACGTGTTTACTTCAGGCATTATCATATGTCAACCGAATCAGAATGTTTTTGTCTCTTTGCTTATGTACTTCTTTCCACTACAGGGCCTTCAGCCTGCTCCACTCTGGGTGTAGTGGGAGGATCACACATACAACGCATTCACTGTTATTTGACTTTCTACATTCATTCATATTTATGAATTCCCATGCCTCGTAATCCCAGGTTTAACCCTCAAACAAGTCTTTGAAATGGTATGAAAGGTAAAGATAGGTGGCCATGTTTAAATTAAACTGATTGTTTCTGCCTTTGTTTTCCTGTGAGAAAATCTTGTTTCAATGACTGCTTCTTGATAAAGCGGCAACCTATAATCTATCCATTCTGCACAGCCATGTTTTGAGCAGGTGCAATCAGACATACCCCCGTTCAGTGAGTGCTTCTGTATCACTTTTAGCATTTGGCAATCATTTGTACCTACAAAAACACGGGTTACAAAGAATCCAAATAGCAGTATTCAACACATGCTCACATTTCTTTTGGTTAACTAGAGTTTGCATACTGTTTTTTTCCCTCTTTTTCAGTTCAATGTTTTGATTTTGTGCTACTGGCAGTAAGTAAAAAACTACTGAACACTGACTATTCGAACTGCAGGTAGTCATTTCCATTCAAGCTCAATCTGAAGATTGGTTTCATGATAACCAGAAAACACTAAAAAACTAAAAGGACTTTTGAAGAACTTTTTCTTCACAGAGGAGAATGTCTTAGTTAATTGACAAACAACACTGGAAACACGCATTGCATCACAATTTAACAAAACCTCAAAAGATCTTTAAATGCTTCTTTTTTCTGACCAACACAATAAAATCAAATCATAGTCAATATATTCTTTGGTTAAGAAAAGAAAGCAAATTAGCCTAAACAACTGATAGATTATTTATTGACAGTTTTAATCATTGTCAACCGAGTAGCTCTAATTCATTTGGGAAACTTTCAGTTAACTGAAAATGGAGTTTATTCAACAGCAGAAGTTGTGTCGTGGACTGATACAAACCCTGAGTCGTTGTATCCTCTAGTAGTTTAAAATATCATCACAACCTGTTCACACCAAAAAATGAAAAAAAGAAACACCACTTACAGAAACACTGATTTGCAGACAGCACAGCCATGTGCTGTCTTTCCTCTGTGTTAACTGCAGATTGATGAAAGAAAATTGTTGCTGAAGTGAGTTAAGTCTTAAATCAGAGCTAATCAACACATACAGGCGAAAGTACTGGTGCAGAGGCACTTTACCTCCATTATGCTGAGTCTGCTTGGGAAAGAGACTTTGATTACAGGCAATCAGAGTGCCTTAATGCATAATGAAGCCTTCTGATTGGCTGAAACCATGCCATGTTGGCGTGGACAGCACACCGGGGCTGGGCGCATGATGTGTTGAGAGGAATAGCAAAGGGTGAGTGTCTTGAAAATAATGGAAATGATTTGGTGCTGGCATGTCTTGTGAAAGATGTGTGTGTGTGCGTGTGTGTGTGTGTGTGTGTGTGTGTGTGTGTGTGTGTGTGTGTGTGTGTGTTTTCAGGTGGCTGAAGAGGGAGTGAGAGCTCTCACTTTTCATTACTGGCTAGATAAAGCATGGACACTTCAGATGTGTAGTTTTCCAGGTCAGACAGAAACTTCATTACACTCTGTACTAAGACAAAAACAAAAAAATATCAGTTTAAAGTTCTTGATAAAAGCCAACACACTAAAAAAAAAATGAAAACAAATATTTTAATTGCCATATATTTAAAGTCGCCACTAGGGGTCTCCAAAGTCAGTTCTTTGGCCAGGTTGGCTTTGCATTTCTTTAATGTTTTTACCCTAAAAATGTATTTTTTCAGAGTGCAGCAGTAGTGTTTTATAAAAATGATCTAAACAGCTTGTGTGAGTTTGTGGTACTGTGTACCACGTTCAGGGAAGCAATCTGCTGATACATTGCAAAGAATGGTTAATGTTACACTTTGTCAGTCTGCCCCAGAGCAGCTGTAGCTACAACTGTAGTTTGCCTCCACCAGTGTGTGAATGTGAGAGTGAATGAATAGTGGAATTGTAAAGCGCTTTGAGGGCCCCGAAAAGTGCTATATAAATGCAATCCATTATTATTAATATTATTATTTGTGGATTTTGTGCTCACTCCTCATTTTAAAAGGATCGCCTCCAACAGTGTGCAGCTACTGATTGTGAACACAGCTGCAGCTGCTTCACCCAGCAGCTGATGTGGTGGCATCCACGGACACATCCAGCTGTTACTGTCTGAACCTGTGTGCTTCATTATGTTGCCGACATACAGTAGCTTCAACACAATAAACCATCTCCGCATACATACAGAGTCAGACTCATTAAAAAAAATAATCAGAGCAAGAATCATAACTAATAAATCTTAGTCATGGTTAAAGTCATAGTGACAGCCGTATCATCACAGCAGCAGTCTGTCTCTGTTTAGAGAGAACACTTCCCCCAATCCACTCATCCATTTTCCACCAGAGGAAGTCTCAGAAGACTTTTCCCACTCTGTCCCCACCATTCTAGCCTAGAGACAAACCCTCCATGGCATGTTCTGCATCTGCCCTGGGGTTTCATCCCAGTTGGAAAATTCCTACATAACTGACCTAGAAGCTCTTCCACTTTTCCTTCTCAAGGCAATGGCTGAGACTCCTACACACAAAATAAGAGAAAGGCACACCATAGAAAAGACACAAATTGGCGAACAAAGTGTTGGAAGCAGTGCAAAGAACCTGGTCTGAGTATAGAGTCTGTATGTGTGTGGCCTGAGTGATGAGGGGTGCTCACACCGTGGCTCAGATTGGTGAGGTGAGTAGGGAGGGGAGGGGGGTGGGGGATAGTGTTTGTTGGCACTCTGAATGGCTCAGGGGAAGAAGCTGTTTGTGAGATAATAATATTGTATTGCTGATTACGTTTAACCATTAGTGTCAACATTAACCTGCACTAAAGGAGCCATACAGATAAAGATTATTTTTGAATAACAATAAAATTGGACAAGGAAAAACAATAATAATTTTTTCTTTACCTCCCTCTGTGTTTTTTTTTTTCTTAATGAAAAAGACTTCCATCCATCAGTTTTCTTAACTGCTTATCCAGTTCACAGTCGCAGGGAGAAAAGGCTTACATCCTTTAATACAACAGCCCCCAAAGGACAAAGTACAAACAAGGCTGATAGCAAAACATTTAAGAGTGAAATTCTGCAGTTCGGTAAACTCAACATCCACAAATTAAAACAACAACAACAACAACAACAAAAACCCAGCATCTCATTAGGCATAAGGTTGACTCCTGAGCCAGGCCTATTCTCATCTCTTTGAGTTCTTAGGTAATTTACAATTGACTCCAGTGTCCAACATCTGATTAAAAAATGTAATTAAATGAAATTAATAAATGAAGCTTGTAATATTCTTAAATGTACAGTTATGTGAACTCTAGCCCATATTTTCTTTCTGTATGACTTTTTTCACATTTCTCTTAAGGTCCCACCACAGCATTTCACTATGATTGAGGAGTAGACTTTGACTGTTTCATTGCAACACCTTCTTTTCTTTTTAAGTCATTCTGTTGTAGATTTGTTGCTGTGCTCAGGATCATTGTTCTGATGCATGGGCCAGGCTTTAGCTGTCAGGCAGATGGCCTCTAGAACACTTTGGCATACAGAGGACTTAATGGTCAACTCAGTGACTGCAAATTGCCCAGGTTCTATGGCTGCAAAGCGACCCCAACATCCCTCCACCACCACACTATATTTGTGCTGACATGCTGAGTTTGGCTTACTCCAAAAGTGAGGCTGTGCATGATGGACAAGCATCTCCACTTTGGGCTTGTCTTTCCAAAGGAGATACAGAAGATACAGAAATCTTTGTTTGGATGCAACTTTGAAAACCTAAGCTGTGCTTTCAACCTCTTCTAAGAGAGAAGAGGCTTTCTGCTGGCAACACTGTCCACGTGTCATTTGCCAAAGAAACAAGGGGGACAAGCTGAAAGAACCACTGACATCTATCCATCCAAAAGGGTCACCTGTTAAATCTAATACTTGCGCCACACTCATCTTATTGGTTACTTCCCTCCCCCCCACCCCTAAAACACTTCTAAATACTCTCTGTAGTGTGATTTCTTTCATATTTTATATAATTATTCAATCTATTTGCACAGTAAAAGTATAGCATTGATCTTACTGTTGTTTTAGGAAGCAATATAAAAGCTCATGAAAAGGACAAGAAAACCAAATGAGTATTGTGGAAAGAAATTAATTGCATAATCTCCGGTAAACAATACACTCTGGTAAATATATAGTGGATTCTCTTCATATGAATGGTCTGCCACCTCAGCAACTGGGCAACTTCTAAAGGCAACAAATCTTCCATTCATTTCCTATATTGACTGCACAGTCTGCACTTGGAGCCTGGTTAGGATATCAACCCCTAAAAGTTGGCTTTGATTCAAACTTGGCCCACTCTGATTCTGCAACATGCATTTTAATGGGATTTTCACCTGAGGCCCGATTCTTCCCCATCCAACTCCATACTAGTGTGGAATAGATTTATGGTAAAATGAATGACCCCACGTTCCAAGCCTGAGTCAGCACAGGAGCTAATCATCTTTCATTGTCTTTTTTCTTCTCATTCTTTTCCTTTGTCTCACTCTCTCTTTCTCCTTCTTCATCTCACTCCTGCTGTCTCTTTCCATCCATCTTCCTCGTACACTCCAGCTGACATAATTTTTTTTCTTCATTTCTCTGCATTACCCATCACTGCCACCTCAGCACAACATGCAGCACTATGTTTACTGTATGCAATTCCTTCAGTATTATGTAAATACCTAACCTGGTTTCTCTGATCAGGTTAGGAGATTCTATGAGTCTGATTTCTGCCACCACATTTCTGAGAGCAAATGTCATGTCATCTGCAAACTTTAAACAGGGGACGTATTGTAAAATTGTAATATAAGCACTATTAGATTAAAAGAATAGGGAAAAGAAAAGAAGAGAAAAGTTTCCACAGATATAACAAATCCATTAGACCACTAAATGTTTTACCTCTGAAGTGGAGACTTTTCTATATGTGAGAGTAATCTAAAAACTCAGGCTTCAAACTCAGTTTCAGACTGTTTTTTCTATTCTTGGCTCTGTGATGATATTAAGAGTGGATTTAGCTGGAAATGATTGTAACAGGTCCACTAAGTATGACTCAAGCTGGCAACTACAATATTAATTGCTAATGACTCCTGTAAGTTCAGCTTTTGTGGGTCGGGCTTATTCCAGTGCATTCGTGAAATCTTTGGTGTGCCGTTGCCTTGAGCACCTCCAGGTGGTCCTGAGCAGTTTTTGTGTTGTTGTAGTTTGTCCCACTGAACAGTTGGGGGCAGCCACTGCTGTCTACAGCCCAACTGATTCATCCGCATATTGATTTAGCTGATATTAGCTATTTGGCATCAGCATTTATAAACGCTAATAAGAGAAAATTGAAAAAGTAAATTAGAGAAACACCCTTCAACCCCTTCAATGATGTTGCATCATTTGTCCACCAGAGGGCAGTCTCTGTTGCATACACAAATAGCTTTCCCTCAAATTTGTGTATGTTTTGTGTCAAAGACAAAAAATTGAACATATATCTAAATATCTGATTTTGAAATCACCAAATATCTGTATCTGTCTTAAAGACTGTATAACATTGAGGCTCTCTCAATGAGTGATAAGTGGCAAAGTCACATCCATATGAATTCTAAAACCACAGGAGTTGTTATAACAAAGTGATCAATGTCATTCACTTCATCTGTCAAATATGTTTAATCTGCAACAGAAAAAATGTTCAGTGCCAAAGTTGACACAGACTGGTGGAATATAAGTGACATTAGCACTACTTCCACATTTCTTTCAGAAAATGATTCATTCCCCCAACACAGTTAATCTGATCTGAGTATAATTTCTTGAATAACATGCACACGTTTGTGCATTAAAGCAGGTTCACAAGAGCACAAACATCCAATAAACTTACAATTAAAGCCATAGAAAGTCTTTCCCATGTCTGTTACCCAATTATACACTTCCAATAGCTTGCCCATTAATCAGTGTTGGCTTGTTCACAGAGAAACAAAACAACAACAAAAGACAGAGAAAAAGAGAAAATGGTTGTCAGTGACTTCATGAGAATGACCTTATTCCAGCAAAAGTGACCTGATGAGGCTTGATGACAAGCCTGCTAACCATCACCACTGTAGCTCTGCTGTGCGTGCATCAGAACAGACAATGTCTCATTAGCGAATTAAAAAACAGACAGAATTTCACCTCAGCTCACCCAGACAGGGGATGAAATTAGGTCTCAGCTCTGTTTTCACATCAGTCTCGACAAACTGAGTAGCTTATTTCTAGACCTATAAATTTTGCTGTATCCAGTTTAATACATATTTCTAGTAACACTCGGATAAATAAAGGTAGTTCTTATTTATTTCTTCAATTCAGTTATTTAGTTTTTTTTAGTTGGAGCTGCTTCTAATGCAGGCTGGTAAGATTTGTAGCAATTGAAGTGCACAACAGAACTCTGCCATCACTTTGTGCCACTGCATTTCAACAGTATGAAGCTTCTTACATGCAAACAAATTGCTGAAATTTGTTAAGCTGTTGCAAATATTTAATCCACTGAATACAAATAGATTTTCACCAGCAGAAACTCATTGAAAAGATTGATATGTAGTTGAAAAGTGAAAGGGAATGTATGGGCTCAAATTGTGGTCATAAATATTTTGTACTTGTAAATCAGGATTTGTATGTGTAAAAAGAATTTGTGTGTGTGTAAAAAAGATTTGTGTGTGGACTTAGCCAAAAAATACGTGCGAAACTCTGCAAGTTACAAGTACGAATTTTGACCCGACTTTTCTTCCTTTGATCTGATTGGCCAATGTCATGTCAATCACAAATTTAACTATCCAATCAGAGAACAGATGGGTTTGGCTATTGGAGGGGTGCTTTATGGTAGGGGTGCAACGATACACAAAATTCACGGTTCGGTTCGGTTCGATACTTTGGTGTCACGGTTCGATATTTTTTCGATACAAAAAATGTTCATGCATTTTTAATTTGTCATTTATTAAAATTATAAATATATATTTTAACTCAAAAGTACAGTTTTTAAATTTAACCCTAACCCTTGTGCGTGTTTTTTATTTTGACAGCGAATGCACACCTGCGGACCACTTATGTGCAGCCCTGGTTATTTAGCTCATCATATTGCAGGCACAGAAATTCTTTTGTCCATGAAACCATAAAGCTGCACTTTCTTTTTGCCTTATGATTTGTCATAACTTCTCCGTTTTGTGGTAAGCTTTTCTTTGGCTGTCACTTCTTCACCCTGACCTGTCTTATTTGGCTCAGCAGAACTGAAATGCTTTTACACACGCACTCACATAAGCTCAGCGATTCTCTGCGCGATCAACCTCTCACATGTTTAAGCTTGCTGCCTCATGTTTGCATAGTAAGCTAACGATTAATAAGACGATGTCAGAGGAATTGGTGCACAAATTATCATCACTCACAGATCAGTGCTGTCGCTCTCTATACACAGTTCGCACGATTGCAAAGTGAAAGCAAAAAAACAAGCGCAAATTCAAACGCGACTTCAATATGTCACATATTGACAGTGGCTCACCGATGCCAATGACATAATTACCCAGCTACATTTCTGAAAGAATGCAAAAGCATTGACATATATTTTTCCTACAATAGCCCGACGGGCAGGGAAGAGATAGATTTTGGTAGCCCGACTGAAAAAATCGCTAGCTCTGGGACGTCGGGCTAGCGATATTGCAAGCCCTGTGTCTGATTGAGGAATCACTCATCTTTGGAAAAGAGAGTTTATTACAGAGAAATGGCTCTTTCCAAAATAAAAGCTATACTATCCGCTTCTTCTGGGCTATATTCTCAGCAGCATAAGGAGAATCATGTGCTAACAGCTGTCTAAATGACTCGGCTAAAGTTAGTAGCATGCTTGCTTTTTTTTGTCTGCTTCCACTTGTCTTTGCACTAGGATGATGTCGGCGTAAATGTGCAGTCATATTCGTTGTGTTCCCACTAGTGCTTTCAGGTTAATCTCGTTGAAATGACCTTAACGCCACAACACGGCAAATCTCCGTTAACGAGCTACCGCCGATAGCTCCGTGCATGGGGCTAGACGGCCAACACGTTAACGAGCTAACTGCGCTAACACACTAGCTCCCACCCATGTAATTGAGCATTGCATGGCACATCCAACATACTGTTTTACTTTAGTCCATGACTCGCTTACCTTCAGGGTCATACGTCACATGAAAACCAAAATAATTCCAAACGCCAGATCTGAATGAGGGTGGGGGAGGTGCCCTGCCCTCTTCCTTCTGACGATGCTGTCTGTGTTGAGCGCTCAGTGGATCTGCGCTGGACAGTGCAGCCTAGGCGGAGTAGTCGAACGCAGATTCACTGAGCGCTCAACACAGACAGCATTGTCAGAAGGAAAATTGATAAAATAAATTACAAATGTTGTATTGTTCGATACATATGCATACCGAACCGAAAGCACTGTATCAAACGGTTCAATATCGATACGAATATCGTTGCACCCCTACTTTATGGAGCTTCAGGTCCTTGAAGGGAATAAATGCCCTTTTACATGCCAGCCCAGCGTTTTCCTTCATCACCACGAAGGAAAACAGTCTGTGGTGGTTTGGTGATTTTTGTGTCGCAGGTTTATGTGCTTAATACAGGGACTTCCACAGCCTTTTCAACAGCACTGCGAACCGCGGGGGAGGGGGGGCAGTGTTTTGGAAATGACAGTCTTCACTAGTGGGGATAGTTACAAAGCTTTCTTCGTTATGAATTAGCATACATGTTTTTATTGAACATTTGAAGAACTGGCAAAAAAAAAAAAAAAAAAAACTCTTATAGAGAACATAAAGTCAGAGATAGAAACGACAAGGAGCAGGTGCATCTAGTACAGGTAGAGCTGCTGCAAAAACCCACAGAGCTCAGCAGCCAGCACCTTTGCTTTTAGTTAGCATTAGCAGCACATCCTGCATCCGATGTGAAAGGACCTTTATGCTGCGCACTGTGACTCACAGCCATGGTCCTGGGTCTGACTTTGTGTTAAACTAATCCTAAAGTAATAATGGTATTTCTAACCACTGATATACCACAACTTTACCCTTTCAACAGCTGCTGAAAGTTATGGGACCTCGCTTCTATCGGATATTTATATAGAGATCCTCCAGCTTCAAACTGTATTACCCTTCAAGGACCTGCAGTTCAAAAAAGCGCCCCTCCGACAGCCAAACCAATCTGTTCTCTGATTGGATAGTAAAATTTGTGATTGACATGACATTGACCAATCAGATGAAAGGAGGAAAAATAGGGTCAAAATTCGTTTTTGTAACTTACAGAGTTTCACACGTATTTATTTTGGCTAAGTCCACACACAAATTCTTTTTTTCACATATAAATCCTGATTTACAAGTACAAAACCGATTTACAAGTACAAAATATTTATGACCACAATTTGAGCCTATAGGAATGCTCTGATCTTTGCAAACTCCTCAAAAAACAGAAAGTTGGAACCCACTACTGCAACACCATGACATCACAGCATGCAGACAATAAGCTCTGATCTTCAAGTTGCAGGTATAAATAAATTCACAGTGCATATGGAGCTATGAGTCTGTGTACCCAAGTAGGTGCTCTGTAAATGTGATTACTATCAAATCATAACCAAATCAAATGTCATGTTAAAGCATCCACTAATCTTTTTTTTAGATAATAATAACAAATTTATGTAAATAGATTTTTTTAACATTATTACTTTATATTTGGGATAAAACCACACATTAAAGATTAAAGATAAGTATACATGTCCACACAGTCAAACATACAATCCTACATTCATTCTTGCATGCACACTTTCACACATACAAGAACAAGAGCTAAAAGTAAAGAGCAGAACGATTAAGAAAATGAGTCAAAATGAGTTTTCAGCAGATGTTTAAAATTAAATTAAGCCAGCCTGTTCCAAAGTGTAGGAGCTCCAACTTCAAAAGCGTGGTCACCTCTTAAAATCAAAGCATGAAACAGATGATCAGATGATTGGAGAGGCCAAATGTTGGAATAAAATCTCAGCAGGCCTGGTATACATGCCTGCCGTGTAGGTCTTTACATGTTATTAATGAAACTTTAAAATTCTGAATTTCCCAGGCTTGTTAGGAGCCTAGCTGCTGAGTTTGGGCCTGTTTGACACAGGCTAGTTGATCATTGAGGTTTGTTTTTTGTGATGTTTCTTAAATGAAGGCAACAAGACTGGATTAGATATGAGATTCAAAATGCAAATACTGATGAAACATGATACCAAGGCTCTTAGCAGATGATATGATATTGCTGGAGTGGGAGCCGGTGTAATGACTGACCTCCTTAGAAAAATTGTCAGGGTCAAACACAAGTACCTCAGTTTTGCCAGAAATAAGGTCTTTCCAAGCATCTGAAAAGATTACTTTTCTGTGAAATGCAGGCAGTGATGTTTGTTGGGTTATATCTAACTATTTATTCTAAAGAGACAACACAATTCAAGTTGAAGCTCCTCCTCGAGTTCCCTTTTATTCCACCAGAAAACAGTCTAGCTTGAGCTCTGACTCCTCTTCGAGATGAAAGAAACAAATCCCACAGCATTTTATAAATAAATACCACAAGCCTCACTCAGTATGATGTGAGGTTACCGTCTGTCCATACTGGGCTGCACATTTCCTTGTTTTTCCACTTGTCTGATCAATTCAAACCAAAAAGTCATCAATCACTCCCGACTCAATTCTTTGATGTCAGGGTGCCCATCTCTGAAACATCTCTGAAGCATCTCACTCAAGGGTTTTTTTTTTGTGTGTGTAATTTTTCAGACAACCCTTTGATCCCATTACGTACAGTTTTGATCCTCTTGGTTATTGCTTGTTTATTCCACAGTTGTTCCTGAACGTGCACCAGTGGAAAAAATTATAGTCCAAACTTAAGTGCTCAGTTTTCTGGTTATAGATATATAACCAGAAAACTGGTTATATATCTATAACCTATATAGGTTACCTGCTCTGATTACCTATATAGGTATAGGTTATAGATTATAGAAGACGATGCTTGTAGCATCCAGGGCTTTATTGAGCAGCTGCTGACCAGGCCAGTAACTGTGAAGTTGAGCTGGGTCAGTGGGGAAAAGATGAGAAAACACAGGCCAGATTGAAAGTGGTTTGAGGGGGGAGAAACTATGCTGCAGGTCAGGACTCCAAAGAGAAAACGGCAGATTTAAGAGTGACAGACTCCATAAAAAAGTAATTTAATTTAAGAGATTTGACAACTGACTTCACTAAACCGTCCTGACTCCAAAGAGAAAACAATACCACCGTAGAGCACCTTATATCACACTAGACTACTCATAAAATGGCTGAGTCAAGTGCAATATTGTACTGCACCTTCCTCCAAGTGCAGACTCAGAAGGTAAAACAATATATTTAGAGGTGACAGCAACATCCTGCTGCACCTTACACTGCTTGAATTCCAAACTTCTAAGTGAGAAGAGATTTAAGAGCAACAACATCTCAGTGCACCTCCCTGAAAGTCCAGGCTCCACCATGAAAACAGCTAAATAAAGAGCAACAGCAGCGTACTTAACTTTACAGCAAGTTCAGACTCCACAGATGAAACGGCAACAGCTTACTACATCTATGTTCAAGTCAAGGTGTAAAGAGAAAACTGCCAAAATCTTCCCAAACTTCACTCCAAACTCCACAGACAAACCACATAAATTAAGGGGAACAGCACATTCTTGCAAATTCAGACTTCACAAATGAAACATCACATTTAATAGCACTCAAACTTTGCTGTCAAGACTCCTTAGAGAAAACAACTGGTTTTATAGTGACATTTTTGTTCTCTCTCTTTACAGGTGAAGACAGGTCTGTATTCAAGTCTATGGGCAGGCTGATTGTTCACTTAAAACTTGAAAGTCCCTTTAGTGCAAAAGAAGAACATCTGCATTCAGGGGAGAGAAAAAAGTCTGGCACAGCAGGATCACCTCCCAATCATCCTGGTGTTCTTCCCTGGTTTTCATCGCTCCAGTGGGTAGAAAATCAGGATTCTTTGGTTTGTGAACATGGGGCTGACATCAATCAATCAATCCCAGACAGTAATTACAGTGATTGCCCCGAAACCGAAAGGTCACTGGTTTGATCCCAGCTCTGTCAACAGTCCTGTGCGCACAAATCTGAGACAAGACCTCTGAGGATCCAGATAAGAGCCTTACAAGAGCAGATTTATTGCGTAATGCGATCAGAAATGCTTTTTCCATGTTTTATGTTTATTTTAGCGTTCATCTTTTCAACGCCAATCATCTTCTCCCTGCAAAAAAATGAAAATAAAAAATCTAGCTACAGAG
Source organism: Astatotilapia calliptera (assembly GCF_964374335.1). NCBI lineage: Eukaryota > Metazoa > Chordata > Actinopteri > Cichliformes > Cichlidae > Astatotilapia > Astatotilapia calliptera. The sequence goes on from NC_137430.1 coordinate 25,702,839, forward strand.
TCCTCTTCACCAGATCGCATTATTTATGTCCCTGTAAGGGAAGTTTGGAAGCACACCACCATCAGATGATGCCTTCATAACAAAACTCGAATTACCTTTAATTAATATTAATCGTTTTATGAAATTACCTGGAAAATTAAGCTGTTAATCATGCCGAATTTCTGTTGCCCATTGCTGCAGTCGAGGAATGCATTGCAAGCTGCCATTTAATTTTGCCTGTGAAACAGCTTTGGATAAAAATGATGATGACATGAGATTTTCACACAGGCTAAATTTGTTGGGAAAAGACGAAAATTGTATGAAATTATAAACAGACCCGGTCTGACAGGCAACAGAATACGATGCAATAAGTATTTCGATTTTTGTTGAGGGGAAATAAAAGGAAAGCGAAGATTAGACATTAAAAGAAATTAAAAGAAATACTTCTGTTGTTTTGGCCATTCATTCTCCAATGAAACATATTAATTAAAATAATTATAAAAATAATAAATTATTAATAATGATAATAATAAATATTCTTACCCAAACATGAGTTAACGAACCCATACCAAACGCACCCAGCGCGTCCGATCAACCACCGCCCCTGGGTGCTGGCTGCGAAGCTGAACGGAGTCCCCAGCACACTAACCAGCAGGTCGCTCGCGGAGATGCTCACCAGCATGAGATTCATGGGCGTGCGCAGAGCCCGGTACCGGCAGAACAGCGTGAGCACCAGGAAGTTACTGAGAAACCCGAAAGTGCCGATGAAGCCCAGGCACACCGCCACCACAAGGTGCCCAGTCGGGCTCAGGGACGGAGGGGGCAGGGAACCGGATACCTCCTCGTACGCGTCCGTCGCCTCAGTGCTGCAGGCTACTCCCTCGGGACAGTGCGCGCAGCTCAGGCTCAAGTTGGAAATTATCATACCGGGATGAGCCGCGAAGTTTGCACCAGTCGGAAGTTTGTACCTCGGGAGGGAACCATCCGGTCTCGGTGCTTTTCACTCATCTGGAGAGGCGAAGGCGTACGGATGTCTCCACAGTCTGCGCGCATGAAGGTAAGGCAAGGGGGTAATTTCTGTAAGTAATCTACTTTCTAGTCTGAGAGAGACACTTTGCGAATGAATGAGGAGAAGAGATGCTCTGTCCCGTTAGACCCGCCCCTCCACCGTGCGCTCCGGAGAGGTGCGCTCCTTTTCAGGCGCGGCCACTTAAGTGCGCCTGAGCTTTTATCACCCACAGCGCCCTTTAACGGGCTGGGAGACAAACACCTCAAACAAGAAGCGGTGGGTGGTGTTTGTATGTGTGGATGTGTAGTGGATGTGTGTAACAGGCTCGAGCCACGGTCACACCTGCACCATCAATCAACACGTTACACAACAACATGTAGGGAAACAAACTTAAAAGCTGCGTGACGGGTGAAGGGATTCAGATTTGTCCTGATTTTTCTAACATATACGTGTAATTAAAAGGAATCACTCAGTTCTCATGTCAGGATTGAAACAGAAAATCCATAAGCTGTCTGACAAGAGATCAGTATGTTACAGCCTGAAGGGGGAAGGGCTCCATCCTCTTTTGAGCTCTCTGATCTGCTGGCTGATCACAGACTGATAACCGTGTTTGTATATTTATAATTTACATAGGGACCTATTGGTCACAGCTTGATTTCAAGGTCCAAAAGCTATGCTATGCTTTTGACAGCTAACTATCAAAAGCATGGGAATCAATGATACTGTCTCCAGCTCACAGCCTTCCTTTCTGTCAGTCAAGGGTTTCCTGTTGCTCTTGCTGTGCTTATTCTTAGATGCTGCGTCTGCTGTCTTTCCCTCTCCACTTTTGACAAACACACAAAGAGACATGGCATCATTTCAAAGGGAGTTCTTAGTAAGAGCGAACAGGAAAATGTGGCATATATGACTATTAGCAACTCGTGGTTAGAAAAATACACTAACAAGCACTTTGTTGCTATACTAATACTGGGTAGAACCTCCCTCTGCTCTCAGTCGGTCTTTGTGGATTCCCCAAAGATTTTGGGAATAAATCTTTGAGGTTCTGCTCCATGTTGACATGATTCCGTCATATACTTTCTGCAGATTTTTCAGATGTCAATCTCCCATTCGTGCGCATCTCAAAGCTGTCTGCCTGGATTGAAGGGAGGCTGCTGAAGTCTGAGGAACTTTCGTTTTTTTTTTTTAGATATTCATCATCCTGCAGGAAGTAGCCATTAAAAGGTGGTAAGTGAGTTACTCAGGAGCTCAAAGTGTGCCAAGAAAGCTGAATTCACTGTTCTGGTCTCATTTATGTTTTTTCCTTTGGCTTTTACTTATTTTGCTTTTGTGGTTTGGTTTTTCCGCCCATTTTCCTGTGACTTATACTTTTCTCTGTGGCACCCCCTGTTTGTCTTTGAGTTTCTTTCAGTCTACCTCATCCTCATTAGTTTTATCTGTGTTCAAATATCTGTGCATTTATCATCCCCCTCTTCTGCTTGTTTTTTTTTCTTTCTTGGTCTTGTGTTTTATTAGTTCCCCCCTTCTGAGGTTTGTGTTTTCCAAGACTTTTTATGTAAGTTCAGTGAGCTTTGTATTAACCCATAAGAACACAGACCCATTTCTCCTCAAAGGTTGTGAGTGAAATGTAGACATGCCAATAGGGTCTGAAAATGGCTACCTGCCACAATGGGACAGCTTGTTTCATTTTCCCAGTACGGATGGTTTCTTGGCATTTGGCACAGACCCATGCACAGACAGAGGCCAGTCAACATGTTGCTGTGACTTTCATAGATTGTACAAACGTGTCTGTTTCTTCAGTAACACAAAGATGTCTGCTGTTTTGACCTTTGTGAACACTCCAGGGGAGTATGGACATCATCTGAAGGTGTGAAACTCAATTCTTTGAATTTAAGCACTCAGGGGTCTCAGAAGAGGAATTTCTCCAAGAAAATAGTTTTCTGTATATTTTTTTCTTGGAATCTTAAGTTTTGCTGCCCAGGATACTTCATCACAATCGATAAACACTATCCATCAATTATCTCCCGCCTATCAAATTCAAGGTAGCAGGGTTGACTTGAGCAGGTCGCCAAACTATCGCAAGACTAACACAACAGTTCACACTCACCAATTTAAAATAGCTAACTAATCTAACTCGACACGCCTTTGGAACTTAAGTCAGGAGTTCGACTGTATCCGGTAAGGCTAGACCCCCATGCTAACTTTAGATATGAGGGAGAGAGAGAAAACTGAAGCCGTATAGACTCAGACGTCGCCTGGATTAATATGGTCCGTGTTAGGTGTTGAGGAACCAGGACACAGTGATGAGAAGTGGGCTCCTGGCACAAGTGGGCAAGAGATGAGAACAGGGCGCTGTTGGAATGCTACTATGCAAGTATCCCCAGCGGAAGGAGTTACATGAATAGGATACGGAGAAGGAGTACGGAAAAGGAATACGGGAAGCTTGGGCTCAGAGAAGAGCTCCCTTTAAGGCTGGGAAATATCGTGATAATAGTTACCGACTAGTCTAGAAACTCATCATATCTCAAAAATAAACCTTTTTTTTTAATGATCCTTTTTGTTTAACTGACTCTGAGTTCCTGATCAGAGTTTGCCACTTGTGTACATGATCTCTGTCCAGAAGCTTTGTGATGATGGAACAACAGCCAGTGAAGGAATCAAGATCTACACATGTATTCTGACTCTGTGTGTGTGTGTGTGTGTGTGTGTGTGTGTGTGTGTGTGTGTGTGTGTGTGTGTGTGTGTGTGTGTGTGTGTGTGGTTTGATTGTTGCTTTGGGTTCATAGTTGATCACCTGTGCACACTGAGACACAGCAATCTGTTTCTTTTGACCTCTGCGTGTTTGTACCTCTGATTCTAATAAGGTGAGTCCGAGGAGAGATTGGATTTGGCTGTATGCTACCAACCCAGTCAGAGGTTAGAAAAGGGTGCTTGTACTTTCTGTGCTGCTTTTTCCATTTGGAAAACAATTTTTTTACTTTTGACTGGGTGGGCAAGACGACAGGTCATTTGGCTGAGCCCACCCCTACCTGTAATTAGATACCAGAAAAGGATGTTTGATACTGATACTGGTATATTGGCATCACGTACCCCAGAATGACGAGAGTGGCATAAATAGACCAGAATAGGGGTGCACTACTCAAAGACACCTGGCTTCAATTAAGCCACTGAAGCAGAGGCAATTATGTGAACCCCCCCCCCCCCCACACACACACACACACACGCAGAATCTCTCCAAAAGCAGTGCCCATTAACTATAAGGCAAGTCAGTGTAAAAATGATGCATCTCTACCTTTCTACTTGTCATGGACCGACTCATTAGACATAAAAAAATGACAGGAGAGGCGTGGATTTGCAAGTAAAGTAGATAACTTTATCTAAAAAAACACACACAATGAGTCAGTCTTATCAGTTGGGCCAAACCTAATCAACAAGCCAACCAACGATGGTGCAGGGAGAATGGACAGGTGCTCCAAGGTGCACTGATGCACTCCACCTGAAGGGACCTGCACAGAAACAAAGAGACAGGGCAGAATACACTGGGGCATCACACCTGGTGAGAACAACAATACTTATATTTGAAAAACACTTTATCTTAAGTGACAAACTTATTTATAGTTACAGGGTACGCCTCAGTTTCCATCTCATTTCACAAAAGCTGACATCATGTAGCGATACTAGAATTATTTGCACATCAAGATGGTAATCAGTATCAAGACTTTCATGCATTTACACAAGATACTAATAATGTTGTTTTTTCCTGGTAAGGACTGTCATAAAAAAGACTCTTCTACTTATTATGCAGGGAACGGGTGCTGTTGCTCCCCCGCTCTCTCATGTCTTTGTCTCTTTCACTCTTCCTTTGATTTCTAAGGTAACCTTGCCAACAGGTGCTCTTCAGTAGGAAAATGAATTATTAATTAGACAAAATTTGATAATTTAATGAAATTTGCTTCATATAAAAATCATCAAAACTTAAATACAGGACCTGTTCCCAGCACTTTTGGTGGCGCCCTTATTAAAAAATAATTTTATTTAAACTTTATGAATATAGTCAGGAACTTCTTTTCAAGTCTGAATTAATAATAATGGAATTTTTTAATGTGTGATTAAAAATATTACTTTATGCCTGAACTTGTTAGAAATATTTCCCACTTTAAGTTTAAATTTGAATCCAAAACTGCCACCAAAGTGCTCTAAACCTTTAAAGAATTTTCAAATGATTTTCAAATTTGTACCGTTTATGAAATGCTTCAAGTGAAACACATTTTTTTTAGAAACCATTTCATTTATGTGCAAAAGCCTGTTTCTTTGCATATGTGTGTATGTGTGTGAGAGATGAGGAAAATCTGCCAGCATGAGGTTTGCTGACATTCAAAGAAAATCATCAAAGCTTTAACTTGTGAGTCAGAATCAAAGGAAACCTGGTGTGGCAACCAAAACCTTTTTCACTTCTAAACCTGACGTTTTCGCAAAGCTAAATCAGAGCGATTCACAAGTGAAGTGAATATCAGTCAAACACACGTTTTAGGAAAACAAGACAGTTTTTGTCTGATGGTGTCTGGCTTGGTGAAGCAGAAATCAAACCAGTGCAGCCACTAGACGCCCACATTCTGTCACTCTGGTGTGACTCTATTTTAAACTGAGTGATGGCCTTTGTTAGCGAAGACACAGAAGAAAGCTGAAAATATTCAAGGGATGAAATAAAAGGGGGAGATGCTTGCAAGCTATAGAAACACACAATACTCAAGTCAGTCTTGATCATAATTCAACAAGTGAATTAAATGATTCCCTGATTCACTGACACACTTATTAAAGAAATGCTTAGGTGCTAATTGAGTGGCTGGCTTTCAGTGATTAGAAAGACCAATGGCTTAGACATGTAAATATTGTACATTTAAGTAGTAAATAATCAAGATGAACTTAGATTACTCAGTATTGATGAGTGATCTGGACAAAAATATAGAAAAAAAACTTTCTTTTTGTCCTTTCTCTTTTCATCCAAGATTCTCTAAACGACAGCATTATGTGTCATGGATTAGTGTAGATGAAGATGAAAATTCAGATTAAAAGATGAGCCTTTATTGGTTAAAGCAAAAGTTTCAGAAACAAAAGGTGAAAAGAGAAACACTAAACAGGAATAAAGGGCAAACAGACTGAGGAGGCAACACAAAGTTTATCAGGAAAATCAACACTGACAACAAGGGAGGAACAGCGAGGACCTTATACCCAGCAAACATGGTTGAAACCGTGACGTTATCTCCATGTTAGAGATCCATTCAAACAGATGATCAGATTAGTACAATAAGACATCAAAGATACATTTTTAAAAAATGGTTTTTTGGAATTCAGTGACATATGATTGATTGGTCACAAAGTGTGATGAACTGATAGCCACACAACTTCTGAAGATACACAGACTACCATTACGAAATCTCATTCGTTCCCTACTCTTGGATATTTTAATCATAAAGTTTTTTCACTTACCCGGTGAGGCAGGGAGGCGAGCCCCAAGACGGCTCTCGCTTCTGGTGTCAAGCGCCCAGCACCCGCCGGGCGTGACCCGCTCCGGGGACAGTGGCTGGTGGGGAGTTTGAATGGGGGGGTACACCTGTCAAACTGTAACGCAGGTGTCCTAAGGCGAGCTCAGGGAGGACAGGAACCTCCCTTGGTGCAGCAGTGTGAATGCAGACGTGAAAGCGGGGCCTCACGATCCTTTTGACTTTGGGGGTTTTAAGCTGGAGGTTTCAGAAAAGTTATCACAGGGATAACTGGCTTGTGGCGGCCAAGCGTTCATAGCGACGTCACTTTTTGATCCTTCGATGTCGGCTCTTCCTATCATTGTGAAGCAGAATTCAAGCGTTGGATTGTTCACCCACTAATAGGGAGCGTGAGCTGGGTTTAGACTGTTAGACAGGTTCATTTTACCCTACTGATGAAGATGGGATGCAAGAAGCTCGTGGTTTAAATCAGATTAGCTTTTGAATCCTTGCTCACCTTTTGTGATGTTCTTACTCATTTTTCAATCAAGATCAATATTCTTATTTTTTATTGTAATGGTTAAAAAGAAAACAAGAAACAATTTTTGCATGCTTCTCTCCCTAAAAAGTTTAGCAATGACATCCAGACAACATTGAAGAATTCAAGTGATTCAAGAAAACCCTTTGAAGTATTTATGAACCAAAGACTAGGGCTACATCTGCAACTACACAGGTATTTTTTAAAAAGAGGATTTTCTGCTTTCATGTTGACAAAATATCTCAGTCCACATGAAATCCCACCATAAAAAGTCCTGTCAAAACCATTGCAAAAGCTCTAGATGTCAGTATAACAAGCAGTGGCCTGCAAGCAATAACATGGTACAAAATCTGACATCAAAAAATGAGATGAAGGCACTGCAAGACATAATCTTTGTTTTCCACATCTCAACACAGAAATAAACTAGTTTTTCAAAAGCTCCACTTCAGGGATGTAAAACACTTTTTATTTGTGCACAAAAGGCCAAAACACAGAAAAAAGCTACCTATATACGCATACACAAAATACCTGTACACAAGAACAACGTGTAGGTGTACAATAAAAGCTGTCATTCAATGATTATTTGATGCGGTAGTATTTGCCTGGTATGCACACACGAGTAATTATACAATACAAAATAGCCAGCAAACAGGAACCACATTCAGTTGCTGAACCCAGAATACACGACATGTCTATATGTTGGAAAAACTCTCGGAAATGTACAAAAACTCCCAAAAGAACTTTGACTAGTTTGGAAATTTGTAGTTTGTGGCCACTGGTGGCAACATGACACATTGTTTACACACTGAATTCATGGAGGTGATGAGATTTCATACTATTCCATTATTAACAGCTTGTAGTATTATGTTAACATCCTGTGCAAGGGTAGGAATATGAGCATTATACAAACAATACAGTCTAGTTTGGAAATTCTCCACGGCTGGTTTTACAAATCTTTTATGAGGACCGGAATACGTGTAGTGCTTCTGTTAGGCTTGGTTAGTACAGTGACCAAATAACTAAGGCTGCCCCCTCAGAGTTGTCTAGGTTCTCGCAGTCAACATACAAATGAGGCTCTCAACTATGAAAGCCTGCATATTTCACACTGCCGCTGCCTTTTATTACAGTTGTCTTGAAAAGACTAAGATTTTTAAATGATTGCTGGTTGGAGGCACCTGCCCTATTTCTTGGAAGAGAAGAGATTAAATTGCATACATAGAAACAAAATCTATGAGAAAACAATTTCAATACCAGAATATCAAAAAGCAGATGCAGAGTTGATGCATTCAGCAACGGCCCTGCATAAAACAGTGTTTTTGCACAAAAAACCTTCCAACAATATGCCAACGGGCATAATTCTGTGTGCATTGTGAATTGGAATTGAAAACAGCACATCCTATCGTTAGAATATTAAAATCACTTGTGACAGGTCACTGCATGATCAATATTTATGATTTATTGCTTTGTTAGTGTTGGAGTTCACTTATCTTGTGTGTTAGAAAGTAAGCAAACAGACAGAGCTAGTTGTTCCTTTTTTCAGGAAGTGTGACCAGGCGGTGTATTCCAACTTCACACCTATGAGCCTCCCTGAGAAGGTCAGTGCCAGGGTACTGGGGAGGAGAGTCCATCCATTAGTCTAACCTTCAATTTGAAAGAAAAATGTAGTTTTCATCCTGGTCATGTAACATTAGACCCACTTTTTATCCTCTCAAGGGTATTTGAAGGTTTGTGGGAGTTTACCCATTCGGTCTTCGTGTGTTTTGTGGACTTGACTACATACCTTGGAGTGTCCTATGGAGGTTGCTTTGGGAGTATGGAGTATCTGGCCCACCGTTGCAGGCTGAATGTGAGAGCTCGGTCTGCACTGCCAGCAATACGTCAGATGCATTCTGTAGGCAGGGCTGAAGAATGGAGTGTGTGTGGTTCAGTGTTTCAGGATCTTATCTCTTCTTTCTGATGATAGCTTTCTGGTTCTGCTGCCTTTGTCGAATGCTGACACTCAGATGGTTTGTGGCAAAGTGACACCTCAAAATCTGAGGTGATTCCTTGTCAGTGAAGTGGAGTGTCCACCCTGGATAAGTGGTGAGGGAGATAGACAAATAGACAGGTACAATGTCACCTACTGTACAATGTAGACTTTGTACTGATCTGTTGAGCTGAATGTAAAAACAAAGCTGTATATATACTGGTCAATCTACATTCCTACCCTCATGTGTGGTCACAAACCCTCAGTAGTGAATTTAAAAAAATGAGAGAGAGAAATGAATTTCCTCTGAAGGGGGAGCGTAAAGCCAGCAGTCCGGTGACATGGTTCAGGCATCTGACTAGGATGCTAGGTAAGATGTTCCGAGCATGTTCCACTGGGAGGAGACCCAAGAGGGTGGTCTGGGTATCACTGCTAAAACTCCTGCCTTCAGTTCTGATCTAGTTCTAAAATCATGTATGGATCAAAAGCCACTGTGTTCCCCCCTGAAGAGCTGAAGGAGGTGGCCGGCGAGAGGAAAGATGTTTCTATCCCTGCAAGTAGGATGGATGGATGATTTCTCAGAATCATTGTAGAATATAAAACAAAAACACCTTCATAGTATGAACAAAATTCCAGTATGAAACAAAATACTACCAGATTCAGTTTTGTTGATTTCTTGTTCAAGGTCATATTCTCGAGCATGTCAGACATCTTGTATCTGGTTGTTATTTTTCGATCACTACCTGGAAGTCCTCTTTTAGCACGTCCACCTGTAACATTTATTGGATGGCACAGCTTGAATTATCAAAGGGTTAGACTGCCTAACGCTAATTTCCCTAATGCATTAAAATTTCTGAAGATTTGCTTAAACTTTTGCACCATGGTAAAATGGTAAATGGTAATGGTAATGGTAAATGGCCTGTATTTGTATAACTTTTGCACCATTTATAATTTCTGTGAGATGATACAGAGAAAACCAGTGATTAAATATTCTCTTCTAGTGGCCTGAAATGCAGAAAAACAAAACATACAAATCATTTCATCTTACACTTTTTACATAATGTAACAATCAGGAAATGATTTGGTCACTTGGACAGTTTTGTAACACAGTATTGCCACAAAATGTATAAACGCAAATGCAAACAGATGGAAATGAAGTATAAACCACGACTGCAGCTGCTGGCATTTCTAGGTCATGAGGCAACACGACGGTGGCGTGAATTCATTAGATCTGATATTCTGAATCACTTATCAGATATTACCCTAACACATGCGGTGTAATACATTAAACTAGTTTTGATAGTTGAAGGTTATGAGATTGATTCAAAAACCTTGCAACTTTTGGACAAATGCTCTGCATTTACATGGATTGGTGGATTTGCCCAGACTATCAAAGGTTTTGACTCATGCATACATTGGGAGTTACAATAAATATAGCACTTTTTATTTAGCTATCTAAAGAGGTATTAATATATGCAGTCGGGTAATGTTTTGTTTAATTTTGGGAATGATTCAGGGCACAAAGTCCAGATTTCATAATAACTGTGAACATGAAGCTCACTGGTGTTAATTACTGCCTCATGTAAAAGTTAACAGTCAGAGCTTTTACATATATGCTAATTGGGCAGACAACTAAAAACCATCATGCACCACAATGAGAGTGTTGCAGTGGCTATTCAATAGTGTAAGTGGCCCATGTGTTTCTACAGCTACTGAGGAGAACAAGGTGAAGAGCCAGGGAAAAGGGCACAGGAGATGAGGAGCTGTTGTTTCCAAAACGAAAGTCAAAGAGGAACGAGGGAGCCGGGCTTTGCTTTCATTGTTGTCTCTCTGGTATATGTTGTGGTCCAGGATGGAAGAGCTACTTTACTGCACAGGGCTGAAAATGACCTGTTTAAAAAAGGTGTGTGTACATGTTTGAAAGAGCAGCCTATTCTCATTCCCAAGGTTTCAAATCCAGCCATTGTGACAAAGCTGCTGGCTGTCTTAGATATTTGCACAAGGTTTTCTTTGGCTATGGTGCTGTGATGCACAGAAAATGTTGACATGGGTCTCATATGCTTGTTCCGAAATATTTGTCACATTTATTTATAGTTACGTATTTGTATTCTCAACATACAGGCTAAATCTTGTAAAGCACATTTGAGTCCATATCATGATCATTTACTACTTTATGACAAAGCTGTTAGCATGCAGCATCCTGTGAGGAGTGCATCAAGGTACCGATACCAAAGGAAACTTTGAGCGTTTCTCTTTAGCAACAAACGCAACAAAATTTGATGCCCTGGGAGGAGAGTGCATTTAGAAGATACACGAACTATTACATGACAAAAGTCATGTAATAGTTAAACTCAAGTCATATTCATTCTATGATAAGGCACAACATGCCTTATCATGCACAACATGCAGATGCAATAGATGAATCAGACACTTTGACCTCTCACTAGTAACAAAGAGCCCAAGGTATTGATCCAACCTTCAAACTCCAATCTAAAACATCCCCGAGATGCACCATAACAGATCATCTGTGGAGAGTACAAACTGCCACCCTACACAATATTGCACCCACACAATATTAGGCAGCTGTATTGGTGCAAATTACTTCAAATGTAATATTTCTTTGATGCTTCTCTGCTTTAGGAGATGTATATGATCTGCATGGCAAACATTAATGACCTATAACAGGAAGAAACCCCCAAAATAGAAATTAAATTTGATGAGACCTCATTAAAGGCAGCTTTCAAAGTTGTACTGCAGATCAAACTTTAACCAGCCACTCCTCCTCTTCCAGTCTTCATGGCATCTAATCGCCTCTGCCTCAGGCTAAAGATGTCACCTTAATCACAACGAGATGAGTGACAGGTGCTTGTGCAGGAAAGTGGAATTAACAGTATTTCCTCCCTGGAGGTGAAAAGGTTGCTTTGATCAACTTTTTTTTGGAAGGTGACTAAGAGAGAAGAGAAGATTAATAACGGTCTTTTCTTTTTTAAACCTGAAAGAATTACGTGGTAATTTGAGATTGTGTTTTGTTGTCTTTGGCCTGTCGTAGTTAAACATGGAGTTAAATGTAGTTAAATGATTTGTGAATCAGTGCATTTTGCTTTTGTTTACATCCTTACATTGTTGCAGCTGTTTTGCAATTGGCTTGTTTGAATGTTTCATTTCTGTTCTGTTCTGTTCTTCTTTTTTTTACTAGTATGGTATACTAGAAGTGCACAACACAGAGGTTTTTTTTAGTAGTTTTTATACCGCTTCTTTCAAATAATGGTTTTAAGGGAAATAATGGAAGTACTGAGAGGATTTTATCTTAAATAAAAATTAGATTTGACATACTTCCTTTTACTAGTACTTACCGTGGAAAAAAAGCACAAAAATGTGGCGCGAGTGGTTTAACGTACTAAGCTGAGATTGTGTTCGGCAAACCATGTGAATGTCACAGTTCTTCAATAATGAAATTATAAAATAAAAAATGATTTCTGCATTCCAGTACAGTCCTCAGATTATGTGCATATTTCCCTGTAAACACAGTTGTGGTTGTTGTCATTTTTTTTCCTTTAAAGGTCAACCAAGTTGCTTTACTTTTAAACTGCCAAGGTCCTGGCGGGTTGCGAGCATAATTTCGTGTCCTCTGGAAACCCTTAACCCTGTTAAGTGCTCCAGTCCAGTAGGTGGTGGTAATGCACCTTTAAGCTGGTTGGCCGACCCCCAATAAAAAGATCAGCTCAAACCTTCACAGCAATACTACTCTGCAGCATTAATCAAGTTTTCTAGTGTTTACTCTTAAAGGAGTCTGTTGGCACAGTCCTCCAAAATAACCTCACCTGTACTTTCCTGCACGCTTCTTACCTGCAGTCTGTTAATGAAAGACCAACAATTAAGCTAACCAGTCAGGATTACAAAATAATTCAAGCTACAATAATGATACTAACTTGGGCCCACTTTAACCTGTTCTCTACTATGGCAGAAATCCCCACGAAGTTCCTGTAAACAAGTCACTTACCTGTTCCCTCACCTGGTGGTCTGAAGAAATTTACTTGGTGATTTGCTCCCAAGTATTAATTCAGATAATACATTTTCATCTTTCTGCATTCACCTGATTTACTGAACTTGATATAAGTGAGAGAATAGCAGCATTCAGATGGATGTTTTAAAGTGGTAAAGGTCTTGTAATATAAGTAAAGATGTCTCCCTCTCTCTCAATTACCTGCTTCTCATGTAAAGATAAATCTTTGTTTCTTTCTGAATTGAGAAGAGTTTTTGTCCTTACAATTCATGGTTCATTTCCAGTGTTGGTCAAGTTACTTGAAAAAAGTAATCAGTAACTAATTACTGATTCCTCCCCCCAAAACGTCATCCCATTACTTTACTGATTACTTATTTTCAAAAGCTCTTTTTAAAACTTGTTTTATCAGTTTTAATCTTTTAACTTTATGCATCAAGCAAAAATTTAATTATATGCAACATTCACTGACTGGAAGAAATTTGTTTAACATTTAAACCTATTTTCTGCACATTGCAGCACACAAAATAAAATATTTTTATGTGTTTACACTCATTCTTTCAAATAGATGCAAGTAAAACACAGCAGAAAATAAATAAAATCAAAGACTAGCCGTCCTGTTGCTCTATTTTCACCTGGAAAGCAGGAGTGGGGTAGGCGGAGGTTTACCCTGGTGCAGGTGTGCCGCAGCGGTCAGTTGAAGAATCCGCGAGTTTCTCTGTGAATTTCCCATTACGTGGTAGCGCACTCGGTGCTTGTTTGGAAGTTTAGGGGGGGTTTTTCGCTGTAAAAAGAAGTTTTCTTCCAACGCACAACGGACGCTAATGTTTTTGTCACTTTTTATGGAACACAATAGTGCCCTGCAGACTGTTCACAAAGCTGAGGGATCTGGGACTTAACAGCCGTCTGTGTGCATGGGTGTTGGACTTCCTCACTGGCAGAACTCAGGTGGTGAGGGTGGGCAGGTGCTTCTCCAACAGCATCACCATCAACACAGGAGCATCTCAGGGATGTGTCCTCTTGCCACTGCTCTACTCCCGCTACACTTCAGACTGTGTGGCCACCCATGGCTCCAACACCATTGTGAAGTTTGCTGACGGTGTTGGGTGCCATCTCCAACAACGATGAGGCGGCCTACATGGATGAAGTGAAGAATCTGGCATCGTGGTGCCAGGACAACCACCTCCAGCTGAACGTCAACAAGACTAAGGAGCTGGTGGTGGACTTCAGAAGGGGTCAGCACAGAGACTACAAGCCCATTATCATCAATGGAGCTCCAGTGGAGAGGGTGCAGTCCTTCAAGTATCTTGGTGTCCACATCTCCTCAGACCTGACATGGGCTGCCCACATTCAGGTCCAGACCAAAAAGGCTAGGCAGCGCCTGTATCACCTACGACAACTGAGGAAGTTCAGGTCTCTCCAAAGATCCTCAGGATTTTCTATACAGGCGCTGTGGAGAGCATCCTCACACAGAACATGACATCGTGGTTTGGGAACAGCTGTGTGAAGGACCAAAAAGCTCTCCAGAGAGTGATCCATACAGCAGAACGCTGCTGCAGGATTGCTCTCCCCCCACTTCAGGACACCTACACCAGGAGATGCCGGACTACAGCAGCGCAGATACTGAAGGACCCGTCCCATCCTGGCAACAAACTGTTCCAACTTCTGCAATCTGGTAGAAGGTTCCGCATCATCTGGGCAAGGACAGAGAGACTCAAGAGGAGCTTCTATCCCCAAGCCATCCGTGCCCTAAACACACACACCCGCCCTCTCACATCATCTATAATTGATTGAGACAGGACTCTCTTCCAGACACTAAACCAAGGCACAATGTACATTTCAAATTCCTTTAATTTTAAATATGTTTATATTGTCAATTCTGTAAAATAGTCAGATGTCTATTCATATTAATGTACAGAATTCACCTGCTTGCTGCTACTACTGCACATTCACCCAGTGTATATACTATATGTGTGTGTATATATATATATATATATATATATATATATATATATATATATATATATAAAAACACCCAGCACGCCCCTGCGGGCGGTTTATCCTTCAAGCTCGGGTCCTCTACCAGAGGCCTGGGAGCTTGAGGGCCCTGCGCAGTATCTTAGCTGTTCCCAGGACTGCGCTCTTCTGGACAGAGATCTCCGATGTTGTTCCTGGGATCTGCTGGAGCCACTCGCCTAGCTTGGGAGTCACCGCACCTAGTGCTCCAATTACCACGGGGACCACCGTTACCTTCACCCTCCACATCCTCTCGAGCTCTTCTCTGAGCCCTTGGTATTTCTCCAGCTTCTCGTGTTCCTTCTTCCTGATATTGCTGTCATTCGGAACCGCTACATCGATCACTACGGCCATCTTCTTCTGTTTGTCTACCACCACTATGTCCGGTTGGTTAGCCACCACCATTTTGTCCGTCTGTATCTGGAAGTCCCACAGGATCTTAGCTCGGTCATTCTCCACCACCCTTGGGGGCATCTCCCATTTTGACCTCGGGACTTCCAGGTTATACTCGGCACAGATGTTCCTGTACACTATGCCGGCCACTTGGTTATGGCGTTCCATGTATGCCTTGCCTGCTAGCATCTTGCACCCTGCTGTTATGTGCTGGATTGTCTCTGGGGCATCTTTACACAGCCTGCACCTGGGGTCTTGCCTGGTGTGATAGACCCCAGCCTCTATGGATCTTGTGCTCAGAGCTTGTTCTTGTGCTGCCATGATTAGTGCCTCTGTGCTGTCTTTCAGTCCAGCTTTGTCCAGCCACTGGTAGGATTTCTGGATATCAGCCACCTCCTCTATCTGCCGGTGGTACATACCGTGCAGGGGCCTGTCCTTCCATGATGGTTCCTCGTCTCCCTCCTCTTTCTTGGGTTTCTGCTGCCTGAGGTATTCACTGAGCACTCGGTCAGTTGGGGCCATCTTCCTAATGTATTCTTGGATGTTCGTTGTCTCATCCTGGACTGTGGTGCTGACACTCACCAGTCCCCGGCCCCCTTCCTTCCGCTTAGCGTACAGCCTCAGGGTGCTGGATTTGGGGTGAAACCCTCCATGCATGGTAAGGAGCTTTCTTGTCTTTATGTCAGTGGCTTCTATCTCCTCCTTTGGCCAGCCTATTACCCCAGCAGGGTACCTGATCACGGGCAGGGCGTACGTGTTGATGGCCCGGATCTTGTTCTTACCATTCAGCTGACTCCTCAGGACTTGCCTGACCCTCTGCAGGTACTTGGTGGTTGCAGCTTTTCTAGCGGCCTCTTCATGGTTCCCATTCGCCTGTGGGATCCCCAAGTACTTGTAACTGTCCTCTATGTCTGCAATGTTGCCTTCTGGTAGTTCAATCCCCTCAGTTCTGACTACCTTCCCTCTCTTTGTTACCATCCGACTACACTTCTCCAGTCCGAACGACATTCCAATGTCATTGCTGTATAGCCTGGTAGTGTGGATCAGTGAATCGATGTCTCGTTCACTCTTGGCATACAGCTTGATGTCATCCATGTACAGGAGGTGGCCGTAGTCGGTATCCGTAGCCAGTCTTGTTAATGATCTCACTGAGGGGGTTCAGGCCTATGCAGAACAGCAGTGGGGACAGAGCATCTCCTTGGTAGATCCCGCACTTGATGGTGACTTGTGCTATGGGCTTGGAGTTGGCCTCTAGTGTTGTACGCCACATCCCCATTGAGTTCCTGATGAAGGCTCTTAGGGTCCCATTGATCTTGTACAATTCTAGGCATTCCAGTATCCAGCTGTGGGGCATTGAGTCATAGGCCTTCTTGTAATCAATCCAGGCAGTGCACAGGTTGGTCAGTCTGGTCTTGCAGTCTCGGCTGATTGTTCTGTCTACCAGTAGCTGGTGTTTTGCGCCTCTGGTATTCTTGCCAATTCCTTTCTGTGTCCCGCTCATGTATTGACCCATGTGCCTGTTCATCTTAGCCGATATGATGCCTGACAGGAGCTTCCATGTAGTACTGAGGCAGGTTATTGGTCGGTAGTTGGAGGGGACCGGTCCCTTCTTGGGGTCCTTGGGGATCAGGACCGTCCGGCCTTCAGTTAGCCATTCCGGGTGTCTCTCGTTAACTAGCAGCTGGTTCATTTGTGCTGCCAGACGCTCGTGGAGTGCAGTCAGCTTCTTCAGCCAGTAGGCGTGAACCATGTCGGGCCCTGGTGCTGTCCAACTCTTCATACTGGAGACCCTTTCTTGGATATCTGCCACTGTGATGGTTACTGGACCCTGTTCAGGGAGGTCGCTGTGGTCTGCCCTCAGATCCTCTAGCCACTGAGCATTGCCGTTATGGGTTGCATCCTTCTCCCATATGCTCTTCCAGTATTGCTCCGTCTCCAGCCTTGGTGGTGCTGTTCTCTTATTGTTCCCTTGCCACTGAGAGTACACCTTTGCTGGTTCTGTGGAGAACAGCTGGTTTATTCTCCTGCCTTCTATCTCTCTGGTGTACCTCCTCAAGCGGCTGGCCAAGGCTGTGAGTCTTTGCTTGGCAGTTTCCAAGGCCTCAGGTATGGACAGCTTGCTGTATTTCTTAGGCACCTTATTTGTCGCACCTTTCTGCAACTCCGTTAGTTGGCTAACCTCCCTCCGTGCTACTTTGATCTTGCCCTCTAGCCTCCTTCTCCATGGAGGGTACTGCCCCTTGTCGCTGTTCAACTTGTAGCCAAGCATCTCACTGATCACTGTTGCCGTATTGTAGATCAGCTTGTTAGTGTCGGTAATCGTGGTTGTAGGTATTGTCCGTAGTGCTGCATTAACATCATCTAGCAGACCTTCTGAGGGAACTTCACGTAATCTTGGTAACCGGCTACGCGGGATCCAGGTTTCAAGCTTGGCCATGATCCTATTTTTCAGGTCAGTTCCTCTCGCACTCAACGATCCTTCTCCTATCGCACTTGGGGCTATGTACCCAATCTCGGGTGGGGGTGATGATATCTCCCCCACCCCCACGGGAAAGTAACGGTAATCTAATTACCGTTTTTGCAATAGTAATCCCTTACTTTACTCGTTACTCGTTAAAAAGTAATCGGAAGTAACGTGTTACTGCCCATCCCTGTTCATTTCATCCATCATGCTAAGAACCGAAAAGCCTTAATTAAATGCTCTCAAAAGACCATCAAGTCATCGCTTTGACTATTTTAAATAGATGCCATGTTTTAGAAGAAGCATGGTAACAAACCAACTATAACTAAGTCTCATCCTTGGGGTAAAAATGCTGTAGGTGTTGAGAGTGACCAAAGACATTTGTCATCCAGATCAAAAAGAAATTCTTCTGGTGTTCCATTTGGATGATTTTCTGCTGTGTAAACTCATGACTGAACAGCACAGGAAAATAAGCGCTGGAGCATGCAAGCAGCTATAAATCCTTCGATCGCTTTTTCTTTGATTAATTCTCATAAAGAACTCAGGTGAAATTGACACAGGGAGATGAAAGGTTCCTTATACCCCCTCTTCTCTCTTTTCATTCTCCTCGGGTTATTTCCTTCTCTCTGCCAGGGGACGTGTTTGGCTGTGAGCAGCAGAGTTGGGAACAGCATCAGCATCCATTTATCCACATCATTACCCACATCTACCACTGCTGCCACAGACACACAGAGCTCAGTCTCTAATCTCCAGTCCACAAGATGACACTTTGACCTCTGGGAAGTGCTGCCATGCGATTACAGAAGAGCAGCAGAGGAGAGATGCAAAGACACGGTGAACAGTTTTTGTTAGGGTAACGTGCTGTAACTTTGTCAAAAAATGACTATACAGGAAGTCATTAGTACTAATAAATAGACTCACTGACCACTTTATTAAGTAAACTTGTTTAACTGCTTGTTAACATAAGTGTTGAATCAACCAATCACATTGCAAAAACTCAATGCATTTAGGTGTGTAGACACAGTCAAGATGATCTGTAGAAGTATAAACTGAGCTTCAGAAAAACATGGTGATTGTCATTCCTGTTGACTACAACCTCTTTAACATTTATGATATGTTGTTGTTGTTGTTGTTGTTATTATTATTATACATTTGTGTTTATTTTGTTTTATTTTGTTGTAGCTTTAACTTGTTGTAAGTGTGAGGTCAATTTTAAAATCTCAGCAATTCGCTGTACAAGACTCATGTTAGTGACTGAGGCAGGTTTTTGGTGTAGCACATACATACTATGTGGCCATTTTCACCTAGCAACTACCAGCAACCTCCTGCGACCTTGTAAACTAGTCAGGAAAGTCATATTTGTCCCTTAAGACAGGTTGTTGTTAGATGATGGTCTCAAGGCTTAATTTTTAGTATAACTTCATTGTTGCGGAGGAATTTTGGTTCCTTAAACTGGTTCCTCAGAAGTTAAATGCATATCACCATCTTCATAAATCAGAGGAGAAAAATGTTGCTTTTCCTATAGATTTCAGTTCTAACAAATGTTGTGTTTGTAACCACAGGAGTCGCCCCTTACTGGCCATTAAAAAGAATGCAACTTCAAAGAACTTCTGCATGCCTCTGAAGTTGTCTGAAAAGTAATTGACTTTACTTCTCAGACCTGGAAGCTACAGCCATATTTTATATATAGTCAATGACCATGAATGGTTGCAATATTTTGCAAAATATATATAAAGCAAAAACCCGTATTAATATTTATAGGCACCAATGAGCAGTTCAGTTGTTTCTGGTTGCTTTAAGCTGCATGCTTTAATTTATTTTGATTACTAACGTTACTTCTAGTAATGATGTGAGTGACTAGCAAAACTGATTCAAATGTGGCTCGTGGCTTGATAATGCAAAGAAGAGCCTTGGCTTTATGGGCTTTAGAGATATTATTTATTTATTTTTTTGCCTGTCCCGTTTGGATCTTTAGCCATCAGAATTGTTGTCTGAAGGCCAAGAAAGATGCCAAGTGGATTTACTTTACCAAGTGGATCATCATGGCCTTGCGCCATATTGGTCCGTTTGATTGACCTTTATTATAATTATGTATTTATTTTATTTTCGTTTTTTAAAGACGGGACAGACATGACTGGGGGATAGGACAGGGTGAAAGAAAGAGAGGGAAAGAAAGAAAAATAGAGGGGAGAAGAGATGGTGAGAAAGGGGGGAAGAAAAAAACGAAAAACAAACAAAACACCTGGATCACCTGTATGGAGATAAAAAAAAAAACAGAAGAGAAAACAAACAACAAAGAGCAACATAGTAAAAACAACACCATCACAATAAACTAGCTAATAGTAGATAACAGTAGATACTTTTTTAATTTCACCTCTCGAGAATGAAAAAAGAAAACAAGCAATAGAATAAACAACATCACGATGATATATGGGAATATGACAACAAATACTAAATATTAAACATTATTGTGCAGCACGTAAGATCGTCATCAGGACCCCTTCTGTCCACCACATCACTCCTGCCTTGCAGCAGCTTCATTGGCTCCCAGTCAAATATCGCATCAATTTCAAAATACTCTTGTACACATTTAAGGCTATTCATCATCTCTTTCCTCCATATCTCTCTGATCTGGTTAAGATCACCGCCCCATCTCGTTGTCTCAGATCTTCTTCTTCTCTTTCACTCTCCGTCCCTTCCCCCCGTCTTGCCACCATGGGGAGCAGGGCTTTGCTTTGCTCTGCTCCACGACTCTGGAATTCCCTGCCTCCTGATTTAAGAAATATCTCTTCCTTCTCTCTCTTTAAGTCCAAACTCAAAACCCACTTGTACAAAATAGCTTATCCCACATAACCTCTCCACTCTGCTATTTTATTTTTTTATGTCTTATGCTTTTATGAGTCTGTAAACTGCTTGGTTTAAGTTGCTTTTATTCTAATGTGTACAGTGACCTTGAGTGTTTTGAAAGGCGCTTTCAAAATAAAATGTATTATTATTATTATTACATCTTTACCCCAAGGCCCTGCATGTGTATACTCTCCTGTATATCCCCCTCCTGCAGAGTGAGTTCCTGAAGAGAGGAGAGCTCCTGCAAGATGTAACAACCTCCCCCACCAGTTGAAGACCGCCCCTAGGTGGCTCGATGCACCAGTGGCACCCTGCGCCAGGACTGGGCCCCCATACGCCCACAACCCCGGCAACACACCAACCAGGACCCAAGCCCCCGAGGCCCAGCCAGAGCCCCAGCCCAGAGACAGAACCTCACGCCCGTCCTGGACCCACCCAGGGGCAGCCAGGCTACCAGGTCAGTAACCCACATCCGTCAGTACATCCATCAGACCCTCCCCTAGCCCCGCTGCATGCAGCCACGAGGAAACGGTCACCTAAGAGCCAACAGAGCCCTTAATAGGCCATGACCGCAACCCTGGTTTGAGCCCTCCACGGAAGATGCTCCTGGGGAACCTTTAGAGATATTAATTAACAGACAGCTGCATTAAGCAGTGTGAGCTTCAGTCACACGGTGAATAGAACACGAGTGCCCTTCTTGTACTGATGGTTTGTGTTTCTTTTCAAATGTTCAAATAAAGGAGGGCACCCATCATTCAGTCACTGCTTTCTTTCTATACTTTTTATCTGAATAAAACCATATAGCCAGATCTGAAGTGGATTTGAAAAAATGAAAAAGCACTTAAACTTTTTACACAGAACTTTGAGTTCTTTGTCCCACATTCAATTAAAGTTTAGTAGAGGTTAACATAAGGGTTATTAATTTGAAAGGGCTTGGCACTTGCTCAGGCCTTGAAATTAATAATGAGCTTTCAAAACACTTTACCCTTCTATTCTTTATCTCACTCAGTCCTTTGAAGATCTGTCATTAATGAATGAGTGTCGCTTCTAATCCACTGTGGGCCACAAAAGGTGATTTATTCAGAGTATATTACCAGGTAAAAGTATTGATTGATCAAAACACAGTTCAGAGATGTAAAGAATGCTACTATCATATGGCTAACAAAGGTACCAAAACTATAAAGCTTGTGTAAAATCATAAAAATAAAATGTAATAAATAAGAAAATTCTGCAGAGGGTAGAGGTTTTTTTTCCACTGGGGAATGTATAAGTGTTTCTCTGCTTTAGTCCAAAAGTTATGCTAATCAAGCAAGCTGCATTGTAATATTTTCCTCCTACTCAGGGCGACCTTGTGGAAGGAGCAGGAATCAAAGCTGGACTCAAGGTTGAAGTTCGAATGATCAGGAGTTTGATATGGCACAATGTCAAAAGGTTCATTTTTTCCATTTGTGATTTCCCAGCATGGCCGAATACCAAACTCCAAACTCATTCAAACTCGGTTCTGCTCTGCTGCACTTTGACTACTCTACAGATCTGGTAAGATGCACGCATTTACATAATAATAGCACATTTAGATGGTGGATGAACAGCAGCTGCAAACCTTTACATTTTGATGCCGAGTCATTCTCCAGTACATACTATGTATCCTTATTCTTGAGCACAATCGATTTTTTTCCAGTTGATAAAGTGTTGTCTGACGTCCTCAGCTCCTTGCATACACTATAAATGCCTCCGCTAAATAACAAACACTCAGGTGTTGCACTTTAAGGTAATTGCCTTTGCACCTTGGAAGTCAATCAGCCACAAAACAATAAATGAGTATTTGGCACAAGAACTCAGTTGTGTAAAAAGTTACTTAACAATTCTGGTACATGCACTCTGAAACATGCAAATATCTACATAAGAATATAATACACGTGATAGCTTGTTGGTATATGCAACCTTAAAAGTTATCCTTTAGGAACAAAGCCAATTTTTCAACATTAAAATCCCCTGATTTTGAGTTTGATCCTTTTCTCTTCATTTTGCGACAACCACGGGAGTCTAGGAGTACCGACAAGCTGGAGAGAATTGAGGAGGCAACAAGATGCAAGGAACCTACAGAGCACAAATATCTCCATTATAATGCAATAATCCGGATAATACAGTTTTATCCGGTGCCTGCTGCGTCTCCCTATTATAAACAAATTTTATACACAGTCCCAGGATTTTCAGAGGCTTGAAAGTAAATGGAAAATTGACTGACAATCAGTTTTATCATCAGGTGAGGCCTGTTCTCTTATTAGTTTGATATTAAACCATACCTAATGTGTGAAGCTGATTCAAATGGTTGAATTTGTGTTTTATAGCTTTTTACTGTAATTTTCAATTAGGGGCTTAAAGGGATGTTAGCTCCAGAGAGAGGGGCCATTATTGGGCTAATAACAAAACCCGACAACTACGAATGGGAACTGATAAGGATTTAGCGATTCCGATTCCATTATCGATATTATTTATCGATTTGATTCATTATTGATTTTCACTGGATTCTCATTGCGTACACTGGGAGTCACCACCATCGCATGTCAAAGACATTACATTCTGCAAATTAATTGCATGCTGTGTGGTCAAATGATTGTGTGTAGGAGGTATTTTTCCTCTTTGTTGTGATCAGTGTTGGGGTCGTTACTACACAAAATTTACACAGAACACTTTTCTTAGAAGTATTGCAGTACATTATGTAATTATTCCTTTTGCATTTTTCTGCAAATTACATGAAATAAAATGTCTCATAATTAGCATTTAACACTATAAATCTGTAGGCTACAGTCCCACACACCAACACAAATCCCTATCCTAATGAGGACACACATACGATATTTCTCTTAGTTTTTAGGTAAGAACACAAAGCAGACAACACAAAGCAAAGATGAAAACCAGCACATAGACACTTCAAAGCTATCGCCAAACTGATTCTACTTCAGAAACAAGAACAGGTAGAAACAGAGGCAGCAGCCTGACTGCTCATCAGTTTGTTACCTGTTGAAGTTCAGAGTCTGGCTTGGCTGCTGGGCTGGAAGAGCATTTGCTCAGCTTTAACATTACTCTCGGTTCTCGACTAGCTTAGCGTTAGCAAAGAGCCAAAGTTGTAATAGCAGCATAATGCTGTTCTTTCTATTCTGGAAGCAGTTTCCACTTTACCATTCCACTCTTGTCCTTTATACAATGACAATATCTCCATATCAATGCTGTAGACTGCACCACTGTTTTCCCTCCTTCAGCACACAAACTTAAATCAGCTGATTGTACCGCAAGTGCAAATGGAACCGATAAGCGGGATCAATACCCAAGGAGACTAACAAGTCCAAGGAACTGGACTGGTAACCTTCTCAACTCCCATCCCTACTAACGAAAGCAAAAACTTTCTTAGTGACCAAATCAAAAATCTGGCACATTCTTAAAAAGGAATGAACTGGCCTGCTCACCAACACCAAAAGTCCTAAAAGATCACAGAATACACAAGTGCATACAAGTGCATGATGTAGATAATTATTTCATTGGTTTAAAAAAAAAAAAAACAGCCTCATAACATCTAACCAAGTCAAGAGCGCTCTTGAAGAAGCAGGTGTCAAGGTGCAAACCACAGGTTATAACTCAAGAAAAAGAAGACCAGATTTGCCAGAAAACATCTAAAAGTGCTTAAACATGATGGAGCCAATGTTATAGCATGGCCATCTATAACTTCCAGTGGAACTAATGTTTATTGATGATGTGGTTGGTGCCAGAAGCAGGAGGGTGAATTGTGAAGTGGACAAGGCTGTACTCACAGCCCAGATTCAGACCAATGCTGCAAAAATGACCGGATATAGGTTCACACTGCAAATGGATAATGAGGCAAAGACTTTTTTTAATACATAGAAATTAGATATTTTTCAATGGCCAAGTCAGCCACCTGATCTCAGCCTAATAGAGCATGTCTTTCAGTTACTAAGGATAAAACTTAAGAGAGAGCCACAAATAAGCATTAACTATAAATACAAATGGCTGTAATTTGTAAAAAGTAAAAGCAACATTTTTGTAATACTGCATAAATTAACTTAAAGACAGCATTTCATTCACATCTTGATTGTCTGATTTCAAATGCATTGCAGTAGAAGCAAAACTGCTAAGGTTGTGTCTCCAACAAACCATGGAGCAAAGTATATCTAATACTCATTCATGATTTACAGCAGCTGTAAACTAATATTTGTCACTTCTTTTGAAAGTAAATCACAAGCAGATTGAATGATTTTCAGGCAGCCTTGTGATGTTCACTTTGAACGGCTTTGTACAGTTGAAAAAAATCCAGCAGCTAGTGCTTTAATTAGAGATTTCCCATTTGACCTATCTTGCGTGTTAGTCACTGAAGAATGATTATAATATAAGACGAACTAAGTCTCTGTGTTGTGTCAGTGTGTTTGAGCGGTGGGTGAATAGTATCAGCAGTCTTGTTCATCATTGACTGGGTCACTGGGATCCTCTTGTGGATATGCAAAGAGTGATGAGCATCAGATAAAGGCTTAACGGGATAAAGAATGTGTGAGACGTCCCAGAGGATGTTGAGCCAGCACACGGTTTCACTGCCCTTTTCCACCTGAAGGAAAGAACAAAACCTGGCAAAGAGCCTTAGCCAGATGCTCGAGTTGCCAATCAATAACACAAGACCCAGAGTTATTTCTCTTTATCCCTCTGCCATTCCAGTGTATTGAAGCAGGAAGCTTGTCAAGAGACAAAATCTATAAGTGAAAGGTCATTGGTTTGTTCTGCAAGACCTAAAGCTCTTCCATTAACAGCCGTGTCTCATGTGGCTGGTTTCATATGAATTTAACAGAATGTTTTCAGTCATATCATGGCTGTAATAAACATCTTTAAGTCACAGCGGTAGCAAACAGAAAACAAAGAGTTGTAGATGTTATTAAAACCAGCTCAGCAAGCTGGACTCAAACACAGAAGCAAATATTGAAAAAAGTGTGAGCGCAGGTAAGAAGCTTGCAGGTGCATTCTCCTTTTTAAATGCCAACATAACCCTGAGACTCATTGTTTTTTTTTCACTTAAAATTATGTTGATGATCAAGACTCTGGTACATTTTAAAAACATATCTAACTAGGCAGCCAGAGATTACTTATGTGGGAAATTAGTTAATTCCATTAATCAGCATTAAGCATGGCTAAACAGAGCACTGCCTATTTGTCCTATGGAGCAGTGTTCAGTATACAACTGAACTTAAAGAGCAAAACTAAAGGCATACGCAAGTCAAATTTGCTAAGTAGGCTTACCAAAATCTGAGGTTAAATCTTATTAAACTAATGCTAACAACTGGGTTAATCAGCTTACAAAGATTAGCTCTTTCCTCAGCTGAGAAGCTAGCTAACTGTCTTGAGTACTGGAGGAAGCCACAAAGTTTTGATGGTCTCTGAATAGTCTTTGAGACTCTCATGATCCTCCCACCAAGCCTTTCAGAATGGTGACAGTATTTTGGAGGAAAATTTATCAGCAGGCTGCACTTTTCTGTGTCTTTATCTAATAAACCAGCAAAGGTTTCCACTGCAGTGCACCTGAGAAAAACCGCCACGAAACCTGGGGTTGGACCTGAAGTTATCTTACATAAGCACTCAGAAGCAGCAGCATCTGCAGGAGAGCCGTGATACTCGGGAAGAAACTAGATTTTAGATACGCATAGAAAACAGGCTAAACATGAGAAGCAGGCACAGATAATTAAAGATGACGAGGATGAAGATAATTCCAGGATGATAAAAGACATATTCTAGGCCCGGGTGCAGTGAAAAGGGCCACTGTGCTCACTCAGCTGCATTCGAATTCACAAGTTATTGTGTTGTGTTCTGTTGTGTTTAGTTGTCCCATCGGCACTATGACTGAAAAACAATAAAGAGGTATCTTATCTCATCTTATCTTAATGATATGCTATCATATATCCTTACAACAGTAAGTAAAAGTTGGTAATGAAAAGGTTAACCATACACGCCACACGTTATTATATGGTTAATAGTAGCAATTGTAGCCACATGACTGATTTGGATCAGATGGGTCTCACTTTGGGAAGTACCCTCATGTCTCTTTGGAACTAGAAAGAGACCATTCATCAGCTTGTGAAGTAACTTTTAAAGCATGATCTCGCTCAGAAATTGCAAAACAAATGGAAATGTGCTGAGAATGTTCTGAACTGACAGTCAGTGACCGTGGCTGTCACAGTTCACAGTTCAGTTTCCTGCTTTGTACACCATGTGACCAAAGACAAATACACTTTTATAACTGTTTTTAAAGTGTGGGTATATTTCATCATGGGGTTTAAAGTAGATCGTTTAGGATTTTAGAATTGTAATTTGTTGTGTAGCCTTTAAAGTTAGTATGGTTATAAGTGTGTGTGTGTGTGTGTGTGTGTGTGTGTGTGTGTGTGTGTGGGGGGGGGGGGGGGGGGGTGGTATAAATGTTATAAGAATAATAAAAACAAATAAATCAGACATAATATTGTTTTATTTTTTCAGTTTTAGACTGAAAATGAAAGAAAAAAAACTACCAATTTTAAGCAAACTGCAATTGGAGACTATCAATAAAATTCCCAAATTCTTCCCTCTACTCTAAATTAGAAGAAAAATGTGACTTTTAAATTATTTTTTCTTAATATATGTGGTCCTAATATTCCATCATATTTTCATTTGGTCAGTTCCAAAGTATGTTGAATGGCCAATCTGTCTCAGTTATTCTTGATTTTCATCTTAAGTGCTGTAAGTTGTTATATTTCCCTCAAGCAAAGTGTCCATGCTTGTAATCTAACAGAAAGCGTGAAGAAATGCTTCATAAATGTGTGAGAAAGCACTTAAACACTGGGCCATCTTGAAGCCTTCCTTCAAAGTCAAAGTGGTGAACAGGCAGCTTGTGCCCACCTTTAAGACTTTGGAATAGAATATTTATTGAAAAGCTTAAAGAAGACAAATTGGTCTAATTAGAAGCCCCAAAAAAGAAACACAGTCTTTAGTCTCTAAAAGTTAAATGTCTGAGTTTTTTGCACTGTAAATGTCAAAGTTGTGCCCACAGACACACAATCACACCATGATGAGTGTATTCCCCTGTGTGTGTTTGAATTAGTGCTCTCTTGAGTACTTGTGCAATTTTTGCTTTGTTTATCGCGAGAACCCTTTTACCTTCTTGCCCCTCTAGTCTCCGGTCTCCTCTTTGTCCTTTAGTCCTTTTACTTCTCCGTGGGGAGAACACATTTTCCTCTCGGTTTGACACAATCGATCTCAACCCAGTTCAAGGATGTCTCATTTTTACTTTCTCACTCCACCTTTGTCTACCTATTGCTTTCTCACCATGTAATCATACAATTATTCAATTACTTTTGTAAATCAATCAATCCACTCAGATCAAATTAAATTTGTTTCAGAGCTTAGTGCCTGTTTCCTACACACAGTCAGAGTTTGGCATGGAGACATCCACGAGACAAATTTAAATGACAGGGTGGAAGCTGTTAACATCATGTTGCTAATAAGACTGACTGAAGGGGAGCAGGTGGTAGAAAAGAGAGAAAAGACTTAAACTATTTCCTGTCTTGTACAAGCTCTTCTCCTAAGACTAATTAAACAACATCTTCTGTTAAGTAATATTTAATCCTAGAGTCAGAAAATTGTCTCAGAGATTTATGACACCCTTTACCCGTAGATTGCAGGGGGTTTTCTCTTCAAGAAAAATCTATATTTCATATGTGTTATGGTGCAAACAAAAGTGGAGCTATTCCCAGTGTCACTTAATACTGGTTTGTTTGGGGGGAGTTTTTATTTTGAATCTGCAGTAGTGTGCAGGGTTAGCAGGGTTATTTTCTGCTAGTGTGAAGTCACTCAAAAAGTAGTATTAAAACAGACAGACTGGCCTCAGCCCAGTTAACAGAAGTCCCAACACCTCTTTGATTACCATCACTCTGTCTCATAAACTGTTCATAATCTCTCACTCACACTAGCTTTAAACAGGGCAACCAGCCTGGTAGTTTTTGACTGAATTTTTTTCACATTTGGCAAATAATTGTGGTGACTAACTGGGTTCTCAGAGGTTTACCGTGCAACACCAACAACCTCTGGTTGACCACTTTTGGTTGCAAGGTGGCTGCACTTGTTTCCTGGTGGGAGGCAACCTGACTGACAGATTGGCAAATCATTGCCAGCTGTTTGTATTCTGGACATGCTCCTATATAAAAGTCAACCACTTGTGTCATTTTGCAGTTAAATAATCATCCTCCAGCAACTACTTCAACATTTTTGGAGGAATTTCTGTGTTTGTGTTTCAAATCTATGAAGTTCTGTCTGAACTCCCGTTTGAATTTGCATCAATACATTAACTTTTCTAAAAAAGCAAAAAACAAAAAAATACATTTAGCTCTATGTCACCAGATCATGATGATGACATTAGCTTACCTTTTGTTAAATGTTAGTGTTCTTCATTTTACTAGTATAAAGTCATTCAGTGAACATAAACAACATGTTTTCGGCAGCAGAGGAACTAATGAGGAGCTTCGGTGTGCAATCCCACTGATTCTGCAGGTCACTGAATAAGACTCTGCAATTTGAGTCTAATCAGTTCATTGATCCGTTCACGTGTCTGTAAGTCCACCCCGATAGTGTTTGGTTCGTGAAAAGACGGTATCTGTTCCAGTAATGCAACTTGATGCCGTCTTATAGACAATTTCAGGTAATCAAACTGAATTAAAATACGACCTTAAATGGCTGTGATTAAAACAGATGCAGCATTGCTGTGCTACATTTCTGTTACATCATATTTCATATGATGATTCTCAGGGAAAATCAGTTTTTACTGATGTATTGTTATCTAAGCTTTTGCTTTATCTAGTGATGCAGTTATAGAGACTTCTCCCAAGTGGTTATTTTGATCTTACAACAGCTCAATCAACACTAACAAGAGAGGTTAACAGCATCCTTTGTTTTAATTAAAAGAAAACCAAATATGCTTCTACAGATATTTTTATTCGGTTTGAAAATGTGGAAAAAAGTTGTGTAGCAGTGCATTGGTATTGGTGACATATTTAAATGATTATAATAATAACAACATAAGCTGTTCTTTTTTGCATATTTATGGAATGGAGTCTCTGGACCTTTCTGCACATTTATT
This sequence comes from Astatotilapia calliptera, assembly GCF_964374335.1. Lineage (NCBI taxonomy): Eukaryota > Metazoa > Chordata > Actinopteri > Cichliformes > Cichlidae > Astatotilapia > Astatotilapia calliptera. The sequence continues at coordinate 25,732,679 of NC_137430.1, forward strand.
TTGGGTAATTCAGTTGTCAAACGGAGACTATCAGCCAAACTCAGTTTACTGTGCATTTTGTTGTTATTATTTTTAACTCAATTTCTATAATTTATCACAATAATATTGTGATTGTGACTTCATTTGGGTATTAAATTAGTTTACTGGAAGCTAGTTTAAGCAAACATTGATGAAAGAACAGTTATAGAATTGTTGAGCAATGGTAAAAAAAAAATAAAATAAATAAATGAGTAAGCAAAAATAAGCATGGACATACTACATTCTTGCAAATGCAGATTTGATGTGATTTTATATTGTCACGTATTTTGGGAAGGTAACTGTAGGCAAATGGAAACTTGATCAAATGTCTTCTTCTGCTTTGTTTCTAAAAGTGTCAGGTCCAAAAGGAAGTCTGTGAGCTCTAGAAAATCACCTGTTCCAGGCCTCCCATAATGAAAATGTTACATAACAAGATATTAGTGTGGCTGAAAAGACTGGTTACATTTTTGCCAGCTTGTTTGCCCACTGGTTATGTGCTTCTTTGCATATATCTGTTGTGGCATTCAAAAGCATCTATTAAGTATTTTTAGCATTATTTGAGATTCTTTTCATGTTGCTTGTGTTCTGTGGAGTATCCGGGAACAAAAAAATATCTCCACCTATTCTGTTCCTAACAGAGCATGTGCGCTGTTTCTCTCTGGCTCGTTTATTTTTTCTAAGATTCTAACCCTCTCAAGTACACTCATTAGAGCCTCAGTCAGGCATGGTTGCCAGATTGTGTTTGGCAGGAGCACAAACAACACTGGCAGCACTTTTTGTCTGCCCTCAAAGTTCAAAAGTTCAAAACCAACAACAACCAACCCAAAGACAATGAGAGGATGACATGGGTTTAGATCCAAATCTGCGTCACCATGCTTCTGATTTCAGTCTAATGAGACATGCCATCAGTTTGTGCCTCCTTGAAGTTCCAGTTCATGTGATTGACTGGATTGGACCCAAGAACAAATAAAAGATGGCAGCCCTTCAAATGAGAACATATGAACACTCAAAATGTCTCCAATGTTAAGTTACACTTTATATAAATACAAATGAGAAGCAGTACAAGTTCCTTTCAAGTTCCAGTTCAACCAACCAAAATAACGTATGCTGTCTTAAGATGGCAGATGCAAACAAAAATATCTAGCAAGGTGTAAATTAAGGTTAGGGACCAAAAGTTTCCTTTAAACAAACCTCCTGTGTTTATTTTTACTGCAATTATGATTTGTGTACTTTAAACTGAATGAACAAGACCACAGAGAACTCTATGTTGGCCCCATCATGCTAGGCACAAATTATTTTGGAGTTGCATCAGAAAAGTGCATCCATGTTAAAGATAGATCAATAAAATCTGTCAAATCAAACATGGAAAGGAAGTTGCAGAAAGTAGCACCTAATGTCCTAGAAAAAATAAATAAAAACAACAGCATCCGTGATGGTGTTTACTCTGAGCCTACCACCAAAACACAGATATTCTTGAATCATAGATTTCAGAGGCTCTTGTCATGAGTTTTAATCCCACAGCATAAATGATCCTAAAAGATAACCACCCATCAGCAAAGGTGGAGATAAGCACTCAGTCACACAGCTTTAGAAACGTGTTGGTGAGCTCCTGGCAACCTCCAGGGTTGCTATAGAAAACTGATCTATATAGCACCTAATGTCAGGGTTCATCCATCATGTTACACAAAGTGAAAACTTTGTGCTCTGTCCATGGTCCTGTAATTATAACTGCTTAATTTGAATGTAATAAAACCTTATTAAGGAAAAGTGTGCTTTCAAAGTTCATTAACATGAAGGTATTGATCAAAACAAAAACAAACAGCAAACTATAAACCAATTCAAATTAAATTGTTATTAAGACTTCACTTTTCCGACGTCGATCCAAATCTGAATATTTTTAGGACATTTTTTGGTAATCTATACATTTTTATCACATCTTTGTCTGACATTGCAAAGAAACTGACACAAGCGAAGAAAAGTCTCACTCTTTCAGCACGAGCTCTTAAATCTCTGTAATGCCTTCTCCACACAGCAATAACTAATTTTATGTAAAGTTAACACAAAGTGAAAAACTGAGCTTGGTGTTTTACAAATATGTATTATAATATATTGCACTCTTGTAGGATTCTTCATTCTTGTAGTATTCATACACTCAACATGTACTCATGTATCTCTTTGCCATCATATATATGGAAGCTGTTACAGTAGAAACGGCCTTTAAGTGTGGTTTATCTGGTCTTTGTAGAATTCATCTTGTCTTTGGATGTGTCCAAAGCATTAGAAGAGGTCAACTGGAAACATATAAAGGTATTATTTCATTAGACTTTAGTGTGGTGAGATAACCAGCAGGTTGACAGATATTCTCAGTTGAACTTGGCATCCTAAAGGTCTTAGCATGTGTACTAATGGTGGGTTGTGCAGAATTTCAATTATATTTAAAAATCCTCCTCCAGGCATGTTCAACGATAAAAGAATTAATAATCTTCTTAGAACACACATTTTAAATCTGTTTTTTTCTGTTACATGGACAGAAATTCTGCCCTCTACACCTCCTCTCTCAATGAGAAATGCAGAATGTGTCAGTATGCAAATACTATGTTTCCCATTGGTGAATACAAGACCATGCAGTTGGTTGTGGCTCCCAGGAATGACTGATCACAAATCCTATTCGTACTTAAATGTCTTTGATCCTGTTTTTATCAGAGTTTGGCATCAGCCAATTGCCCCACAAGGTTTCCTTTTGGCATTGGTTCGCCATGATGTTGTGCCAATGGTTAGATCAGTCGCATGCCCAGCACTTCAGGAAGGTTTGGTGTCACATGTTGATGGACTGGGCAGGCATGAGAATCAGAATCAGAGAGTATACTGATGCTGATTTTAAGCAGGTTTAATGTTAATGTTATTTTTAGAGTGGGAAATACTGCAATCTTTTAGTTAACAGTTCACCCGTTGCCTACTGGTGGTGGTCAGAGGGCCCGGTGGCGCCAGTGTCCGGCAGCCTCGCCTCTGTCAGTGCGCCCCAGGGTGGCTGTGGCTACAATGTAGCTTGCCATCACCAGTGTGTGAATGTGTGCGTGAATGGGTGGATGACTGGATATGTAAAGCGCTTTGGGGTCCTTAGGGACTAGTAAAGCGCTATATAAATACAGGCCATTTACCATTTACCATTTAATGATCTTGAGATCCCACAGCCACCCATCCAATCTCCTTAAGGGACTTTGTTGCTGTTTCAAACAGGACTGTTTGCTTTCAGCATTTAAAATTGTTAAGGGGCAGATGCCAAAGGACTGTGTTTTTCCTGATGTCTCCTGAGGTCTCTAATAGTAGATAAGATTTTTCTTGAAACCTTCATGAGACTCTGTAGGTGTGTTTAAATCCATCTCTAATAGTGCTTGAACTGGAAGCTGAAGCACTAGGGAGGGTCTTTGTTGTAGTAGAGCTTTGAAAACCTGCCAGCATTGCTGGGCCCATCGTCGACAAGACTGTGGCAGGAGGTTTAGAACCTGGAAGGGCTAGAGTTTGGCAGCTTCACTCTTTTGAGACTGTTTCACCAATTTAGGTTTAGAGTGTCCTCCAAAACAAACTGAACATAAGGCAAGGCAACATCTCTGTCTTGCAAAATGCTCCCTTCTAAAAATCTGTGACCCTCCTCCCCCAAATATTTCAGAAACCTTGCCTTTCCTCTCCCTGCCATCTGCAGATTCCAAGAACAGTACAACTTCTGTACAAGTCAAAAGAGCTACAATGGAAATGCATTGTGAGACAGCCTGAAACGCTTTAAAAGTACACTATTTTAGATAAGCTATATTTATCTATGGCTGACTGACTGTAATTAAGTGGGTGGAAGGCACAACAGAATTACATGTTGACATTAATGAAATACAGCAACAGAAATTGTCCAGTGCAGTCCTTACACTTAGAAATCTCCCCACTATCGGCAGCAATGTATAGTCACAGGCACAAGTGAGCAAAGAGGTTTAAATATGTACATAAAGTTTGCATATGGAGAATCCAACATGATAATTACATTATCATGGTAATTACACCCATGTCAGCACTGAAATTTATCTTTAGTTGATAGGCAGGTTGAAGAAAATAAGGAGGAGCTGGCATGTCAGTGCAGCAGGAGCGAAGATGAGTTGTCATACACAAAAAAGTGATATTTTATCTTTCCCCTCCATTTTTCTCCTCTTCCTCCCACATGCAGTCAAATGGTCTGAGTGAAATGTGTTCTTTTAAAAGGATTGAACCGTGTGATTGAAGCTTAAAGGTAATTTTGACAAATAGCTTTTCAGTGGTTGAGGAAATGAGTACATCTCCACTGACAGACTTAAAGTAACAGCTGAAAGGAAGATAAAGTCCTGCTGTATCACGCAAGGTTAAATATGAAGCAATCATGTACGGGACGAGTGAACAAGGAGAGAAGGAAAATCTATTTGTGAAGTAGCCTCGGCATTACCGAACATGACAAAAAGTCTCATCTCTGACCTCTCCATCTTTGTCAGGAGTGTTTGTGAACAGCTTCCACAGTCTGGGAGGCCTGGATGAGGACAGAGAGAGTTATTGAAAGGTCAATTGTCCAGGTAGTCAATCTATACTATTAACTGATGTATTGATCCATCATGTGTTTGATCACTCTGTCAGGTAGAGCAGAGGCAGGTGAGTTCTGAGCAATCAATCTCCAGCAGTCTCACATACAGCCTCCAGCTGGTTGTCGATTGGCTGCAAGAGTCTGCTGATGAGCCAAATGTCTGAAAGGCCCCAAGGGAAATCAATGCACAGCCCCACACAAAGATTTTACACTTCATGTTCTTTAGTTGATCATATGTCTGAAAGGTAAATCACAGGTTCATGTACAGTGCTGTTATAGAGTGAAAAAAAGACAACAAATCAAAAAGCTGAAATACAGTTTTTTGATTAGTTTTTTTTAGTTCTTCTGGCTGAGTTAATTAATCATCTTGTTTGGTTAAGTAAATATATAGTTCAGCTAATCAATGCCTTTCCTAGTTACTGTTGCTACAGCTGTCAAGTTTTCAGGTTCAGTAAACAGTTGGGAATAAAATAACAGCAATTGATGTAACAGTCGAAGTTCTGACTCAATTTGACACGGAAACAATGAGGTCATCTTCGATTTATGACAAGAAAAGAAAAACATTTTGGATGCTTGGCTCACAAAAAACAAGTGAGATGATGACTGTGCTTGAATGAGCCTCTAGCAAAGAAGTGTATAGTGCACAGGTGAGCTCCTAGTTTATGGAAACCTCCACAAAACTGCAGTATGGATATGATCAATTGTTTTTGCAGCAAGACTCTGGAAGCATTGGAATGCTCAATATTTGCACAAGCATTTTATGATGTTGTGGGGAAATAAAATATTTATTTTCACATCCACAGATAATGTCTAAAATTATCCAGTGCCTGCAGCTACTTTAGTTGGCAAGATTGCACTGTTAGTCTGATTATTTGCTGATGTGTCAGACTAATGTAAAACCTGTGCCAAAATTGTGTGGAGATGGTTTTGATTGATAGCTATGGACTGCAGACTTCAAGACCCATATACAGGGAGTCAACTAAAAACAGACTCTAACAGCTGGTGATAAGCTTGCAATAAAGAAAATCCCAAATGGATGATCAATAAAACAGTGCTGCACAGTGTATAAGGAGAGGTTACTATATAATGAGTAAAACAAGGTATTTATACACCGAGGGATGACTGGGGAAACGGGAAGAACAAGTGCCAGGTCAGGGTAATTACACACAGGTGAGAGCAATCAAGGGAAGCCAGAGAAATAAAACTATCACAGGATATGGAAGAAAATAAATTTTCAAATTAAAACAGGAAGTAACCAAAAGATAACTAGTAAACAAACCGAGTTAAAGGAGCAAGAATAATAAATAATAAACCAAGAATTCAAACCAATGACAGAACAGTAAAGAAATCTAAATAGGAATCAGAACTCAAAATAATATGAGCTGTAGTGTTTATGAATTTGGCAGACTCAGGTTGTGAATGTGGTCTGACCTCGATCCCACCCGACTATCACCTGTGCGGGTTTGAGCTAAAAAAAACTTCCCTCATCCAGTATGCTTTGTATTCTGGGATGCTGCAAGGTACTAAAGATGTGCAAAGGTCCGTACAGGCTAACAACTAGCTGTGCAATGAACGGAAATTTTCCAGTAGTGCAGAACACAACAACTTCTTCCTGTATTTACTGTTGTTGCTCCTGCCCCAGACACATTTGGCCTATAAGTAGACTGAAAGTTCTCACATAGTAACACATTTTGGTTCATTTGTAGTTCGCTTGGCTTTTCCTCTGTCTGAAAACTAACCAAACCAGAGGGAAAAGATACAAGTTTACAAACTCATGAACTGATTTAGGCCAGAGTAAATGAACTAGTGTCGAGAAAAACTGGCCACCTTCTGAAACTTTCTGAAATATTTTCATGTGTCACAGTGTTCAGGACAGGAGCCTGAGCACAGAGTCAGCCTTTTTCCTCACACACATCAGTGAGCTTTGGACTCCTTGAACCACGTTTGCTAGAAACACCCCACAAAACCTGACATTTTGGTCCAGCCATCTACAGCCATTACAATACATCCCCTGTCAAAGATCCTCCAAACCCATCAGCTACAAGAAGTGAACGATCACAATCTGCCTGATGTATCCCGCCCCTTAAAGGGTGTCATTTCAACAATAAAGCATTTCATATCAACAATGAATCGATCAAGCATCTATCTAATGCTGTAGCTAAGTTTACATAATCATGATAACACTATAAGCAAATATCAAATTAAGTGATTTTGGGTGATATTAAGCAGGAATTTGATGACACCTCCTGATCACCACAGCCCAGTTTCTACTCGCCTCTTTTGTGTGTGCGTGAGGCACAAAGTATGTGCGTGAGTGCAGTATGTATGTGTGTGTCCCATTCATCATCGGTGAAAGTGACAGAGTGCTTACTGCTGTAGCTGAGAAGTGCAGTGTGAGCGTCCGGGTGCTGTCCAGGGATCACACTGGGCAATCAGACCACAATGCACTGCAGCTGCAGTCAATTCAAGGAGAGAGTGTGCGTGAGAGAGAGGGGAAGACAGAGGAGATGGTCCCAGAGGAAGCAGAGTAGACTTCCATTAGATACAGGAAGCGAGCTTGTGACTAAGATAGAATACTTGGACAGGTTTACTTGAACTCTAAAACTGCGATTGCCATATTTCCTGGTGACTAAAGTCTGAAGATATGCCATAAACATGGATAAAGATGGATACTTATTGTATTATACTCATGTATAATAGAGGTCCCGAAGGTGATTTTCTAATAAAACCATATGTAGATTTCTTATATATTATAGCTGAGAATGCAGTGAGGCAAATGAAAGAATACTTCAATGGTCTCCTGAACTGAACTGAGATATGTTTGGTAGAGGAAGTACAGGAATATGGGAAGAAGAGGACCAACTCGCCCATCATTAGGGCTGAGGTTACAGAGGCTGTTAATAAACTCTTTGAATAAATTCATTGAATGAAATTTGCCCTGAGTCCTTGGATGTTGTAGGGCTAACCTGGGACAGAGTCTCTGGATTAGCTAACCTTTTAAGATACGTGGTCGAAGGATGTGCCCCAGCTTCACAATCCTTTGAAAGGTGACTAGTCGAACCTTGGATTGAAGAGGAAAAATGGGGTTTATGTCCTGGCAACAACTCTTTATACTCTTGAGGATATCTGAGGATTTGCATGCATGTGTTTTTTGCACTTGGAGAAAGCATTCAATCACTTCTTTTGGGGTGCCCTCCTAGAGTGTGGGGTATTGGGCCTGTGACAGCCAGTGAGAAAAGGCTTCACAATGACCAGATCAATTTACAGCGTGTATATACCCACTGACAAGATATGGGGCTAAGGCTCTTCAAGGTGTGGAAGGGTTTCGGCTCTATTCTTGACACATGAATATGCTTCGTCTGGGTTACCTAAAAAAAACAACAACACACGACTGGGTCCTAACCAAGAACTGAAAGCAACCCCATCTGGAGCTTTCATTCATCATGGAGAAAATATGCACACAACACAGTGACTTTTGAGTGTTCTTTAGGTTGTCAGCCTTCCTGATTCCTAGCATTGGAGGGAGAATTTGGTGGTCCCTCCATCCAACTCCATGCAGGATTTGGAGAACTGCAAGGGAAGCCTTACTCCTGAGAGTCAACCAAAACAAATGCTTGACAGACTGTTCTGACCTCCTACAGCATGAAAGGATATTCCATCAAAGACCAAGTCCAAAAGATTGTCACCCAGGTTCATTGGATGTTTTGAAGTTGGCAGTGTGATACCTTCTGCAGCCCATTTCAAATCACCTACAAACGGTGTTCATAATTCATTGCATGTCTCAGCTTAAACTAGTTGTCTCAGGCCCATTAAATGCTGGCTCATCCACTCACTACTACTGGTATCAAGCTCCCTAGAGAAACCTCTAGGTCTTTGTGTTTCCCCGAGGAAACAATCTCAGGGATTAATTTTGGCTTTCCTGTGTCGAGGCCACACATCAGATACCTTTAATACCTGCCCACTCACTTTTACCACTCGGAGAACGCAGCCTCAGGATCCATGCTCCCATTCCCTTACATCTTCTCTTAGCCTGATTCCAGTGTCACATCGTGCTTCAGGGTCCACTTGCTCTGGTGTAAACAAAATAGTTTTAGGGGGATTTTTTCAGTTAATTTGACATTATTTAATCAAAGGATTAGTTTATCCCATTAAAATCAGACTTCCATATCCTTAACATCTTTGCCAACCACATATGTAGAGTTCCATCTCCGCTTTGTGTCTTCCAGTCTTCCCGCTGTATCCAACTAATGAAATAACCACAGGAAGCTTTCAGAAATGAGATTACAGTTTATTATAAAACAACGAAGGCCATATTTGCATTTTACATTTGTAAGCAACTCAGATTAAACAGTACATTATAGTCAGTGTCACATTAAACAGATTTCATAGTTGAGCTTAACTGAATGCTTCACACATACTGAGTTATGACTGCTATAAACATATTCACCAAGCTGCTACCACCTGTCTGAAGTTTAACTTTCCAGTTTTGTTGTTTGTTTTTTTGTGTAAAAAAAAAAAAAGAAACTTTTCCATGTAGCTGTTAAAATTTTTAATATCTGCACACGCATTATGAAATTTGGCATCGACAGCACGTAGCAGTAGCCCACTAAATCAAGTGCGTGACAGGTTCTTCAGCATGATGATTATCATACAGCAGAATCACAGTAAGATATAATAACCATGAGTTTAAAGTAGCAGTAGATATCTAATGTGCAGAGATTTGACTAATACCCTGTATCCACGAGGAAAAGGTAGGAATATTCCTATAATAAAAACTAAAGACATCACTCAGAATTCCTGCTGTTGTAAAGCCAGAAATGTTTTGCTTAAAGGCAACCTGTGGAGTTCTTGAACTCTCAAAGCACTATGAAGCAGTTTTTACGATTCACATTGCAATTTGCCAGCGACGGCAGGAAAGACGACGACATGCTGGGATGTGAAGAATGCAGGTTTCAAGACTTTTGAATGCCTTTTTACATGAAAACTCCACGTGGAACCTTTAAGACACAAAAATACAGTAATAATAATAATATCTGATATGCCTTCAGTCATATCAACATTTTCACTTCACTGATAGATTGTTCTTCTGACCAGCAGTTAGCATCTTTGTTGACATGCTCGGTAAAATGTTTTATACAACATTAATTGTATATTTTTCCTAAAAGTGCAACTATACGCCAGCTCATACCTCCCTGATTCTTTTTGACAGCAAAAAGCCATTTGACATTACAGTAAGCTTATGCACACACACGCACGCAGACACACACACACACACAGGCCTCTACAACAACCTCACAACCAGAAAACGTCTGCAGCAGCTACCAGCTGAAACAAACTCTGGATTAATGCAATGATAAAAAAAAAAGAACAACCAAAAAAAAAGATAAATAACAACTGTTCAAGTAAATATTGTGAATCATGTAACAGCTGCTCCTTTAGGTTATACTGAGCATGCGAGTGACACAGGTAGTAGCAGGTATTCACACATGCTGCTTCAGAGACGCTTTTTAATGGTCATTAAAAAGCGTCTCTGGTCTTTGGAGCAATGAGTCATCCTGCCGACTCTGTGTCAGCGCGCTGATCCAGATGAGCTCGGGAGCTTGTCAGAAGGTGACTGCCGCTCAATTTGTCCTCCTGCTCTCACTTCCTAAGAAGCAGAAAAACAATGTACAATATCAGCTTCTTTGTTTAGGATTCTGTACAACAGCAAACAATCGCTGAACGCTGAGTGTTTAAGCTCTAAGCAGGGCTGAAAAATGAAGCCAAAAACTGCACTTCCTGTAGTGGCCACTGGAGGTTGGCTAGAAAAAAAAAGCAGTGAATCGTGTGTTAAAATTCCTAAACTTACAGAACAAATAAACATGTTGCCTCTACATCTACATTTCCTGTTCACAGTTACTCATATTTCTAACTAAGCTCACCTGCTCACATTTTTATTGGGGATGCGTGAATGACAGATGGATTTTTACGAGGCTGCTGGTTTTCTGTTAGCTGTCACCACAGCAGAATATGACTTGCTGACCTCCTCTTGACCACGTTTGTGCTGTTATTTTTTCCTTTTTTCTTTTTTAATTTTTGCAGTGTAGTCAACTGTACAAACAGAAATCCAGATACTTTATCTTACTGCAAACTTAATAGCAGGAGTCTGTGTCTGTATTTTACAAATCAAGCCTGCAAGTCTTAGTGGATAATTTACCTCTGGCTCCAAAAAGCTCCCACATTCAGCGGTTCCACATACTTTTGACACTGCCCCCTAGTGACAGTAGCAGGTGACAAAAGTTTATTACTTTGATGAGACAATGATCGCCGAGTGTCAGCTGTGTCTGAGCTGACATATAATGACGCTTACTGTGGACAACAAATAAATGAATGACAAAAGCAAAATCCATAAAGTTAGATAAAAGTAAAAATGAGAACTTGAGGTTTTATTTTTTTATTTTTTTACAAACACTCTTTCCAATATGACCAACTGAAAATCTAAAATAAGAAAATTACTTGAGAGATTATTTTAGCTCAAGTTCTTTTTCTCACTGTGTCAACAAGTCAGAAATTTGACAGCCACAGGTTAAGAAGTGTATAAAATCTTCCTTAAAAGCAACCGGAGCAGCAGTCTAACAGGAGGATGGAGGAAGCAGATGGATCGTTAGCACATTTGTGCTTGTGCTGTCATGTCATGCTGACAAACTTAGCGGCACATTAAAAGCAGGTTTCAACCTGGGAGAGACATCAGCCGCTACAGACAGTAGTAACTCAGAGCTCAGTACTACAAAAAACAAAGTGGGCATCCGCTCTTTTCTGTCCATTTACTGTTGATTACCTGTTGCGATGTGGTCCGTATGTGTCCAGCATGACCGTGCTGGCATGTTCCAGGTCCCACTGGTGATGCTGCAGCAGCTCCTCGCACTCGGCTCTTGAACGCAGCCCTAGCCGAAACAGCTGCTCCACCTACAGCGCAGATGGTGAAAGAAGCATTTTAGACACGTGATTTACCATCATTGTTTTTACTACATTTAACTCTCTTCTTGCTGTTCTGATGCTCTTTTGCAGCATGAACACTGGCTTTCTTTAGCAACAGAAAAGCTCCCACATCCTAACCTTTATGATGACAATAAACTTTAGCTACCTATGTACTTCTCAAAAGCAGAGCCACTGAATCGCTTAAATGTTAAAATTGAAAGAAAACAATTTAATCCAGTTTCATTAATTATAATAAGACCTTTAAAAGCACAGGACAAAAACAATCAGTAACCTCCCTAACTCAATGTGTGTGTTTACAATCCCTGGTATACAACCCTCTTTCAGTTCTATGGTTGAACGTGTCATTATTAGTCTTGTCTTTATGTGACAAGACTAAGCCAAAATGTAGAATCAGCATGTGGAAAGCTAAGTACACCCCATGATTTAATAGCTTGTAGAAACACCTTTAGCAGCAATAATCTGAAGTAATTGCTTTTTGTAGGACTTTATCAGTATCTGACATCACAAGCTTGAATTTTGGCCCGCTCTTCTTTAATAGTTGCTTCATTGAGGTTTAAGTGCATTCATTTATGCACAGCTCTCATACCTTCCCACTGAGGTCTGGACTTTCGGCTATTGCAACACATTGATTCTTTTCTTTTTCAGCAATTCTGTTTTCAATTTTTTACTATGTTGGATCACACAGTTTACAGAGCAGTTCATGGTCCATCAGTAACTGCAAGAGGTAACACACTTAATAGCTGTTAATATGTCACTTTTTTGCGCTCTGATTCATTTATATATTCTTTGTTAATGGCAACAAATAAACTAGGAAAGTGTATAGACAGACAGTTGCACCTTTAAATGGTTTATGGCCTGAGGGATGCTCCACTCGTGGCTCTGCAGAGCAGCCTGACACTCCTCTATCGTGACACCGTGCACAGCTCCTTGGACCTGACAATCAGACAATAAACTTAACGTCATGTTTGCATTTTAAAGAAGTGCAACTGTCATATGGATACACATGAAAAGAAATCTACTTTTATTTCGGAGAGTAACTCTGCGTGGGCACATTTGTTACCATGCTTGTACAAAGAGAAGAAGTGACAAAACGAGCAGGTTTCCTTCTTTTCAAACTCTCTCAGTCACTTATGCAATGAATCAAACTGTTTTTAAATTAGCCACAAGCCCCTTGAAGTTTTTCCCTAATTCGCAGTCCCAATGAAATTAGTAATAAAGTTAATGATTTTCTTTTTTAATATTATTCTTCCTCAGGTAATGTTAAAACCATATGAATATGATTCAAATCTGCAGCTTTTTGAGCATTACATTCTCACAATTAAAAGCTTTGTTGATAAAAGGATGTGAATTCAATAAAAAGGGACAATTTAGCTTTTCATGTGTTATCTAGAAATCAGTGACTCTAATTTGTCTGCCTGTGGAAAACAACAGCATTCGGTGTTTGTCATTTCTGTGACTCTCAACAAATAAAAGTTATGACTTTTTTGTTTTAATAGAAAAAGTGACATTCCTTATGATCTCCCTCACCTGTGTGATGCTCTGTTCCCGTTGAATGCTGGGAGCTGCAGCTCGGCCGTTATTGTTGTTGTAGGAGGTGTTCGGTTTGGCTCCACTAGGGTGCTGCTGCATCATAGGTTTGACTGCCGCCATGTTGGCTGCTCCGTATCTGTTAAGAAACATGAAATATGGCATATGAATTATTTTGAATGGTAAATGGCCTGTATTTGTATAGCGCTTTACTTTGTCCCTATGGACCCCAAAGCGCTTTACACAACATTCAGTCATTCACACACTGGTGATGGCAAGCTACATTGTAGCCACAGCCACCCTGGGGCGCACTGACAGAGGCGAGGCTGCCAGACACTATTGCCACCGGGCCCTCTGACCACCACCAGCAGGCAATGGGTGAAGTGTCTTGCCCAAGGACACAACAACCGAGACTGTCCGAGCCGGGGCTTAAACCGGCAACCTTCTGATTACAAGACAAACTGCCAGCTCTTGAGCCACCATCGCCCCTTAGCTGATGATGTTTCTCTGTGAATGACATCTGAAATTTTACTGTTGCACTGAAGAAATTCTCGTAATAATAAGTCTCTGACGACATTTTCCAACTATAAAACATTTATTTAGCATAAGCTTTTATTTGCTTTCATAACTGTGTTACTTAAAAAGTTGGGATGCTGTGTAAAATGTCAAATTTCTCATTAGTTTCTAATTACGATTCCTCTGTATCTTGTTCCAGTTGTACGTTACTTTTGGTTAATTTCCCGCCGGTGCGACTGTCTGCCCCACTCTTATTGTCTGCTCTTTTCTGGGATTTTTTTGTTCTCTGGGTGAAATTGCATTGTTGATGTCAGAGGTAAGAGGAGAAAGGCCGGACTGCTTTGAGCTGATCAGAAGACGACTGTAACCAATCACAACCAAGGTATGAAGAAGAGCATCTCTGAAGTCACTGCATGTCAAACCTCCTGTCCACTCCTGTCAGCTAAAAACAGGAAACTGACACTACAGTTTGTACAGGCTCACTAAAACTGAATTACTGAAGATTGGAAGACTGGCGCCTTGTCTGAGGAGTATATTTCCGCAGCAACATTCAGATGGTAGGGTCAGAAATCATGGATCCATCCTGCCGTGTATCAACAGTTCAGGCTGGTGGTGGTTGTGTAATGATGTGGATTATATTTTCTTGGCACCAAATGAGTGTCACTTAAACACCACAGCATACATGAGTATATTTTGCAAAATGAAAATGAGTAAAATGTGGCCTCCACAGTCACCACGTCTCAGTCCATTAGAGCACCTTCAGGATGCAGTGAAACAGGAGATTGGCATCACGAATGTGCAGCACCTGTGTGATGCTTTTATGTCGATATGGACCCAAATATCTGAGGAATGTTTCCAGCTCCTCGTTAATCTATGGTATGAAGACTTAAGGATGCTATGAAGGACAAATGAGGTCCAAACTGGCAAGTGGTTGGTGAGCGCAACCACTTGCCAGCTCCTCTTTGTCTTTGGTATCTGGTTTAAAAGCTTGCTTGTTTTCTGTATTGGGGTCCCCCCTGAACTCAGCACACAGATGTGAGCTTTGTTTCAACAGCTTGATGACAAATTCAAACAAGCTGAAAAAATATTCTATTACAACAAATGCTAATAAAATAGCAATGCCTCATGCCAAGTGATTTGATGACTCACTTTAGCTCCTGATCTTCATGAAAATAAATAATAATAAATAAAAATTATGTCACATTTCAACCTAGGTGTTATTCACATAATAGTGGATATTTTTCACTTGTTATTTACCTTGTGGGAAATTTGGAAATAAATATATCCGTGTAAAGTCAGTAAGCGCTGAAGAAGGAGCACACGTGCCATTTAGTTAGTGTCACGCAATGCTGGGGTTAATTGGATGATCCCTCACATGCACAAACACCCCAGGTACGCGTGTACCATTTCACTTGATTGGTCCCATGTTATCAAGTCCTCAAATCCTCTTTTTTTTTGTAGGGTGCAGTGCTGATGTCAGAGCCATAAAAATCTCTAACACTGAGCTGGCAAAAATATAATGTTACCCCAACATTACATTTGAGGACTATTTTTTGTTTATACATATATGCTCTGGAAGAAATATAAATTATCAAGGGAACAAATTCGTTTTTTGCTCTCCACCCATAAAAATCTGCCTCCATGAAAAACTCACCTCTCCAGAAAAGCTGGTCTCTCCGGCAGTGGGACGGGGGCAGAGCTCTGCGAACTGTCAATCAGTGAGGAAAGGCCACGCCCCTCACGAAAGGCGAGTGGATCCAGTAAGGACGTGGCGGAGTACGATGAGCCAGGAAGTCCTAAGCGTGAGGAATGGGATGAAGCTTGAGGCAAAGAGGAAGACGACGATGGAGAGTTGGAGGACAGGAGTGGACCCAGCAGTCCCGATGCCCGACGGGGCGAGACGGCGAGAGGAGGAGGTGGCAATGCTACAGGTGACGAGGAGCGGGAGCCTGGCTGAGAAAAGGCGTGGTCTCTGGGTGGGATCTGAGGGGGTGTGTCATCTTCGTTGCCCAGTGAAATGGAGCTGGTGCGTGCTTCTGGGTTTATGGCACGGGCGGAGAGGTTGTGTTTGGAGGGACGCAGAGGAGGGACGGGACTGCGAGGAGGCAGCACAGGCCTGTCCTCAAAGCAGGAGGCAAAGGAGGAGGCAGACGAGGGAGATGGAGGGGGAAGATGGATCTGTCGGTGCGGGCCCAAAGGAGCCAGAGGCATGGGGAGTGGGGAGGAGGGGAGGGAGCGGCCTGTTGCCATTGGAACCTGCAGCTTCACCATCACCTACATCAACAGAGAAACAGCAGCTTTATGTTAGCTTGGGTGATAATTTAAAAGTAAAAATCGATCCCGAATGGCATTAATACAGCTTTCACTACCTCCCTCTGTAGCTCCTGGAAGAGGTCAGCTGACTGGGATTCGCTCCTTCCTGTCAAGCCACCACCAGCCGATGAAGAAGCTTCTTCAGTCAACCCTTTGTATATGGACCGCACTTCCTGGTCCTCTGATTGATCCTCAGCCTCTGCGGTAACTTCATCGTACGCTGGCTGGGGGAGAGGCCAGTCCAGAATGGAGGGAGTGTCCTGAGAAGACAAATAGATACAAGGAAAAGTTATCCAACGTTATTAAGATTTTTCCTGCATAACAAAAACAAAGTTTGAGCCAGAGCCAAAAGGAAATCATCACTGCTGCAGTAATATTACTTCTTTGTGTTCACTGGGGTTTGAATTACTCACATATGTCGTTATTAATTCTTCAGAAATAACCAGAAAATGCACCGATTTCCATCAAATCATCATTACATTTATATTTATTTATGCATAGTTACCCACTGTTGGTCAATAAAACCTGACTTTCAGCCAGAAAATCCTGAAAAATTGTTTTGCAAAGGTCTGGATATCCTCTTTCTTTCTTTTTTTTAATGTTCAAGCCAAGATATTAAGTTAACCTTGTTTAGCTAACAGTACAGCTCTGTTTAAAGAACTATTACAGAACCCAGAAGTTGGAAGTGGTCATTTCTGGTTGACCTATTAAGGTCCACCTCCTCCAGGGTTAGAGTTTTGTTTTAGTCACAAGTTTCAATTATTCAATATTGTTATATTGTTTGTTTGGTGGTGGTGGTCACCAAAGGTGATGAGATGGCTTACAGGGAGGAGGTCAGCGCCCTGACACACTGGTGCCAAGACAACCATCTCACCCTCAAACTCACAAAGACAAAAGAGTTGATAGTGGACTTCCGGAGGTGTAGGGAAGCACACACTCCCATCACCATCAACACCGCTGCTGTGGAGAGAGTGAGCAGCTTCCGTTTCCTAGGCGACATCTGGCGAGGGATCTCACATGGTGATTACACACAAAACAGTGAAGAAGTCGCAGCAGTGCCTCTTCTTTCTCAGGAGTCTGAAGTGATTCAGCATGAGCCCCCACATCCTCAGGACCTTCTACTGCTGTGCCATTAAGAGCATCACCACGTGGTATGGCAACAGCACCGGTTACAACTGCAAAGCTCTCCAGAGAGTGGTGCTGTGTTCTGAAAGGATAATTGGAGGTGGTGGTGTTGCCTGAGGAAAGTGGGTAGGATCATCAAGGCTCCAGTCACCCCAGCCATAAACTGTTCAAACTACTTCGGTCAGGCAGGAGGTACTGCAGTATCCGTCCCGAACCAGCAGACTGAGGGACAGCTTTTTCCCTCGGGCCACCAGACTGCTGAACACTGCATAGACACCTCACTCTCACCTACCGGAACTTCAACACTATGCACTCCATAATGTACATATATGCCATTTTTGTGCACAATATTCACACTGCTGACCTCTGTATATTTTACATATATGTATGTGTACACACACACACACACACACACACACACACACACACACACACACACACACACACACACACACTTTGGCATAGATATTACTAATGTGCATACATCCTTAAAATTGTACATATTTATTCTTATAATTCTCACATTCCTGCTCTTATATTTGGCTTGTTTCTTATGTTTCTTGTATTTTTTGCACACCACTGTTGCCTGTGAAGCTTGCTCACATGTGCTGTACCAGTGTACCAGTAATGTGACGTGACACTAAAAGTGACTTGATTTGTTTGAAATGCTTTTCTATTCCCATGTGAAGCACTTTGTAATAGCTTCCTGTCTTAAAAAGTGCTATATAAATAAATTTTACTTTTACTTCAAAAACTTCAGTATAAATATCATGAAGCTGCAGCTTGGTCAGGATGATTGAAGGCAGACTGAAGGTATGAGGTGGAATTGCTGTGCAACTCCGCTGAAGACCACTAAAGCGTGAACGTGTACATTATCAATCAATAAGTACTGATCATCCATCACATTGCACGCGCCTTGGGTGAATTCAAGTGGAAGGGGTTATTTATGACATTTCTAGGCCAAAGGTTGGACCACTGTCTCTGGGAAACAAGACAGCTCATCATTTGTGAGTACTGGCAAAGATTTCAAGCTGTGTGTGCACCACCTATACTTGATTGAGGATACTGCCATGCATGTGGCCGTGTAAGGTCCCTCGTGTCTTGAAAACCTTTGAACTACATCACAATCATTGTTTAGTTGTAGAGGGTGAACTGAAAAGATCAGATGGCTAATTCTCCAGATGAGCTGGGAATATAAGACCCCTCTGCTGTGATTACAGGATGGTTCCACTCAGGGAGTGGGTGACATTCAAAGAAAGAAAAGAATCATGCCAACCTCAGCTTGATCAACCCTCAACAGTTCATTAAAAGACAGTTCTAGGCCATAATGAAAGGGGAAATGGGACTCATATTGGTCAATGCAGTCTTGAAGTCACATTAGGTGAAGTTAAAAAAAAAATCTCTTACTAATGAGGGTAAGAGCATCAACTATTACAGTCTGACTCAGGTCTGAGCTACCTTTAGGGTGTCCTCATCCAGCTGCCGAGACTCAGTGAGCGGAGAAGGTGTGGTAGAGCTGAAACTGTCATCGGTGAAGTCAATAAGCGACACCTCGCTCTTGGCTGAACGCACGCCTGTCCCCTCCCACGGCCGAAGCTTCAGACCTAGGGATGCTCCCAGCTTCTTCAACCCAGACGACGCGCTGGCGTCTTCCTCGTCATCGTAATCGTCCATCACAGAGTCGTAGAACGGCTCTGGACACACATGAAACTCTAGATTTAGATAATTGCTTCTACTGACATGCATGTGTTTGAAGGATTAAAGAAAAAATCTCACTCTTGAGCAGAACGGCAGGTTGGGGTGGACGAGGGGGAGGTAGCTCTGATAAAAACAGACAAAGGCGTTTAGGTTCGATTTGACATGCATCGGTGTAACAGAAAAGTTAGATCACTAGTCAGCAAAAATACAGTCTCACGGCACAAATGAATTTACTCTTGGCACGGTTGGGAAGTTTGGTCGGTCTCGCAATGCCTGAATCCATTCCCAGGACATCAGGAGGGTCCATGGGGTTCCCCAAGTACAGGCTAAGGAAAGAAAATCATTTTTATGTAATAAAAGTTTAAAATTGAAAATAAGTCCAAGTCCTGTCCTTTAACTCATACTGAAGATGGTTGAAGCTAATAAACATACTTGTTAATAACATGTTAATAATCCCGTTGTAGGAACTGGAACATCAGTAAAATTATTTCACTACTCCTCTATTGTTGCAAACAGTGCAGTGATGTGGACGTGTCTTCTAAAATCCTCTAAAGCTCAACAGCAAAACATCTGTTAAACTATGCATGATACACAGCTGCCCTCTAGTGGGGAGCTGCAGTATAGGCAGTCTTAAAATAGTACATGCATGGTTTCAGTTAAAACGCAATTTTAGTGCTTTGGCTTTATGTGATTTTTCTTCTTTCAAACTGATTTTTTTTTTTAGAACTGTTATCTGTTCTCCTGCCTTATCATTGTGGAATCCTAATGTAAATAACACAAATCTATAAATCCTCCTTCCTAACCTGTTTTAAAGAAGAGTCTATTCTGTAATAGATTCATTTTCCAGTCTTCTATTTCTGCGTTCTGGACTTGTGGTGGGACTCTAACATTAGCCCAGCAGCCTAGAGCCATCCATGGACGCAGAAAGCACAGTCACATCTGACGAAGCACACTGTATGACACTACATTACTGTAGGTACTGTATCATTAACCTGTCTATGCGGTCTGCGTGTCCCCAGCTCCTCTGGGGGTCTGTGTCTCCATGTCCAGTGTGTATAAAAGAGTGTTTAAGTGGCCGGCTGATGTCCTGGGCGGAAAGACCGGCGACTGACGTCACTACATGACGGGGAAACTGACCGACACGCAGTGTGCGCCTGTTCTGACCTCGCCACCAGTAGTGCTCTGCCCTGAAAACACACAAACAGGTATGAAAACAACGTGGTGACTGTCCTACAGTAATGTGCATTCTTGTAGCAGTACACGTTCTTAATTGCCAACTTCTGGGTTTTAATTTAGTAGTTAGGTAGTTACAGACATACAATATATACGATGCACACACGCATATTAATGTGATAAGGAAGTCATAAGATTATAATTGCAGTAATTTTCTACAATGTAAGGAATCCAGTTTCAACGGGAGATCCGTTGTGTAGTAGGCACTTACATAAGCACGACTCTCAAACCCACTAACCTGATTAAGAAACTGCTTGCTCTCTCAAAATCAGGCTAAAAGGATGCCTTACAGGCATGTTCTAGCTAACAAAACATCACACACTGACCTTCCTTCAATGATGGTGATAACATCATTCATTGTAATCTGGAGCTTGTCTTCCTCCTCAAAGTCCTGCAGGGCTCTCATATCTGTGGGCATGGTCTGCAGAGCACACACAGTGTCGTTAGTGTCACCAGCAGAGTCAAAGACAGCCTTTAGACATGGAATACATACTTGCAGCCAACAAAGAATCGTTTCCTAAAGCACATTTAGTGATTACGATCGACAGTGTTTTACTGTGCTACCTCGAGCAGGAAGTCTCTGAGGGCAATGAAAGTTGGTCTGTCTTCAGGTTTGGGGCTCCAGCACTGCAGCATCACATTGTAGATATCCTGAGGACAATCGTCTGGTTTACACAGCCTCTCAGCTTCCACGTCCACCTTGTGAAGGATCTGTAAACCGACACATAAATAATGGCGTGATTAGCTGAAGCTAATGAATAATTCATTTATTTTATTTTTTATGTCAGAGGGTTGTTCAAAGATGCACCTGGCTCCCATTCAGACCCAGCCACGGCTCCTGTCCGTGGGTGAACATCTCCCAAAGGGTGACCCCAAACATCCAGGTGTCAGATGCGTGAGAGAAAGTGCGAGACTTCAGAGACTCTGGAGCACACCTGGAGAGATCGGTGAAAAACAACTGAGACGCTGAGATAATGAAACACAGATAGTATGTAGAGACAGAAAAAAGTCACTCTCACCATGGGAAAGGGATTTTGTGGCCTTCCTCCATGACGTATTGGTCGGTGTGTTTAGGCAGTGCCCTCATTAGGCCAAAGTCTCCAATCTTCACAGTTTCATTGGTGGACAGCAGCACATTACGGGCTGCGAGGTCCCTGTGGAGGAAACGCTTCTGCTCCAGGTAAGCCATCCCACAGGCCACCTGTGGAGAAGGTGTGGAGTGACAGATGGGAGCATTTTTGCATTCTTACACATGGGAAATGTCATAAAATAGAGCTGTATCTCCAACAAATAAATATTTAAATTTAAACAAATGTACACATATTATGGAAACTGTACTCAAGAAAATCTAATAGAGAGAACAGTGTGATAAAACTGAATTTCATTGTGGGGTTTTTTCCTTTCGGCATTAACTGACCTGCACGCCATAGTTACACAGCGAGGAGATGAGGATGTGACCCTGCCGCTTTCTGAGCCGATCCAACAGGGAGCCCAGAGGAGCCAGCTCAGTCACCTACACTCCAACAAACAAAATGTGCTCAGAGCTCATTGTGTTTATGTTTTGTGCACTGCTTTTAAAATATATAATCCCGTCTGTACTGTTTTTCAGTGCTTTTTAAAAAAATATGTTACATCTGGAAGCGGCAAATCTTTAACTTGTAGACTGTGTGAACTCTTTTGTACTTGAATTTCCTCTGTGTGTGGGAAACACTGATCTTATATTCAGGGCTATTCTAAAGTAGCCAGACCTGAGGCAGCAGAAACTCCTGCAGGCTAAACTGAGCTTAACAGCTCTGAAACATTCAGCGTAAAATCACTGAAAACATCTGATAGCTCAGCAGCTACAATGTATCGACTGTTGGAAATAAATCAAGTTCTCAAAAAGAGGACAAACTCCCTCTTATAAGTGTGTGTGTGTCTCATGGATTACCATCTTCATAGGCTGTGTGAGGACGATGCCATACAGGCGGATGAGGTTTTGGTGGCTCAGTGAATGCATGGCATTCACCTCTCTGATGAAATCATCCAGACCATCTGAGTCCAGTACATTTGATTTCAGGCATTTTACTGCCACTGACAACTACAAAGAAAAGGAGAGCTGATTTTAGAGAAACCTCTGTAAAAAATAAATAAGTAAATCACTTTGTGGAGTTCAAATGGGATGCTCTAACTTAAGAGGAAGTGACAAATACCCAGCAAATGTGTCCTTTTGGGGCATGTGTGGCCTCGCTGCGGGCAGACCCACACAACCCACAGTGGGCCGCAGAACACGCGTGATATTTCAGAAAATGAAAGATTGGACTGATAACATTCACTTCTTTTTCAGTATATCAATAAGATTCATTTTACTAAAATGGTTTGAATCAGTCACCTTCTCTCAGCCTCATATTTCTGACTGTGTACTAAAACATGTTCTGTGTTTTCATCTTCTCCAGAATAGTCACATTTCCTTGTATAATGTTTCTTTTTTATAAATAATATACCAGCCAACATGCCAGTGTGGGCCCTCAGTGGGTAGCTGTGGGTGAACTGTGGGGCTGCAAACCCACATTTATCCTACGTGGGCCCTAGTTGGTGTGCACACAGAGCCCATGGCATCTTTGCCCTTTCTACCTCCTACGTAGGTTTTCTCATGCAAGGAGACTACGAGTTGCCCACAGATATATTTCTTACAGGCCCAAAAGGGATAAACTGCTATGGGACCCACATGCTTAGCCTAGATGGGACCCAAGTGGCTTGTTTGTGGGCAAACACACCCTGAGCCTCTATGTCATACATTCTCAGCTGCCTCATACTGTGTTTCTTCATCTCACCACTCTGCCGTTGGGTGCAGTCCACTCTCCTCGCCGCACCACCCCGAATGTCCCGTCTCCAAGCCGCTCAAACAGCTGAAGCTCCGACTCTCTAATCAGGCAGGTGAGCGCGGCCCCTGACTCACTACTGGCCGGGGCCGCGGCAGACGATGCCCCGTGGGGCTGCTGTGTGTCAGCGTCCGGTCGTTTCACTGGAAACACCTGCAGGGCCAGAAACTTCTTATGCATGCGAACACGCTTGATTTGAATCTGAATGAATCTAAATTAACCTATTTTGATAAAAGACACACATAGACCATGTGACATAACATGAAAAAATAAAATAAAATTAGAATCAAAGCCACATCAATACAAACTAAAATTCCTTTTCCTAAATATACCTGAGGGTGAAAGCAGACATTTTTACAAATGCAGCTTATACATGAATATCATATTGTGAGATTGCAGCCTTGCTTGAGCAACTTTCAGGACAGGAGAGGTACTGCACCTTGCTCATCCAGGATTTTCTTTTATAAAGGGCTCGTCTCCTCTTGACTGCCTCCCAGAGCCTCCTCTGACCTGGACCAGCAAAAATACAAACACAAATAAACCTGGATTTTATTGTATGTTTATAGTGTATTTTTCTAAAAGATAACACACAGACACATCTGATATTTGTTTAGATTACCTGTTTATCACGTAGGTTTGGGGTGAAAAACACTTAAAGAGGTACCTGGGCGTCCCATGCCGATCTTCTCCAGGTCTTCATTCTTGACGTAGTCAAAGTGTGAGAGTCGTGTGACGTTGAGATCATCACGGATCCGAAGGAAGTACTGCTGCAGCTGCACATCTGTCAGCAGCTCCAGCAGCCACTCTGTGCCCTCCTCACACTGCATCTACACAGCAAACACACATTTCACCTGCATCAGGATGCATACAGTGCTGTTAACAGCCTCCAGTTTTAACATAGCTCTGCTTATGCGATTGAATTGTTCCATTACTGAGCGTGATGTTAATGGACCCCATTAATGGGCACACTGTAATGTGTGCTCTAAGTGCAGGAGCTACTCTCAGCTATGAAAAGCCAAAATGACTGATGGGATGTGACATCTGCAGCACCAATGTAATGATTAGATATCTGGAAAAGCATCAAGAACAGAAAACAATAAGTGCTCATATTTTAAGAAGCTGGAGTAAGAAAATTTGGGGCATTTTTACTCCTGAAAATGACTTTCAAGATTCAACAAACACATTTTCTGACAATTGTTTAGGACGCTACTGTTTCATCTTTTTTTGCAGATTCCCCAGCAAAATGTACTTTCTGCTGCTCCTTTATTTCCCAAGGGGTAGCCAAAGTGGATAGATCTGCATATTTGATTTGGCACCAATTTTACGCTGGATGCTCTTCCTGACGCAGCCCTCCCACTTATCCAGGATTTGTGCAGACACGAGGAGTACACTAGCTTGAGACCCCTTAAGGCTGGAATTTGTGTCTCGAAGCAGGAGTCATTTTTGCATGTGCAGCAAATGTGCAGATTCACAGATTCACAAGTTGAAAGACCTTTAAAGTTTTTCACAGACTTTAAATTATTAACTAAAACCAGTTTTGCACCATTTCATGATAAGCAAACTACAATTTCCTCTTAACTAATTGCTTTAATTGTATACCGTATACGGTGACAATATACTACAACATTTACTTTGCCTTAATCTAATGTCACTCTTACATACAAACTTCACTTACTGATGTCAAGCCTAAAACCAACAGTGGTTTAATTTAGCCAAGAAAAGAGGAGCTAGCCAGGCTCTATGTGAAAGAGAAAGATCCAAGTAAATCGCATCTAATTAGCAATATTCTGTGTTTGTTGAGGCAGAATAAGTGAAGTGACAATTTTCTTGGATAATTAATAAAGATACAAAATGTTCATTAGATCTTTAGAGTGTTTGTTAGCGTTACCTTTACAGCATTTGTCTGTAACTGTAGTCTACAGTCTTTGTTAAGCTAAGGTAAACAACCACTAGCTCTAGCTTCTTGCTTTTTGTATAGCTTCATCCTAATATTTCAAAACTATTAAAAGATGTAAACGCATTAATACAGCGCTGTCATAGAGCTCTTTGCAAAACTAAACTTTACCCTTGGGAGCAGCACATTAAGCACAGAAACATGTTTGAGTTGGCTGAAATCCCCACTCCATAGACAAACGCATGTTCAAACAGCCCCAATTGTGGAACCATGACTTAAGCATTGGACTAGCATTAGCAGGTTCGCTCTGGATTCAGGACCCCAACACAAAATAGTTAAAATTTAACGGAAGCAACATTAAGTGTGAAGGCTTTTGTCTGCCATTCACAATTAAAAACCAGAACAAACAAAACAAAACAAAAAAATCCAGGCAGAGGTACGTTAAAATTTCAAAATGTTGACCTACTTAATCAAAAGTAACTTTAAATTTTGAGATACTCAATCAGTAAGTCAAAATTTTGACATGAAATTTTGAGACAATAACCCAAATTAACTTGATATTACCTCTGCAGACTTGCAGAAACAAGCTTCCATAATTAAGTGGCAGGAATACATTTGTTTGCTTGTTTGTTAATTTATTGCTTTATAGTCAATTGCTGTTGGGTAATTTTAGACCCTAAAACTGAATTCAGAATGAAGTTTTTTGGTTTAACTTATAACTGGTGCAGTTACAGGGTTCACAAAGTAGACACTGTTTTTTAAACCATGAGGATACTAAATAATTTAAACAGACATCAAATGAAATCTGGTGTCTGTTGTAAGATTAGACCCAAGATCAATACACCTGCATCCCCACACCCACACTTATATTCATAGAAAAACACTGAACAAAAAGACACAGACATAGTGTAATTACAGCCAGAGAAGAAGAGATGCTGCACATCCACCCACAACTTCAGACTTTACCATTTGTCCACCGACACTCCTGTCTCCCGCCTCTTCATCCTCCCCCTCCCCCTCTCCTCTGGTGTAGGGGAGTCGCTGGTACATATAGCTCTCCCCCATACTGCAACAGCTCCTCTTGTCCTTTTTGTATTGAGCCCTCCTGTTTCTGCGCTATTCAGAGGAGGCGTTAGCTCTGCTGCCGCGCTCCCCCTACTCCGAGTCTAGTTTGCTAATCTCCTCTCAGCTCCATGACCTTCTCCGCTCAATCGATGCGCGCATGCACAAACACGGACACAAACGCACCGGGAGGCATTTGACGCCACTCTCTCCTGTCGTATCACCTAAAGCTATCTATAAACTCCTTCACTCCTCCCTCCCACTGCTCCTTTCTCTCCCTGCTGACTCACGACTTCCCGCAGTATCGGACACCTCCATGCTTCTCCGTCTCTCCAGCTTTCCCTCCTCTCCTCTTCATCTCCTTCTGGCTCAGCAGCCAAGCCCACTGTCTGATGTTAAATAATTCAGCAGCTCTAATGAGAGGGCGAGTGGAAGAGGGAGATCTTAGAGGAAGGAGGGGAAAGACTGCAGATAAAAAATAGGTGGACAGATGGATGGTCAGGCTGAAGAGAAAGGAGATGGAGACAGTTCCCAGCATGCATTTAATAGATTCTGACATGCAGATGGCATAGGCGCTAAGCTCAACCCAAACAAGCAGAACATTTCTAAAAGATGGTAACGTGATGTGGCCATCAATTTCAGGAAGTGTCAGAAACGTTGCTGAAATCTCTCATCAAGTAAAAACTGTGAAACAGTCACTGATTGCAGTTTGGCAGACGAGAGGATTTCCTGCTTTTCTCTGTTCTATATTAACCGAGCACAGTACTGTTTCAGGCAGATCATGAGGTCAATCTCAGTCACAATCCAGGCAGATCAGCTGATCTCAATCCCAGATCACATCAGCTGACGCCTCAGCTGATAAGCTTCCGCACATCCAATTAGCAAATCTCATATAGGGCGCACTATTTAAGCTGCTTCAGATTGTGTACAGTTCCTGCATATCTGCAAAATTTACATTACAAACCATCTCCACCCCAGCCTCGGGGGGTGGGGGTCTTGCTCCTGCTCTTAGAGATGTGTCCCAGAATAAAGCATTACCACTGAATTTAAATTAGTGCAGATGGAAGTCACAATCCTCCTTTTACTACAGCAGTCTTAAATTATAGTCCTGCTGTGAGTCAAGACAACCGTAATTTGTCTTGACTCACAACAAGCAATTAAGATAGTTCTGTGAGGCATTTAATCACTATTTAATTAGAGTTTAATTGATCAAAAAAACACTGGCAAAGAATGGAAAGGACAATGGCTAAGGAGCCCAAAGTGTGCCTAGAACACATCATTACACCACCACCAACCTTAACTGCTACACCCTATTCAGTACCTGCCATCCGAATGTCACGGCAGAAATCGAGGCCCATCAGAACAGGCAATGTTTTTCCAGTCTTCTGTTGTCTAATTTTGCTCAGCCTGTGCGAATTGAAGCCTCAGTTTGCTGTTGTTCCTGTTCTTAGCTGACAACAGTGAAACCCAGTGTGGTCTTCTGCTACCGTAGCCTATTTATTCAAGGTTCAATATAATATGCATTCACAGATGGTCTTCTGCTTGCTTTGGGTGAATTCTAAATCATTACCCAAATTATCTGGGATATCACTCATTCCCTCTTTTATATATATTCCTAAAGAGTTCACTTGCAATAAATATACAATTGTGCATATAAGCTACATTGCCTGTCATGTCTAGGTGCAATCCTAACATCAGCAGCAAACACTGCATAGCCTTTATGCATTTACTGTGTACACTCATACTGTTTATAGCAAAATATAATTTATTAGTCAGTTTTAATTCATTTGAGCAGACTTAAAACATATGTTTTAGCTATTTAACTAGATTAAAAAAAACCAAAAACATTTCACGATTATCAACAACATATGGATGCTGGATCAGATATAATATCTGAAAATCAGAATATCAATTACTCCATGAGATAATTTATTTTCTATGCAGCTCTAATTATTGTGGAAAACATTTGATTGTTTTTTCTCTTCTTTTCTTTTTGAATTTATATTATTAACATAAAAGGATCTCAGTGTGGCTTTTTCTTTGTTTGAACTGGTTGAGAAGTGGGTGGGCTGCCATATACAGTTTCTGATCTGATTACGTATATCAAAGTACATCTTGTTTGGCAGTTAAAGCCGTTAACAGTGTTGAAGTGCAGTGCTGCAGATCCTGCTGTAATTCAAAAATGAAAGAAAGGCAAATGTGAGAAACTGGGCTGTTACTATTAGCAACATGTGACAGCAAGATGAGCTAACTGGTGCATGAAGTCACTGGTTGGATCATTCATGCTCATGTATGAGTGTGTGGGCGCATCTGCGGCCTAAATGAGGACAGAAGCAGATCTTTCATCTCTGCACGGCATCATGTGTTTTATTGAGGGTGATGGTCCAAAAATAGGAGAGCTAAATTTAGCTTATGTTCAGTGGCAATAGGAGGGAAGTGGCTGCTTAATTTTTCTCTCATCTTAGCATCAGATATCTGAGGTTCAATCGGGACTGTCAACGTGCACAGATGAGGATTTATTCTGCATATTTCATCCCTGGCCCGTCCTGGTTTAGGCAGAGCATGATATGAATTCAACAGCACCTGGTAGAACTTCCTGCCATATTTGTTTGTGTGTTTCAATATTTCTGATATAAGTCACCTTAAAAGAAAAAAAAACACTGCAGGAAAAGAAAGCTTTGAGATTCATTCAGCCTGTGCTTTGGAAAGAAAACAACAGTTTTCTTCTGCAATTTCATAACTAATTCAAATGTTACACCAAATATTTGGTCACTAGAGTTAATGAGATAAAAAGTTTGAGGTTTTGGTTTCTTTCTGTGAAAGAGGCCACAATGCAGCAACTCCAGCAACACTTGAAGGAAGATGAACAACTTTAATAATTGACCAACGCGTTTCGGCTTGTGGCCTTCATCAGGGTCATGAGGTGTCAACATGATTTTTCTCATGATCTTGTGTAATTTAATCGCTTGTTATATGATTTAAAACTGATCCAAATGTTCCAGTCAAGAAGGGAAATGTAAACATGATTGTGATTTAATGCAGGTGAAATATTGCTGGTCTTACTGCAAACAGATGAAAATTAGTAAACTGAAAAGTAGGGCTGGGCCATATCATACAGTTCATAATACTGGTATAACGTTAGGAATGATAAGAAAATGTCGATATTACGTGCTGCACAATAATGTTTAATATTTAGTAGCTACTGTTATATTCCCATATATCATCGTGATGTTGTTTATTCTATTGCTCTCGTTTTCTTCTGCTTGTTTTCTTTTTTCTTTCTCAACAGGTGATCCAGGTGATCGATATATGTATTTTTTTTTGTCTGCTTATTTAGTTGGTTTGTTTTTTTGCCCTTTATCCCCGTCCCTCTTCTCCACTGTTTTTTTCCCCTCTTCTTTTCTCCCTTTTCTTTTCCTCATTCAAGTCTGTCCCATATCTAGCAAGTGAAAATAAAAATTAAATAAAATAAACAATAAAAGGTGAATCAAATAGACCACTACAGCAAGGCTGGGATGGTCAATTTGGTAAAGTAAATCCGTTGGGCATCTTTCCTCACCTTTAGACAAGAATTCTGATGACAAAAGAACCAAACGGGACAGGCGCAAAAAAAAAAAGGAATGATAACAAAATGGAATATGGCGATAGAATATGGGTAAAACGCGCATGTGCAGTGCCTTTGTTTTCATACGCACATGGCAGAAAAAGTAAGGCAGCGACGGAGAATGAGAAGGGCGAAAGCGGATCGTTAAATGAAACGGATGAACCAGAATTGGTTTGTAAAAATGCTGCAACTTCAGTGGTGTGGAACTGGTTTGGCTTTCGTCCGTCAGATACACAACAAAGCACATTTTTTGGTAGAGCATGCAAGCGGCCCGTCGTTATTACCGTGTTTTTCGGAATCTAAGTCGCTCTTAAAATTCTTTGATTTTCTGAAAAATCGACAGTGCCTTATGTATGAATTCTGGTTGTGCTTACTGACCTCGAACCCATTTTATGTGGTACACAGCGCTCGAAAATCTGTCAAAAAATGTTTTAGTACAACTTTGAAGCTACGAAGCCGCACCGCTTGATGGATTGTCCGAGCATTATGGCTACCGTAGTCAGGAGCCTCGCTGAGTGATACGTGCTGTGCTTCAACATAATATTACCGTATTGTGTGTGTATAACCTGTATAACCTTAAGTTTTGTGGATATTATACATGGTTCTGCTCAGGATATGTCGGCCAATTTCCACTGGAAATGCCTTTTGGTTAAACTGTCAGCAAGGAATTTGCATTTGCACTGTTACATTTTTATATAACTTTAATGCACATAAAAAAACAGCTGCTTGTTTAAGTAAAAATACATTGATGGGGGTTTTTTGCACTAATAAAGTTGCAGAGTTGTAAAGTTTTTTGTCTCGCGTCAATTATATCGTCAGTTATATCATTATTGCAAATTTTCAAATATATATCGTGATAAATATTTTTGGCCATATTGCCCTACTGAAAAGAGTAAAATATAACTGTCACAGCAAACTCCTTATAGAAACAAATCTTACCACAGACATTTTGGTCATATCTCTAGGCGACTAAATGGATGAATGAGAACCATAAGCTCACTTTCAAGGGTCAGCAGGATATAAATATAAATATTGCACGAGTTTGTTTTTTTTAGTTTAGCTTATACCTTTACCACGCATGCTGAAAGTTACACATTACAGCTTCTTTAACAGCTCAGTCCAAAGTTAGGATATGATCAATGACTCATGGCTCATCCCATAGACACAGGAAGCTGAGAGGAATAAGGACACTCAGCTGATTTTTTACTTCCATAACAAATGGATATATGTCAGTGCAACAATATGATTGGCTGTTGGGAGACAGGTGAGGTTGACGGCCATTATTAGAGTTACAAACTTCTCATATTCAGGATTTGTTGAGTCTCGTGTCTCTCTTTTATAAAGTCTCTAGTTTCAATAATATTACTGGGGAGGCCAAACCATGACTCATAATGTTTAACTGTATGTTTCCAATCCAGGTATGCAGTGTATTTGGAATAATTTCCATGCTAATAAATGAAGCTGAACAATCAGATTCTTTCTAGATGTTACTGCATAGTGAATCGAAATCTGATGGTTCTATGTGTTGAGAGAGATGAGGCATTAGTAATTAGTAGGAACTGAGAATGTACATTAATATTTATTCCTATAACCAACTTCCAAATACACACAGTGCTAGTCCAAACAGCTCCAAACCATAAAGATCTGCACTTCTAAAGGTAACCTGAGGCAGCAGAGACCACCCTCAGTTACTTTGAGGCATTTAGTGGAATTGGTTGTGAACGGTCATAATGTTTTGGCTTATCTGTCGCACCCTGCAGGGGTCCTCTGGTGGAGTCACTGGAGGTCATCTGGCTGCAGCCATGGATGAAGGGACTCCACATCTACACAAAGTTAAAGAGAGATGGAGAGCAAGTCAGTGTCAAAACTATTAACAAGAAAGGAAAAAAACAAAACACTTCAACAAAAATTTCCATCTGCTGCTGTGAAGAGAGCAGCAGAAAAACTCTCAGAAGCAACAGCCGGTAGAAATTGTGCAGGAGGTGAAAACGAGCACGCAGGAACAGGCTGTGCCCATATTGTCACCACGGGGGAGGCTCAGACAGACCTGCTGCCTCATCGCTGAGAAAGAGTGTAAAAAGTCAATTGTTTGAGAATGAACTCTTTTAAAAAAGATTTTAAAGTGTAAAATGATTATTTTAGGGTTTAAAATTGTTAACTGTTTGAATACTAATTCAAGTGATCATAGACAGTCTTTCACACTATTGCATCTCATTAACATATGGCAGGAGGTGTGTTTGAATTCATAGTGTACAGGATTTTCTGCATTTCACAGCTGTTACTTTACTGGCTGATTGACTAACTGCAAAATAAGTAGGCTGACAAATGCTCTCTAGTCCAAAAATGACTAATGAATGTGTTTGGTAGTTGTGTTTGTAATCTTTCTCTACTTATATGGTAGTTTCTAATGCGTCCTCTTAAACAGGGGTGTCAGAACTAAGGCCCAGGTCCAGAATTGGTATGGCAAAGATCAGGCCCCCTGGAAGGCTTTGGAAAATGTGAAGGATACATAAGTTTTGGACTTTTAATAATAGATAAAGACTTAAATTGGATAAAAGTTAGTTTTTTCACTATCGACTGTTGAAATTTCAAAACAAATAATACATTTTGTAACCACAGAACAGTCTGTGCCCAGAACGTTTTCTGTAATTTTGCCCTTTTGCTTATTTCTTACAAATTAAGCTCAAAGTTTAGTGGTAACGGTTACTTTCATTTACTACAGCATTTTGTTATTGTGTAGAAAAACTGTGCCCTACTGCTGAAACTGCACTTCTTTTTTCTTATATTGAGATATCTCAGATTGAACGTGTAGTTTACACTGACAGAAAGAGGTCTGTTCTGATCCAAGTGGGCTGCATGCGGCCCACAGTGTAAAATAACATCCCTGCCCTGCAGAACCACACCAGACATTGCAAGACTATTTAGTGCAGCTGCACACTGATAAACTGACATGTACCTATAGTGGGCTGGCCCTTTATTCGTGACTAAAGATAAGATTGCTTTATGTTTTTGTAAAAGTTCCACATAAAGTTAAATCAGTCAGATAAACAGTTGAGAGTAAGCAGATAACATCTCTCTCATGCTGAGAGCAGAAAAGATTTTAATTCATCTTCTCAGTCAGTCAGCCTAAAGCTGATTAGCCCTAAGTGGACACACACTCGTCCCAATACAATGAAGAGCCAAGGCTAATAATATTACACCCCCTTTTTACACTGTTTTATACTTTTTCCACTATTGTTCGCTTGTAATTTTTTTATTTATGAACTTAACGTGTTTGTTTTGGTACAACATGTACAAAAACCATATCCAAGAAAGAGCAACAGAGATGACCCCCATCGTACCGACCTAAAACGACGGGCTTTCCGGAGGGGACTGTCCCTCTCCTCCGGTCACTCCTCACTCTGCCCGCCGTACTCAGCCGTGCCGTTTATCGGGTATCTGTGAAATTCACCTGAACCGTTCTCCGTCTCTTTCCTCCGTTAATTCCGGGACGCTTCCCAGTGAGCGTGCAGGGATTTCAGAGCGTCACGACACGTCAGAAGACGGAACTCGCCAAAATAACAGCACATCTTGTTTAGAAATTCAACTTTCAAAATAAAAGCACACGTTACAGAAGTTATTTTATTTCCCGCTAATTTTTACGTCCTCTTTACACACTTTACCATTACTTCATTAAATTGGAGGCAAGTATTTGATTTATATCGGTTGTCCGATGTAGGGTTACTTGCAAAACTCTTGAGGTACACCAAAAGTTTCTCTAAAAACAAATTTGTCTTTTTAAAATTATTTTACACAAGCTACAGTCATGATTGAAATTTAAAATTATTAATGAGAAAATTAGTTCAGTAAATCTTCAATTTACTGAACATCTGAAGAGGGAGAAAAACTTAAAAAAAAAAAAAAAAAAAAAAAACAAACCCTCAAAGCTGAACCTGCCTTTAGCTATAACATAAACCGTAAGGATTAAGACAATGAAGGAGCGAGACAGTCTTTATGCTAAGCCAAAGGGTTTATTACAATTTTCTACTGAACATGGATGTCACGATAAAGAATGTCAACAACATCTGAAGTACAGAAATCAGTCTCAGTATTTTTCAGCAATACAGTTAGCCAAAACTAATTTTCTAATGATCACATTTCTAGTTCAGGATGTGGAGAAACTTATTCTTGTAATGGATGCAAGATAATACAGGAGTAGCTGAACTAATGAAATCGCTTAAATAATGAAACAGTTTTTCAGTGACTGATCCTTTTGATACGATTAGTAGCTTTTAATATCCTGTACTGATTTATGACATTTTAACTTGACGGTTATAACTCTACTAATTCAGGGATAACAATTCAAAAGGTTGGAATTATGATCAAACAACCACAAATAAATTTAATTTGGACAAGTGAAACTGTAATATTGTTCCACTCTGAGCTATACTTTAGTAACATGCAGTGAGGAGAAAACCCATGCAAGTGAATTCATTTGTGTTTTCAGTCACTAACAAAGAAAAGAGGTTTTGAGGTCACAAGGCTAACAGACCAGGTTTGTTGCTATAACTTTAATGATTATGGTGCACTCATTTCAACATCCTCCAGTGCTTAGAATTATTGTATAAGCAGTAAAAGCCTCATATGGACTGGATTCACTGGGAAGGCAGTAGGTAATTTAAAAAAAAAAAAAATGATAATGAAAGCAGCAGTTTCCCTGTTATGTCAATTAAATGTCGGAATTTTAAAATAGGCTTGCCTATCCTTCAAGGTTAAGTCACATTAAAGTAATAATGTAGTTATAGACATCACAGCTATTAAAAGAGCGAGACCCTGTAAAAGCTTCAATATGCTACTGCAGGGTAGATTTAGGTGTGTAGCCCCTTTCTCCTTTTCCCAACCACTTCTCCTTGAGGATCAGCAAGTTACAATTTGATTAAATTAAGAAAAACTGATTAAACTCAAAGAGCAAAATTGTGAATCTGATGCAGGTACTGACACTGGTATACTTTTATTGGTGCCACAATTTAAACCTAATTGGCTATGAGCCCCTACTGATTATAATAACCCTATAGACACAGAACTATCAATTCATATTGAAAAGTTAGAAATGTGAGTATTGAGTTTTTCCTAGCTGATTTATAACCAATACAAATGACAAATTGCTTTTCCCACCACCTCATCTAGATGACTTTGTTTATGCGCCGTTTGGAATAATGTCCTCATTTTCTACCTCGACCTGTACTGTCAATCCTGCCCAGATGAGGCTCACTATGATTAGAAATAGTATTAAAGAGGAAATGTATGCACAAACAAAAACAGTAGGAACCAGAAGAGTGCACACACTCTATGAAGGACAATACCTATATGCACACAAAACAAAAGCCCAAAACAAATAAATAAAGTATAAAACTCTGGGAAACACTGTTCCCGATAAGTTGTTCCACTTTTCAAGTGAAATATGAGAGACACTGCTCTCGATAAATACACGTATACAAAAAACACACAATGGTAGGCAAAAACTACCGTCACTGTTTATCATTATGGAAGGCACTGCTCCCGATAATGCGGTTTAATTATGGAAGGCACTGCTCCCGATAAAAATATTACAACTCATTAAATGCTCCAAAGTAGACAGTGCAACATAAAGGTCTCTTTGAGCTCGGAGGATTTAGTATTGTGCCTGCATTGCTTTTGTTTTTTTTAAACCTTATTTGACATTCACTTTGTCACCAATTGCAGAATAAACCTCTTTGCTTGTGATAAATAAACAATTTTCCACAAACTGCAGACAATTTTTTTGTTTCCTTGCCAGCTTTAGTCAGGCATTGGAAAAATCTCATTAAATACATTTTTTTTTAATCTACCAAGATACAACTTTTTATACCCTTAATTTCTCCACAGATGCACTTATGTCAGTCTATTTGTGAAAGCCTGCTTTTACAGCAGCTCAACGCTAAAGGAAGAAAAAGAGGGTAGAAAGATTAAACTTTATCTGGGTCTTTTTTTCCCAGCAACATTTGGAGTCATTTCTGTAGCAGATACTGCCGTAGGTTTCGACAGTATAACCGTCATAATTATGGAAGACACTGCTTCCGATAATGTCGTATAAAAAGACAAACAGCTTTATAGTGGACACTGCCACTGATAAATAATTAAAAAAAACAAATACATATAAGGTCTTTTAGTGCTTTGATGGCAAGTGGTCGCAGCAAGGGCTTCGAGTCTACTTGAGAGGAGGTGGATTTGTCAGTAGCATTTCATTTCTTCAAGTAATCCTTGTTCACAGTTTTCAGCCCTACACTTTAACACTGTCCTCTTCGAGACTATTTGTGGAATTGATTTGAATTCCCCTGAAATCTGAGCATGAGCCTATAACAAAGGTTGGGGTTTCTGATTAACGGCTTGTGCTTTTAAGTGCTGATATTGGAGCGCTATGATTTACTTTCCAAAAAATACACATGCAAACACACAACTCCCACCCTCACATCTCTGCGTCCCACCAATTTAAATTTCTTCATCGAGGTCCCAGATGTTTCCCACCATGGCATTGGCACATCCCTGCAAGTTCCAGGTGGCTAAGGCCAGCTGGGTGTGGAGTTCATCCACGTCAGTAGTCTCAGCAATGGACGCCAGAGTGTGGGAGCCTCGGCCAAACAGTAGGTGACGGAAGGGAACCTTAACAGGTGAGACGTATGGGGAGAGGAGGCTGTGCTCAACCTTTAGTTAAAAAACAAAAGTTCACATAATTAGTAACTACAGAATAGCTCTTGCTCATTTTTTCCTTGTGGTTCCAGAAAAGAATGCTAGACTAGGTGTAGAAAAAGAGTCCCAGCTTTTTATTCATTTCCATCAGCTGGGATATAAGACACCAGGACGTCACTACACAGTAACTAACAGATAAGGTGCCATAAAACAACGTCGGCCACTTGTGTAGATTGCATGCATTTCCATGCCATGCATGTTTGCACGTTGCAATAAATCGATGCACCCACTTACCATTTCTTCTATCAAAATATAAAGCAAGGAACCTTAGAATATTGTGCTCAAGATTTTTTGCACAATATTTTAAGTTGGGTCAAACCACATCACTAGTTTTTTTTGTAATTAAAATACAAAATCCAGCATCTTGTAGTTTTTTTGTTTGAACTTAAAACTCTTCTGCTAAGTAACAAAATGGCATGTCTGAGCTTTTGGTTAATGACAATCTTGTGTAAACCAACATTTTCTGATGCGAGCACAGCACTGCAACACAGACGCCAAGCTTGGTCTGTCAGCATCTGTGACATCTATAAACTGACTGAGCTTACAATTCCATGTGGCCTTAGTTTTCCTCTTTTAGTAAAAGAGGAAAACTAGGGCCACAGATGTTTTGCATGCTCGTCAAGCTCACAGTTGAGCTTTAGGTATTACAACTTACAAAAATTAGGAATGAGAGGGGAGAGACAAATTAGATTGAGGTTCATCAAACCTGAACAAATGAGGGGTACGGAGCAGAAAAGTATTTTCAAAATGTATAGTTTTTTTAAATTACAACACACGACCCAGCAGAGGTCTTGTAATACATGCATTACCATCATGATCCTGTTGTTGAGGATTCGACATGCTTCTTTGTCATCCAAGTTGGTGTTGGCAATGTCATTGTAGAGGTTACTGGCAGCACGCTGGAAGGAGCCTCGTGCACGGTTCAACCAGCTGGGACTCAAATCCTTCACCAGACAAAACAAATATTCTTAATCACATGAAATTCATAACATGGATAAAAATGAAACAAAAAGTGTCAGGAAGACGCCAACCTGCGAGAGCAGCCGGATGTGTTTGTAGACGCCCGCCACAGCCTTGGTGAGAGTTTTGCTGTACCGGTTCACATCCAAGCTCAGCAGGTGGTCGTGAACCAGGTGCAGGGCCATCTGACCAGCAAACTGCGCTGCTATCGCCGTGATCTCGTTGGTTTGATTGTTGGTTTCATAGTTAAGTTGGTCCATGGTGTCCAATTGAGTGCCATAATAAGTGTAGACCTCAGACTTAAGTGGAGAAACATACAGACAGTTCAATACACATCACTGTTTGCTTAATGTTTAAAACGACAAGCAGACTTTTTTTTTTTTTTTTGTTTTAAATATATAAATGAACCACCCCTCACATTTGGTTTGATGAAGTGAAAGGAGACTGAGGGAATTCCAGAGAAAGCCAAGAAGGGATAGGCTGGGTCATCTATTGTCATCGGTCTCATTCTGCATGCAGGGAAAGAAGAAGAAAAAGAAAAAAAAAAAGTTATTGTAGATGGGTAAAACAGAAAGAAACAAAGTAATCCCTGATTATCTGCTATGAAATAACTGCTTTAGAGTCATTTTTATAAGTGTTTAGACAGTTATTTTAAAGGGGCCAATTATACTTATTTTTGGCTCTAGTAGAACAGCTTTGTAGGACTCACACTTATTAATATTTTTTAATCTTATACAGAGCCTTTGTGTAGTCACTCAGCTCATCCTGTCTGAAACGAGCCATTTTAGCTCCTCTTCCTTACTTCCAATTGGTTCCCCACTTTCGAACAACAGGTGGATTGGGGTTACAACCGGAATACCTGGGATGACCATATTAAGCAATATTCCACTCGTTATGGCATTCAGAGCCGTGTGAAGCTCAAGCTTTTGTCTCAAGAGGGTGGTTATAAAACTGCACCAACATGTGAAAATACCTGGATTCTGATAACTGGCAGAAATTTGCAAGCTTAAAGAACATCAGATTTCACTGATTATTAGAGTCGTTTTACTGTACAAACTATTTAAGATCACTAGGGCTGCCACAAACGATTATTTTGATAGTCGACTAGTCACCGATTATTTTTGCGATTAGTCGACTAATCAGATCATGCATCCATTGGACGTAAAACGTACAGCTTATTGCACTAGCAGCATCTGCTCTTATATAACTATCATTAGCTTACAGCTTTAAGTGTTTAAGGTATGTGCTAACTAAAAATAAAGACAAGATGATAGTTTGTTTCGGTGGTGTTTAATAAACTCCTTGCTATCTAAAATATAACAGGACACCGGAGTATATTCTCGAGCATCTCACACTTCTGATAATCAGTTGTCTGACTTTTATTCAGCTGTGTAAAAACTATAACTTTAATCTCAGCCAAACAGATTTACTCAGGAACAAATAAAATACTAAAAAAAAAAAAAAAAAAAAGCCAAACAATAACATTTTTAAGTTATCTAAATGACTTGTATATCATGTTTAACCTGATTAGTGAAAGATGGCGGTGGGTTTGAAAACGATTTGCCAGGAGTCCGGTGTTCTCACAGCTCTAGTGAGCCTTGCCCCCGGCTAGCTATCGAGCTAGTGGGTAACAGACGTCTCCGAAAACGTCAGAGCGCTTTTGAAAATATGTGGTGTCTTGATAAACTGAGCAGATATTTGAGGTTTACACAGCTACATTCTCGCCTGAAAATATGTTAAACGTTTATTTTGTGACCCAGAAAGAATAATAAGAGTAATATTAAAACTAACTAGCTGCCGCCATTGTTGGAAACTGAGCTGGGCTGTGCTATGAATTCTGGGACAGAGCTACTTCTTCTTCGGGATTTAACGGCAGCTGGCATCCTTGTACATGCAGTGCTGCCATCTTCTGTTTCAGTCCGTTATTACACTCTTAAATCCTACTACTTATTCCTGCATCTTTTGTGATCTTACAAAGCTTCAAACGACACGTCGACTATTAAATTAAACTCATAATAGACTTCAGAAGGAAAAAGGCAGAGATCCAACCACTATTCATAAATGGGGACTGTGTAGAAAGGGTGGCAAGCTTCCGCTTTCTGGGAGTCAATATAGAGGAGAACCTTTCCTGGAGTGTGAACACCTCCGAGCTGCTGAAAAAGGCCCAACAGAGACTGTACTTCCTGAGAATTCTCAGGAGGAATAACATCACACAGAGACTGCTGGTGTCCTTCTACAGAGCCACCATTGAGAGTGTTCTAACTTACTGCATATGCATCTGGTACACTAGCTGCACAGGGGCTCAGAGGAAAGCACTCCAAGGGATCATTAACACCGCCCAAAAGATCACTGGCTGCCCTCTCCCCACACTGGAAGTTCTACACAACGCCCACTGTTTTAAAAAGGCCCAAAACATCATAAAAGACACCTCACATCCTGGCCACTCCCTGTTCGA
The DNA here is from genome assembly GCF_964374335.1 of Astatotilapia calliptera. Taxonomy (NCBI): domain Eukaryota; kingdom Metazoa; phylum Chordata; class Actinopteri; order Cichliformes; family Cichlidae; genus Astatotilapia; species Astatotilapia calliptera. The sequence continues at coordinate 25,772,258 of NC_137430.1, forward strand.
ACTGTTGCCCTCAGGCAGACGGTACAGGGCAATCAGAGCAAGGACTAATAGACTCAAACACAGCTGTTATCCAACTGCAATAACACATCTGAATACTACAAAAAAATGTCCATCACGCCACTCTTGTGTTAATCTATGCACGGTCTGAAGCATGTGTGTGGGAATGTATGTGAATGTTTTACTGTTATATCTTATTAGTATTCTATCTATTTTATTTATTGAATTTTATTGTTTTATTTATATTTTGATATTGCTAGGGATGCTGCAATGATCGGGGACCATTCTTAATTTCGTTGTTCTCATGACAATGACAATAAAGTTTCTGATTCTGATTCTGATATCAGTCGTCGACGATTTTGATAGTCGACTAATCACGATTACGTCGACTAATCGTGGCAGCCCTAAAGATCACCTTTGCCAACTTTGAAAATATACATATTCTCACACACACACACACACACACACACACACACACACACACACACACACACACACACACACACACACACACACACACTTTAATTTTGCCTACATAAAAGCTTCGACTTGCAAATGTATATTTAATGTTTTAGGACTAGCTCATCAGCCAGATAGTTTAATAAATGAAGGTGTGCAATCTCAGAGTACAATCAATCATCATCAGTCAAATATTGTCCAGGGGCCTGTTTATAGTAAATCCATTTGTACCCTTCATATGCAAGAGTGTTCCTCTCTATTACTTGACTAAAGTTTTATGCACTGTGGTTCATTTCACTACACTGGTTTCCTACTTACACATTAGCCTCCCACATTGTTTCTCCTGCCATGTTGTACACCGTGCCAGCACCAACAGGACTATTAACCTTTAAGAACAAGGCAGATTACAGTCAGCACAAACTATCCATTTGTACGAAACGTGTATCACTATGAATCAGTGTAATACCTCTTTCATCGTGGTCTCAAGGAGGCTGTAGAGCAGTGGACTTGCTGAGGCCATAAAGCCCCCCTTACCTTGTAAAGGAGAGAAAAGAAAAAAAAAAAAAAAAAACACACACACACACACACACACACACACACACACACACACACACACACACACACACACACACACACACACACACCCCAAAAGAGGTCAACTGACAAATGCCACCGTTTAAGTGCTGAGATGTCCTGCATGTGTAAATTTGTCTACATACCCATGACAACCCCATCCAGGCTTATGTAGGTGAACACTTTTTTGTCAATAGAGGCCATATAACCCTTAAAAAGGAAACAAAACAAACAAACAGATGAGACATGTTAAAACACTATCAACACAGCAGGCATTTCCTTTCAAAAGGTATTCAGTTCTCACCTCCAGCCACTCTGTAGCGCCAACACTTCCATATTCTCCTGCACTCCAGCTCGCAAACACCAGGCTTCTCTTGGGCCTGAACCCATCTATAGACGACATGATACTTCTTGCACTGCAGTCCAGTGTACCCAGTCCCACCAACTGTTGTTTGTATAGCATTTTGTTTTTATTCCTTACCATTCTCGACCATTTCACGGAAAGCTTTGGCCAGCTGCACCAGTACTGAGGTGCCAACAGTGGCTCTGGCGTAGCCGCTACCCCAGGCATCCCTCTGAGCTCCCAGTACAATGTAGCGATCTGCAGATTCATGAACAAATCCATCTTAATGTCACACGTCTTGGCCTAAGACTAAGCAAAAGCTAAGTCACGCCAAATAAAAGTTTAGTCTTACCAGGATCATCAAATCCTTTGATCACCCCAAACACATTATGGATCTCCTTGTTCACCAGCTTATTGTTGACCTCAACAGTGATGTTCTCAACGCCTCCCAGCCTGTAAGACACTTGCTTGAATCCACCTTTAAAACCACTTGTTTCATCTGGTTCAGGACCACCAATTTTCCTAAAAGAACACAAATGAAAAAAGTTTTAACTGTGGCAGATATATACTGAACTGAGGTGTCTGGCAGCTGTCCTGTTTAACTGATGCTGAGCCATGATCATCATGGTCATCACACAGCGGGTAAACATGAATGTTTCTTAATCTGTAGAACACTGTTCATGTCTGCATTGATTTGTGTGTGGCCTTACTGAAGAAGTTTTACAGCAACACTGCGGGTGATAGTCTGGGCTGGGATTTCGGGGAGGCCAGATGACCGAGTTGGGGGAAACTGGGTGTGGTTAAAGGAGGGGAATCCAGGGGTGTAGGGGTCACCTGAGCCCAGATGGACCTGAAGGGGACATGAAAACACAGATTCAGGTAAAGGGGGGGGGGGGGGAAATTCCACTATCATAACAAAACAACACTTTACTGCCTACTTGACTTATTTTACAAACTCACATGTCCATAGAGCACAGTGTCAGCTACATAATTGTAATCAGCTTCATCGGGGTAGATCAGAACAGCAGACGCCCCTCTATCTGCAGCATTGGCCACCTGAAAGAAGGGGAGGAAAAAAAACAAACAAAAAAAAACAAAAAACTAAATTTTGTTCCTGGAACAAAACCTGCTCGTCAGCTTCCTTAATGTAAATGCATCTCAAAGCCTTCCAAGTGAAGGCTGATCAATGTAAAAGATAAAAGTTTAAGCTGAATTAAATTGAAAGTTTTTCAATTTAAAGAAAACTTTGACAACCAGCTGTGAGTAACTGAACCCATTTCCTCAAAGTTGCAGTTAAATTTGAGTTACTCACAAGTAGAATTCATTTTTCTAACGCTTCACTCTGCTGCCCTACCTACACCATCTTCATCATGCACACATACCTGCTCTGCAAAACTGATCTTTCCAGCACGGACGAGCAGCACGCAGCCTTTTAACTCAACCTTATTTTTATTCACGATATCCAGGTCCTCTTTACGCCCATAGTTGCCGTACACAAGTTTGCCCTGTAAATACCAATTAATAGCAGTTAGTTAAATTAACAAGATACACAAGGTTTCTGAACAACAGTCCTAACTACAAATCTTCTGACATTCGTGGTTTGTGTCACAGGTTTCAGAAAGTGAAACTAAGGTGGTTCTTTGCCAAAGCTTTAGGCTCACCTGAACTCTGTCTGTAGCGCTGTAGGCCAGATACCCAGTAAGGCTGAAATCTTCTGAACCAAACTGAACCTTGTTTGGATTCTGGCTGCAAAGGAGAAGGCAAGAACCTGTTAAAAATTATTTTCCTTGGACACACTTTATTTTACAGGTTTGTGACATTTCAATCCATTTCTCGTCACAAACATGCATGTGTGTTCCAGTGTTTATTTAACAAATATACAACTTATAATGAAGCATTAGAAAATGTCAATGGACAAATCCAGGTGTAATTTGTAGAATTTATTTTTTTTGATTTTGTAACTCCTCCTTTTACACTAAACAGTTTGGTGTGCAAAACTCAAATCAGGAAATCACAGAGATAGAAAGCCTCCCTCTGAATTAATGCCACAATCATTTAATTAAATAAAAAACGTTTTTTTTTTTAAAGTTCCAGGTACCTGTCTGGGATCGGCAGCTGAACATCGTGGATGTCTGTCCAGGGATCCATCTCTAGTTTCTTGAATTCATCAAAGATGCTGTTTGCCAAACTCATGTCTTTATCACTTCCTGCTGAACACCCGGGATTTTCAAAGTCCCTGCAGAAAGGACATCTTATTTACTTTTTCTGTTGGCATCTCAGTTTAGTCTTGAAATGATTGACATTAAATGTGTGTTTGGTTTGAAGGTGTGTGCGTATTCAGTGTACCCTAGAGTCTTTTGAAAGGCCTCCCTGGTCATTTTCCTCGCAAGAAGTTGAGAGATGTTCTTGAAGTCCATCTCAACCTCTGCAGGTTGTGCAACCGGAGCTTGTGTCACTGGGCTGCAGTTCAGCAACTCCACTTTAGGTTTACTGTGACTGATATAACCAACCAGATAGCCTGGAAGACACAGCACACACCAAAACCGATTAAAATGTAGTACATACAAAGTACATAAAGAGTCATTTTCCTTTCTGTAGACTTGGATTAGTATAAGAGGTTTTCAGAGCATAACCTACCAACGATCAATATCAGCAGGGTTCCCAGGAGCAGGAAGGCAATGGAACACCGGCTATAATTTTGAGGTGCCGGCCTGAAGCTTGGTGAGCCCTCGGCCTCCACGTCTGTAAACTCCTCAGTGCCATCTTCAGACAGTTTGACCTCCAGATGCCTTTCTCCATTCTCTGTGGGCTGCAGGGGGAACCTGCTGTAACGCACACTTCTAACCTGGAGAAGATCAGAGTGAAAACTATGAGAGCGACACGCTCCAGATTCAGCAGCTCCATAAGTAGTGACAATGCTACAGTTGTTTTTAATAAAAAAAATAAAATAAAAAAAAAAGCTAAACAAAGCTTGTCACTTTGCGATTGCTTCCGTTTTATCAGTTTGCTCATGATACAAACAATGATAAAGACGTGACAATGTGCAAAATGTAGGCTGTGAACGTACCACGCCGTTAAACGCCAATCTCATCTGATCCATCGCTCCTGGTTTTGTTGTTGTTCTAAAAACAGAATATAGAACAAAGAGGCGATGAGGCAGTGGGCAGCAAAGAGAGAGAGGCCAGGAGAGCGCACGAGAGAGAAGGGAGGGGGGGGGAAAAAAAGAAAAAGGAGGACGTGCAGCAAGTCAGGTAACAGAGCAGCTATTCATGGAATTGCTGGGTGGAGTGTTTCCTCTACACTAACTGCCTTAAAAACCTTATTTTATATACAGTAAAACCTTGTTTTATATACACAGTATTCTCTATCTGAGCTGTGGATCACACAGGATTTGGCTTTTCTGGTTGTTTTTGGGAATGCAAAGAATGCAAATATGTGCAGGAAAGACTTGGACGATAATGGAGGAGACACAAATCCCTTAGGGGGTCAGGAAGGACATCTGGTATCAAAAAAAAAAAAAAAAAAAAAAAGCCAGCGCAGAGCTGCAGGGGCTGTCTCCTGTGGTCCCGCACAGACGACAAGTTAACAGAAAATAAGTAATTGAGCCAGTTCTCAAGTAAAATAAGGATAAAGAATAGTATTCAATTGTCTTTACAGTACCATGCAGTTTACAGCTCTGCTTGGCTTATGAAGGCTGTGCTGTTTGTTGTTGAAATTTGTTTTATTAACACTATGTGGCTCAAAGTGCATATAGAGTGAGAATCTGTTTAACTATATACTCTGTATAAGGGAAGAATGAGATCTGTGCAGTGCAGAATTACAGCATCTCTTTCTGCTATCCAGCCCTCTCATCTACAAGATGTGGGCCTGTAACAAACAGGAGCAGCCTGCTTCTTAATATATTACATCCATCAGTTAACCAGCGCACCCAATGGTTGGCACGAGTGGTTCATACTAGCAATGTTTAGTTTTCTAATCAACTTACAGGGGAGTAATATTACAGCCAGTACTAAAGATGTAATAGTTTATGTCTCTCTGCTGGACAAACTGTACTGAAATGAAACTATGGAACATTATCATACCAGCAAACATCAGAAAAAAAAAAAACTGTAATTGTTGGTCGACTAATATCAGTGACCAAGTTTATCACATAAAGGCACCACACAACAAAAACGTTTCATCATTTTTTTTGGCATTTAAAAACACCAAGAACGTAACCAGGAAATATATACTGAAAAAATAAGCTAAAAATATTTGTGGTATCTAAATGATGTCTGCTTCCTTATGAGTTACCGTATTTACTAATCCTTCTATTGAAACATGCCATGTGTGGTTTACTCAAAGGAGGAAGATTTCCCCATGTGTCACGTCCTTTGAAGACATTTCGTCAGCCTGCAGATAATACAAGTACTTCCTGCTGCAGTGCATCTTACAGCCAGCAAGTAACATAGTTTAATTCAATGATCTTCAAATAAATCCTCCCTCCATTAAGGATAAGGCTTACATACATTTATAAAACATTACCAGAGCAAGCAGGAATGAAGCAAGAATTTTAGCCCTGGTTTTGTGTGTTCATGTTCTGTTCTTTTGTATACTTCATCTGTTTGTATGTTGTATACTCTTTGTTTGTCCAATAAAGTTCATTAAATAAATAAATAAATAAATAAAGTTCTAAAACAAGAAGCCGTTGGGGAGTGGTTCCTGAAGGTTACATCATGTACCAGCTCTAAGTGAACTTACACTTGCAGGCCCAATCTTAATAATAACGCAGAATGCGTTGTTATTATTAAGATTGGGCAAAAATAAAAGCATTACATATATGTTTTACGGCTAACTATAACAGTGAAACATGGTGGCAAGAGAGTGCATTGAAAAGCCAGGTGACATTGCACACTATTAAGATAATTAGCAAAACGTTCGTTTAACACATATTCTGAGTCATTGCTTCACAGGAATCGAATGAAACGGACTGCAGCTAAAGAAAAGGCTTTCTTTTCAAAATTAAAATACATTCGCGAATGATTGATTGATTATTATAAGACCAAAGCGAGGACTCTCACCTTCTCGACGTTCTACAACGTCCGCCTCCTTACTGAAAAGATTCCTTTCTTTATAAAGCTGTGCCACTTCCGGGTCGTCTGTTAACACACATGCGCAGAGCCTGTGATTTGATGTGCGGAGAAATGTGTTATACATCTGTACAAGTATAATTTAATGAACAACTTAAAATTATCTCAGGAAAATTTACTGATTTTTTTTAGTTGTTTGGGTTTTGTTTTTCTTGTTACGTATGTTTAATAAGTTTGGATAAAGAAAACATTAAACAGAGCTTTTCTGCCTCCAAAAATTACACCTTTAAACTGTAACTTTGTGATACTAATAAATGTATATGTATTTTTTTCACATGATTTTTTTTTTAAATTGCATGACATAATAGTACATGAGCTACACAAAAATTTAATAATTAAATAATTATCCAGGTTTATCTTTTGCAGTGTCTCCATTAGAAATAATGTTATATGCCACTGCTATTATTTTATTTTACAGCCCATTTATGGAGCAACATCTATACTATTTTAATTTTTACGTCTATTGACATTATATTTGTGTTAACCTTACGACAGACTGGCAACCTGTCCAGGGTCATATAACCCTCCACGGTGTCCAGGGACAACCCTCACTAGGGTTTAAATACCTGGGACTCCCCCACCTGCCAAAACCTGGATCAATGATAACCTACACATATATATGTAGCTTTTAGCATGATTAGTTGATCCAGTATGAACTTTTGGTACCATTTACCATAATTAAAGAATTACAATGTATTTATGTATTTCAACAAGTAACAATTGGACCCTTAGAAGACGTTTGTACTTAATAGCTTTCCCACAGTTTTATTTATCCGTTACTTTTAAAAGGTTGTGGCTATTTTTCTTCTGATCTTGTGCAGTGTAGCACTTGTAGTACATTACAAAACTCACCATTGTTAGCAGTGCTGAGAAATATGCTTTATTAAGTGGGTGGAGTTTGAAATAATGAACCTGGATTGTTGAGGCCAGGCTTCACATACCACACGACACCAATGCTTCTGTGAATAATGACTGAATTGTTGGCATGCTCTGTTCCTTCATTTTTATTTATTTTTTTAATCAAATGCCTTTTGTAGTCTACTTCCTTTTACCAAAACAAGCAGGACAGGAGGAACAAAATACTGAACAAGCACACATTTATAATTACGCCTCATTACTAACAACCACCCACTATAATACAAATGAATGGGAAATCATGCTGCTGTACACAGCCATCTGTGGAAGACACTTACAGTAACTTTAGCTCATTCTGTGATGTCAATACTGTGATGTATCCATGTGATGTGGTTAATGCTGGCCTGAGAAGACATTTCAGTCATCCACTCATGTGACAATTGTTTCTTCTCACTGAAACAGATCTAATTAGATCTGTAACATCAAAGACCTCCACGGCACCCTCTCTTTTTAAAAAAATAAAATGTACTTTTATTTGTATTTAACAGTTAAAAAAAGCAAACAAATAACCAAACAATGCAGTTTGGTATTCAAACCATCAACAAGGATTTAAACAAATTTCCTAAAAACTAAAAAGACATTTCTAGTCATGTTGTACCAAGAGAATCTTTAAAACCTGTAGAACTCCAAAACAGTGTAAATGAAAAATCCATATACTTCTGCACCTTCTTATTGCTTGAATGCTTCAATTGCTTGACTGGTATTTTCATGAATGTAAAAAAAAAAAAAAAAAAACAAGGAGGAAAAACTACTTTTTAACAGGAAGAAATGTCAGACAGAGCTAGGTTCAGGAAGGGGCAGCCATTTGTCATTAACAGTTGAGGGTGACAGATTATTTCATTGCTTTATTGTTCTGAAAGTTTTCCCATCAGAATTTTTACAGAATGTTTACATGTGGTGAGGGCTTAAAGAGACAGGAACTTGGTAAACAGCTTCTTTAGGCTGATATCTCTATTTAACACAATGATAAAGGTTTGTATGCTGAGACGTTTTTTATATTAAGCTTAAAAATAAAAAAAAATGAAATTTTATTTCATGTTTTAAGTATTTTTATATGATTTGATGCATATTTTATACATGTCGTTTTAGCATCTATTTAAATTAACTTAATTTAGAACATTCTTGAAGATAACTACCCAAGTAAGTGCCAAGAGATATTTCTTAGTTTCCTGATGAGCAACTTGCTTTTCAGCAAACTTTTCTCTCAGTTGCAACCATCAGACATGCTTTAGTGTTATGAAACCAAGATCAAGCTCTTAGGGCAATTTGTTGAGATGCACAAACAGTCTTGTAGAACTCTTAAGATTTAATGCATTCATGAAAAAAAGCTAAAACTATAATCTAATGCATAATATAGTGCAAGTATTTTAATACTTAATATCAGTAGCCACAAACAAGATGTTGCTTTTGCCATCCCGGTCCCACCTTTAGTCCCCATCCTTGCAGATAAAAGCGATCAAGATTTTCTCAAATGCAGCTTTTTATTTTTTTTCATATGTGATGTACAAAATCCCCCAAAAGGTGCTAGAAATCCTTCCCACAGTATTAGGAACTCTTGTTATGTTTTTCTACATTTACAGTAGAGGGCAAACTATAACTAAGGCTGAATCCATTATGTAATACCAACCCTCCGCCAGATGGGGTCACCTTAGTGCTTTGTGATAAATTATTTTTCTCTGGAGGATAATAACCACCATCTCTGATGATAAAACAATTCTTCATCCTTAAAGCAGCAGCATCAGTGTGTGTGAGAAAACATCCTGTTGACACTGAGACAGTAGAAACTAACAGTGTTGCATTTTGTTGATGTCTGTTATGGCATTAAATTTGTGACATTTCAACTCCCTGTTAGGGTCCCTGGGTCGTTGACCCAGTGTTTTGTGTTTTTGGTTCTTTGATTTTGTTATTTCATTATATTCTAGCTTTGCTTTATGGGTTTTAGGATCATTCTTAGTTTAGGTTCTCTGGGTGGGGTTGGTTAGAGTTTTAGTGTCCTGGTTTTCTGTCTGTGTTCCATAGTTGCTGTCTTCCCTGTCTGCTGTATCCCCACATCCAGTCAGTGTTTGTGTCTGCCCTGGTCCCACGTCTCTGTTCCCTCTGTAGTGCCTGCATGTGAGTCTGTGTTATGTGTTTCCTGTTTTACTTTGAAGGTCTCTGTCTTATCTCAGTGTGTTCAGTTTACGCTTCTTTGGTCTCGTCAGTTCTGATTTGTCCCAGCGGTGTTTCCCTCCTGTTACTCATTCCCTGATTGCTCCCTCTGTGTATTTAAGCCCTGTGTTTCTCTGTGTCTGTGTCGCGATCTACCGTTTTCTTAGCTGTGTGTTCTGTCATTTCTCCAGTTTAAGTTTGTTTTGAGTTTTTTCAGTTATGTTATATTTTTGAGTACCTAATTAAAGCCTTTTTGAGTTCACGTCCGTCTCCGGAGTCTGCACCTTGGGTCCTATTCCTGCCTGCACACAGCCACACCTAACACTCCCACTGTGACTATGGTTCATTAAATGACACCATTAAAAACAAAAAAACATTAACATTGATTTAAATTACTTAAGTGATGTAATAGAATTAAAATAGAAACGTAGGAGACTGAAGACGTAATCAAGTCGTTTGTGAAAATAAAGGTTCTTCTTTTTGATAACGATATTGAATTAGTTACAAATTCTGTATTGCCATTTAGCATAAAAGTAATAAAAAGGTCAAAAGTCAATATCATAGGCAACTTCATTGTCAATTCTGAAATATGTACAAAACATACACAGGACCGAAACATCATTTCCCCCTAACTAGCATGTGCAAGTCGAAGCTTATCATCGAGTTACGAGAGTATGAAATGTAGATGTGAACATAAATATCTGTAAGTATGAGTTATGTCGTTAAAAAGCTACTTAAATTATCAAAATTAAACTACTTAGTATGCAGAATAATCTCTGCCGATGCTATATTTATATATGTAAATGTTATTTTCTCCTGCTCCCTTTTTCACAAGGGGTTGCCAAAGGGCTTAGCTCTGCATATTTGAATTGGCAGATTTTTTTTAACCAGATGCCCTTGCTGAATGAATCATTATTAATGATGTATAAATATGAATGCATTTCAGTCCTACAATCCCACATACCATAGGGCAACGGCATTAGTCAGCATATCAAATGCATTTGAGAAGAGCTTTTGTATTTGATGCTTTTCTTTCATTTCAACTAAACATGTAATATTTAAGAATCCTTACTTGTTTCAAAATGTGTGATTTATTTATAAAGTTTTGGAATAATTAGAAAAATTAGTGGCTTTGAAATTGTAAATATGAATGACATTTTTTGACTTGAAAGATTTGCAGTAACCCTGACAACAATATTGTCAAGTCAATATGGGAAACAGCTAATAACATGTTGTTTAAGTACTACATTCTTTCCACATTATGATTTAATAACACAAGAAGACACAAAAATAAGCAAATCAATCAAAAAACTTGTTAAGCAGCTTGTTTCAGGTTCACACATAGCTAAAAGAAAAGAGCATAAGCGTCTTTTTTTCCCCTCTCTTTGAAGCTAAGCTAATGTTGGCTGGTGCTTCATGGTTGTCATGGTAATCACAGTAAATTTGTAGCATTCTCATCCAACCCTTGGCCAGAAATACTGAATCTGAAGATTAATTTGGTGTCTTACACAAAACAGGAGTGTTGTATTGTTTTCTTTTATACTTAATAATATATCACATGCCACTCTAGTTTACAGCAGATAGAAGCTTGCAGCACTGTATCCACAAAATCCCTCACACATGCAAGTCAAGGTCAGACAACTATCCCTGGCGTCACGAACACCTGAGATGCGTTGACAAATATAGTCTATCTACATTCATGTGAATGCCATTTCTGCGGCGTACTACAATTTATCATATCAGATCTCCTTTGTTGTCAGTAGAGCAGCTTGTTCTGTCAATGTACGCCAACTAAGTCACAGCTGATTGTGAGAAAAAATCCTGGTCTCTTTCTGTCCGATATCTGCTGCATCATTTCATCGCCCTCTTTCTGCTGCTGCCAGCACATTCTCCCCTACGTGTGGTTTGATCCAGAGAGGGCAACAGCACTGCATCAGCATGGTGTGAGAGAGCGTAATTATGTGTTTGATGGTGTATAAAAGTCTGAATACTGTCTCTCACAATCAGAACACTATATTACAGTCAGCATATTGTGTCTTTCACGTTAATTTTAGAACAGCCTTATTCATCAGCAGAGGCCAAAGGCAAGGTGGAGGTCTGGAAACACTCTTATTTCTTAGCAGGATTAAGCAAAAAATAAATAAAAAATGCCAGCCTGAATTTCATAAAAGTTGCTTGACAAGTTGAATATGGGCACAGGGAAAAACCCGTTATTTGCAGATACCAAATATGTCTTTGGCACTCGCATAGGCACAAGATGTGTTTTCCAAGGTTCTTCGCAGTTACAGTTGGTTGTCTAGAAATTTGAGCTTACACAGGTGTGAGACTTTGAGCTCACACCAACTTCAAAGGCTGTTGGAAATATTGACATATTTACTGAAACCCACATAAACTACCCAGATCCGGAGTGTTCTTATTTTTAGAGAAAAGGCATTTCAGAAAATGCCATTTTCCAAGTGAATCCATTTTTCCAAGTATTGAGGGATGAATGTGCAGATTTGGATGAATTGGTTACAGAAAATATTTATTTTATTTGTAAAATGATTGCAAATATAACTGTTATTTAATGTAATACAATGGTATTCTCTTTATGTTATTACATAAATATTTTTTTTCTGCATCCAGATTTCTTAAGCTCAAAATCCTAAAGATTGAGTAGGTTCAAACTTATCTTTCTTATGCTCTGTAGCACTTTTTAAGCATCAATGCAACGATGCAATGGCCAAACAAACAAGCAGAACAAACCAGTTGATAGTATTTGTCCAAGATGGAGCAGTAAATCAGAGGAAGCAGAAGATTACTGGATGGAATAAGGGGACTGTAAGATGTTGGTGGTCATCAACCCGTTTACAATTCCTCTAGAAATTCCCATCACCTACTTGAGGCGAGACTTGCGGCTCTGATCTAAACACAAATGACCTACTTTGTCAAACCCACAGTCCCTTGTGACAGTACATTTGAGAGGAAGATGTTCTGGTATAACGTAGCAAATTGCATGGAAGTAGTGCAGCAAGGCTTGAAAGAGAAAATCTTCCCAGGGGAATTTGCAAGCAGGGGCTTTGCAGGAACATCCACAATAAAACCACATAAGGACCTGGGGATGAAAGTATAAGTAAACCATCAAGACAACATCAGAGGTGGCAGAAAGCTGCAGTCAGCAGCTGCAGTAGAAAAGAAATGATCAATGTTGGGCAGGAAAGTGAGCAGACTGTGGAAAACCTGGGGTAGATAGTTGTAGGATCCCAGAACTCACAGAACACCGAGGATGTTGGGACACCCACTGACATCCCAAATAACAGGTTTTCATAGCTCCACAACCCTCCAACAGGTGCTGCCAACTCTGAATGATAGAGGAAGGGCAAGTTAGCACATCTGTAAACAAATAGGCCTCACCTGCTGTCTTTTATTGTTTCATTTCAGATCTAATGTGGTTGAATAAACAGTCGAAATTCTAAAATTTATGTCAAAGGTTTACAAGTTCAAGTTCAAGTTCAACTTTATTGTCACTTCAACCATATACAGTTTAAAAATACACAGTGAGGCGAAACAACGTTCCTCCAGGAACCAAGGTGCTACAAGACAAGTTAGTGCAAAAAAAAAAATAATATATAATATATCTAGTAATAATATTGTGCAAAAGAGCATTTACAGGTTGGTGTGTGCGATGGTTTGGTGGTGTAGGTCAGTGTGTTTGCGCTTGTGTTGGTTAGTCAGTCCAGTCTCAATGTTTTGAGGTATTTGAGTTAAGCTGAGTGATAATGTTAGTGTATGTGTGTGTGTGCGTGTTTATCAGTCAGTCCCTTTTTGCTGAGGAGACGGATGTGATGTGGCAAATCCACTAGCCCAAAAAATGGATCGGACATCAATTGGAGAAACGATAGTCTTTATATAAGGCTTCAAAAAGGGGAATGTACAACAAATAAACTGCTCGACATCAGAGCAACATATAATGGCTTCCCAAACTTTCTTTGCTAGCTAAAACCCAGAGTAACTTTCATCTACCACAAAGGATTCTGGGAAACGCAGTTTCTAATGAAAATAACTGTTAAATGCTCCCTTTTAGCAGAAATTAAATCTATAATTAACAGCATCACTAAACATGTGACTAACACTTAAATCACTTACAAAATAATCAAAATGCTGTTATCAAACAAAAACTGCAATAAAGTTACAACATCCTCCCCCCCGATGAACAATCTGTTCATCTAAAGCTCTAGGTTATACAACAACTGAATCGGTCTTCTTAACAGAGTCCCCGTTGTCGTGCAAACTAAGCAAGATCTAACAAGACCGTCTCGACCAGGAAACATTTCTTCAATTCTTCCAAGTTTCCACACTTGTCTGGGGAGGTTGTCATGCCCAATGAGCACGACATCCCCTAGTTTTAGGGGTGTAGGCTTTGAAGCGTCACAGCAATGAGCTGACTTCAACTCCAACAGATAGTCCCTTCTCCAGGTGTTCCAGAAGTTGGTCATAAGTTTCTGCCGGTATCTCCATCTCCGAGTAATATCCTCTTTGTTAGGTGTTGGATGGTGTGTGTCCTTCGGGATTGACTTGGGTGGTAGAGATGTCAGTCGTTTGCCCACCAAAAAGTGGGCTGGAGTAAGTGGTTGCGGTTCATTTACCTCGTTGTGCACAAAGGTGAGAGGCCTAGAGTTCAGAGTAGCTTCGACTTCCGCCAACACAGTACACATTTCTTCAAAGTGGAGTGAAGCTCTACCTAACACCTTCTTGAGACAGATTTTCACTGATCTGACAAGACGTTCCCAGAATCCACCCCACCAGGCTGCTCTTTCTGCAATGAACTTCCAAGTAATTCCTCTTTCCGAAAAAAACTCCAGCAAATGTGGGTCTTTAATTGTCTTCCACAGCTCCTTCAAATCTTGGTCTGCTCTCTTAAATGTTCTGGCATTGTCAGAATAGATAACTCTGCATAGCCCTCTCCTGGCAATGAATCTCTTCAACGCTAGCAAAAATGTCTCAGTTGACTGATCTGACACAAGCTCTAAATGGACCGCTCGTGTCACAGCACAGGTAAATAGGGCAATGTAGGATCTTTTCACAGAATCCTCTGTTTTCACATAGAGTGGCCCAGCAAAATCCACACCTGTAACTTCGAATGGTGGTGACTCGGATATTCTGTCCCTAGGCAAAGGTGCAGTTAGCTGATGCCCAGCTTTTGCCTTAAACCTCTTACACACAGTGCATCTGGTCACAATGCTCTTAACCAGCTGCCGAGCCCGGATGATCCAATATCTCTCTCTTATTTGTACAAGAGTGTCCCTCACTCCTGAATGCATCACCCTTTTGTGACAGTCCTGTATCAGCAGTTCTGAAAATCTGTGTTTGTTTGGCAGAATCCAAGGATGCTGCTCTCTGAATGTGAAGTCCGACTGCTGCAGCCTGCCTCCAACACTAAGGAGCTCATCTTCATCAAGGAATGGTTTCAGTTCCTGAATCTTACTGTCATTCATCATAGGTTTTCCTACTTTCAGTCTCTGGACCTCCTGGTGAAAACTGTGATGTTGTGCAACCTTAATCCAGTACTTCTCAGCATCAAGAAGCTCATTTGCTGTCAGCTCACCTCGCATCTTTGGTTGCATCGTTGTTTTTGCATTAGCTATGAATCTCCTAATCCATGCTGTCACTCTGAGCACTCTCTTCAGTTCGCTGTAACTCTCAAGCTTCAGTATTGGTTCACAGATGTCAGTGTCATTAGCAGCAAACTGCATGGCTATTTGATAACTGGATTTAAGTTCTACATTCATTTTGTCTGAAATGTTTTCATCTTCAGACTCATGTATCCGATTTTCTGATACAAGAAAACTGGGGCCATTCCACCATAGCTGGTTTTGTAGTAGGGCCTCCACTGATTCTCCTCTTGTGGGCAGGTCAGCGGGATTAGCCTTTCCTGGGATGTGTGACCATGAAGATGGACTCGTAAGAGTCTGGATCTCAGTCACTCGATTTGCAACAAACGGTTTCCACCTTTGTGCCGAACTGCAAATCCATTGCAAAGTGATCATGGAGTCAGTCCACATTCTTATTTGGGCTTGCTCCATCTTCAGCGAGATGATCAAGTTGTTCGCCAGTCTGGCCCCAATCACGGCTCCCATGAGTTCCAGACGTGGCAACGTCATTTTCTTTAGGGGAGCCACCCTGGCTTTAGATGCGACCAAGCTCATTGTCGTTTGTCCTTCTCGTGTTTTGCCTTGCAGATAGGCCACAGCACTGTATGCCCTTTCACTGGCATCACAAAACACATGTAATTCCAAGCCATCTTTGCTTTCTTGTTGCATATTGATTTGGTACCACCTTGGTATGGTGAGCTGGTGTAACTGAGTAAGCTCTGAACACCACTGTTGCCATTCTTGTGCCAGATCTGGTGGCAATTCTTCATCCCAAGAGAGCCCCCTCTCCCACATTGCTTGGAACATGCACTTGACCCTAATGGTGAAGGGGTTCAGAAACCCAAGTGGGTCATAAATTCGTGCTGAGGACTGCAGCACGCTTCGTTTGGTTCCTTTCTTCTCTGTTAGAAGCCTCACTAGTGAACTAAGGTCAAAGGTGAAATCATCTGGCTCTGGCCTCCACACTAATCCAAGCACCTTTAATGCTACTCCATTCGTCTCAGGTGCCATCATGTAATTTGTGGAGCTCTTCTCCCATTTCTGCCTCAGTTCAGCTGAGTTTGTCATCCATTTGCAAAGCTCCATACCAGCAGCCGCCAGTATTTCTTTGGCATTCGTCGTTATGTGATGCGCCTCTTCCACTGAGAGTGTACTTGAAATGAAGTCATCTACATAAAGTGACTCCCTTATTGTATTCACCACTTGTGGTTGGCTTGTTTCATATTGCTTTAGATGTCTTCGAATTGTCGCTGCAAGCAGAAACGGGCTTGGTGTAACTCCAAACACCACTCTCGTCATCCTCAGAATGCGCAGGTGATCATTCACTTCTCCATTCGGTGCACCTGAGAACCACAGGAACCTGACTGCATCTCTGTCCCTTTCTGCAAGACATATTTGCAGGAATGCTTGTTTTATGTCTGCCAGAAAGGCGATTTTGTGTTCCCTAAATCTAAGGAGAACACTGAGCAGATCTGGATTCAAATTTGGGCCCGTAAATAAGCAGTCATTCAGCGACAGACAGCCTTCTTCATGGGACGATGCATCAAAGACCACTCTTAATTTTGTAGTTGCTTTGTCCTCTCTCAGCACTGCATGGTGAGGCATATAATATATTACAGAATCTGTGCTGCTATTTGGTGTGACTTCCTCTGCAATGTTCTGGTCCAAGTAGTCCTCCACCACTTGATTATACCTGCTGAAGAGTGTGACATCCTTCTTAAATCTTTTACTCAGACCGTCCAGCCGTTTTTTGGCAACTCTATAGTTGTCTGAGAGCTCTACCCTTTCTGGCTTCCATGGCAACTCCACCTGATATCGTCCATCTTTAAACATAGTCGTTCTCTCAAACATCTGCAGAGCCTCATCATCTTCTGGGTTCTTTGTTGTCTCATTTGTAATACCCAGAGACTCTATTTCCCAGAATGCTTTCAGTTGCTTGGAGAGGAGTTTCTCTTCCTCACACGGAATGAACATGCAGGTTGCCTCTGTAACAGCTGATGCAGAGACTGGCCCCTGAACAGACCATCCGAAGGTGCTCTCCAGTGCCACCAATGTTTCTGTAAGCCTCTCCACCCTTCCTGTCACGATCTGCCAATAGTAGTCAGCTCCTATGAGGACAGCAAGCTCTGGTTCCTCACTGGATCCTGGGAAGTCAGCCAGTTGTAGTCCTCTCTTCTTAAGCTCATGCTGGATCTGTTCGCCAGGAACCTTCATTATTGCCGAGCACACTTGTGGGGTCTCCACAGCTTCTATTACAATACTCTGGCTAGGATCCCAGATATTTTGTAGCATAACCTTCACTATGCTGCGCTGTGATCTTGTGGGAAAGGAGGACCCAAATGTGTGTAGTGTCAATGTCTCTTGCCTTATAACTGGTAAATTTAGGCTCTTCACAATCGTTTCATGTATGAAGCTTCTTTGGCTGCCTCCATCTAATAAGCAACGAGCTATCCTTCTGCCTGACGGGCCTTCAATCCACACCTTTGCAGTCTGTAGCAACACAGTATTCTGTTCACCTGGTTTCACTCTTACTGAATGAGGGAGCACGGAGGAGACCACTGCTTCTTCTGGTTGGGATGGGGCCTGTACATCCACCCTTTCACCACCGCACACAGCAACGTGATGTCTCCGTCCACATTTCTCACAGGACACATTCTTGGTCTTACAGAATCTTGCAATGTGTTTCTGTCCCAAACACACAAAACATCTCCCCATTCTCTTTAACTTGTCCTTTCTTTGAAGCGTGTCATTATTTGGGCAGTTTTGCGATTTGTGATCGTCACTCTCACAGAATATACAGGTGTTTTGTTTCTGGCTGGCTGTGTACAGGGCAGCAGTAGATTGTATGCTAGGCCTTTTAAACCTCACATCGTTGAACGGTGGCTTGTACAGTTTATTTTCAGCTTTCTGTGGGTTGTACGACTTTGTCATTTGCAGCGTTCTTTCCCTGCTCTGAACCTCCTTCTGTAGGAATGTGACCATTTCTGACACTTTCCACTCTTCATCTCCATTTCTCTGACGGCTGTATTCAAGAGCTATATCATCTGGAATCATCTTTAGCAATATTGGGCATAACAAGCTTCCGTAGCTTTCTGACACTACACCCAATGACTCTAAACTTCTGATCTGAATTTCACATTCATCATATAGCTGCCTCAAAGCATGCACATCAGAGGATTTTTTAACAGGTGTGAGGTTCAGCAGTTTTGACATGTGCGCACTAATTACTACATCCTTTCTTCCAAATCGGTTTTGCAGTAACTCAATTGCGTTGTCATAATTTTCATCCGTCAACATTAGTCCTGCAACTGCCTTTGCTGCTTGGCCAGTGAGATAGGTTTTCAAATAGGTAAACTTCTCTCTTTTGCATAGTGCATCATTGTGGTGAATAACAGCTTCATATTGACTCCAAAACTCCTGCCACAAACTGGCATCTCCATCATATTTGTGAATGATCAGCTTAGGAAGCTTTACCGATGCTCTCTGTGCCAATGAATGAGCAGAGTTAGCGTCACTCACCCTTTGATGTGCGGCTCGTTCGCGGCAATCCTCATTTCTCTTAATTATGCGCCGTGCACGGCTCTTGGACAGCATGATGCGCTCCTTATATTCCTCTGTGCTTTCGATCTCCATTTCCAGGTCATCCAGAGCTGTTTTACGTTCTATTTCACTATCTAAGGCATACAAGCTGAGCTCCTTTGCCGACAGCATTTCCAGTAATGCGCTCAGATGGTCAGTGTCCGGATCTGGTTTAGCCATTTCGGAGTCAATTTGATGTACAAGTCGTGTGGTAGCACCTCTTATCGTCCCACGTTTCCGTTTTGTTCTTTCCATTTCTCTCTGATGCTCATCATCTGCCACTCCCGCAGCTTCGGCGGCCGCGGCTCCACGTAAGTCCTGTTCGCTCATTTTTCCCGGGTTTCGGCACCAAAAAATGTTGTGGCAAATCCACTAGCCCAAAAAATGGATCGGACATCAATTGGAGAAACGATAGTCTTTATATAAGGCTTCAAAAAGGGGAATGTACAACAAATAAACTGCTCGACATCAGAGCAACATATAATGGCTTCCCAAACTTTCTTTGCTAGCTAAAACCCAGAGTAACTTTCATCTACCACAAAGGATTCTGGGAAACGCAGTTTCTAATGAAAATAACTGTTAAATGCTCCCTTTTAGCAGAAATTAAATCTATAATTAACAGCATCACTAAACATGTGACTAACACTTAAATCACTTACAAAATAATCAAAATGCTGTTATCAAACAAAAACTGCAATAAAGTTACAACAGGATGGCTTGTGGAAAAAAGCTGTTGCACAGTCTGGATGTGCGTGCCCGAATGCTTCGGTACCTTTTTCCAGATGGCAGGAGTGTAAAGAGTGTGTGAGAGGGGTGTGTCCGATCAGCCACAATGCTGGTGGCTTTGCGAATGCAGCGTGTGGTGTAGATGTCCTCAATAGAGGGTAGAGAGACCCCGATGATCTTCTCTGCTGTTCCCACTATCCGCTGTAGGGTCTTGCGGTCTGATATGGCACAGCTCCCAAACCAGACAGTGATGCAGCCGCTCAGGATGCTCTCAATAGTTCCTCTATAGAAGGTGGTCAGGATCGGTGGTGGAAGCCGGGCCTTTCTCAGTCTTCTCAGAAAGAAGAGACACTGTTGGGCTTTCTTGTGCAGGGAGCTGGTGTTGAGGGACCAGCCGAGGTCCTTCTCCAGGTGTACGCCCAGGAATTTGGTGCTGTCAACGATCTCCACAGAGGAGCCGTTGATGCTCAGCGGTGAGTGGTCGCTTCGTGTCCTCCTAAAGTCAACAACCTATCAGTAAAAGTAGTTAGAGTGTTCAGCTATATAATACACATAGAGGCAGTCAGAAATCCACCTGCACGCACTGTGCACACAATGATGTGAAAAAGCATTGACAGCATTTCGAAAGTTTTTTTTTTGCGTTTTTGTTTCAGATCCAATGAATCTCAATATTAGACAAAGATGACCTGAGTAAATGTTGATTCAGTTTTGATATAACGGGAAACGGCTGTCCTGACCTACCTGGTCCCATGTGAAAAAGTCATTTTCTCCTAAATCTGGTTGTGCCACTCTTGGCACCAAGAACTGTTTGTTTGTTTTGTTTATTTTAATTTTTTTTTACCATGAGGCGAATGTCGTAAATTTGAGGTATTTAAACAGGATTTTTATTCAAACTGGCTGTATGAGATGAAACTGCTTTAAAAGGTTTCTAACATAAACTTGATCAAATGTGGGAATCCTTCCATAGACCTCAGTTCTTCTCTTAACTTACCTGAC
This sequence comes from Astatotilapia calliptera, assembly GCF_964374335.1. Taxonomy (NCBI): domain Eukaryota; kingdom Metazoa; phylum Chordata; class Actinopteri; order Cichliformes; family Cichlidae; genus Astatotilapia; species Astatotilapia calliptera. The sequence continues at coordinate 25,792,753 of NC_137430.1, forward strand.
TTCCATTCGTCGTTCTGATATTTACTGAAAAGTAGTCACATGTGATGTCAAAACAAAAAAAAACAAAAAAACAAAAAACAAGCAAAAAAACAAAAAACAAACCCATGTTACACTTTCCATTGCACTGCACAGCGCGTTTTTTGGGTGTTGGGATTTCCTGTCCCATAACACAGAATTTGTCCCTGCGCCATCTGCTCCGAGTACATCACGCGTGGTGCAACACATTGCGTCACAGCGTGTTCATAACGTACCCTCCTGCTGTGGCTAAATACGAATGGGGAAGTCAGAGTTTACACGGTGCAATTGAAGGCAACGCGGGAGAGAGAGGGAGAGAGAGAGATTCGTTCATCAGCTCCTTTTCCGTCTCTGGTCACTCGCTCTGCCTCCTCTGCCGTGTCACCGGAGATAAAAAGAAAAAAAAAGAAAAAAAAGAGGAAGGAATATGGTTTCGTGTGACGCTCCTCCCGTTTCAGCAGCGCTGCTGTAGCGGATCTGTAGCACGAGCAGGAGGCTGGGGCTCGGTCCGGCGCAAACCCCCTTTATACCTGAAACAACCGCCTTCCCCGTTACCGAGCAGGCTGCAGGAGCACTACCAGCACACCGGGACACATAAATGGGTAAGGTGACGCTTTTTTCCTCTCTCTCTCTTTTTATTAGCTTGTTCTTTGTAGAAATTCCCAGAATAGCCTCCAGTGCCTCTGCGCATCTGGATGGGGACAGGAATCAACCTCCGGTCCAGATGCGCGCAGGGTTCAGCCTCTCTCCTTCCCCCCCACCTCACCTCCCCTGACGTCGCTCCATGCATAGCAGGGCTGTTTCGAAGGCGACCGCAGGCTCGGGGTTGTACTCTCGCACATCAGGCTTTATTCACGATTAGAAAGCCCGCGCGTGGGAGTTGCAGCGCGTCCGCACGGGAGCGATTTTAGGAAAGCAGCGCCGGGTAGCATTGATGAGTTGCAGATGTTGACACGTTTACATTCGCTCTCTGTCTGTCTGCCCATTGTGTCCCACGATGTCTCCCCAGCTCTGTGGATGAAACAGGCCTTACCGTTCTCATCATCGCCATTATTTCCCACGGCACTGCGTTGTTGCACGCAATTCATGACTATTAATTACCCACAGAGTCCGCGGACGAGTAATCAATTACAAGTACAAATGAGCGGATTGTCTCACAGGCGTCATGTAGACTCGGAGGTTCAACTTTGGTTTCCATGCTACTTTCCCCCCTCTTTTTTAAAATCTCTAAAAGAATTCCTTATATTTATTATTTGAACGGCTGACTCACAGATCAGCAGCACTCTCTACAATTCTGAGCAGTAATTAAGATATTTTGCAGATATTTTCCAGTTACATCCTATTGCTTTTAAATACTTTTTTTTTTTTTTTTTTAAATTGGAGGTCTCTCTCTGCAGGCACGTAAACAAACAATACAAGGCTGACCTCAGGGGAAGCACGCTTATAAACAACTTTCAATGCTGGAATGCCAACTGGGGAAAGCAGTAAATTACCCCAGAGGCCCACAAATCCCTGTAGTCACTATGTTAAGGTGTTCGGCTTTTAAACAGATCATAAATATGGTGTAGGGGAAATGTTTACAGGTTAAGAATTCACCACTAACACGGTGCACAGTCTCTTAGTTCATTCTTTTTATAGGTTACAGGATGACTCATTCACACAAACTGCTGCTTAAAAGAGAAAAAGACAGTAAAAGAGCAGACGGATATGACCTTTTACAGTGCAAATGAGCTTTTTTTAAACCCAGTAAGCCTTATTGGTTAAATATATAACAAACCAATCTGTTGTTGTTGTTAATCCACTCAAGTTAAATTAAATAATTTTTAATCAGCCAGGACATGTTTGACCTTATAGCTGTCATTAAATCACTTTTAATTGTTCAAACATACATGCCAATTAAGTAGCATTTAAGGTGGGTTGGAGTAGGCTTCTTTTCTCTGGAAGAAGACACTGTGCTGGTAATTTTTATACAGTATTGTAGCCCTTCATCCATGGTTGGTTTTTGATTTAGCCATGTGTTAAGAGAAAAAAGCATATTCTCAGAAACTAGACAGTGTTTTTTTTTCAAAGCTTTAATAAAAAAAGGGTATGAACCTAACCTCGCCCTTAACTGAAGATGGATCGGCATCGATTTGCTGCACGTTTACAGGTTAAGAATTATTATTAAGTTAATTGGTTAATTACTCAACTCCAAGCTATTGTCCTGAACTACACCTGGAGTATTGTGTCCAGGTTTTACATTTACTTTGAACAAACACCAGGGTGGTCAAATATGAGAAACACCTCTGAATGTACAACCTGAGTGCCAACTATGGTTTTTGATGATTAACATATCAATAACAGCCTTTATTGAAGAAGTGCTAGAATGATTCAATTAGACCGAAACCTAACTCTCTGTGACCACCTGAAATGTAGCATTTTGCAAATGTTTTCTGGTTAAAAAGATAGTTAGCTGAGCAACCAAGGATATCAAGTTTATGTATATATAGTGCAGTCAACTGAAAATCCTGAGTTATGATAACTTTAGATAGCTCGCCTCTTGTACATTTTGTAGCTCAGGCCACTGGGTGTAGTTCCTAAGTGACACTGTGTGCCAAGGGACTCTAAACATCGTAAGTATTTTTAACTTAAGCACTTGAATTCGTAATGAACTCATTAGTGATGTTTAATTTGACAAACATCTAATCACCCTTGGATTGAGCAGCTTAAACTCAGAGTATGTCATCTCTTAGTTAGGTAAACATAAAAACCTACAATTTTTATAACGTTTCAGCATCAGTAAACAAGTATTTGTATATTTAACTGCGTTTATTTACATTCGTAGTTTCACTTCATATTTTTCTCTGGGCATCTACACCCCCATTCTGCAGTGGCCTTATAGTTTGAGAAAGCTTGCGTGCTTACTTGTTTGCGTGTTCCTGCACACATCGTACAAAATGAAGGCCCAGACATCAGGCTTACAGTGGATTGCAGCTTTGTGTAATGCTTCAGTTATCAGGGAAAAAATAAAAAGTGTCAGACATTCTTCTCTTTAACCTTCAGAGGCTCAAAAGTGTAGTAATAAAAAGGCTTTCTTTCTTCTTTTTTTTAAAGTCTTTACATTTTGTGCATTCAACCATTAAACACAAAGACACGCAATGTGTTAATATATGCAAGTTTCACTACTGCCATTATGATACTGTTTGGCCAAGAGCTGTTTCACTTTTGTCGTCTGAAACTGAAAAGCTTTCTCTCTCTTCCTGCTTTTGTTGCCAGCATTGCTCACCTACGCTAAAACCCCAAGAGGAATGCACTTGGGGGTTATCACTGGGAGTTCTGGGAAATGAGAGCGCTGAGAAAGGGGCAGCTCGAGCTGGGGGTGAGATTAATAGATTTTTATCACAAGATGCGCTCGACAGCAGAACGATGAGCGGAAAAGCGGCTGGAATTTCTCTTTAATGTGGGGGAATTTGCTGAAGCCTGTGATCTGATCCACAGTTGGAGTGGGTGGCTTTGACTCCCAGTGGGCTCCGGTCCAGAGTGAATGTTTTACAGAGAGCAACACACAGCTGCTCTTGACATCATCAGCCACAGCAGCACTGAAACTCACCCACAACTAAACACAAGTCCGCTATTAACCAGTGAAGTGGCTACACAGCTTTGCAAAGTTCACTGTGTCTGCATGTGTTGCTTCCTCTTATCTAAACTGTCTTCAGCTTTTCGGGGTATGCTGCGGGCCCATCTCGCTTCTTGTGCGAGGGTGTATTTCTTGACCGCTTGAGTGGGAGTTTTATTTTGTCTGCAGGCTTTCAAATATTCACTCTTGTCTTCTCAAGGCTTTTTGTCAGTCTCCTTTTGCTCTGTACTGACAACGTATTACCAACTGCATGAGTATAGAACAGACAGACTACCACAGTCGATTAATCATTTCTTCTTTAAAACATCTCAAAATCGTTTGAAACTTCGGTTACTGTCACTCATGCAACGAAAACGTGCAGTTAGGAAGAGGAAGAGAATACTTAAACGTAATTATGATTTTGTCTGATATCTGCAGCTGATGTCTAAAGGCTGCAGGAGCATTAATTGTTAAGCTGTCAAAAATAGACTTCCTGTAACCAGAATCGCCTAAATTAACTGTAATTTTCACTGTTTCTCATCAAGAGTTTTATTGCATTTCATGGCACAGTGAACAATGACAGATACCCAACTAAGCCTCATGGTCTGCACTTGCATGGTGATTTATGACTAAAAGATAGACTGTATATAAAAGATAGCCCTTCAGAAGTCTCGGTTTCTTGCCGCTATTGTCGATATGGTCGCTACTGTCTGTTGAATTATGGTGGTTTCACTAAGATGCAGACAGATAAATAGTCACTTGTTGGGTGTTTGTAAATGATTAACCTCTGATAAAAACTGCACTGCATTATCGCCACAGGCTAAAGTGATGCTCGCTGTGTGTTTTCCCCTTATAGCTGACAGGTTATCTGGATAAGAAACATATGTTCTGTTTATTTGCAGTTTATGCTCAGCGCTGTTTTCAGAGACAGACATTGGAAATTTTTGGAAAAAGCAGTGGTTCTTGTGTGTCATTGTCTGACTGCTTTGTGTGGAGGGCTACATCTTTGGCTAGCTTTTCAGTTGCTGTGTCACATTTTTGTATTCGAGAGTGCAGTTCTAAGGTTTAGGTAATGCTGGCATCTTATTTAGTAAGATGTAACTATATACTCTCTACAGAGGTAGCATGTTAGTATTTCTCTTATTGAAAAAACTGGAATGCAGACCTCATCGCTGAGAAGTCCAGTTCTGCAATTCATATTAGGAGAAGTGACTTGTAGTAGATGCCTAGTTGTCAGGTAGAAAGCTAGCTGTCACGCAGAGCTACCATGCAGCTAATACTTTAATGGGTGAGATAAAAAAAAGTAGTTCTTGTAGTGGGAAATAACCAATCCAGTCCAAAAGTATTTCTCTAAATGTGCTTTTTAACACTCTTAATGTGGAAGTCTATGGGTATTTACAAACTGGTCTCAAGTGGCTATTAGAGGAACTGCAGTTGTTGTCACTGATAAACATGTGCCACTTAACGCCATGTAACACATTGCTGCAAAAACAGCAGCAGTGTTATCTTTTATCATCGCTCTCATGGGCCATCAGACGAGCTCCCTTCATTGCCCTCATGGCTCATTAGTTTTCTTTTCCCAGTCAAGCAAAAAACATGTATTGTTTCTAGAAAAGTGACAAAGGAAATCTAGATAAAGCCCTATTTTTTGAAACAATGATTCAAGTTCATATTCTGACTTCCTGCTTTTGAGACATATCAAATTCATCTTTAGAAAAACATACACGTGCATTATAATTCCCAAATTGTATAGCTGCACCAACACAAGCAAAAAAATCTAACAAAGTTAGGTGTAATCTTTGTGCGTGTGGTATTACCAAGGAATTTTTATCTTAATATGTTATCTTTACAAGTCATTGCCGACATTTGAAACATGTCCTTGCTATCTCAATCCTCCTCACATCTCAGCATGCCATCCAGAGGTCAAACAAGGCGACTCCTAATGGGCTCTTTAACTAAAATACCCCCTGCAGCTGCCTGTATTCTTTTGGTTTTGGTGTTTTGGTGTTTACATATCTAAATACCCAAACCAATGATGTGTTACTCTAATGGGAATAAACAGTAGCTTTGCTGGGTCCTTTTAGTGCCACGGATTTAGCACAGAGGGCGGTGCATAAAGAATGTGTTTGTGGTACTGAAGGACTGTGTGATCCAGAGTAGCAGTGTGGTTTTTTGATGGGTTTCTTAATAGAGTTTGCACAATAATAAGGAATAAACATTATTAGACTGTGAGTGACAACTGGAACAATATATTTAATTTAGTGAATTTCCCTATTACGCCTTCTTACCTCATCTCTCTTTCCTTTTTCACTGTTTCCTGTCCGAGTCCGTCAACAGGCCCAGTTCAGGATAACCTCTACAAGTTCCGACTGGGCTAATTGGTGATCAGGACTTAAGCTAGTTCAGACCCTGAAGTTCCTCAACAAAACAACAAACAATTTCACCATTTTGCTTGCATATGCAAGAAAAATGGTGAAATTGTATGAACAAAACAAAAAGGCATAGCCAAAGATAAAAAAAGATGAAATAAAAGACAGAAAAAGGGAGTAAAAGGATGGTGGGTAAGGCACTTCTCTCTGATTGGTATGTGTGTGTGTGTGTGTGTGTGTGTAAGTTTGTGTACGTGAGAAAAATATCTTCTTCCCCCTTTCTTTTTAATGTGCTAAAAAAATAAAAGACAAGAGCCGAACATGGGATCACGAGGTAGGCCGTAACAGTGGACCGTAATCAAGACACAACCACACAAAGACCTGTAGTAAAAAAAGAAGGAAAGAAGGCAAACCACACACACAAACACACAGAAGAGGGGGATTATAAATGGATAATGTTTAAGGAGTGAGGAGTGGGATAATTAATGTATCGTTAAGCACTCAGCTTTTGTATAAACAAGACAAAGGGAGCCGAAGACAAAACCCGCCACATCCACAGCCACAGCCTGTTTACCCTGCCGCCATCTGGCAAGTGAAACACAAGTATCCGCTGCCGAAACACCAGACTTCGGAGCGGTTTCTATCCCCGTGCTTTGAGACTGCTGAATTCACCTCCCACACTTCAATACGGAAATAGTCTTTTTTTTTTTTAAAACAACTTAATTAATAATTCAGTTATCTTTATTTTCATCTGTGTGTAGCAAATCAAAAGTGTCTTATACAATCTATCTTTGTGTAAAGATCATTAAGGAAATCTTGAACTTGAATCTGCTTCCTTTGCTGCTACATCAAGGCTTTTTTGTACTGCATTACATTCAGATTTTTTTTGTTATTCCAAATGTCGCCCTCAGATTGCTCAATTATGGAGTGTTTCCACCCTTCAATAATATGCGTACGTATTTAATTTTATCAAGTTAAAGTTGTTTCCCTTTCAACACGGTGGGGACTCAAATCCCAGCAGATAACTTCCTCTAGCTCTGTGTGTACGCAGGGATGTCAGTGTGCAGGTATACAGTTGCCTGAATTGGACTTAACTGAGTTAAGCCCTGTACGCGGGACTGAGTGATCTCCTTTGCACCTCAGCTGCTGTCGTGCAGTTTTCTGTGTGCCACAGATAATCAATCCAGGCTGTTTGCTTTGTAAGCTCATATCTCCACTGGAGGACTCTGCTCTTTCTGCATAGCTTCACATGTGACGGCTCTTCCTCGGAGCCCATTTGGCGTTAACGTTGTGTCACTTTTAACTTGCACCCATCTTTGCACTCGGTGATGTGCAGAGCCACAAGCTGTCGCCCTCTTCAGCGGGGCTTGGTGGGTGTACTGCAGTGCCTTGCCCTGTTCTGCCACTCAGTTCTACTGTAATGCAGTTTGCAAGACAACTGCCATGAGCTATCAACTCACAGAGCGCACTTCTCCTTACTGAACAACCTGCCACTTCCCCACAAACATTACAGCTGAGATTAGTAAAAGAAAAACACGTCCACGTCGCTGTCTCAGCTGCGACTAATCTGTAGAGCTACCTCAAGCCAGAATCATATCCCCCCATCTGAGCAGCAGACCAACTTGGACTACAGTCGTCTGTTGTGTCTCGTGGATGCCTTCCTCCTTCCTCTCAGTCACACCCTGACCTTCCACTCGGCAAAAGAAGTGTCTTAGTTGGTCTGGTGTAAACCTTTTATGCATTTAATGCTATATATATATATGTGTGTGTGTGTGTGTGAAAGAGGGTGTTGGGGGGGTGCAGTCCTTCTGAGTCATAGCAACCCCCTTATACTCTTGTTCCCATGGTTACCGAACCCCTGAAACTCCCCTATTGCATCCCCTCAGTTTGCTGCCTACACGGTTTAGGCCTCAGCAGCCGGTGCGTGTGTGGGTAAGTGTGTGTAGAGAGCTGGCCTTAATAAGCAAAATGTGATATGACACATAAGTGCATTTTTTACAAGTATTAACAGCTGCACAGGCAGTCACAAGATGCTTCTGAGTGTGTGAAAGTGTGAGGTAGTGTGTTAGATGCTTTGAGGAAACTAACATAGTGTGTGTGTTATATGTTTTTATGTTACTGTTTCAAAGTTAACGATCTCAGAGAATTGGGTAAAAGATATTTTGCCATATTACAGTCATCAGTATGCCGTGCATTTCGACTTATTTATATCTTGACATCTGAGTGCTTCCTGTCAGTGCACAGCACAGGTGTGTTTTTTTTTTCAAGATTTCTTTAATGGGGTGGTGAGAACAAAAAGCCTCAAAAACCTCAAACAAAACCCTTCAGTGGATATACATTACAAGGATGTAACAGTATGGCACTGAAGTATACGAGTCATCAAGGTTATGTAGCTTATAAGATTCAGTCATGTTTAAATCTGTTGAGTGGTAGAACTTCCTGTGTTGTATCAACTTTACCTTTGGAAACTGTGTAAGGTGGGCAGTGGACCAAACAGCTGTGATACATATTAGTTTCCAGAACTGGGTAATATATAGTTTATATAGTTTTTGTCTAATTAGCACATTAAGTGAGTAAAGTAAAGCTTACTTGTAAAGCACTTTTGATGGACACCAAGAGAAAAAAACAAACAATAAAACCAATAATTTTTTAAAATCAGCTTTTAATAACTTATCTGAATCAATGAAACAAAGAGATGAGAATAATTTGTAGTACAGTTTGGAGCTACGGCCCCAAAGGCCCAATCTCTGTGTTTGTTTTAAAATGAGTACGATGCACCAGCAGTAACCTCTGCTCCGAAGACTAAAGGGATCAGCTGGAAGAGTAGACCAATAAAAGCTCTGAGATATACTGAGGTCCTCACCATTCAAAGCTTTAAAGGTTAAAGCAGTAGGTTTAAAAGGAACTCTAAAGCTGACAGGAAGCTCCGATCTTAAAATCTGAAGGATCTTAGGTTTCGTGTTTATTTTATCTTATATGCCGTTGCTTTACATTGTTTTGATATGTTATATTTTAATTTTTTGTGTTTTATTGTGAAGCACTGTGCCATATAGGGAAGTTTTACTTACTTACTTTTAGATTTTGTCCAATTAGCACAAGAGGTTTGGTAGGACACAATTTTGTTAGAGGCTGCAGGAATTTTTTTTCTCCACTTCCCTCTTGCTCAAATTAAAACACCCCCACTGACTCAAAGGGAATAATTACTGTCTTCGAGTTACTTTTGAGTCATCTGCAGGAGGGTTCATCTGAAGTGTTTACAGGACACCGAGCAGAACTGTGCGGGAACTTTTTGACCATTTTTATACCCACAAGGAAGAACTTGCAAGCCAAAGTAAAGGTCTAAAAAAAGCGAAGAACACTAACTTAAAGTGTGTGCGTGTTTTTTTTTTCGCCTCACTTTTGGCTATTGTGGCTGGATGGGTCATGCTGACTTTTTACTCTCCACTTCTTTTGGGAAATAAGTAGTCTCAGCTTTCGGTCATTTTTACATGACTCATTTTAAACATTTAGTGAGTATAGACATAAAAACAGATATTAGCTGCCTTGAACAGCCAGTGTCCTGATTGCAATGGGGATATCTATTTTGGGGCACTAGACCTAATCAGGCTACATATTCATCTGTGTGGGGGTTTGTTTGTGAGTGTGAAGCTGTAGATTGCTCTCCTTCTGGTGTATGCGTGCTGAAGGAGTCGCAGGAAACAAGATATCGTGATTTGAAATTATTTTATTTAGGAGATTTAACAAGATCTTGTGAAGCAAAACACCAAACTTTTGTCTTGTAAGATGTTTTTCATGTTTGCATCTTGGTTTCCATTCGTCTTAGCTTCTCATGTGCAGACCAGTGATTTTTGGTTATAGTGGCCACTGATTTTTACTGTTTCAACATTATTTTAGGCCACAAGCTGTCTCTTATAGTAATTTCTATGTGTAAAATCACTCTTTCTATCCAATTCCTGTCCAAGACCTATCCAAAGAAGGAGAGTGGAAAGCTACGTCCAGATAGGTTAAAATTAGCCAAAAGTGTAATTTAAAATGCTTAAATGTGGCGTATTTGCGAAAAGCTATTTCAGCATATGTAAAAACTGAATATGCAACGTTTTCTGCACTTTCTGTAAAATGTATTTACCGAGAAATACTGCTGCGTTTTCAGTTTGTGGTGTCGCTATGTGGTAAGCCACGTACATGCAATGTGTGAGTGAGAGCGCTTTATATTTTTTATTCCGGCTTTTATGTTCCTGACAGTGAGAAGATAGTGACAGATGTGTTCGACATTTCCTGAATAAATTTTGTTTGTTTGTGAGGTATTTGTGGCGAGGACAGGTGGCCCGCACAAACAGTTTGTGTCGGCAGAAAAGCAGCGACTGGCAAAGGAAAGGATGATAAAGGGGATAAACAATGCAGGTTTTTAAAATGCAAAAGCAGCTCGATTTGCATTCGGTGTTTCAGAAGCACACACACACACGCTTTGGTTTGTTAACAACTAAATGCTACAGGACACCTTTAATTGGCGAGTCCCTTTTTTCCCCTCCCAGGGAATGAACAAGTGTTTTGGAGTCAAATTCAAAGATTTGTGTTCTGCTTTCAATTTCAATTAATAAAGAAAACCTTGATAATCATCGAAATGACTGGAGCAGAGACAAATTATAGAACAGTGTGGTGTCTCTGCAGTGTGATTTGATCTTCAACTCTCTCTTTTGCCCTCTGCACACAGTGGAAGCCGTGGTGGAGTTTGATTATGAGGCTCAGCAGGACGATGAGTTGAGCCTGACGGCGGGTGACATCATCGTGAACATACGGCGAGATGAAGGAGGATGGTGGGAGGGCGAGCTGGGTGGACGCAGGGGGCTGTTCCCCGATAACTTTGTCAGGGTGAGTAACTGCAAACAGTCCCCGCCACCTAGATGTCTTCTTCCCTCATCCTGAAAGACTTTGGAAACCCACATGAGACCCTCCACCAATAGCAGCGGAGCAGACATGTAGCTGTGGCGGGTTTTGGGTGTTTGTTTGTGTTGCTATTTTTGGGCAGCTGAACACACACTCGACATTTCTGCAACATTATACTCTTTGTAAAGTGAAGTAATCTAAAATTAGACATAAGGTTAGGTCAAGCTAAGAAATAAGATGGAGCGTGTGGTTAGAATTTGCTTCTACCTTATATTTAGAAAACGATAATATTGGTTTCACATACAAAATACTGAGTGATGACAAATGAACAGGAAAGCCAGCAGAAAATGTCTCAACAAAGGATTTTCGGGATGGCGGTGGAGTGCAGATCTGCTTAGCGTATGAGTCACATCATTTTTCATGCTCACCATCAAACCATTCAGCTAACACTCATTCTCACCACTGAAGCGGAAGCAGTGAAATAAATGTAATTCATCCCCAGACTGAATGTCAAAAAATAGCATGCAGGGAGTGTCTGTTGTTTGGATTAAACCAGTAAACTTTTGCAACTGTTCTGTAATCCCAAAGTGTTACTTCACAGATTGCGTTGTTATCTGCAACAGACAATGCAATCAGAAAAGCAGAGGAAGTAATAAAGTAACATAAATCAAGATCTCTTGCAGCTGACACTTTGAATCTATATCATTTCTTCATTCATCTTCATCTAATATATTCACTTCCATTCAGGTGTTTACAAACACACATTTCAGTCTTGTGATATTTGCCTCTGAGCTCAAGTAGCCTCAATAAGCGTTGGCTTCACTCAGTGTTTGGAGAAATTTGAATGGCCTAAAAGTCATCATCCACTCTGGTTTGTAGGATTTCTCTCAAGATGTTCACGATGATATATGGCCTCCTCTAGCTTCTCCGCTTGGATTGCACAAATCTGGATCTGTTGTTAGGAAATTCTCTCCATTCCTTGAATCCCTCCAGCTTGCAGATGTGCAGTGGTCATTAGTTGTTACTGCCTCAGATGAACCAGCATGTCCCAGGTGTATTCAGTAGGAGGCATATTAGGATTAAATTCTGGCCAGGGAATGACTGTGCTACTCTGGCAGTGTGTGTGTAGGCAGTGTAGGAATGTTTGGGTCTGGGAATGTGCTCTGATGGGCAATCATGCCAGCATCCAACACACTTTAGTCTTCTTCAGTCAGTCGTAGCATGGTGGCAGTGATAACAATGTTGTGCATGCAGTGTTTTCTGGTAATAGTAAATTTAAAGAGAGTTTCTTTGTGTTTGGTTTACAATTACCAATCTCCCCCCATTGATTAAAACTAATTAACTGGAGTTGGGGATTGAAGTGATGTACTGAGAAATGGATTTAAATGGTAAATGGCCTGTATTTGTATAGAGCTTTACTTGGTCCCTAAGGGCCCCAAAGCGCTTTACACGTTCAGTCATTCACCCATTCACACACTGGTGATGGTAAGCTACATTGTAGCCACAGCCACCCTGGGGCGCACTGACAGAGGCGAGGCTGCCAGACACTGGCACCACCGGGCCCTCTGACCACCACCAGTAGGCAACGGGTGAAGTGTCTTGCCCAAGGACACAATGACCGAGACTGTCCGAGCCGGGGCTTGAACCGGCAACCTTCCGATTACAAGACGAACTGCCACTCTTGAGCCACAATCGCCCATTTAAAACAAAGTAACAGTAAAACTGTTTAGTTGTTTACTGTTATTGGGAGTTAAAATGATTAGTTAACGAATGAATTAGACTTTTATTGTAAAAGTTATTTAAAAATAGTTTAAAAAGTTACTGATGTTATTCTGTTCTCTTATTGTCTGATTGATGACAGGCAGCTGATATGTTAGACACAGCTCAGCCACTAGCAGCAGAGCTTCCAGGTCTACCCAACAACCACAATGGGGTCTGAGAGGGTAGTTGAAAGCAAAATGGCAAGCTATGCGTATGATTCAGTGTAGCGTGGCCACAGAGGTCAGGTTTCACGGTTACAAATATCTTCAGACCTCACCAGGTTGAAAGTGAGAAAGTTTATTGGCGATCACAAAGTTCCCCTGGCGCAACAAATCAAATAAATTCAAGTATCTCAAAAATGTGAATGTCAGGTTTTCATTTATGATGGTAAATCTTTCTGTTTTGCAACCACTGCTCGGATGAAACGAGGCAGCTGAAGATATTGCTTTGGACATTCTCACTGTCTGGAACAACAAATATTTGTCAGAAAACTTTTAAAAGACTAGCGTCATCTGCTTTTTCTGTGGTGGAAAATGTGCCTGCGAGCCAGCTTCTGCTCCGAGGTCTTCTACTTTGAGTTTGTTGGCTCGGTGATCGGAATAGATCGAACACAGTTGTAGGTATATGATTCAGGAATGAGGAAATTCTCACAAAAAGTTTCTGGTGTGTAAAATAGTCAGTGTGTGGTGACAATAAGAAGGAAGTACCTTGCTCACAGTCTCATGAGAGGAAGTAGAAAAGTGCTACAAACCAAGGGTAACAGGACTCAGCAAAGAAGTGCATCTATTGTCAGGCTGTTCTCTGTGCAGTCAGGCTTCATTTGTGCTGACTGAACGTCAGCGCTCGCATTCACTGTCAGAGAGCCGGACAATGGGCCTCCAGAGGCTTCGCGTGGATGTTGTGTGTGTGTGTTTGAGAGAGTGTGACAGAGTGAGGCTGTGAGTAATCCAGTAATACCAAACTGGTCTGTCACAAGACTGCAGTTATGGGAATAAGTGACTCTAAGCTTTGCCATGTGGAGGAATGTGTGTGTATGTGAAGATCTGTGTGTAAGGAAGTGGAGGATGTGGACACACAGGTTTAAGAGCGGTGACAGGAAGTAATTGTATGCACGCGTCATTGCGGCTGACAACAACCGGGAAAGATAACTCACTGTAATCCTGATTTTTGCGTTTTTCAGCTTTGGATGTTTTTGTCTGGCTCGGCTCAGGCTAACACACTCTATATTCTGAAACTTGTTAATGGAGTTGAATTCTTTAGATGATATTAATAATAATGACTCAGTTGCATTTTCTTTTTAGATTTATCTTCTTTTTGCTGCAGCCTTTTCCCTCCAAGAAAACAAGTCGTTGATATCCTCATCATCAACATCCTCACAGACTCTTAGCAGAGGTGGAGGACATCCTGTTTATGGGAAATGCTGTAGCCGTGTGACCTCTGTTCATTGGACAGGCACATATTGAAAATCAGTATCACATGCTCTGATCTGACATGAAAGGCTTTGGGAGTGAAAGTGAATGTTTGTCTTTCCAGCATTTACTTTAGACAGAGAAGACATTAACGCCCAGACTTTTATTAATAAAATGAACGTTGCATGTGTTTAAGCATTGTATGACATGATTACTAATTACTCTACTGCTTAGTTACAAAAAAACATGAAAATACCCTCCTGTGAAACACTAAGAACATCCTTATTGCTTCGATAGGAATTAAAAGCCATGTGCTGCTGTTCAAATGCATTTGAATAAGTGATCATCAACTAGGTGACCACCTATGGAGAACTCAAGTGTGTGTTAACACAATGCTACCAGGGGTGAACATCGCAGAAGTGTCACCCGAAGGTCAGACCTTGGGGTCAGATTAATGTTCAGTGTGTTTGACCAGCTGTCAAGCACAGTGGTGGATGGGTACAGGATATGCAAACCCTCGAGTCATTGAGTCGACCATGAACTCTTCTTTATCTTCTATATAGTCAAATGTGAGGCCATCTGTCCAACAGCTAAGGTGGCATGCTTCAAGTCAAGTCAAAATTTATTTCTATAGCACATTTAAAAGACTAGCGTACATCAAAGTGCTTCACAATAAAACCGCAATGGGGGCAGAACAAGGAACAAATAGTACAGTTACAATTAAAATGACCTTACATGGTGTAGTGCAGGCCGAATGAAAGTCAAACTTCTTTGCTTCAAAAGCTAAGTTGAACAGGTGTGTTTTTAAGCGTGATTTGAACGATAGATTTGATTCCGATGTACGGATATCAACTGTGTGATTATTCCAGAGTCTAGGAGCGGCAATGGCAAAAGCATAGTCACCTCTGGTTTTTAAACAAGACCTTGGTTGCATTAGGAGCAGCTGGCTGGAGGATTTTAGTGCTCTCTTTGTGTTGTACAGATCAAGGAGATCAGTTAGGTAGCTAGGGGCCAGGTTATTTAGAATTTTAAAAGTGAGCAGAAGGATTTTGAAATCAATGCGATATTTGACGGACAGCCAGTGTAAGTTAGCGAGGATAGGGGTGATGTGCTCATGCCTTCTAGTGCCGGTTAAGAGGCGTGCTGCTGCATTTTTGGACTAATTGTAGGCGCTTGACTTTTATCCTTAGCACAATAAAGTGTTCTTAAGCTTAAGGGGGTTTCAGATATTTCTGAAGTGACTATTTCATTCTGACCCCTGGACAGAGTTGTGAAATAAGGACAGAGTGTATAAAGCAAGGGAAAATATAATTTTGCACCACTCTTCTGCTTCTCATTTCACAATAATTTTACAAGCACTAGCTCTGTTTCCCCATTCCTCCCTCCTCTGTACATCAGACTGTTCTGAACACCCACTAAGCAGCGGGTGCTTCAGTGCATTGTTTTGTATTATCTGTGAAGAGACAAGGTCAGAGGTCTGGTGACAGGGGACACACACAGCAGTGTTGAGCATTCAAGCACTTCAGGGTAAAACACATAGCTGCCGTAAGGCTTTTAAACATTACCAACTAACACACGCAAACACAGTAGTGTACATTGTGCAGGTGTTTCCTGTTCAGATATGATGAATCACGCTCTCTTCCTCTTTTCAGATGGATTTCCTTTTTCTCTGGGTTACCTCCATATCCCCCAGGACAAAATTGCAGTCGCGCATGAATGGAGTCATAAAAAAAGACAAACAGGAGAGTTAGCTTTTTCCAGGATTTCCATCTCCAAACATAATGATTATCTAAACAATGACCCTGAATTAAAAAAAAAAGACATTTTCTATTTTTGTTTAATCCCTTTATAGCATTTCATGAAGCTGCTAGTAGCTGCTAGAAGCTGCTCTCTCTCCTTTCACATATATACCAAATAGAAGCTCTAGGCTAAAGAATGCCTGCTGTGGGTTTTTGCGTAGGTTGGCTTATGCAGTGTCTCCAGCCTAAGTGTTTTATTTTCACCAGTCAGTCTATGGGCACTCGTGTCTGTGTACGCATGTTTCTGAATGAATATGCGTGAGGGTTTTTTTCCCTGCAGGACACATAATCTTTAAAATCAGAGGAGGAGGCTGCAGCGCCTGCCCGCAGAATCAATATCTTTTTAAGTGGGTCTACATTAACACTGCATTAGCCTACTTAACAAATGGCAATGTGTTGGCTGTGACAAACTTTTTTTTATTCCAGTGTCTTTAATTTGGTAGTGAGCCACCATAACTCTCTTATTTCACTTCAAACGTTGTTGCTAACTAGGTTTGCTAGCTCAGTGGCTGACGTTAGGCTAGGTGCGATCATGACTGAATGATCACAGCTGATGAAGCCAGGAATTCTACTTTTCTGTTTCTATCCAAATACATCTACTTCACATGGAATTAAAGCTCCATTTGCAGGGCTAAGCTGAGTGATTTGACAAATTATGCAATGTTAACAACTGAATCTACGATAGAATATCATTGCATATAAATAACACGGTGCTTTCTCCGTTATGATAAAGTCAAATGATTTTAACTGCTGCCATTTCATTCAGTTTCTATGGCTCTTGTGCAATGAGGAAACTTTTTCTTATTTTTATATTGCATAGATTATCCAAATTAAGCTCTGATAAGAATTTACCCAGGAAACCACAGCGTTATCTCCAAGGTCAAATTTGGTTGGAGTATGACAGCAAAAACTGATGTTGATGAAAAGGTTCAGGCGGACAGACCAAGAAATATTGATCTATCGATGATTGATTAACAAGTAATTTGGTCATTAAATTGTCATTAGAAGACAGCCACACTATGTCTTCTCCATATACACGGACTGGCGTTACATTCATCTTTTACTGTTTACTATAAACCACTACAATAATTCCATCTATCCATTTATATTTTATCTACATGGAACTGCTGTCTCATTTGTTTGCTGTTGAACTTAACAGAAAATTCAATACCCTGAGATGGGCATCAAAAAACAAGGCAAGCGCAGGGCTGAAATAAGTTCAGAACTACATTTTTCCATATTTATTGTATCACAAAAGGGTTAAATGTTTAAAGCACTATATTTAGTTCACTTTTACTTATATAGTACTAAAATCACAACAGCAGCCACCTCAAGGCACTTTATATTATAAGGTAAAGACCCAACAATAATACAGAGAAAACCCCACAATAGTCAAATAACCCCCTTTGCAAGCACTTGGGGAAACTTGGGGAAAAACAAAACACTTCTGCTTGTCACCAGACAATAATGCACTTAGTGGAGACATCTTGTATCACATGTTGGTAGTCACATGATTAAATTACATATACAGTAAAAGATGGATGGAGGTAGTGTGATGTCAGTGATTGGTTTTAGAAGTCCCTTTTTGATTAGTGTTTTCATTTCCCCAAAAAAGTGAGGGATGCTGTGAGACCACATACGAACTTGCTTTTAGCCAAGGAGAATTTTTAATGACAATAATTATTCCACATCCATTTATGGCCAAAAATGAGTGATCGAGACTGTAAATTCAGCAGGAAAGTGTTTACAGAGGTCAAAACAAAAAGGCGTTTTCCCATCGTCACCTGGTGGTTTTCAGAAAGCAGGTTTAAGACACTTGTGTGTTTTAGTGTTTTGTTTTGACTATGATCTATGACAAATGGGAAAAAAAATAACCACTCTAATGCTGTAACATGTGCATTGGTTGTGTATTGTACCACGAAGAACATTTGCAAGTGCTTAGGAAAAGAGAAAGTACAAAAGATAAGTTAAGTGAAAAAGCAAAATGAAAGAAAGATTTAAGAAACACAGGGAAAGAAAATATTTAAGATGTCTTTGAACATTTCTTCTCTGCCATCAGAGGGCATTATTATAAAGCTGTGCTCGCTCTGTAGTTCAGCTGAATAAGAAACAGACAGCAGAGCAGGAAGTCTGAGGTTTAACAGCTGCTCCTGAGTTGAATGTCTTATTTATAAAAGGATAATATGAAACAAGTCGATGGACGTTCAAGGAATATGTTGAGCTGACAGTGCACTTACCATAGACAGTATAAAAGATGGATCTAGCCACCATGATGCTACCCACTAGTTTTGGACTTGACATTTTGAAGCTTTAAAGTTACGTAGATGAAAGATGGCTGTGCTAACGTATCAGCTGAACTGTACTCAAACTACAGGGGTGCCTCACTGAAGCACAAACTCCTTGGATGGTTTGTACAACACAGAAGGACGTGATATTAGTTGATAATCAAGAATTCAAAATAGCACACAGTGAAGAGGTTCAGTTTAATAACTAAAAGTTATTAAAGTTACAGGCATGAAAAATTTAAATTTTTGTGAATATTTGATATGGAAAAAAACTTTATTTAAACACCTTGAGTTCCTATAAATATAAATGCATATATATATTTAACTTTTGCTGTCTGGAGAACAGTTTTTGTTCAGTACTTCACTTTTTAATTAGCCACTTCCTGTTTAAAGAGAAGCACACAAGCCGCACGCCACTTTTTAATTGGCCTCTAAGCAATGGGGATCCAGAGTCTTTTCTCTGCTGAGTGCTAGATAGTGTTTTATAGTTGGAAAACCAAGACAGAAATCTTCACCACCATTTTCAGTCCCCATCCTATTTCATTTCAAAAATGTCTCTTTTTTTGCCTCAGATAAGCTTCAGCTGTTGTCGAGGAAACATCTTCTCATGTTGATATTTTTGGATCTCAGAGGCTCATTAAGGCTTTCACGCCAAACCAGGCAACGCACACCCAGATTGTGTCTGAGAGGTTGGACTGAGTCAGTGTACCCGGGCCCGTCTGCTTCGCTGAGCTGCGTTCGCCACAGGCCAAAGCTTATGAAACAGTGTCATGATGAATGTGGTGGGGAGATGTGAACCATTGCGTCTAGTTTCCCAGGATCGCTGTGGTTACTGCATCTCCCCGTTTGCCGTCTCCTTGTCTCCTTGATTTTTTTGTCAGTCGGCGTATTGGTCTGCTCGCCTCTCTTCGGCTTATCTGATTAGTTTTGCGTGCTGTCTTGTGATTTGTTATGAGAGTGAAAGTCACAGGGAAAGAGGGGGGGTAGTGTTCTGTTTGTGTCTGCGCAAGTGCAGGTACACAGTCAGGGTCACCAGGTCGCACCACATATTCGATCTGGCAAACTTTAAGCCCGTCTGCCCTTCTTGATGCTACCACAGTAAGAAAGATGTCTCCTTCACCTTAGTATGAAACTGGTAATATTTCAATGTGTCAGCCTATGGAGCCATCTACGTGACAGGCAAAAAGTGAAAAAGCGTCATAGTATTATATTTAAATGGCTTTTATTTACTTAGGCAGATTCCAGTTTCTTGTGACACTGCATCTGTCAGTACATTACGTTAACCATTCAATGTTCAAAGCAGAATAGTGAAGAGTTGCAAACCTTGTACCACAAATTGCAGGATATAGCACCCAAAATGCATACACTGAAGGTGGATAGATTTAACAAAAGGCAAGGTGTCCGTAAGCAGTTGCCATAAGTCCATAAGCAAAGAGACAGATATCCAAAAGGCAACTTATTAAATCCCAGAGAGCACTGAGGAAACATGGGGAGACACACAGGGAGGATTCACAGCCACTGTGAGAAAGACTGAAGGGAAGAGAGCACTTTATCCACAAGGGTTTGAGTGCAGGAGAGTAACGGTATGCAGCTGAACCTAATTTGGGCAACAGGACAGAGGAGGAAGTAAAACTAAATGCAAGAGGCGAGTGACAAATAACTACTAAAGTAAACCAGGAAATAGATAACAGCTAAAACCAGGAAATGAAGAGACGTGAATGAACTTAAGAGGGGGGAGGACTGAGGCAGTGAACGCATAGAATACTAGTGAACAAATGAAAGTCAACAATAAACAATAAATACAACTTAGCAACTAGAAACCATGAAACATCTACAAGTTGTGTGTAAAAAAAAAAAGAGAGTGTTTTTGTTCAGTATTTTTTGTTTCCAAACTTTAAGACTTGTTCAAAAATCTAATATAATTCAAGCACATTTTTCTGTTGAGCACCACAGCGGTAAATCATGTCTCGTGACGATGTTTCATCCCATAATTTATCCCTAGCAAATGCCCAAGTGACTGTACATGACATCACGGTCTGTTTAAGCTGTTTGTCTTTCCGTTTGAGTGAAGCGACAGTCTGGAATACGTAAAAACACAAAGCTATAATAAATTTGATATTTACACTGAATCACAAGCGTTTTTACTTGAGCCAGACTAGGTTGCATCATATTAAGCAAAATTATTGTTGACAAATGGGATTGCTTTTTCTTTTTTGGCTGTTAAAATCTGTAATTATGTTTTTTTTTAAAGCTGGCATTTAGACAAAGATGCTTTAATACTGTCATTTATTAAATCCTGGCTGGTCTTATTTTTATCGTATATGTCTCTGTAACCTACATTTCTCTAACCTGTGCTCCTCTCTCTATAGGAGATAAAGAAGGAGGGGAAGAGGGATGGAGGACAGGCAAGCACAATCAGACCTGACCTCGCCAACGGCAGTGCTAGCCCCGTGCTGGACTCCACCGTACGACCAGGCAGGAAAGGTACTCGGCTCTGTCTCCTACATTCATACACTGTGGTCATTCAGTAGCTTTAAGGCTTCAGGCCTAAATATAGATCCTGTTAATGTGAGGAAAGATTTGGGTCAAGCACTGCTGAGCATGTATACACATACTAGACAGTCACTATATGCTCCAGGGTAGTATGTGTGCATCTATATTGGAGTCACTGGATAGGTAATTAGCCTATTAGTGTCATGGATGGATTACTTTGTTTGGCAATCAATTAAATTTTTAGTGACTTGCAAATTAGACTAAAGGAGCAAATTTATGGCAAAGGAAAATTAAAACATGCATTCAGAAATTGTTATGCTCTGGAGTTCCATTCATAAGATAGAGCCAAAAGATGCAGGATAAAGGGAGGCAGGTAAACGTTTTGACAGAATTACATGAACGAATGAACAAAAGGCGCTGGTGTGCACAAGCAGGATTATCCAAACAGAATTCCAAACAAGGCCAGGTGTCAGGGAAAAAAATCCAAATTCAGGCAATTTGTCCAGGCACAAGAAAACTGACAGAGGACACACAGACAGGCAAGGAAGGTGGTGGATAAACTCAACAAACTAACAAACAACAAGGAGATCAGGAGGGCTGTAAATACAGAAAACTAAGTGAACACAGGTGAAGCTAATGAGAGTGAAGCTGGCAATACTGAGTGTAAGAAAATAACAAAGAGGGGAAGTAAGACACCAGGGATACACAGGGATACTCTTACTTCCCGTCCTATTTTAAAGAATTATATAATTGTTGAAAATAAGACGGGAAGTAAGAGTAAGCATCACACAAAAACCACAGTGATAATGGTGATAACCAAAAACTAAAGGACGCTATTGTAAGAAATGACCACAAGAAAACAGTATGAGCAAAAAAAGAATCTCAAACTCACGCTGAGTCAAAACAGCTTAAAAATGACAAAGTAGAGACAAAGAGATATAAAAGGTCTTAAAAAGTTGCCAAACAACTGCAACAAGACAATGAGGGAAGGAGAAGAAGAAGATGTGAAGCATAAACATAATTGCATACACAGCACGACCATACAATTTCAGTCTGGGTGTTTTCGTCCTATTAAGGAGGAGTGTGATACAAATAGCAGCTTTTAAACATTTTTTTTTTCAGGTTAACAATTGGCGTTACTCCAAGAACCAGTATTAAGTTTAATACATGGTTGTACACATTTGATTAATATGCTCCTCTTGTTTTGCTTGGATTCCACATCTCTTCTTTATAATCACTATCTATTGAACCAGCCTCTGTAAATACTACATATGCTACACATCGAAATATAAGGTGAAGAAGACTGACACCTTGTGGACAAAAGAGAAGGCGCAGGGTCATGTCTTAATGCCCCAGCTGCTGTAGGATGAGTCAAGAGTAATGAGCAGGGTAATGAGTGTAAGACAAACAACTGCAAGGCCAGTATGAAGTGCTTGGTGTCAGTAATGGTTAAGCTGCCCTCTAGCTAAAAGGTCAAAGGTCGCCATCAAAGGCTTCAGCCATGATGGCTTTTAATCAGTCTGTAACACCTGCTTAGTCTCTGTAAAGCACTGATTACAGATAAGCGTGTGAGCTCATTATGTTACATGTAAGTCTTAGATATGTCTACATATAAACTGTGTGTGTATGTTCTCTTTCTGTTTATGTGGTTGTGGTGGCTGTGTGTATGTGTGCTGTGCAGGAGAGCAGATCCGTAAACGAAGATGTAAGGCTGCGTTTAGCTACGTTCCTCAACACGAAGATGAGCTGGAGCTGAAAATAGGAGATGTGATTGAGATCATAGCAGAGGTGAGAACTACATCATGAGCCTACAATGTAAAACCAGAAAAAAGGATGCAAAATAGCATAAAAATAACATTTTAGGTTATAGACGACAATCTCACATTAAGGTCCACATAGCAGTTCTGGAGCTTTCGGGCTTTCTCAGAAGAATGAGCTTCCCAGTTATAATAATGGGTAATGAGTGCGGCAACGGACTGGCAACCTTTTTATGCTGTAGCCAAACATTTGCCATAAGACACCGAGGAAAACTCCAGGCTTCCACCCTGAATTAGACATTTATGAGTACTTGGTAGCCATTTCTTCACGGTTTAAAAACTGAAAGAAAGAAATCGTGTGTGTGTCCCTGTCCCTTTTGAAAAAGAGTAAGAAAATTTAGCAAAATATATCTACTCAAGTAAAGTCAAATTTTTAAATTGCCATGTTAAAAAATGAAATGCGGGAAGAAAATACAAGTAACTGAAGTTTTATTTCATCAAATGTGTAACAAGAAAGAAAAATTTGATAAAATAAAATGTTTAAATAGTATGTATTTTTAAAAAATATTTAAATTTTACTTTTAAACGTGTACATTTATATATTTATGTTCTTTTGAATAATTAAGATGTTGAAATTCTCATGTTTTCTTTATATATTAGTTATTTATTCTTTGGTGATCACCACAACGCTGCCCTATATTTCCGAAAAAGCTTTTTTTAGGCTTTATTGTTTGTAAAGAACATTGTTTTTTTCCACTAATTATATTTAAAGGAGTAAATCTATGTATATCTGAGTGTATAAACGTGTGCATGTTGTCCATGTTGTGTAACTGTGTATGTTCAGGTAGAGGAGGGCTGGTGGGAGGGAGTTCTTAATGGGAAGACTGGAATGTTTCCCTCCAACTTCACCAAAGAGATCCTCACTGATTCAGAGACGCCCTCTTTGGATTCGCAGGAGGAGAACCGCAGTGGACGCACAAGTGAGTTACAGCTAATCAGAGGGTGGGGACATATCTAAATTTAAAAAATCCATCACTGCTTCTGATTACAAGATTTATTTGTTTATTTTCAAATCTTCTAATTATTTCATGAAATCAGCCCTTTTTGCATTGCTGCAACAAACTAAGATGTGTTGTGCATTATTTGTGTGTATGTAGATAAGGACAGCCCAAGCAGTGAAAGCGACGGTGGGGACAGTCGGTCAGAAACAGGGTCAGAAATCCCTCCCAAGAAGGTAAATACAGTCAAATACTTGTGCATTGAGTGCTACCTCATCACACTACATGCTTCCTTGGGGGGGTGACCTCCCCTATAAAGTCAGCCATGAAATTAAAAGTAGGCAGGACGGTCACATTTGTTTTTTCA
This sequence comes from Astatotilapia calliptera, assembly GCF_964374335.1. Taxonomy (NCBI): domain Eukaryota; kingdom Metazoa; phylum Chordata; class Actinopteri; order Cichliformes; family Cichlidae; genus Astatotilapia; species Astatotilapia calliptera. The sequence goes on from NC_137430.1 coordinate 25,816,485, forward strand.
AAGCCTGCTGTCTTTGGGGGTCAGGGGAATACAAAGTGCAGATTCTGAATCTTTACAAAGACTGCATGACAAAATCTGTACTTCCCATAATCCTATGCGCATCCTCTGACTGCTCAGAGACTGCTGGTCGGCATGAGAGGCATCTAAATAATATAGGATGGTTATAGTGATTTAGTTGGATAGTGCATAAAGCTAATTATTAGCACTCCACAGCTAGTTTGTAAAAATTAATAGCAACCATTTTAATTAAACATAAATTATATCTCAAGCTAATTTTTAGTGAATGAATTTATCTTCTTCCCATTTTTTTATTTCAGCATATTAACTATGGCTCAAGGGAAAGATAAAAGAAGGGTAAAGATGGGAATATGTTACAACTTTCTGGTAATTTAAACACTAAAAAAATGGTATCATGTTCAAAGCAAAGTGGTAAACTACTCAACTCAAGTTACAGTCAGAACAATAACCATAAAAAAAGAAAAGGATCCCATGAAAAGCTGGAAACTCTCCTAGGCATTCCAAATGTTGTTTACTCGCTGTGGTTTATACCACACGGAGACACTGCAATTGAATTAATATGAGCTTCATGTAAGGTCATATTAAGGTATAACATCAGTCAGCAGCACAAACCGATCTAGTGTTCCTAGCACCTGGCCTTATTTTGGCAACAGAAATGTCTGGAACAGAGGAAGCATACAGACAGACATAACAGACGAGGATTATGATGCAGGGGTGGTAACTCTGAGTACATTCTGAGTCATAGATGGAGAAATGAAACTTTACAGGGTCAATGGATGAGCACAAAGGAAGCTGTTGTTGTTTTTCTTTCCTATTTATGATTTTGGTTGGACTGCTCCTTTAAAAGATAATGCTGTTTTTCATTATACCTCTTTAAACCCCCTAGGGTCAGCTCAGAGGATTTGGCTTTGGTAATATCTTTAAAGACCAGCCCATCAAGCTCAGGCCTCGCTCAATGGACGTGGACTCGGAGGTGGACAAGGTGAGTCACACACACCCAGCTGTGTTTGTGTCACTTATGTTCACTTCCTGGAGACACACAGTAACAATAAACCAAGTAATCAGTCTAAAATTAAATGACTAGCACTATGGGGTCTGTTTTGTCCCCATAAGGCAATTTAGTAAACAGGTCCCCACAATGGAAGTAATACAAGTATACACATTCTGCTTTATACACTCTATTTTATAGACTTTTTAAAAAATTATCATCAACAGCAATGAGGAAAGGAAGTCACAGCCTTTGGGCCGCCCCTTACTCAGCTTCAGTTTTACAGCACAGGAAGTGGTTTTATGTTAACACACATGCACACACACACATGCACACACACACATCCTGTAGGGAATTGACAAGCAAAGCAGAAGTGAGAGCGCAGCAGGGCAGACAGAGAGAGCAGGAGAGGGGAAGGGAGTTGATACAGCTTTTCACTGACGTCTACATATTCACGTCTATTCTCCTGCTGCGTGAGCTGATGTAGCAAAGCCTCGTGCGAGTTTAACTGGAGACACAGAAAAAGACGGTAGGGACGGGTTTTGTCCACGTATTTTTGGAGGGTTATTCATTTTGCATATTCTTCTCTTCTTCATTGGAAATTAAACAGCGTAACAACATAAGGCCAGGTGAGGCAGGAGTTTTAAGCAATGTATGTTTTTGCTTTTCACACTGTTGTCAGCGAGTTTTGTAAATATTTCTCAGGGAAACACAGAAAAAGAGATAACGGCCACCAAGAAGACATTTCTGGGGCTTTAAATGCTACAGAATTGATGCTTGACATGTTGGGATGACAGTGGAAGGGTTATGGATATAGACTTAAAGGGCTAGTTCGCCAACAAAGCAGCCTAAAAGATGATGGTTTTATGTGTGTTTTATGCTAAAGAAGTGTTTGGGATACCAAAACGGGGGAAATATAAGCAATAAAAATATGATTTTTTATTTTGGCTCCTGTTTTAAACCACAAATATTTAAAACTGGACATAAAATAGTCCAGTTTGTAGACAGCTTTTTGAACTGAAAGCCAAGGTAACGTCACCCAACTTTTTTTGGCTTAATAGTTTCCATTGAAGGATATGGTCTTGGGTTTGTCTGTCAATTTATTGTAAATTTTAAAACATTTTAAAAGTGAGATGTCTAAACGTCAATCTTGGTGAACAGGGCTGGTAATTAAAGTGAACTTTAATGGCAGTATTAGTAAGAAAATGCTGGCAATCAAGAAATGTAAAAGTCTTTATTAAAGAAAAACAGAAAATGTTAACTTGCACGCCAAGAACAGTCAGCAGCTAAAAATTACAGACGCAAACAGCCTGAAAGTGAAATGCTGCTTAAACATTCATTAGGATGAAGGTAGAAATAAAGAACATTAACTATGTCGATGAAGGTGTGTTTAAAGAGTGTAAAACGGTCATTAAAACCAGCACACTGGTCATCAAAGCCTCCTATTTAGCAGCAGACTGTGTGTGTGTGTGTGTGTGTGTGAAGGATGTTTGTCAGCCTGCCCTGTTAGTGGGAGGCCGTTATGCTGCTTTATGGTGAGACTCGTCTCCTCACTCAGTAATGAGGCTCCAGAGGAAGCGTCAGGAGTATCCATCTGGGTGAGTCACACGAGGCCGTGTAACTTTTCAACTGAACGGTCGGTTGTTTGTACATGTGTGTGTGTGTGTGTGTGTCTGCGACTGAGTGGTGTGGCTTGCTGCACAGACGCAGAGTGACCACATGCGAGTTTAACGCAGGTGTTTATAATTTGGATTATTGCCATTGCAGCAAATGGAAACGCTTTTCTTAGTGTTTGTTCAGCGGTTCCTCTTTTTTTTTTCATTGCGGTGACTCAAAGTCACTCAGGCTTGACATCAACTGTCACCTGAAAAAAAGTCATTGGATGTGAAATAGAAACCAGCGGGAACCTTCTGATGCGAAAGAGAGACAGCAGAGACTTGGTGCATTTAAGTATGCAGTATGGTCAAGACGAGCTACTGAAGTTCAAACTGACCGTGAGAATGAGGAAGAAAGGTGATTTAAGTGACTTTGAACGTGACATGGTTAAATAACTGGGAATCCCCTGGGTTTTTTCCAAACTAGCATCTCTAGAGTTTACGGAGAATGGTCTGAGAAAACATGCAGTGAGGGTCAGTTCTCTGGGTGAAAATGCCTTGTTGGTGTCAGAGGAGAATGTCCAAACTACTTCAAACTGATGGAAAGGCAGAAGTGCACATTGAATGTTGAAGCAGATAGGCTACAGGAACAGCAGACCACAACGGGTGCCACTCCTGTCAGCCAAGAACTAGAAATTGAAGCCATTTTTTATTCTCCAAATTGGACAATAGAAAATTGGAAAACTGTTGTCTGATGTGACCAGTCTTGATTTCTGCTGCAACATTTGGTTGTTAGGGTCAGAACTAAGCCTAAACAACACGAAAGGATGGATCCATCCTGCTTTGTATCAACAGTTCAGACTGTTGGTGGTGTAATGGTGCGGGGGGGATATTTCCTTACCATAATTTGATCCTCTTAGTACCAGCTAAGCATCATTTAAAACACCACAGCCCCCTTGAGTACTTTTGCTAACCATATCCTTTCTATGACCACAGTGAACTCATTGTCACTGTGGTCATAGGGCCTCCACAGTCACCAGATCTCAGTCCAATAGAGCACCTTTGGGATGTGCTGCCAACAATCTGGAGCAACTATGTGATTCTCTGAGGAGTGTTTCCAGCCACTTATTGAATCTATGAGATGAAGTATTAAGGCAGTTCTGAAGGCAAAACGGGGTCCAGCCCAGTACTAGTAATGTGTGTTTGACAATGACCTGACAAAGTGGCCAGTGAGTGTATGTATGTGAGTGTAGGATAACATCTTAACATCAAACTTCATCAACTCACACACTGGTTGGAGTCACTGAGCAGCTGAAATATATTTGAATGGGCCAAAGTATCAGTTGGGGGTTTTGGCCAAAAAGTGAATCAGCTGTAGAACAATGGAGGACACAACATAATTAATTTCCAGTTTGTCAGTAACCCCCCCCCCCCCCAAAAAAAAACAACCAGTTCCTGTGCACAGGTTTTCTTAGTGAGATGGTGAGACAGAAAAATAAAGGAGTTTTTGCTGTCCTGTAGCAACACTCCAAATCAAATGTATTTGGCTGGTTTTTGGGTAGATCAATAGTTTGTGGCTCTGAACTCTGAATCTGATATGGATACGATGATGACATGATGATATTTTAAATCCAAGAGTGCAAACATCAGCTTTGGCCAGGTTAACTGCAACTTGACTGGTTGGCTTACAATTTTTGCAGCTGCACAGCTGTAATTGTAAGTGTTTCTCTGCAAGAAAGCAAATAGAATTGCTCCTTATATTAAATAAAAAGTTAACTTAAGTGGCTAGAAGTTTGTTAAAACCACAACCCCAGCTATAAGGTCCACTTCCTCTCCTTGTTGGTGATGTTGACTTTGTTTTCATTGTTGAGTCACTTCAAAAGCCTGTTTCATGTGACACGAAAGGACTTTTAGAAGTAAGTTGTAAATAGACTGGTGCTTATATAGCGTTCTTCTACTCTACTTGATCACTTAAGGCAATTTATGCAGCGCGTCTCATTCACACTCAGATAAAGGCATTAAGAACATCTCACCTAAGGATACTTTAGGATGCAGGCTAGAGCGGCCAGCGATTGAACCACCAACTTTCTAATTAGTAAATGACCTGTTCTACCTCCTGTACCACAGCCATTAAAAAAAATGACAGCAGCTAGTATTCCCAGTACTAACCAGACCCTGCTTGGTGTCTGAGATCAGATAGGACTGACTGTACCCAGCAGTCATCTTGGCATCTTGCTTCTGTACAGTTTATTCCAAAAAAACATACATAATTTGAAGCCAAATGGCTGAATCAATGAAGAGATGAACACCTTCATTTCAGTGGTCACTGTGACATAAACGTTGCATGTTTAGGATCAGTTTTCAAATCTGAAACATTTACATCAGCAGTAAAGTTCCCCTTTTGTTTAAATTAGTTTTAAAAGTCTTCACATCAGCCTAATTTGAAGGTGAATGCATGTTTGAAATTAAGATCATGGAGCAAATTTCTCTAAAACCTGTTCAGACACAACCTGGTAAGGCTAAAATGTAACCTGGGTTTAAATATAAAAGTTTAGTAGCCATCTATGTAACACCTGGACATTGTTTGAGAATTGCAAATAGTGTCTTTGGTTTAACATCTGATTTGTTCGCGCAGCGGCTGTGAGCAGACAGCCACTCAGCATCCGTCTCGTTGTTTGTAAAATAACCTACTGTTTCCATCAGCTAGGGCAGTGTGGTGGTGAGGCCCTGCAGCCTCAGAAAAAAAAGTGACGGGGTTTAAATTTGCAGAGGTGTTGAGGAGAAAGAGTGCACTTTCACTTTTCAAGCAGAGGTAAAGAAGACGTGACCTTGTTTTCCTATAGGCATCTTTTGAATGATCTGAGAAGACGGCGTTTCACCTGATGGGTTTTTTTTTTTTAAACAAACCATTACATTGTTTACACCTCTCGCAAAGATCTCTTCAAAGTCTTTTCACACCATACCAAGCCGGTGAAGATCTGCTTTACAGTGATGAGGTGATAAAATAGCACCCTGCACCGTACATGCAGCTTCAAGGGTTATGTGAGGATGAATCAGCATGTATTCATTGTGTGCACACTCTATGTATGAGGTGGTATGGTTTGATATTTGTTGAAGGTCACGATAATATTCTCATGCTGCTACTTCTACAGGACTGTGTGCTTTTGTGTGTTCACAGTTATGTTTTTGCAGTAGGAAACCATATATGGCATAAAGGATTTCAGTTCTGCTTGTTCGAAGAGTAGTATCGCACAAAACCTCTCTGTCATGTTGTAATGGTCTCTCTTTGCTTGTGGCTCCACATGGGTCTCATTAGGGAGGGTAGAAGACAGAAAAGGGGAGGGTTTGGAGAGGAGAGGAGGTGGCACAGCGGTGTTGGTTTCTCCCGACCGAACAGAAGAAAGCAGTGTGTGTGTTTTCTCCCAGACTGAGTGCTGTTTGTGTGTGGGTATGTGTGTGTGTGTGTGTGTGTATTTTTCCTGAGGAAGAGCAACCACTGGTTCCACAAACATGAATGAGGGATCCACTCCAGCTGGGAAACAACGGCTGCTTTAACGGCACCCGCACACTGTAGCTGTAGCGTGTGCGTGTTCAACATGATCAGCAAGTCAGCCTGTTGTGCTGAATCTGAGCTCATCCTCTCTAATTATCTGCTTAGACTGGAAAAGTACCGGCTATGTTAGTCTTGCTTTTTACCCTTACAGTTGATTTTTTTTCCCCCATCATTATGTTTGGCTAGTGTTCCTATTTTCCTGTTATGTGTGGTTCATTTACTACCAATTTGAGTGAAATTCTGTGAAATGTTTCACCAGTGCTGACTGCCACTGCTGTCACGGTGTACTGTTCTCCATTCTCGAGCCTATTTTTGATTGATTTGTCCTCATCATTGAATTCAGTTCAATGACAAGCAAAGATGCTATACTCAAGTGCAATTAGGACAATCTGAGTGTGTTACTTGAATACTGTGAGGCCCTGAAAAAGATTCAGAAATGTCAAGTCATGTTAAGTTATTTATAAAGAAACTTCACAATGTTTGATTTATAGATTTATGTTTGCATTTAAATAAAGGCACAAACATACAATACTGTGCAAAAGCCTCAAGACAGCCATCATTTCTTTATGTGTTGCTTCCAAAGAGCCAGAGTTTTCTTCTAAACAAATTTCCCACGTGTGGGACTAATAAAGGTTATCTTATCTTATCTTATCTTATCTTAACTCTTCTAATGTGGGCTTACACTGTGCGATTTGTGGCTCATTTTGAGCCGATTTTTCAGTTTCAGAGTTTCGCCTTCATCCTGTGTCGTGCATCGTGTAGTATATGTGGGATAACGAGAAGCGATTAACACCTCACGTCCAGCTCCCGTTCATCAATCGCTTGGTTGTAAGAAAATCAAACCTGTTTGTGTCAACGCAGGCTGTCAACGCAGCCTCTCACACTGTGCACACGCAAACACATAAATGTCGGTGAAAAAGACGGAGCAGCACGGCAGTTCAGCGTGTGATCTAGACACAAGCAATGGAGGCACAACTTGTAGAACTTTGGAAAGCTCATCCGAGCCTTTTCGATGTGGCCTCACAAAATTATCACGACCACAACAACCGTGAAAATAATTGGATGGACAATCCTGCTCAATCACAGCTGCCTGATCAACGTTTTTCATTAGCAATTTAGCAAAGTTGATGGTGGTGGTGTGAGTCTGTGTGAGTGAAAGACAGGGATGGAGAGCGAGCGACAGATTTTCTGTTATAACCTTCATGTTATGGACGCACAGTGTGAGCACTCAGGTGCATCGTGACCTACGAACTTCTAACCCCTGCGAGTCAATCGTGCAGTTTGAGCAGATGCTCGATAACGTGACTGAAAAACTGTATGCTCAGCTTAAAGTGGTGTTTCTTTGGACATTGGCTGCCTCTTAGCGCATTTTCAGTACTTATACCAGGCCATTTTCAGAGCGATCTTTGTTTTGTTTATTAAGACACTTAACACTGATCTATGAATCATTCATGCATAAGCAATTCATGCCAAAGATAAGAGACTGACTGGTTTTTCACCAAAAAGGTGATTCTCAAAGAAATATTAGCAAGAAATGTGGTATGTCTCACAAGCTGTGTCCTTAAAAGCATGTCCTTAAAAGAAACTTAGGAAAGTGGACAAGTGATGACTAAGACCTGTCTGCAGCAGATGAACAGTATTTCAAAAGTCATGTCCTTAAGAAACAGAAAAAAATCTTGTAAAGCCAGAGCTAGCACACAGGACTTAATAATACATCCAGCCCTTCAAATGATTCATCTACTGTTCACTGAAAACCCACTGAAAATGTCTCAGTTGAAGGGTTTCTATCAAGAAGGCTTTCTCAAGGAAGGAAAATAAGGACAAAAGGCTGAGGTATGCCAGATTACACAAGAATTGGGCTGACAATCAGTGGCAACAGGTCCGATGGAGGGATGAATCCAAATTAAATTGTCATCGGTATGTACAGTGGAGGTCAGGGAAAAGGTAAAACACCCATCTCGGGAAAAAAAGTGGAAGCTCTGGTATGGTTTGGTGCCGAACACAGAGAGAACCAGCAGCCTCTCCAGAGCCAGGACATCAACATTAATGAAGCAGTGTGGGATCGACAGAGAACAGAACAAAAAGCAGCCAACATCCAAAGAGCTTTGAATGTCCTTAACCTCTTAAGACCCGAACTCTTCCATGCATTTTTAATTTCTCTTTGATGTTTGGGCATATTGGGGCCCGATGAATGCAAAAACAAAGAATTACCAGATTTATTTATTTTTTTACCTTATTTTTGTTTTTAAGAAAAATAAGAACCACATATGAGGATATTCGTTTAAAATTCTGATAGAACAGTAGCAGTATAATGTCCTCGTAAGTGGGTATCAGGCCTTTGTAGAGCAAAATTGAGTATTTTTGCACAGTACAAATTGATAAATAAAAGATGAAAACATGATGACTCAAACCAGGAAGTGCCTAACAAAAACTATGTTAAAACATAGATGAGAATGTGAAAGAGTCTGAAACTTAAGATGTTCCAACGTCTCTTCCCCCACTCAGGCCAGCGACGGGAAAGCAGCGAGCGTTGCAGTTGAAAGCATGAAGACTGAGCCTGACAGCAAAAGCAAAGGTGAGAAGTTGCATCTTAACTGTCGTGTAGGCGAATCTAGCAAAAACACTGTGCTAATGACAAATCGACGCACATGTCACTTTCAGCTCATCACATTCTGGTGTTTGGTCAGGAATCCTTATTCGTCATATTTTAACAAAGGGAAACCCCTTTAACAACGATTTCAACCATGAAGAAGAACAGAAGCCTGCTAAAGGAGCAGAGTTGCATGTAACATGTTCCAAAGTAGCACATTACAGTAAATCACATGACTCAGAAATGTAGTGGATTACTGTACATGTGTACTCACCTTCATGTTACAGTTGTTACATGTGTAACTTGTCCCTAAGTTACCAGATAGAAAAAAAATCCCCAAATTTGCCCTTTTTCTGCACTCTCGAAATGCAATCATCTGGCCTTATTTCATGTGGCAGGAAGTGAAAAATTGTGGTTTAGTGGTTTACAGGTTTTGAAGATCTTATTTAAAAGAAGAATATTTGCTTAAACACTAACTGCATGCAGGCTAGAAGCAGCAAGCATCACAAAAGACTAAAACAAAGCATACCAAACAGAAGGTTTCCCAACCAAGCAGCCAAATTTTTAACAGGTAACAAAATGACAAGCAGTCCAAAATGTGCCTTACTTAGGCAACATGACATGTAATTTAATCACAAGACCTAAGACAAGGGTTCGAGGTCTGTCTGCGACCGCCTTTTTATATTTACCTTCATATTTGATCCCTTTTCTCTTGCCGTTTGAGTAAGTTTAGATAAATTAGACGGTCAGGACTCAGTACTAAAACCTGTTGGTTACTTTAAAGAGAAAAATCATAGTGCGGGTTTAAGGAAACCGTTCCACAATGGTAAACTGTCTCTCAGCTTTCTCAGCATTCCCCTGGTTCCTGCACATTAAACAATGATGCTGAGAACGGCTCGTAAAATCTCAAATACATGTGCAAACCAAACAGGATCCCTCCATGTGTTCCATTCGGTCAACTAAAACTGTTTGCTATCATTTCCTACACTTTTTGCAGGTTTCCTTTCATTCTAATAAAGCGTTGTTTCTTATTATCATAGTGTCTAATGTTGTTACACTGTTTTGAAAGTGCTTCCTCGTTTGGGCTTTTGTCCAAGCATGTCCGTTTATACAAGAGAACAAACTATTTTTTTCAGAGTGAATGCATCTGTCCATTATTAGATCACTGATAGGGATTATTATTGTTTATTGTAAAACCTATGGATAAAAGACTTTAAAAGATCATTAAAAAAAAAGACAAAACAAATAAAGGGATTATTTGGAACTTTTTTATATTTCCAATTATAAATTACATATTTTGCTCGATGTAAACTGTGTTGATGACGTTCTTGCATAATGAAAACACATTCTTCTATTTATGTAGGTCAAATCCAGTTTGCCTTCTTTGTCTAAACCCACTTGTTTCTGACTTTTTCGGTGGTTTTGTTCTATTAAACTGACTTGACTCTTTTTGACTGGCTGTCAGGGCGGGAGCAGTGTAAAGTCCTCTTTCCATACGAAGCACAAAATGAAGATGAGCTGACGATCAAAGACGGGGACATCATAAATATCATCACTAAGGTGAGCGAAGCATTGTGCGATTTCGTATTCGCATCTGCATTCACTTCCAGGCATCTGCAAATTCAAATAAATACTTAAAAATGATTTTGTCCAGGATTGTGCCGATGCAGGCTGGTGGATGGGGGAGATCGGGGGAAGGCAAGGTGTCTTCCCAGACAACTTTGTCAAGCTGCTAGAAGTTGAGAAAGAGGTGATTTTGTCATGACTCGCAAAACTTTCCAGGTTATAGTGATGTTTGAAATCTGCAGATGTGGTTTTGTGATGCTTCTGCATCTGTATGCGTTTCCAGAGACCAAAGAAACCGCCTCCTCCAAGTGCACCGTCGGCAAAACACACCACAGGTAACAGCTCTCATCTTCCTGCTTGTTTTTGTGGTCTGAGACTATAAAAAAATAATAAAGGGGGGAAAATAGTAAAAATAAAGAAAGACAAAAAAACCTTTGAACTCTGACTGCAGAGAAAAAGTCAGAGGTCAGGAAGGCTCCTCCTGAGCGGCCTGAACATCTTCCCCAGAGAGACCAGGATCGAGGTAAAATCTGACCTGCTTTGACTAGTGCTCGGCTGCACTATCTCACTTATTTGCTCGGCTAATTACTAACATCCTTCATACTAATAATAATCATATAACACCCTGCTGGGCTTCTTTACATAAAAAAGACAGATTCTTTTCTAGGTCAAGTTTCTGCAGATATCACTTACGGGAATTGCCCCGCTATTTTTTTGAGCAAAATAGCAGAGCTTTGATTGAAGAGGTGCATCAGTATCAGTCTGTGTGCAACAGGAAACTATGGGTTTTTATGTGGTTTTAAGCATAAGAAAGACTGGCATTGACTGTGCTGCTGGTGTGAGACGGATGTCTCCAGATGTCTGCACAGTGGCCGCGATGTCATTGTATCAGAGCAGCACGAAATGATGTCTTTCTTTTATATATATGCGATATACTGAGATTGCAGTGGGGTTAAAAACATACAATCAGAGATAAAAAGTGTCATCAGCCTTATGTGTTACTTTGTACCACTGTCAAACTGATTTCCATAACTCTGTCATACATTTAAATAAAGTAGCAAAGTTTCTATGATTGGAGTTTGCCTTTGCTAAAAAAAAACCCCAAACAATTAAGTACGTAAGTTCTATGATTTTGTGGCTGACAGTTTTTAAGGTGTTGCTTGTTGTTACATCAGTCAAAAGCAATCGTGCTGGTACACTTTTCCGTGTGGCTTCTTTGCACAGCAGTACATGCTGAGTAGGAGGGTGCTACTGCAGCTAAGTGCTTTTAAGAAGTCTCCAAAAGCATGAAAGGTTTTACCATGCACAGCTAAAAGTCAGTTTTTGAGACAGTTTTTGCTTTGTTGTCGTTATTTAAAAGATTAAATCCTTTTATCGGATTAGTAATAGACACACTATTATTAAGACTGATGCAACTGTTGTTTCTGGGCTTTTTTTTTAATAGTTACAGACTCTCAGCTTGCCTCCATACACTTGCATTGAGTGCAATTTACACTTCAAATGCAGCTACAGGTTAAGTTCTTTACTTCCACCTGCAGCAACAAACATGAACTGTCCCGCTGAAGCATTCAACAGTTTCTTCCACAACATTTAGAGTCCAAATCTGGTTTATAGACCAGTAGATGAAGTTTGTATTATGTGGAACATGAAATAGTTAGAACTGGTGACTGTTTATTTAAGTCAGTTTTAAAGAATTGGGGAAAGGATGAAAGTTGTACCTGTTTACTTTTACAATCTTTTACTGCATACGCTCTGGATATTGTATTTAGTCCTTTGTCCTTTGTAGACCTGGCATTAACTGCAGGTCACTCTAAAAAATGAGATTTTTAATCTAGACTCATAATAAGGATAGTAAGTATCCTGATTGGTTGTAGGTGTGGCCACCTTTGTAAGGGGAGTAGGGGGAAATAAATACCATCCATCCATCCATCCATCTTCATCCGCTTATCCGAGGTCGGGTCGCGGGGGTAGCAGCCTAAGCAAAGAGGTCCAGACCTCCCTCTCCCCAGCCACCTCCTCCAGCTTGTCCGGGGGAATACCAAGGCGTTCCCAGGCCAGCCGAGAGATATAATCTCTCCAGCGTGTCCTGGGTCTGCCCCGGGGCCTCCTCCCGGTGGGACATGCCTGGAACACCTCGCCCAGGAGGCGCCCAGGGGGCATCCTTGCCAGATGCCCGAACCACCTCAGCTGGCTCCTTTCGATGTGGAGCAGCAGCTGCTCTACTCTAAGCCCCTCCCGGATGGCCGAACTTCTCACCCTATCTCTAAGGGAGAGGCCAGCCACCCTTCGGAGGAAGCTCATTTCCGCCGCTTGTATCCGCGATCTCGTTCTTTCGGTCACTACCCACAGCTCGTGGCCATAGGTGAGGGTAGGGACGTAGATCGACCGGTAAATTGAGAGCTTCGCTTTTACACTCAGCTCCCTCTTCACCACGACGGACCGGTGCAGCGTCCGCATTACTGCAGCCGCAGCCCCAATCCGTCTGTCGATCTCCAGCTCCCTTCTCCCATCACTCGCGAACAAGACCCCGAGATACTTGAACTCCTCCACTTGGGGCAGGAACTCATCCCCGACCCGGAGTGGGCACTCCACCCTTTTCCGGCTGAGAACCATGGCCTCAGATTTGGAGGTGCTGATCCTCATTCCCGCTGCGTTACACTCGGCTGCGAACCGCTCCAGTGCGAGCTGGAGGCCCTCACCCGATGAAGCCAACAGAACCACATCATCCGCAAAAATCAGAGATGAGATTCTGAGGCCACCAAAGCGAAAGCCCTCCGCCACTTGGCTGCGCCTAGAAATCCTGTCCATAAAAATTATGAACAGAACCGGAGACAAAGGGCAGCCCTGGCGGAGCCCATCACCCACCGGGAACGAGTCCGACTTATTGCCGGCAATGCGAACCAAGCTCTTGCAACGGTTGTATAGGGATTGAATGGCCCGTAGCAATGGGCCAGACACCCCATACTCGCGCAACACCTCCCACAGGACGCCCCGAGGGACACGGTCGAATGCCTTCTCCAGGTCCACAAAACACATGTAGACTGGTTGGGCAAACTCCCATGCACCCTCAAGTATCCTCGAGAGGACAAAGAGCTGGTCCAGTGTTCCGCGACCAGGACGAAAACCGCATTGTTCCTAAACAAATAAATACATTCTTGATAAAAAAAAAAAAGATCCAGAAGCAGGCTGGAGGATAAAGTGACTCTGCTGTAAGGAAAAATGGATGTAGAAAAGAAATGGCAGCAACTTAATACTTCTCTTAATCATACTACCAACATGAGCACTCAGAGAACACAAATCCCCCCAAAGGGCAAGAGCTAAACTTTGGTGTTTTGTGATGATCTTATTACACTGTGCTCGCGTCAGCTTGTTATTAAATAAATAAAAAGTGTGATGTACAGCTCTTTTCACATCTATTTTTATGCTGTATTACTCAAAAGGATTTCTTGAATTGTTTTTTTTTCATGGTCAGCTATGACCTTGGGTCAAGGTCAGATGCATAGCCAATCCAGGTGTTTCACTGTACACACTGGTCTTGGATGAAATCACACCAGTTATTTTATGCAACAGTGATGGAGGATTTTCTTGAATTGTAACATAATAAATGGTTCTTGTTTGGCTCATTTTTAGTAGAAGCTTAAATACTTGACAAATACCGCTGCCACCACCTCGATGCCTGATCTTTTTAATCCTTTCTGTCCTCTGTTGCCCTGTCTGTGTGTTTCCTTTTATTTCCTGCGGCCCTCATCATCCTTTAACCTTTACAGCTGAATTATTCCTCTTCAAAGGTCAAAATTTGTTCATTTTTGCTGAGGCAGCCATGTTTACCTTCCCCTTGTCTAATGATGCACGTGTTTGAGTCATGCTTGTCCCTCTGCATGCATATCCAGCTCTGATCTGCTTGTGTGTTCTCATTATGTTGTATGATTTTTGTGTGTATGTTTGTTTTGTGCGTAGGTGAAGAGGTGAAACTCGGAGACCTCTCTAAGCCCACCCTCCCATCTCTCCTTCCCAAAAAACCCCTCCTTCCAAAGTCAAGCGCCTCCTCTTCCTCCCAACCCCCGCGGCGTCCCGAGAGACCGCCCACACTAGCGTCAGTACACACACAAACACACTCAGATACAGAAAACGCCCTGATTTGTACATGCCTGAGCATAATGAGCCTAATATTTACGTATGGTTTACTTGCTCAGGTGTGATAGCCCCAAATCTGAGGGCGGGGCTTCGACACCAGATTCTGCCCCTGACAGGTCACGTGACACCGGTGAGTTAGACTGACAGAAGCATCGAGCAGTGATGCAGTGTCAGAGCGGGCTCAGAATTTTTGCTCTGCCGGAGTCTCTAATATGTTTCTGCATTTCTGGTGTGTGTCTGCACAGATATGGATCTGGACGCAATTGTCTCTTCTACAGAGAAGCTGAGTCATCCAACGGCATCGCGACCACGAGTCACGGACCGCCGACCCCGCTCACAGATCATCACACCAGTGAGTCAGTCTGTAGTCGGCCTTTCAGAAATGACTTTATATGAAGAAAGAAAGACAACATATTTCTACAGACCTCAAACCAAAATACATTCGCCCCCTGCTGGCTGACTGTAGATTAAGCTTTGAACGCTAACCACTCTTTTCTGTTATTACCAATACTTTAGTGTCAATCAGCCTAAAAAAAAATAAATGAAATAAATAAAAATGACAATTATAAAAACCTTTATGTTTGCAGTATGGTCATGTTTTACCAAAAAGTCGAGGCTTACACTGATGTCTTAGAAATTCTGACATCGCTCTATGTAGCATAAGATGGTGCTACTCTTTATTCAAGTTTTTATTTTATTTCTTTTCTTTCCAACCAAGTGTAGTTTCTTTTTGGAAGGTTTTCAGTCAGAAACATCAGCCATTGTTCTGCATTACAGGGGATTTATACTTGCTGTTAAATCCACACTGTAGGTACCTTGTAACCATAAACCCCCCTGAATAAGTCTAAATCAGCACTTAGTAGCTTAAACATTGCTATAGTGCTACATTGACTCACTGCACCATCTTTTGGTATAAATTTGTATTACACATAAATATGGCCTAGCCCTGTTTTAACTTCTGTTGATACGCCTTCAACATAACACACAAACTCAGGAAGTTTTAGCAGATGTTTCTTCACATTCTTCTGATAGCTTTAGGCACTGAAATTAAATTCTTTTTCTTTTCCCACCCTCACAGCTTTTAGTAATAAATGTAATTCAGGGAACTCAATGAAACATAGCTTTGTTTTCATGCAGTCACAAATGTTTTAATCAAATTATTTGCATTTTTATCACTTCTGTTTGCAGCATTTCATCAAGACTTTGTTACTTCAATTTCACCCAAATCAAGGCTTTTGATAGCCAACACCCCTCACCACAGATTTGTTTGTGACCTTTAAAGATGCTGTCAGGCAAATAAGCTTAACTTCAGAATAGACCTAGATGTGTCACGACTGAGCAGCCGGTGTGTTTCAGATGCGAACCCAAATTCAGACACAGGAGAACAGAGCTTTAATTCCAACATTTGGCTAATTGCAGGTGGCAAAACCTGAAACTAAGAAAACAAAGAAGACTGTGAACACTGTAACTGAAAGACTATGAAACTCAGTGAAAGAAAACTATGAAAAACCATGAATACTGAGTAACTATGAAACACAGTGAAAACAAAAACCTATGACACTCTATGACTGAGAGATAACAGACGATGCAACGCTGAGCACAGGAAGACTGAGGACTTAAATACACACGAGGTGATCAGGGGACGCGAGGACACATGAGGATACAGCTGACTAGAATTAAACATAATTACAACACAGGGGAGAGAAAAACTAACCACATGAACACAGAACACGCACGATCTATTTCAGAATAAAACAGGAAACTAGACATGACAACACTAAGCCTACAGACCTAAAAACACATGATAAACTCAAGAATCCAAATATGGAAACCAAGGAAACAATAAATAATGGCTGCCTTTAACCTAAACTAAATAGGAATAACACATGATCACAAAGCTAACACGAGAAGAATACCAAAATAAACTCGGAGCGCTGGGTCAGAGGCCCAGGCTGTGACAAGATGTTTCTCCCCATTTCCATTCTTCTCGCTAAACTAGATTGTCCTTGCAAAATATAAATTTCTTGTGATGCTTTTTAAAAATTATTGTCTCAGTTTGTATACAAGGATTTTTTTTTCTTTCTTCTTGTTGTGGATATTTTGCTATCAGAATATATCTGTAGTCTGAAAAAAGAAGACCAGTGAATGTATACATTTTTAAGCACATTTCTTTCTTTTGCAGTCTTCTCTGTCCTGCACTGACCTGGACTCACCGATAGTGGAGGTCAGGAAGGACAAGGAGCGAGTGAAGGACAATCATGATTCTGTCTCCACCAGATCTGTAGATGCTTCCCTGAGGAAAGGAGTACCCACTATCTCTGTACGGCCATGGCAGTTCCTTGTGCTTCTCATTTAATCCATCAGGGGGCATTACACTACAGAATTTCATGTTTTTTGACTTGTAAAACTGTGTTTTGGTAATTTTACTCAAGGCTTCTGGCAAATGTTAGTGTTGGCAGATAAAAAAAAGATAATGCTTTATTTAATTACATGAAGTACATTAAGTCACTTTTAAGGTTAAATATCACAAAAAAGGTCAAGTTTGACTCTTTCTTTTTAAGTTGAACATCATCAAGTTAGTGAAACAATCTATCAATAAATTCCAGGCCCATCCAGCTTGCAGCTTTGATCATACAGACACACACATACTTTTATTCTGTAAAGTGCTTAAAATCAAGACAGAAATTTCTTTCTTGAACCTAAAATCCTGCACAGTCTCTTATTTTTTTTCATTTTCTGTATATTTTAATCACGAAGGACGTTGTGTACGAGGTTAGATCTTGTATATGAGAGGAAGAAAATATTATAAATGCTAAATTCTTCAATTCTTCTTGTTGATCTGTGTTTGGGATAGGCTCCTGACAGTAAAGTACCACTGCCCGCCAAGCCCTCTATCCTGAACCCGCCAAACTCCAGCCATCGATCCGCCTCTCCGTCTTCCTCCTCGGGTCTGAGTCCCTCACCCGAGCTCCGGCACTCACCACAAACACCCCTATCTCTGGAGGAACTCAGGAACCAGCTGAGAGACCTGAGGGCCTCCATAGACCTGCTGAAGAGCCAACATAGGTGAGTGTGTGCCTTTTAAGCAGCAGGTTGTTTCTTGTATATGTACAATCATGATTTGTTTGTGACGGTTTGTTTCAGGCAGGAGATGAAGCAGCTGGCCACTGCACTAGATGAGGAGAGGACGATTCGTATTAATTTACAGGTGAGTGAAAGGTGGTGAAGAAATGAGAGGAAATGAGATGGCTAAGAAACAATATTGATTATATTAAAACAGGCCCACAAATTAACAGCAACTAGTAAATATGTTATTAATGTAAAAAAAAATATGATGAATTCATCTAAAACTTTATTTTTTATGTGTTTTGGAAAATTAAATGTGTTTCCTTCACATATGCTTTACTTGGGCAGGCTGCCAAGGTACAGTGGGGCAAAAAAGTATTTAGTCAGTGCATGTTCCCCCACTTAAAATGATGACAGAGGTCAGTAATTTGCACCAGAGGTACATTTCAACTGTGAGAGACAGAATGTGAAAAAAAAATCCATGAATTCACATGGTAGGATTTGTAAAGAATTTATTCGTAAATTAGGGTGGAAAATAAGTATTTGGTCACCTCAAACAAGGAAAATCTCTGGCTCTCACAGACCTGTAACGTCTTCTGTAAGAAGCTTTTCTGTCCCCCACTCGTTACCTGTATGAATGGCACCTGTTTGAACTCACCATCTGTATAAAAGACACCTGTCCACAGCCTCAAACAGTCAGACTCCAAACGCCGCCATGGCCAAGACCAAAGAGCTTTCGAAGGACACCAGGAAAAGTATTGTAGACCTGCACCAGACTGGGAAGAGTGAATCTACAATAGGCAAGCAGCTTGGTGTGAAAAAATCAACTGTGGGAGCAATCATCAGAAAATGGAAGACATACAAGACCACTGATAGTCTCCCTCGATCTGGGGCTCCACGCAAGATCTCATCCCGTGGAGTCAAAATGATCATGAGAACGGTGAGCAAAGATCCCAGAACCACACGGGGGGACCTGGTGAATGACCTGCAGAGAGCTGGGACCAAAGTAACAAAGGTCACCATCAGTAACACACTACAACGGCAGGGAATCAAATCCCGCAGTGCCAGACGTGTTCCGCTGCTGAAGCCAGTGCATGTCCAGGCCCGTCTGAAGTTTGCCAGAGAGCACATGGATGATACAGCAGAGGATTGGGAGGATGTCATGTGGTCAGATGAAACCAAAGTAGAACTTTTTGGTATAAACTCAACTCGTCGTGTTTGGAGGAAGAAGAATACTGAGTTGCATCCCAAGAACACCATACCTACTGTGAAGCATGGGGGTGGAAACATCATGCTATGGGGCTGTTTTTCTGCCAAGGGGACAGGACGACTGATCCGTGTTAAGGACAGAATGAATGGGGCCATGTATCGTGAGATTTTGAGCCAAAACCTCCTTCCATCAGTGAGAACTTTGAAGATGAAACGGGGATGGGTCTTCCAACATGACAATGATCCAAAACACACCGCCCGGGCAACAAAGGAGTGGCTCCGTAAGAAGCATTTGAAAGTCCTGGAGTGGCCTAGCCAGTCTCCAGACCTCAACCCCATAGAAAATCTGTGGCGGGAGTTGAAAGTCCGTGTTGCTCGGCGACAGCCCCAAAACATCACTGCTCTCGAGAAGATCTGCATGGAGGAATGGGCCAAAATACCAGCTACTGTGTGTGCAAACCTGGTAAAGACCTATAGTAAACGTTTGACCTCTGTTATTGCCAACAAAGGTTATGTTACAAAGTATTGAGTTGTATTTTTGTTATTGACCAAATACTTATTTTCCACCCTGATTTACGAATAAATTCTTTACAAATCCTACCATGTGGATTCATGGATTTTTTTTTTTTCACATTCTGTCTCTCACAGTTGAAGTGTACCTCTGATGCAAATTACTGACCTCTGTCATCATTTTAGGTGGGGGAACTTGCACAATCGGTGGCTGACTAAATACTTTTTTGCCCCACTGTATATTAACAGTCACACAAGTATATTTATTACCTATCCCCCCATTTTTGATGCTTATCTGGGTCTGTGTATTGGGGGAGGAGATGCCCAGACTTCCCTTTTCCCAACCACCTCCTCCAGCTCTTCTGGGGAAATGCCAAGACATTTCCAAGAATAAGCTGAGAGATATAATCTCTGCAGCATTTTCCACCCTCCCAGTAAGACATGTCCAAAACACCTCCCTAGAAAGAGCTGGATGCATCAGGATCAGATGCCTGAACCACCTTAACTGGCTCCCTTCAATATGGATTCTACTCAGAGTCCTGCTCGAATGACGAGCTCTAGTAATATTTCTCTATTAGTTTTTCATCCGTTGAAGAGCACAGCCTCTTTGCTCATGCTTTGTATTCTGGGATGGAGCCTAGAACTATAGACATGCTGTGAAATGAACATAAATTTTCCATGTTTTCCAATAGTTCAAAACATAGCCCCTTCTTCCTGTATTTACTTCCTGTATTGATACCTTGGTTTGCTTGGACTTCACAGCTATAAGTTTACAAACTCATCAAATGGCCTGTACTTGTATTTGTGTTGTTTGTATTTACCATCAACAGATGAGTTCATCTAGTGTGTATGATGCATGCCACAAATACAATCTGTATCGATGGGCAACACACTATGTAAACTCAAAATAGGAGTACAGGAAGTGTCAAGAATCTCTAATCAGAGATAGAGTATTGGCAGTACCTGTGTGTATAGTTATGTAGTTAACCATCTGTTTTGACATACCAGCATTAATTTTTACTTAACTATAACATTTACACTTTTCATAACCACATTTCTGATACAAATTTTTATATTCATATCTTTGGTTGTAAATATAACTCTTTTTAATTGCTATGAAACTAGCTGAGCTCACGGTTGTGTTTGCTTCACAGATGGAGGTAGAACACATTAAGAAGAGCCTTTCAAAATGAAGACTAAAGCATCCTTATTGTCGCATTCTTATCACCACATTGGAGGCCATCCTTTGAAGACATTCTCACTGCTGGTCTGAGACTCTTCAGCCAAAAGAAGTTTGTGCCAAATGATCATCACAATCAGCAACTGTTCAGCACCATGGAGTCAGCCACCTTCTCTCCCCGACGCCGCCTTATCCTGTGTTTACTTCTTTATTTTTCTTCTAAAGAGGCTTCTCTGTTCAGTTTACTGCTATTTTGTTGGAGCTTGCTGTACCACCGGTACTGACTGACTGCGCTGCAGTCTGTCGTTGCGTGTTGCCACGGTTACAGAACAATGACACAGAGCCGGGGCTGCCGTGGCAACCTCACTGGTACTTCATGTTTCTGTGTGAAAGAAACTTTGACCTCTGTAGCCCGGTCGGTTCAGACGACCCCTGTGCTGTTCTGCGTCCACTCTGCGGCCTTCGCCTCTTATCTGTGTGTGTGTGTGTATGTTTGTGCACTTGTTTTCCTTCCATGTGAGGACTGTAGGCGTACATACTGAAAATGGGGACACTTTTGCAAATGTAAATTAGCCGCATTTGCCCTGCATTAACTTTCCTGAGATGCACTTACCAGGTTTTCAGTGGGTAAACAAAGAGATTCAGGGAGTCAGTCGGGGTCACAAAAAGAAAAGTGAGCTATTTCTGTGAGAAGTGATGTCACTAGTTCAAGACAGCCCTTGACTGGAAACAGATAAATTATCTAATGACTTGCAAAGTTTTTTTTCATTTATTAAAATTATTACGTGCCAGCGATACAATTTCCCAGGACAACATTCAGGTGTGGCAAACCACCTTGAGCATCAGGTGAAATAGGGCATTTTGCAGCTACCAGTTTTTAAAATGGGCCACACTCGTTTTTCTTAATTTCTTCATTCACATCTTTAAAGCATCACCAGTTGCAGAACAAATCCCAAATCAGGGGTGCCAACAGTGATGTCCCTACAGCTAGTTCTCTACCAAGTTTCAACTGGGCTGGGTAACCATGAGACTTTAGTTCCCTTGAACGTTAGTAGTGTTTTTGGTGGAAATGCAGCTATTGTTGCATTTACAGGATCTTTACTTCTGTAAGGATCATATAAAGAAGATATATATCTACTTGTACATCTTTGCATGATTTACTTAAACTGTTTTTAGTCTTGTTCTAGTCATGGCCTCTTTTCCAGTGAGCCCATTCTGCTATGACTGGTCAGCCTCCAGAAGCTGCTAGGGAGCCTGAGACCGTTTTCCTTTTTCTTTGTTTGTTTGGTTTCTCTAAAACGGTTGGTAGCATTGTAAATGGTGAATAAAACACACCATCATAACAATATCTAAATAACAGTAAACCACACGTGTGCCCTTAAAGGTTATCATTTGAATTAAGAAATAAATTACGACAAAAATTAATGCTCAGGTCATCTATGGTAGACTTCAGGTGGGTAAATCTGATGCCTCTGCCATTCTCAGCAGCATTCTCCTTTAACCACAGATGTGACGTCTGTGTTTTCAATCTGCAGTTGAACCTGGAAGCACATCAGGATACTGAAAAGCTTAATCAAAGTAGCTGGCACGATAAGTGCTGATACTGTAGGTGCTATTTACAGGAGTTTCTTGATTTTTTGGGGGAAACATATAAGCAGATGTCAGCACCAGGTTAGCTTAACTAAGCATAAACACTAGAATTTAGAGGTTATGGAAGCATAGTAAAATTACAAACACTGAAAACTTCCAGAAATTACATCTGTTTTAGCACATACATAAACAACGTATGCCTAATTAGCTGTTAATATGCCTTATTTGCTATGCACCATTTATTTTATCCACAACTATCTATAATTTCCATGCCATCAAACATCATTTCGAAATCAATGCCATATGTGTTTTCACAAAATCGTGAAATAGTTTTTACACAACTATTATAAATACTGTCATCCTTCCTGTGGACAGCTGTTCACACACTTTTGGTGCCAGACTGAAGAATATTGGAAAAGATGATGGCATAGTGTAGCAAATTTTCTGATGTCCTCTTTACAGTGTGTGAATGTGTGTGTGAATAGGTGGATGACTGGATATGTAAAGCGCTATGGTGTCCTTAGGGATTAGTAAAGCGCTATATAAATACAGGCCATTTACCATTTACATCTCTAGCTTGTTGAAAAACTGAAATGGGCTGACTTTGCTTATGATCAAAAACTAGCAAGTAAGCAACTTTTTCAAACTGTGTTTTTGTTACGAATCAGTCCCACTATATGATAAATTATCATCCTGAAGAGTTGCGGCATTTGTTATCTTTGGAAAGAGGCCAGCTTACCCCTTCATTTCCAGTTTTTATGTTAATAGGCTAACTATCTTCTGCCTCCAGCTTTATTTTTACTGTACAGGCATGACAGCGGAATGAATCTTTCCATCTTGCACTCATTCAAAATGCAACAAAAGCACATTAACCCCAGATGGAAAATTATTCCTGCAGTGTTTGGCTGCAAATTGCATTTTTATCTGAAGAGAAAAAACACACTGATCAACTTATTGTGATTTCTTTTCCAGGATGGTTGAGCATGCATCAAGACACATAGAGACACATCTGTGTGACATTTATCAAGTTAAACTCAATGCCTTCTCTACGTAGACCTTACTATTTAATCTTTTTTTTCTTGTTCAGTTTCACTCACATCTCCAGAAAGCTGACAAAACTGTTGCGCCGTTGGCATCTCACTCCTAAAAACCAAACTGAGAGCCACTTGCTTCTCGTGTTTGTGGTGCTCTTTTGGCAGCAGGTTAAGAGTAACTTTAAAGACAGAGTTTGAGGAATGTAGACAATGAAAGGTCCTCACATGTGTGTGCATGTGTATGTATGTGTGATATAGCATGTACGGCTGTTTGCCTCCTTTCCTTTTATGTGCACAGAATCTATGGCAACCCGTCACTGTGGCCTTCATGTTTTTGATTCCAAATCTTTATTTCTTTTTTCTTTCTTTCTGTCTTTCGTATGACAAAGAGAAAACTGCTACAACTGAGGCTACAAGTTGTTTTCTTGACTTGGTCCTTTCTCTCCAGGATAGTGATAAATATATATACTTTTATATTTCAGTGTAATAAAGATGCTATTATGTACTGTGTGTGCACACTCTGTTTATACGTGACTGTCTGTAAAATGTGCATGCTTGTATAGTGTACATTCTGTTTCAAAGGCACATTTTGCCCATTGCACATTTACTGCTTATTCAAGTAGCTGGTGTTTCTGCACAAATGACTTTGATAGACAGCAGACATGCTCTCAGGTTGCCCAAGTTTAGACTGAACAAAAGGAGAAGTCATGGTGCAGTCTTAACGGTCACTGAAATTGCTGCAGGATTTCTGCAGCTGCATGTCAAAAGATATTTGACTATTGCAGAATGTAATGGTGTTTGGATGTTTAGGTTTTTACATTGAGCATCCTTTTTATTGCACAATTTTAGAAAATATTAAAGTCTCCTCTAATAAATGTGATAAAATGGCAGTAGAGCTCAAATGTAGAGCTAAGCATAAGGAAGTTTTTACCATTATAAAAATGCATCATAAGTGGAAAAAGAGGATGTTGTAATCAGATTTGAAAAAAAAGAGCAAAAATGTGTTCAGTGGAAAATGATATGCTGATTTTAGTCAGTAGTGTGGGAGGAAAAGTAAAAACAGTGGTTCCTCTTTTTTCACGGTTATGTTTAATTTTTAAGTTTAAAGTGATAAATCACAACAACAATCACCTCAGTGCACTTTAAACTGCAAGGTAAAGACATTTTACAGAATTAGGGAGACAACCTCAACAATCAGACAGTTCCCAATGAGCAATCACTAGTGTGTTAGGCAGTGTTAGGAAGGAAAACCCAGCAGGACAAAATCTGACAACCTCAGAGAGGAGCAGTAATCTGCCATAACCAG
Source organism: Astatotilapia calliptera (assembly GCF_964374335.1). Lineage (NCBI taxonomy): Eukaryota > Metazoa > Chordata > Actinopteri > Cichliformes > Cichlidae > Astatotilapia > Astatotilapia calliptera. Next base: position 25,840,824 of record NC_137430.1, read on the forward strand.
TGGTGAGGTGAGCATAGAAAGACACACCCAAATCTTACAGCTTGAGCTTAATTCACCGTCTTAAGCTTAAATCAGGATGACCTGCATGCATAGCCTGCCAACCAGCAAAGCACAAAACTGCAGATGGCCCACTGAAGTCCCACTTTTAATCTAATTTAATTTTGTTTACAATATGATGGTGGAAATTTATCCGACAAGAGTACTCGTAAACAAGAATATGAACTGTGACAAGACTTGATGAAGTGGAACTATTTGTCAAAATTCAGTTTCAACATTTCCATATATCCATTTTCTCAACCAATTCTGAATAATAATAAGGGGTAGGGTACACCCTAGACAGGTTGGCAGTCTATTGCAGGTCCTTCAATTCTGGAGCTCTTTCTGTACTCCATCCATCTAACCATTTTCTTCCACTTATCCAGTTGAGGGTCGTGGGGAGCTTGAGCATATCCCATCTGCTACTGGGCAAGAGGTGGGGTACACCCTCGACAGTAATTAATCTATCACAAGTAGTGATAGACGGATGCCTATCCTAGCTCCTGTGGCAGCTTGGATAGGCAAGGGGAATAGGACAAGTGGAAGCAATCACAGGCAGTTTATCCCAGGTGGATGGAAAATACTGGCAAATGGAGCATTCTTTCATCATGGGCATACTGTAAAAAGACCAAAACAGAACTAAATACAAAATATGAATTAATGTCAGAGCTCCATAATTTGCTGACCCCATGTGGTGAATAAATCATCTATAACAGCTTTAAAAAGAGACTTAACAGAGATAGCATGTATGCTTTTAGTCCAACTTAATAGAAATGAATACATTTATTACTACACATCGATCATAAGTATAGTTCTTTCTTTTGTTTCACCATGCATGTATCTATAGTCCAAGCCTGCGCTGCTCTACACAGGAGGACTGCACTAGATTCATTTATTACTTGTTTTAAACTTCAGGTTGCTACAACAGTCAAGGAGATCAAATCTTAATATTTACTGATCTCAAAGAGAAAAACAAAAGAAAAAAAAGGCATTGATTGTAACTCAATACTTACACCAAACAGAAGACCACTGCACCCAAGGAATTAAAAAATTAAGATGTGGTGTTCTCCCTCTGACCTAAACAAACATCACTGCCTAACTAAACCTAGCAGAAATAAAATTGTGAAAATAAAACTACCAGACACATTTGAAACAAGAACAAAGAATCCTATTGACACGAACTACCAAGAGATGTCCTCCAGCTCATTAACTCAACCAGAGAAACTTGAAAGAAAAGAGATCTAATTATAAGTCAAACATCATAGAGGAGGCCAGCAGGGAGAGGACAGGAGACAGAACACCAGGACCGTTACTTCCCTCCTTAAGTAAGTAGGTCTGTTGATATTTAGATTATCAAAATGATTAATCTCTGTCTAAACTTTGTTAAATAACCCAAATGTTTGATCTTTGGGCTGAAGGAAGAACAACATTCGGTGTATAAAAATGCTCAATCAACAATCTCTTTATTCCATACAATTCTCATTATTCCATACAACACTTCTGGGTGTCCGCCAGATCTCGAAGTATCTCACCGTTTCTCACATGCTTATAGCTTCAGCACCCCTCCAAAGTCATAAAACCTAAACATCCACGTTCTTTCTCTCTTGGTTAGCCTAAGTTATGACCTTGGCTTCCTGTGCAGTATGTTCTGTTTTTTCTAATCAGACAAATAAGGCCGTGATTCTCTGAAAACACTATTTCTTATAAATCAGCAGTATAATGCATCATAAAACAATGTAATTCATTCACAATAAATCAGCAACCTCCTTCTAAGTCAGGAGTAAAATGCAACCTAAAACTACATAATGATTTCACAATCTTTAATTAGAGGTATACGTGGCATAAGATAATATAATAATCTCACAACTTATAAAACACAGTAACTCTAACATTACACTTAATGTTACGGCAATTAGGATCCTTAAAGAAACATTCATAACCAATAGCCAGTTGTTATCTAATGATGCTAATTTGGGAAGACGTGTATCTGTTGCATCTGTCCTCTCCGTCATGTGATGAATGGCCTCTGACAGCCTCTGCGGTTAAACATTAAGACGGCACTAGTCCCTAATGGAGACTAACCAGGAGGCCGTGCACATATAATTCTCACAAAGTGCACAAAGTCCTCTCTAATTGGCCACTACTTAAATCTTGGGCATATATTTGGAAATCAGACAAACTTCTTCTCTGGAGAGAAACTTAGAAGGAGCCAGAAGGACAACTAAAGCTGAAAAAACAGTCACATCACACGATATTCTATGCTGTTTGAAATCATAACTGAGAATAACATAGCTTATTTACGCGGTGGGCAGAGGAGGTGACCAAAAGGACACGCTGTCATATATTTAGACTAACGGGAACACTCTGATAACGTTTCCTAGACTGACAGGACCAGAGTTTATTCGCCAGTGGAAAACTTCATACCAGAGTACAGCTGAGCCAAAAGGGAATATTCCAACTTCTGAGTGTATTTTTCTCACTACATTTCCTCCTCCTCCTTCTCTTTCTCTCTCGGGGATCCAGTCAAATCCAGTCTGGCTGAAGCGGACGTCTTGGTGCGAGATAATCGTCAGATGATATGAGTTAATGAGGCGGAGATGCAAGGAGACAGACTCAGACGTGCTCTCATGCCAGGACAGGTGTGCCACCAGTGAGAGCGAGAGGAGGAGAAAACGAAAGGCGCAAAGAGAATAAAGAGGGTGGTAGATATCAAGCGGAGAAGAAGTCACTTTCCAGGTTCTCGATATGGAAACCGGGCAGAGCGCACCGGCGTCGGACATGGGGGGAGACCACACAGCTGGGGTGTGTGTGGTGGAGCGGGACCGAGAGAGGGGCGACGTGTCCAGCCCCAGTCCACCGACTAAGCAGCGCTCTCTGCGGGTCGTCTACGTCCTGAACGATGGGCTTAAGTCGGTGATGGCGAGCAGCCCGGAGTCCGGAGCGCTGCAGTGTTTGCAGAGAGCCTGTGATTCGGAGAGCGCCCTGCTCACCACCGTCACCTTCGGAAGGTTGGACTTTGGAGAAACATCAGTACTGGACAGTTTCTATGATGCAGGTACTTCACAGGAAAGTTACACAAGAGGGAGGGCAGGTTTGCACAAGTCAGACTTCTAACTGCAAGTGTGCGAAAACTTTTTATTATTAAAACTAACTAAGCAGCTCATATAAAACTGTATCTATCTATCATGCAGACTATTCTTCTTTTCCTTATTGGTGTCGGGAAAGCTTTTTTTTGTTCTTACAGTAATTCTGGTTGTGGTGGTCACATGATGAGACACGTACCTGTACTGGTGTTTGGGTAGCATGTAATCTTGATGGTGGAAGAGGTACCAATACACAATGATAAAAATAAAATGGAATATAAACAAATATTCGAAGTAAGTACACAAGTGGTAAATAAAAATGTTACTACATAAGTGTCGAAATAAAAAGTGAAAAAAGAGGTTAAACTGAACTTCTTCAATTTAACTTAAATTGAAATTACTCAAGATATTTTATCTCCACCACAGTGTGAACACACTGTAGAATAAACTATAGACATAAAGCAAGAGCTGAACCTTAACATACACTGCAGCATACTCCAGAAGGTAGGATAAATAAGACTCATGCTTGCAAGACTATGGTATGATCAGAGTACTTTTAGCTAAGCTAAGTAATCTATGTTAATTCCTCATACACCATATGCTTTGATTCATTAGCACTAATAATATGTTTTTATTAAATCAGGGGTTAAGTTGCGTAATAGCTTGTGAGTGGTTCCTGACTGTTGTGTTACAACAGTTGTAAGTTTATTGTAAGCTATGCAGTGAGATCACTGTTATAGTGCAGCATGACTGTGCAGCATTACTACCCTGGACTGTGATTTCGCAACACTAGTAGGTTTTTTTCAGTAGTCAGTAATTTACTTGTAAACTTGTAGCCTCGTATTACATCATGACTTATCTTTTGCAAATAGGTTCATACAAATGATAGATGTCTCAAAGTTATACTAAAGTACTAAAATTACAGCAGTTGGGTATATATGCTTATATTTTTTAATCCAATACATACCTGACTCTACTTCTGTACTTCAGTAATATTTTGAATGCAGTAACTTTGTGTTTTGTAGAGGTACTTCTTCCTTTTTGCACCCTTTATCCTATGCACATACTATACACATACTCAAGCTCTAATCTTTCCAGCAGTAGGAATGTACTAATAGAAAAAGTTATCACTAAAAAAGGTCTGTCATGGGCTACCAAGTTTGCAGCACAATAGTGAAAGCTTTTCTGTATGTTCACACATATAATTCTGCACAACTTGTTGAGCTGCTTTCTTATTCAGATGAGATCTAATTGTAGTAATAGTGCTACATGTTTGATTTTGGAGGTTTCTGAAACCTCAGATATCCTGTTACAATCCTAAAGAAATGGTACAGATTCTTGTTGGGCAAATATGTAAACCAATGAAATATGGAGCCACTCAGGCTATTAACAAGCAAATGACTGAAAATATGCACTTGAACGCTCTTATATTACTGGCTTTGGATGCTGATGATTACAACATTTAAACTCATTCGTATGAATCCAAGACAGCAGTTGACAATAGTGATCTTAGTGAGCCTTGTGAGTTGACATTAATTCTTGTTTATTTATTTGCTAACTCAGCTGGCACCTGTTGTTGTTAATGGTTAAATATATTAAAATCTCACCATAAATCGATCAATGTTCCCCAAATAATTTTCAGTCACTTATTTCATAATTCTGTCTCCATTATGAAAAGATGATGCCTTTGAAAGCTCCTATTTTTAGGGGGAACGAAACCTGAGCTCTTCTTTAATTGCGAGCTATTTATACTAGGCAGCACCACAACTCAGCTGAGGAAGAGCCAGGCACATGTATAAGTTTTAGTCCCCTCAGATGCCCTGCAAGCATAGTACAGGGAGTGCAGAATTATTAGGCAAATGAGTATTTTGTCCACATCATCCTCTTCATGCATGTTGTCTTACTCCAAGCTGTATAGGCTGGAAAGCCTACTACCAATTAAGCATATTAGGTGATGTGCATCTCTGTAATGAGAAGGGGTGTGGTCTAATGACATCAACACCCTATATCAGGCGTGCATAATTATTAGGCAATGTCCTTTCCGCTGGCAAAATGGGTCAAAAGAAGGACTTGACAGGCTCAGAAAAGTCAAAAATAGTGAGATATCTTGCAGAGGGATGCAGCAGTCTCAAAATTGCAAAGCTTCTGAAGCGTGATCATCGAACAATCAAGCGTTTCATTCAAAATAGTCAACAGGGTCGCAAGAAGCGTGTGGAAAAACCAAGGCGCAAAATAACTGCCCATGAACTGAGAAAAGTCAAGCGTGCAGCTGCCAAGATGCCACTTGCCACCAGTTTGGCCATATTTCAGAGCTGCAACATCACTGGAGTGCCCAAAAGCACAAGGTGTGCAATACTCAGAGACATGGCCAAGGTAAGAAAGGCTGAAAGACGACCACCACTGAACAAGACACACAAGCTGAAACGTCAAGACTGGGCCAAGAAATCTCTCAAGACTGGTTTTTCTAAGGTTTTATGGACTGATGAAATGAGAGTGAGTCTTGATGGGCCAGATGGATGGGCCCGTGGCTGGATTGGTAAAGGGCAGAGAGCTCCAGTCCGACTCAGACGCCAGCAAGGTGGAGGTGGAGTACTGGTTTGGGCTGGTATCATCAAAGATGAGCTTGTGGGGCCTTTTCGGGTTGAGGATGGAGTCAAGCTCAACTCCCAGTCCTACTGCCAGTTTCTGGAAGACGCCTTCTTCAAGCAGTGGTACAGGAAGAAGTCTGCATCCTTCAAGAAAAACATGATTTCCATGCAGGACAATGCTCCATCACACGCATCCAAGTACTCCACAGCGTGGCTGGCAAGAAAGGGTATAAAAGAAGAAAAACTAATGACATGGCCTCCTTGTTCACCTGATCTGAACCCCATTGAGAACCTGTGGTCCATCATCAAATGTGAGATTTACAAGGAGGGAAAACAGTACACCTCTCTGAACAGTGTCTGGGAGGCTGTGGTTGCTGCTGCACGCAATGTTGATGGTGAACAGATCAAAACACTGACAGAATCCATGGATGGCAGGCTTTTGAGTGTCCTTGCAAAGAAAGGTGGCTATATTGGTCGCTGATTTGTTTTTGTTTTGTTTTTGAATGTCAGAAATGTATATTTGTGAATGTGGAGATGTTATATTGGTTTCACTGGTAAAAATAAATAATTGAAATGGGTATATATTTGTTTTTTGTTAAGTTGCCTAATAATTATGCACAGTAATAGTCACCTGCACACACAGATATCCCCCTAAAATAGCTAAAACTAAAAACAAACTAAAAACTACTTCCAAAAACATTCAGCTTTGATATTAATGAGTTTTTTGGGTTCATTGAGAACATGGTTGTTGTTCAATAATAAAATTATTCCTCAAAAATACAACTTGCCTGATAATTCTGCACTCCCTATAGGTAGGCCCGAGAGGATATAAAACTTGGCGGCAGATTGAGGGCATGTTGTTATTACCTCTGAGCTTCAGTAGAAAAAAATGTGGATTTTCAAGTCAGCATAATTGTCTGTACTTGCCTTTAACTGACTCATATACTGAGATTCTTCTATGCAGGAGGCTCTCATGGGTGAGTGGGTGTTGTTTCCTAGAAATAAAAAAAAAAGATTTCTAGGAAAGGATAACATTCAATGAATACCAATGCCTTCCATCATGTATGTTCTTGTTCATGCTCATATCTTTCAATGGGAGAGCTCCCAACTGTGTCTCTTGTTTCTTTTCAACTCCACTCAAAACATTTCCCACATTTAACGAGGCCAAAGATCACGGGGCAGATGCAGCACAAAACTCAAAGGCAGATGTATTTCAAACTCAGCTCATTTGTCACCTCTGCAAATTGCATCAATGTTAAAGAGCTATGCTCTTATGTTGTCACCTCCATCACCTCCTCCTTACAGACATTGCAGTCGTGGATATGAGCGATGTGTGTCGGCAGCCCTCCTTGTTTTACCACCTGGGTGTGAGGGAGAGCTTTGACATGGCCAACAATGTCATCCTATACCATGACACCGACCCCGACACTGCCCAGTCACTGAAGGTACACATGCACACTCTCCCATCAGTGTAACTAGTGTTCATGGACACCATTCTTTTACGTCTCCTTGGGACAAAATGATCTGCTGTGTTATTTACAGACTAACATGTCGTACAGTCAGTCCTACCAGCTGTTTAAAATAGCAATTCAGGAATAATACACTATGTCACTGTCCGAAAGTCTGGAAACATATTCTCACATGCTCTTTATCTCCGCACAGGACATGGTGGCACAGAAAAACACAGTAAGTTTCTTATGTGTGCATGTTTTATAAAGATTTCTGTGTGCACACCATCTGTTTCTATTTCTAGAGGAATATTCCTGGCAGATACCGTTCACCCCCATGCAGAAATGCAGACAGGAATGCATATATATATATATATATATATATACACACACACACTCTCACACACATTGTGTACAAGTACACACATGTTAAATCATGAATGGCCGGCTCGAGAACGAGAGTCATATTACTTGTTAGTTTTCCTAGAAACTGACCTTCACTGTATGTACGCTGTCTTCTTTGTGTATATGTGTGTTTGTGTGTGGAGTAGGCTGCTCGTCCTCCACCGTTAGGTTTTCCCTGGGTTCAGTTGCCTCCAGAATACAGAGGCTCTGGTCTGAGAAATAAAGTAGGTATCAGGCCTGCATCAAGGCATGCTGGGATATTCCCTAGTTGACTGATAATACTAACAGACAAGGAAGTGAGGATGGAAAACAATGACCTCTCCCTGGGATGTCGTGTGGCTAACAGACTAAAGCCCCTAACAACACAAAGGAAGCAATGGATAATCAGCTATAGCATGCTTTAAGAGTGCTGGATGCATGTGCGTTTTTGCACTAAATTAAATTTGCATCATCTCAGAAAGAATCATGGATTTGCATTTAATCCCACTGTGGGGAATTTACCTAAAAAGTGTTTGTGAAACAATCCTCACTGAATATAACTGAACAGAGTTTAACAGGAGAAACTTACAAGTGTAAATCAGAAGCAGCTAGTTGCTGTGGCCTAAAGTGCTGTCGTTCGATGCATGAAATCATGATGGTGACTGCTTTAAAATGATGTGTGGTGCTGTGACGACCATACTAAATAACTACAAATCTAGTGATATAGTTGTTAAATAAAAGATGTAGAAATATATGTTTTAAGAATGAACACAACAAAAAGACAGTCAGCAGTGCGTGTAAGATTTGTCAGTCCTGAAATGCTTTGCCAAATGCTTTTGTACCTGCAAAGCTTATCATTTCAATTTCAGATTTAAAGGTAATCACATTTGTTCATATGCAAAGCTGGAAGAAGAGGCAGAGGTTAGAGAGTGTTAGGTGGTTCTTAGTACATGAGGCTTATTACTTCTGGAAACCTTCACTGATGTAGTATGATGCTACCAAACAGTCTCAGTGGTGCACTGATCCTCTCATTAATCACTCTAATCCCTACTCTCACCTCCTTATCTCTCTCCACCTGGACTTCTTTTACACCTGGCATTTGCACAAAGCTGTCAAAGTGCTTTTCTTTCTGTAAACAACTTGTAATTAAACCTTCTCTCCTCTCTTTCTAGGCATCCAGTGGTAACTACTACTTCATCCCCTACATAGTCACCCCTAACCACGAGTATATGTGCTGTGAAAGCGATGCCCAACGGAGGGCAAGCGAGTACATGCAGCCCAACTGGGATAACCTGCTGGGCCCACTGTGCGATCCCCTGACCGACCGCTTCACCAGCCTGCTGAAGGACATCCACGTAACATCCTGGTGAGATACAAGTGAAAACAAGGGGCTGCTGTAATCCCACTATCATGGTTTCCCAGTACAGACGCAGATGTAGACTGTAAAGTGCAACTATGTTTATTTTTGCTGTACTCACACAACCAACGTAACAGCTATGTGTGCTTAAAAATCAAACCCTTCTTGTCTTTAGCTCAAAACACAGCCTCTCTCTTTGTGTGTGTGTGTGTGTGTGTGTGTGTGTGTGTGTGTGTTGCATCAAGTTTCCATTTCTAAGGAAATCAGAGGTTGATTAGTCAATACTGTGTCAGTCAACCACCTTAACAATGCTTCATGTCCGCCCCACCTTCCCTTCTGGAGCTTGGCAGAAACAGCACCTCACAGTCATTTACAAGAAAAGCACCCCCCCCCACCCAGAAAACAAACAAACAAACTACTAAGTAAGGAGTAATATAGGCTTTCAGCTAAATGTGGTGCCATACTTAGTTATGAAATGTAGTAAAACGGAAGTGTAAAGTAATAACGTAAGACAGAATTTACAAAACACCATCTGAATAACATACTTAAGTATAGTATGTTATTACAGTACAATAAAAGTGCTTTATTTGGTGTGTTCTGGAAAGATAAATGTTAAATATATTGCAAAGTGTTGGAACATCAGCTTAATCTCAAATTAACTTAATATTTACTTTTAAAATGAGTCATTTGCTGTGTCAACACTGGTTAAATGAGTTGTCACTGGTAAATGTATCATCTTCATCTTATAGCATGAACAAAAATAGCCTGTTCACAAGAAATATTAGGTTATAACAGAAATCGGTGTCAAAATTTCCACCTCCAATGTCGTGTGTAAGGGCACTGGTGTTATCTGCACACTCTGCACTGAAAATCAAGCAGATTTCATCCCTTCTGTATTACTGTGATTCATTCTTTGCTTGTTTAAGCAAAACCTGCTATGACGCCTCACACAATGTCTTCCGAGTACTTACGTCACACCCTTGCTGACTCAGCAGCACTGTCTCCCCATTAACTTCAGAGTCCATTTTAAGATTCTGGTTTTAACTTAAGGTGCTTCAAGCACCAGCTTACATCAGTGAACCTTTACATCCTTTTGTCTCCAGCACGTCCCTGAGGTCATCTGAGCAGGGCCTGCTAGCTGTGCATCATACAAGGCTAAAAGCTGATGAGACAGAGCTTTTCCAACAGTAACCCCCAGACTCTGAAAAGCTCCTTCTGAGCTTGTGATAGGTGGACTCTGTGTTTTCTATTACAAAACAGCTAAAAACGAATCTTTTTAGACTTGTGTTTGGCTACCTTTTGTTTTTATCTTCTGGTATTTTGTCGTGAAGCATTTTGTGATGTTAGGTGCTTTAGAAATAAAATTAAAAAGGAGTTGGAGGTAATTATTCTAGGGATGTTCCATGCATTTGTTTTGCACAATGCAGTATTCCGACTGTAGGAGTCTATAGTGAGGATCATAGTTCATAGGTTTTTGTTAGTACTACCAACTGACCATTAGCACTCAATAGTAATCTCATCAAAACAGTAAGTAATGTCTGTTTGCTGCAAAATAAGGGTTGGTCCACTAGAGGTCAAAAATTGTTCTTTAGATCAACATTAAAATGAAAGCTTCTTTTCTTCCTCTGTTCCTTGTCTGTGTACATATAGTGCTTCCTTTAAGGACACCCTGCTCAACGACATCAGGAAGGCTAGGGAGAAGTACCAGGGAGAGGAGCTGGCTAAGGAGCTTTCACGCATTAAACTCCGAATTGATAACACAGAGGTCCTAACACAGGACATTGTCATGAACCTGCTGTTTTCCTACAGAGATATACAGGTACAAACACATCAAACATGACCTTCATTTCTTTCTATCAGCTGGGAACTTCTTAAAAGTTATTACAGACTGAAGTTCAGAATGACATTTATATTCTAAATGCATTATCATTAGGTTTAAATTTAATGCCCCTTTTGTGGCTTCTCTGACAACCAGGACTATGATGCCATGGTGAAACTGGTGCAGACTCTGGAGATGCTGCCAACATGTGATCTGGCTACCCAGCCCATGATCCAGTTTCATTACTCCTTTGCCCTGAACAGGTACGCAGCAGCTCAATGAAACTGAACATTTTGATGCCCAAACCCTGTGGTAAAGCAGATTTATCTTCTTTAATTATTTTTAGGGATCCCACATTTTTTGTTTTTTGTGCCTTTATTTCACTGAGGACATTCATTCTAACATATCATATAAAATGCACCATAAATATGCAGTGTGGTGATATCAGGAGCTAAAAATGTAGTAACTGCATGTCAAAAATGCAACAGACCACAAGTCTAGCATTCTGTGAAAAATACATTTTTGTTGTTCAGGGAAAATTAAGTATACTGTATGATTTAACAACTTTAGCAGCAATAACTTGAAGTCTTCATTTTCTGTATGACGTTTTAGCCTTTCACAGCATTGTAGAGGGATTTTGGCTCAGCCTTCTTTTACATTTTCTTTAATGTTGCTTTTGTTCATTGAGGTTTACAGGCACTTGTTTATACACAGCTCTCTTAAGGTTCCCCCACAGTATTTCAGTCAGATTGGAGTCTGGACTTTTGCAACACCTCGATTGTTTTCTTTTTCAGCCATGCTGTTGTAAATTTTCTGCTGTGTTCAGGATTATTGCTCTGTTGCATAATCCTGCTTGAGCCAAGCTTTAGCTGTTGGAAGGTTACCTCACACTTACTCTAGAGTGATTTGGTATATAGAGAAGTTCATGGTCAAGTCAATGACTGCAAGGTGTCCAGGTCTTGAGGCTGCAAAGCAAGCCCACATCATCACCCCTCCACAACCATGCTGACAGTTGATATAAAGTCTTTATGCTGATATGCTGTCATTGGTTTTAACCAAACGTGGTGATGTCAAGTATGATCACATATCTACACTTTGCTTTTGTCTGTCCAAAGGATAATGTTCTGGTGGTCTTGCGGTTTGTTCAGATGGAACTTTCCAAACTTAAGCTGTCCTGCAGAGATACCTTCTCCAGGCAGCTTGTTCAGGCTTTCTCTCATTGTACTGTGATTAACTTTAACATTTAACATGCTAACTGAGGTGTTTAAAGTCTGTAGCTCTTGATTTTTTGTTTGAAGTTTCTCTAAACATTACAAGATCTGATCGTAGGGTGAATTTGCTAGAACAGCCACTCCTGTGTTAACACACACCCGAATACTCCAGGCCAGTAAACTGCCCAAACTGCTTTTGAGCAGGTAGTTAGGCTGATGATCAGTTATCAAGTGCATTTAATTAGCAACACCTGGCTGGTACTTGCACTTTTAATTCCTATGGAAGTAATAAAGGTGTACTTCTCAGTCTCATGAAAACGTTTTCCTTCATGTGCATGTGCATGTACGTGCAGGAGGAATGCTCCTGGAGACAGGGAGCAGGCTCTCAGAGTGATGCTGCAGGTGTTGCAGTCCTGCGAACATCCTGCACCAGACATGTTCTGCCTCTGTGGACGAATCTACAAGGACATTTTTCTCGACTCTGACTGCAAAGACACTAAAAACAGGGACAACGCCATTCAGTGGTGAGAACACACAGAAATAAATGCATCTTATTCACATCTTATTGTTTCCTTGTGTGTATTCATCTGTATTTCCTCTTCCACCTGTCAGGTACAGAAAGGGCTTTGAGCTGCAGCCCACTCTGTACTCGGGTATTAACCTAGCTGTCCTCCTCATAGTTGCTGGCCAGCAATTCGAGAGCTCCATGGAACTCAGAAAAATAGGTAACCTGATTCCCCCTTTGACTTGTTCTCAGCGGACTCTCAAGTCAATGTGAAACACCTAAGTTGTGTATTTTCAGCATTCAGTTTGCATTCAGTAGCTCCTTTTCTTGATATTTCTGTGGTACAAAAGTCAGCTGAGACCATGCCACTTCAGTTTCAATCAGACTGCAATTACAATGTTCACTTTTTGTCTTCTTATAATCAGGGGTGAGGTTGAACAGCCTGCTGGGGCGCAAGGGTTCCTTGGAAAAGATGAATAACTACTGGGACGTCGGCCAATTCTTCACCGTTAGCATGCTAGCGAGTGACATTCCTAAAGCTACTCAGGCTGCAGAGAAGCTCTTCAAGCTGAAGCCACCTGTTTGGTAAGAGAGAAGATCTTGTAAATATATAAAAGTTGCAATGTCAATGCATGTTTTTCATAATAAAGATTAGTTTTAAATTTTGGTCACATTCTGATCCCCAGGTCTCAATTTTTTAAAGATGTGTTCAGCTTTCATAGTTGTAGTGAAGTATCAGGACATTCATCTTACAAAAGTACATTTGTTTTTATAATGCAACTCTTTTATTTAAGTAAGCCCAAACATGCTACAAAAAACAGTTTACGAAAACAAAATTTCAAGGAATTGTAAGTGTGATGCTTTTTATTTTAATGATTATAATTGGTTGTATTTTCTTCCAGGTATTTGCGTTCAGTAGTGCAGAACTTACAGCTGATCCAAAGGTTTAAAAAGCAAAATTTGGAGCATTCTCCTCAGAGAGAGAAACTCAACTTCTGGATGGACATCATCGTCGAGGCCACGCAGTGCACCACCAACAGACTGCGGTTTCCAGTATGTAAACATATACATGCATTCATGCTGAAAAATGATGACTGAGGGGTTCAAAATCAAATGTTTTGGTGTTTGTGTTTACAGGTGCTGATTCTGGAGCCCACCAAAGTTTACCAGCCATCCTATGTGTCTATCAACAATGAGGCTGAAGAGAAGAACGTCTCCATCTGGCATGTTTCTCCTGCTGAAACGGTCAGAGCATTGCCCATCTAATCATCTTCCTGTTAGGAATATTGTCCTCCGCTCGGAAAAATTCTAAATATTAAATAAAAATTAATTTAAAATGGTGAATGACTTAAACTAAATCAGACAACATGTATGCAAACAGAAGGAACTTTGATGTGAAATCTTCCATCACATATTGTGACTGAATAACACGTAATTACACAAACTCATTGCACCCTCATTTTGTCCAGTATTTTAATTGCACCCGAGTATACCAGGGTGAAGTACCACCAGTATTACCAGTAAACAACAAAAACCACCAAAATGCTATATCAGAATTTAAATTAGCCTACATCTTGCCTTTTGTTTAACATGCAGTGCTGATCAAACACATTATAGTGAAACGAAGTTTGATAACACTTCACATTAATTGTAGTCAAACATCTCAAGACAGGTGAACATAATGCTGCTTCATTGATTTTTAATTTTTTTTGTAAGGAGTATATGGAGGTTTGGGCTCAGATAGTTTTGGGATTCAAGTTTTATTTTGCATCCATGTGGAGTCTGTTTAAAGATTGTTGACTCATCATTGTAGAAAAAAAAAGAAAAAGTGTGTTGCAGACACTTAAAGCTGAGCCAGCATTAACTAAATTTGCTTCACCTATGCTAATTCAGAAATGCTAGAGGGCTGGAGCCGTCCAACTAAGTAGACAGAAACATATACATATATGCATATTTGTTCATTTACCTGCTAGAACCTACTGGAACAAAATGTTAGAGCTGAAACACTTTATTTGTTGATTGATTAACTTCTGTTTTTTGTTACAGAAAGGTATTCATGAGTGGAACTTCACTGCAATGTCCATCAAAGGCATTAGGTATACAAGAGACATGTTTGGGAAACAAATAGAAATAAATAGAAAACGTACATTTTTGTTCAATTCAAATTTCTCTTGTGGTTTTATGGGCCTGGGCTGCAATTGTAGTAACTCAGGGAACTCAGGAGTGGTGCAAACAAGCATATAAATTGTGGCTCCCTGCAGCTATATCCATAATACATGAAGTAAACAGAAGAACTAGCTGCCAGGAACATCATTAGGGATCTCCAGCTGACCTGTTCAGCCTCAATATTCAAAACAGTGACATATTGTGCAAAGCTTCAATTACTCAGTGCAACCGGAGGAGGAAGAAAGAAAAAAATGCAAATATCAGTAAGGATATTCCTCGTGGTTAATGGCCAGTGCTTACTGTGAAAAAACCCCCATCACCCATGCTCTTAAATACAATTTGACGATCCAGGTAAAAGTCTGGCTATAGAATAAAACAACTTTTTTTCGTGTTAGAATACAATCCCTCAACACAATTTGATTGTCTGCTCTCCTGCTTACCAATCTAAATTACTCATTTATATCCATGTATTATTATTATACTGTGAGCAAATGTAAGTTTTTTGCACGCTAATGAGATTTACTTTAATCTGTGAAAAGGACTGTGTTATAAAATACAGCATAAGGAAGAGTTAAATAAAATAAAGAACAGTGCCCAGCCTAATGTGGCCCTTCTGTCTGCAGTATCAGTAAGTTCGATGAGCGTTGCTGCTTCCTCTACGTCCACGATAACTCGGATGACTTCCAGATCTATTTCTCTACTGAGGAGCAGTGCGGTCGGTGAGGACAAACACCTCTAGATGTGT
Source organism: Astatotilapia calliptera (assembly GCF_964374335.1). Taxonomy (NCBI): domain Eukaryota; kingdom Metazoa; phylum Chordata; class Actinopteri; order Cichliformes; family Cichlidae; genus Astatotilapia; species Astatotilapia calliptera. The sequence continues at coordinate 25,856,166 of NC_137430.1, forward strand.
TTGTGTAGGTGTGTGTTTGTCATGTGTCCGTCCGTGTTTGTGTTTGTACACTTCATACTATATGCGCAGATGTGATCTGAAGGCCTAGAACTGTAAATAACTGTAATAATGTCTGTGTCTGGTTATGTGTTTCAGGTTCTGCTCCATGGTGAAAGAGATGATATCTGATGGTACTGGGAATGCTGTGGAGCTGGAGGGGGAGGGTGATGGAGATACGCTAGAGGTCAGTGTGAGCTTGAAAGTGTGCTAACACACACACACACACACACACACACACACACACACACACACACACACACATACACATATGTGTGTGTGAGATATTTAATGTAAAATATGTCATTTCTATGCCTGTTTTTCTGTGCTACAGTATGAATATGACACCGATGAGACAGGGGAAAGGGTAGTGTTGGGTCGTGGCACCTACGGAGTGGTGTATGCTGGGAGAGATCTCAGCAACCAAGTCCGAATTGCCATCAAAGAGATCCCTGAAAGAGACAGCAGGTAGGTTGACCTACCAACCTACATTCATGGTTCCAAGTCTTTTTGGCATAGCTGACAAAACAAAAGAAATGCATAAAATTTGCTTAATATATATAATAATTAAAATATTTAAATTTTACTGATGGAGAACTGATGGCAAATTCAGTTTTTTTCTTCCACATAAATAAAAGTAAATGCAGTAATTGCATTTAGTATATTTAAGAGATTATTATGTTGTAGTAACACAAAGAGCAAACAGTCTTTATTTTACAGTTGAACTTAAATCACACAAAAACAAATAGGAGCTTGCAGCAATGTTTTACCAGTATTTAATTTTTAATAATTTACTTTGCAGCAAATGTGTCTGGATTATTGGACAATGAACAGATAATGTTATTTCCAGTGTTAATACCAATGTGAATGTAGTTAATGATAAAACAGAACCTACACAAATAACACACAAAGCAAGGGTACGAAATGCAATTTGTCTTTTCTGATGTCTGTTTTCTTTTCCGTGGACAGGTACTCTCAGCCCCTTCATGAAGAGATCGCTCTTCACAAGTACCTGAAGCACAGGAACATTGTTCAGTATTTGGGTTCCATTTCTGAGAATGGATACATTAAGATCTTCATGGAACAAGTGCCTGGAGGTATGTTTGTACAAACCACAGAAAGAGACACAATTCTGTGTAATAGAAGCTGTCTTGTGTTACCTCCTATTAGGTAGCCTTACTGCAGTATACATCTAGTTCAGCCTCAGTGAAAAGGCAAAAAAAATGTCTTAAGCAGAAAAACAACATATAAGATATTGTGTCTAAATGATGTTTTCTCTAAAGCTCATCTATTTCAGAGAGATATGCTTATGACCACCGAGTTGGTAATTAGTCTAACTAGCTGGGTGTTTTTCCACCTTTAAGATAGGCTTTGGACACGCCTTCTTTCTTTTCTCCAGGAAGTCTGTCTGCATTGTTACGGTCGAAATGGGGTCCTCTGAAGGAGGCAACAATTATCTTCTACACCAGACAGATTCTGGAAGGTCTCCGATACCTGCATGAAAACCAGATCGTCCACCGAGACATCAAGGTAGAAGGAACCCCGCCTGCCATGATACATCTTTGAGGAACACAGCTGTTACTTCTATAAAGTGAAATGTCATTATGACTGAATTTCAAGTTAAAATTATTTTTTAAATAAACTTACAAGTAGTCTTAGGTTTGAGCTTGTGGATACAAAGTTGTCTTGTCTGGAAGAAAAGACATTAAAGTATTGAGCATTACATAGGATGAATGAGTTTCTTGCTGACTGAGACTATATGGTCGAGTATTGTGGTCCTCAAGTCCAACCTAAAACCATTCATTTGTGCACCATCATGTGGGATCTCAGGCCAAAGTCTGATGCACAAAGGCGACCACATACTGGACACTTATGTTGGTTCTCGTCCTCAAAGATGCACACTTTTCCACTTGGCTACTTTGTCTCTTATTCTCATAAGCTTGCAACCTGTTAGCTTCCATGATTTCCTATTGTTTTACATCAATGTCACATTTCTGGAGGGATTTTTTTCAGTGTGTCTTTAGTCAGCTTTGGTCATTCTTAGCTGAGACTGTGTTAGTTGGCATCTGAGCCTGCAAAAGTACATTCATGTTAAGATACATCAGTCAGTTTGACGTGCCTGAGACATAGGTGTTCTGAATTGGTCGAGAGTGAGCAAGCAGATAAATCAGAAGTAGGTTTATGGGTGAATGACTTTAGAAATGAGGCTAAGAGACTGCTGACAGCTGACACACAAGAGGGACCTGAGACACTGAGAGCCATAAATGTGTACAAATGGCAAAACTGCAGAGCTGGTCCTCGTACTGCAGGCGAAAAATTAGTAGACGAGGTGGGCCGACCAAAGATCCAATGAGAATGGGTTAGTGGGCATGCCCCTCAGAAAATCTCAGAACTCCAGGGAAACCTATCAAATCACACACATATGCATATGTATCACATAGGTGGAGAGAAAAAAAAAAGAATAACTAGAAAGAAACAGCACTGAAGATCAGTGGGAACAATGACAGGGCCAAGAATAGAGCCTCGTGGAACCCCATTACTGATGGGGAAGTACTTGGTGATAATTGGTGATAATTCTGTAGGCTTCAGTTTAAATAATAATGACCCACATAGTTCAATGCATTTAAATCTCTCCTCATTTGTTTCTTTTTAGGGTGATAATGTCCTAGTTAACACCTATAGTGGTGTCTTGAAGATCTCTGACTTTGGTACCTCAAAACGGTTGGCAGGAGTCAATCCCTGTACAGAAACATTCACAGGTAACCTTTTCGATCATCTTGCAGAATTTGAATTTTACAACAGGTTTTAAAATACATATAAACACCCATCAAAACCCATAAAAACATTAAAAAAAACCCAACAAAAAACTATATATATATATATATATATATATAAAAACACCCAGCACGCCCCTGCGGGCGGTTTATCCTTCAAGCTCGGGTCCTCTACCAGAGGCCTGGGAGCTTGAGGGTCCTGCGCAGTATCTTAGCTGTTCCCAGGACTGCGCTCTTCTGGACAGAGATCTCCGATGTTATTCCCGGGATCTGCTGGAGCCACTCGCCTAGCTTGGGAGTCACCGCACCTAGTGCTCCGATTACCACGGGGACCACCGTTACCTTCACCCTCCACATCCTCTCGAGCTCTTCTCTGAGCCCTTGGTATTTCTCCAGCTTCTCGTGTTCCTTCTTCCTGATATTGCTGTCATTCGGAACCGCTACATCGATCACTACGGCCGTCTTCTTCTGTTTGTCTACCACCACTATGTCCGGTTGGTTAGCCACCACCATTTTGTCCGTCTGTATCTGGAAGTCCCACAGGATCTTAGCTCGGTCATTCTCCACCACCCTTGGGGGCATCTCCCATTTTGACCTCGGGACTTCCAGGTTATACTCGGCACAGATGTTCCTGTACACTATGCCGGCCACTTGGTTATGGCGTTCCATGTATGCCTTGCCTGCTAGCATCTTGCACCCTGCTGTTATGTGCTGGATTGTCTCTGGGGCATCTTTACACAGCCTGCACCTGGGGTCTTGCCTGGTGTGATAGACCCCAGCCTCTATGGATCTTGTGCTCAGAGCTTGTTCTTGTGCTGTCATGATTAGTGCCTCTGTGCTGTCTTTCAGTCCAGCTTTGTCCAGCCACTGGTAGGATTTCTGGATATCAGCCACCTCCTCTATCTGCCGGTGGTACATACCATGCAGGGGCCTGTCCTTCCATGATGGTTCCTCGTCTCCCTCCTCTTTCTTGGGTTTCTGCTGCCTGAGGTATTCACTGAGCACTCGGTCAGTTGGGGCCATCTTCCCAATGTATTCTTGGATGTTCGTTGTCTCATCCTGGACTGTGGTGCTGACACTCACCAGTCCCCGGCCCCCTTCCTTCCGCTTAGCGTACAGCCTCAGGGTGCTGGACTTGGGGTGAAACCCTCCATGCATGGTAAGGAGCTTTCTTGTCTTTATGTCAGTGGCTTCTATCTCCTCCTTTGGCCAGCCTATTACCCCAGCAGGGTACCTGATCACGGGTAGGGCGTACGTGTTGATGGCCCGGATCTTGTTCTTACCATTCAGCTGACTCCTCAGGACTTGCCTGACCCTCTGCAGGTACTTGGTGGTTGCAGCTTTTCTAGCGGCCTCTTCATGGTTCCCATTCGCCTGCGGGATCCCCATGTACTTGTAACTGTCCTCTATGTCTGCAATGTTGCCTTCTGGTAGTTCAATCCCCTCAGTTCTGACTACCTTCCCTCTCTTTGTTACCATCCGGCTACACTTCTCCAGTCCGAACGACATTCCAATGTCATTGCTGTATAGCCTGGTAGTGTGGATCAGTGAATCGATGTCTCGTTCACTCTTGGCATACAGCTTGATGTCATCCATGTACAGGAGGTGGCTGACAACTGCTCCGTTCCGTAGTCGGTATCCGTAGCCAGTCTTGTTAATGATCTCACTGAGGGGGTTCAGGCCTATGCAGAACAGCAGTGGGGACAGAGCATCTCCTTGGTAGATCCCGCACTTGATGGTGACTTGTGCTATGGGCTTGGAGTTGGCCTCTAGTGTTGTACGCCACATCCCCATTGAGTTCCTGATGAAGGCTCTTAGGGTCCCATTGATCTTGTACAATTCTAGGCATTCCAGTATCCAGCTGTGGGGCATTGAGTCATAGGCCTTCTTGTAATCAATCCAGGCAGTGCACAGGTTGGTCAGTCTGGTCTTGCAGTCTCGGCTGACTGTTCTGTCTACCAGTAGCTGGTGTTTTGCGCCTCTGGTATTCTTGCCAATTCCTTTCTGTGTCCCGCTCATGTATTGACCCATGTGCCTGTTCATCTTAGCCGATATGATGCCTGACAGGAGCTTCCATGTAGTACTGAGGCAGGTTATTGGTCGGTAGTTGGAGGGGACCGGTCCCTTCTTGGGGTCCTTGGGGATCAGGACCGTCCGACCTTCGGTTAGCCATTCCGGGTGTCTCTCGTTAACTAGCAGCTGGTTCATTTGTGCTGCCAGACGCTCGTGGAGTGCAGTCAGCTTCTTCAGCCAGTAGGCGTGAACCATGTCGGGCCCTGGTGCTGTCCAACTCTTCATACTGGAGACCCTTTCTTGGATATCTGCCACTGTGATGGTTACTGGACCCTGTTCAGGGAGGTCGCTGTGGTCTGCCCTCAGATCCTCTAGCCACTGAGCATTGCCGTTATGGGTTGCATCCTTCTCCCATATGCTCTTCCAGTATTGCTCCGTCTCCAGCCTTGGTGGTGCTGTTCTCTTATTGTTCCCTTGCCACTGAGAGTACACCTTTGCTGGTTCTGTGGAGAACAGCTGGTTTATTCTCCTGCCTTCTATCTCTCTGGTGTACCTCCTCAAGCGGCTGGCCAAGGCTGTGAGTCTTTGCTTGGCAGTTTCCAAGGCCTCAGGTATGGACAGCTTGCTGTATTTCTTAGGCACCTTATTTGTCCTTTGATCTTGCCCTCTAGCCTCCTTCTCCATGGAGGGTACTGCCCCTTGTCGCTGTTCAACTTGTAGCCAAGCATCTCACTGATCACTGCTGCCGTATTGTAGATCAGCTTGTTAGTGTCGGTAATCGTGGTTGTAGGTATTGCCCGTAGTGCTGCATTAACATCATCTAGCAGACCTTCTGAGGGTACTTCACGTAATCTTGGTAACCGGCTACGGGGGATCCAGGTTTCAAGCTTGGCCATGATCCTATTTTTCAGGTCAGTTCCTATCGCACTTGGGGCTATGTACCCAATCTCGGGTGGGGGTGATGATATCGCCCCCCTGACCTGGCGTCCTGACTCCTCCTTGCCGTAGCATTTGTGTTGTACCTCGTCAATATCTATCTATCTATCTATCTATCTATCTATCTATCTATCTATCTATCTATCTATCTATCTATCTATCTATCTATCTATATATATATATATATATATATATATATATATATATATACACACACACACAGTATACCTAAAACCTAAACAATGAGATTACAAAGGCATTAAATAAAAGAAACAGCCTTTCAATATTACAATATCTATAAAAAACAATTCATTATTGCTAGAATATAGTTTAACACGGTGGTTTCATCTGATGTACCCCGAGAGCCATGTGCAATGTACACAAACACACAAGTCTTCAAACTGTTCAAAAGTATTAGCTTACTATTAAAATCATTCATGCCCTACTTTTAGCTGCTACTCCATGTAACAGCTATTGGTGACTAATTTCACCTGTTTTTGTGTAGCTAACAGCCCAAAGCTGTTCATGTACCATTTGTTTATGCAGTTAGCTAACCATTTAAACTGTTCATTGTCTATGACTGACAGAAATTTCAAACAATAGCCCAGGGATTAAGTTGAAGTTTGTAATAACAGTAATCTGTTAAATGCTCCCAATTCTTTTGATCGTTGGGCTGAAGGAAGGACAATACTCGGTGTATAAATGCTCAATCAACAAGCTTTTATTCCATACAATTCAACACTTTATGAGCATAAACCATCCGGATGGGAGATGAGTCCGTCTGATCTCGAAGTGTCTGAGCGTTCCTCCAATTCTTATAGCTTCAGCCCCCCTCCACCTAGTCATAAAACCTAAACATCCACATTCTTTCTCTCTCTCAGTGAGCCTAAGTTATGATCTTGCCTTCCTGTGCTTTATGTTCTGTTCTTTTCTATTCAGACAAATAAGGTGATGACTCTCTGAAAACAGTATTTTTTATACCTCAGCCGTATAATGCATCATAAAACAATATCATTCATTCACAATAAATCAGCAGTCTAATGTAATACAAATCAGTTTAATAACTGTAATAGTTATCACCTTCTTCTTAGTCAGGAGAATAATGCAAACTAAAACTACACAATGATTTCACAATCTTTAATTAGGGGTATAACGATAATATAATAATCTCACAAATCCCACGAAGTTCTCAGACGTGAACAACTTAAAAACGTTCTGCTTGGAAGAAAAATGCACAATGAGCAATTTCATTTCTCTTTAACTCCAATGTCACAAAAAGACACACGAGCCCTGACCTGTCATAAACAGACTAATTCAGTCTGAGATGCATAAATGGAGTCTGAGATATGCTCACTCTCAGACTATGAGTGTAAATATCAAATGACCTTCAAAATGTCAAGAGCCACAATCAGCCTCTATGGAAACAGAGAGACACATGAGTGCATGCGAATGTACTGACATACACATTTATTGGCCATCTGGCCTTCTCCAGCAGCCAGCAAGGTGTGTAATTAGATTAGCTAATCAAGCAGAGGCAGAAGGGTGTTTACCTTTCATTAGGAGCTGTCTGTGTGTGTGTTTCCTTATCCGTTTCTTCTCTGGAGCATCACTTGCTCTTGTCTCACTCTCCTTTTTTATAGCTCTTGCTGGCTCTCTATTTACATCAGCATTTGGAGCAAATGCCAATCTGCACAGAATTTCTGAGCAGACTGGGAGACAAAATAAAATTCTTCTGAAATCTATCTTTAATCTTCGCCTCAGATTGCACTTTGTGTGCAAGGCCATGCAATAAAATGTCCAGTCAGGGTATACACTGTTATAAAAATATTAGCTAACAGAAGCAGCCTTTTGCTACTTCATAGTCTTGGTTTGCAAGTAAAAATGGATTTGTTGACTCTCTTGCATCTCTTTCTGTGTTGCAAATGCTTACACGATATACTTCTCTACTTGAAGGTACCTTGCAGTACATGGCTCCAGAGATAATTGACAAGGGCCCTCGAGGCTATGGGGCACCAGCTGACATTTGGTCCCTGGGATGTACCATTATAGAAATGGCCACTGGGAAACCTCCCTTTCATGAGCTGGGGGAACCACAGGCAGCCATGTTTAAGGTAGACACTGAGCTTATTTGTGTTAGTTTGCGTATTTACTTATGAACCTTTCCAGCCTTCAGCGGTCCAGTTATTTGCAAAACACATGTTTATTTTCTTCTAACACTAAATCTCTGTGGTCTCTCACTTCAGGTTGGCATGTTTAAAATTCACCCAGAGATTCCAGAGTCTTTGTCACAGGAGGCCAAGTCATTTATTCTACGTTGCTTTGAGCCCGACCCTCACAAGAGGGCCATCGCCTTGGACCTGCTCAGAGACACTTTTGTCAAGCACAACACCAAGGGCAAGAAGAGTAAGATCGCCTTCAAATCACCAGGTAAATACAGACATTACTACAATGCCACAAAAATATCATCACATTTCCAAATGGGTTTTACTGCATGATTTTTGTGATGCTCATGTAAATAGTAGTGCTATTTGATTAAAAAAAAATACAGGTGAGAAACCAGTAATATCCAAACTGGTTTTTCTTCCCTTTGTGTGAGGTCATAAAACCACATATATTTCTCACTGTCACAGCTGAGCAGCCGGTGCTTTTCAGATGTGAACCCAAATGCAGACCCAGGAGAACAGAACTTGAAATCAAACAAAGAGCGAGCCTTTATTTGGCTGATGGCGGGTGGAAACATGAAAACTAAGGAAACTATGATACATGATGACTCGAATAACAGACTGACTATGATTAACTATGACATGGATAACAGACAACGCAACACTGACAAAGAGAAACACGGGGCTTAAATACACTGAGGGATAACGAGGGGAATGAGACACAGGAGGAGAGCACAGCTGGGAGTAATCTGACATGACAAGACCAAGATGAAGCAAAACTCAATACATTGACATAGGACACAGACTTTCAAAGTAAAACAGGAAACATCACAGACACAGACTTGACTAGGATACAGTTGACCGTAACCATGGGTCACAGAAACAGAGCCCAAAAGACTAGAAAAGATAAACGATGACAAAATCAAAATTCAGTAATGATACAAAACTTAAAACACTGGGTCACTGACCCTGGACTGTGACACTCCCACCCAATCAGTGAAGGTCACACTATGTCACAGAAAATGACATTATTGCATTTAGGCTTCCTTACCCTAACCCTCAACATTTGACCAACCACCACAGTGGATTTAAAAAAAAAAACAACATCATGTGATTAAAGCTATAATTCAATTTAATTCAATTTAATTGCAAGGTCAGTCTCTTAATTGCCCCTGTGTTTTTGCCTTTTCAGTCTTCTGAATCTGAATCTGAAAACTAACATTAACTTGTACCAGAATGATGGGAAGATAAATATGTCGAGAAGGAGAGAAACAGCATTATCCAAAGCATATCTGGCAAATATCGTAGAGGCAGTGTTATGGTAGTAGGCATGTAGCCCTGCCAGTGGAGCTGGGTCACTAGGTTTTATTGATGGTGTGATACAAGTAGCAGGATGAAATGCAATGGTGAATGGCCATAAAAAGTCATATAATAAAGTTGAGTATGGGTAAAGGACAAAATGTCCTTATGTGTGAGTGTATTAAGTTTTAATTGTCTTGCCCATGTCTTATTCCTATTCTTCTTTTTATGTATTCTTCAGACTATATCCCTAACATCTCCCTGCCAGTGCAGGTGCAAGGCGAGGCCGCTGGCAGTAGCAGCAGTGAGCATGGCTCTGTGAGTCCCGACTGCGACGCAAAACACGACATATTCTTTGACAAGAGGAAAAGCTCTGGCTCCAAGAATCTGCTCAAACCTCCCAGTTCTAACTACCTGAGGTGTGTCTGAAACCACATACTGAGATTTTGCATCAGACTGGGATCGGATGGCATTAAGAAAACTGTTTCCTTTTAAAATATTGTTTTACAAATTATTAGAGCAATGAAACAATGTGTTTCTGCAAAGAAATCCTGCTGCTGGTGCTGAAGATCAGATCATGTGAAACGATGTAAATGAACGAGTGCATCTGTGTGTGCAGATAGCAGGTGGCCTTATTGCACTCACACCGTCCTCCGCTGCCTTTTACAATACTAATTTAACGAGTCCTGATAATTTTACAAGCTTCAGCTGGTGGCTCTGCACACATCAGTCGAGCACCAATGTGCACACATGCATGCACGTCACGCAGCGCTGACTCATGCTACTTCTGCACTTTCCTTTGCACACAGAGTAGCCAGGAGAGGCTTGTATCTGTAAATAAATTAAAGAGCACACTGCTGTAAATCATCTGTTCACTTCATGTCTTGTTTTATGTGCTTCTCAGGTAACTTTGTGTGTGTATGTGTGTTGCAGTGTGCCTGATGAGGGTTCAGTATCAGAGGACCGCTCTGTTCCCCCATCTCCTGAGGACAGGGACAGTGGTTTGTTCATGCTAAAGAAGGACAGCGAGAGACGGGCCATTCTGTACAAGGTCCTCAATGAAGACCAGGAAAAGGTCATCTCCAACCTCAGGGAAAATCACATGCAGGTGTGTGTGTGCCTACTTGTGTTATATATAGAGTGGAGATATAAGTCTGGTTCCAGAAGCACACTCGGGGGACATATATTGTTGTGGAGAGAAAGGTCTGTTCACCTGAGCAAACATGATGACTCAGCTTTCCTGGAAGACCCAGTTTAACGTTTTAGTTATAAAAGTAGTGGCTTTGTCTCCAGGAAACAAGGGCAGATCATAAGCCACATTTTACAGGTAACTTCTGCTAATCACAACCTGCTTTGGAGCAGTTTATGTTGAGAATTTAATATAGGCTGGAAATGCCACGCTTTCACTGATTCTTTTATTTACAGCACTGTATAAGTGTGGTGTAGATGTTCTGCTGAAGGAATATATTTTATGTATATAACCTACAGAGCCATACATACTAACACAAATTGCAGTTTTTATCTAGAAATTTTTGCTACCTGCTCATCTGTTAATGACTCTCGAGTAGACGGTGTCCCAATGATCCATTTTGTGCAGAAGAGTCAAGTGATACATCAAATCAAGTGCACACAGAGCTCTAAGCATAAAGCTGGGGTTAATGGGAAGAGTTGATAACCACCGTAATGAAATCTGGATCATGATACCCCAGCTGGGGTTTCAGATTTTACCAAACCAAAGAAAGCCTGGCTATGTTAGACTTGCTTCATATTATACCCCTATGATCTATGTCTGAGCAATTTGCAACACAGATTGTCATTACTGTTTCACTACCATGAATCCAGTGCAGTCACAGGGAGCCTAATTGCAATCTAAAATAACTGTTGTTCCTGATTCTTCCATTGGGGGGCGTAATTGGTCTTTCAGAATACTAATATCCTTCCCTAGATAAAGAAATGTACTTTATTGCACAGGGTAAAATCCTAAAAGATAAAGATACAACCCAACCAGGAACAAAAATCTACAAAATCACTTATAATTTTTAAATTTTTTATAATAATCTTAATAATATGGGCTTGTAATGCTACAGTTATTGATCACTAGGCTTAAATTGCACACTCTGCTAAAACTGTGTGTAGGGTAGCGAGGATCTCCAGCTGTCCATCGATCACATCAAGCAGATCATCTGCATCCTTCGAGACTTCATCCATTCCCCGGAGCGGCGCGTCATGGCGGCCACCATCTCCAAGCTCAAGCTGGACCTCGACTTTGACTCCACATCCATCAACCAGATTCAGCTGGTGTTGTTTGGTTTCCAGGACTCGGTCAGCACTAACCTACACCCACACACACACACACACACGCATGGTTTCATTCCAATTGTTTCATTAGAGAGCAATTTGGGGTTCATTTTCTCGCCCAAGGATACTTTGGCACGCAGACTGGAGCAGCCAGGGATCAAATCACCAACCTTTGATTTGTAGATGATGAGTGCTACCTCCTCTGCCCTCCCCAGAAAGAAGACTTCAGTTCAGTTTACTTTCTGTACCTTTCGTCTCTGACAATAATGACAGTTTGTTTTTTAATTGGTGTCCTTAACTGCCAATTAAAAAGGCCCTAAAAAGTATTTCCACGTTTTCCACTAGACATCTTGCCAAAAACAATCGAATAAATGTACAACCAGCTATAGTGAGTGTGGAATCTTGTGAGTGTTGGAAAAAAAACTACAAATAAAAGTGTCTATACTGTAAATGTCTGTGCGGACCTTCTCAGGTGAACAAGGTCCTGAGAAATCACCACATTAAACCCCACTGGATGTTTGCCATGGATAACATCATCCGACGAGCTGTGCAGGCTGCAATAACCATCCTTATACCAGGTGGGCATCTCTGGCAGCTGCAGCCTGTCATAAGCTTTTCACTCCATCTAGTGGACATTAACATCCATGCTATTTTACTTTTCCGATTTATGGTTTAGTAGTTTAAGTAGTAGAGTGCTCGCAGAAAGCCAACAACATAACATCAATTACCTTGACCTATGACTTTTTTACTAACACAATAGAGCTGCAGACCCACTTTGGCCCGGCGTCAGAGTGTGAGGGAGCAGAGAAGGAAGACGAGGTCGATGAGGAGGAAGCAGAGTTTGGACCCATTTTAGTGCAGCAAACTGACGAGACGGGGACAACGTCCGATCACACACACTCTGCGGTCAGCACTGTGAACTCCTCCCACTCCCACGAACATCAACGCTCACATCATCATCTAGGCACCCAGCTGGGCAGGCTCAAACACGAAACCAACAGGTACCCACTTAATTAAATGTTTTGTTTACCACGGTTAAGGTCAGGTGGAAACCTTCACAGGCTCATGTGGAATTTTTTCTCCAGGCCTGCATGCACAGGTTTCCACTTGTAACTGAAGCAGGAAGCGGAAAACAAGGACAGAACGTGAGGTTACAAGCATACCCACGTACACTGTCACTATCTCTTCAGGGCTGTTTATGATAGGTGGCTGACATACCCACAGGGGCATGAAATGGAGCAAATTTCTGCACAGTCCTAATACACAAAACAGTATGGTGCCAGTAATCACCTTAATCAGATGGTAATTACTGGCACCATGCTTCAATGATACAGAGAGGGGTTTTCCTCAGCTCTTACATTTGCATTTCAAGTTGTTTTGTTTTTCCTTACTGGCTCACAAATGCGGTCATGTGAGTGGCATCTATCAAACGCAATAATGTCTTCATTCATACCATCAAGAGACATGTGATCAGTGATTTCATCATCACCTTTTTTTTTAGCTTTTCCTTTACTGCTTTTAGCTATTAGTAACTTCAACTTAAGACGCTTTAGTTCATTACTTTAGATTTAATCTTTTTCAGCCATTCATTCAGATTTTGGTATTTGTTCTCAGCATTTCTGCTTCATTTTTTCCTCTCAAACACTCTCAAACAACACACCTGCAGCTGACTCTCTGCAGACTTTTGAATTTTTAATTGAGATAGCCTCGTGGAAACTTTATTAATAAGTACCACAGTGGAAATGGGACTGCAAAGAACAGTCTGATACTCATGTTGACTTTGTAAAAACTGCATCTGCACTTTAGCCCTGTGCTTGTACATGTCGATTTAGTCATAATGTAAAAATCTACTTTTAGCTGCTTACTGCATGTTTGATTTGGCATGGTTTTTACACTAGAGATAATCCCAAAGGCATTTATGTCTCCTCCTGAAATAGAACTGGGGATTTTCGCTTGTTTGACAATTGTGTAATGCATTATAATGCGATTCTTGTATTTAGCCGTTGTACTGTGTAGCTATAGCTCCTACCAATAACTGACATTAATGCGTGTGTCCAAATCAGTTCCACTATGGAATTTCAAAGCAGGAAGTTTCAGTATAAAATAGTTTGTCCAAACATCTTTACATTGTGTATACCAGGAGAAACTATAGAAATTAACTTAACAGATATTATTGTTGTTGCAGGCTGCTGGATGAGCTGCTACAAAAGGAGAAGGAGTACCAGCAGGTCTTGAAAGCCACCCTGCAGCAGAGAACACATGATTTAGAGTTGGTCCGAGTCAGACACAGACCCCCAGGTAAACTGAGTCACTCACACACTCCCTGCTAAGAAAAAGTGCCATGTTTAAATATGCTTAACTTTTACAATCTGACTTCTAAACTGGTTCCATAAAAGACTTATTTCTCCAGGGAAGAAGGCTAGGAACATTTTGAAGGTATTTGCATGTTTAGGATGAGACTAGATAATAGAGATTTAAGTAAGATTTAATGTTATTTAATGTTGTTAATTTGTTGCAATTTCTGAAAAAGAAGTATTGTAAATCAGAGACCACAGTCTATAAAATTAGACCCTGTATCCATATCCATAAGGAGTTAGATCAGGAAAAGAATACTGGATAATAATGTTAGGGTTGAGTTAGGTTGGGATTCAGTTGTGGTAACACTATATAATTTATATATTTATTTTTTGCATAAATGTATGATAATATTCCACAGATAATATTGTAAATAATTCAGCACTGCTGACATGTGCTTGACACTTAGTAGGTTGTGTTTTTACATCTGAAATGTGATTCCCGCCCAAAATAAAAAGGAATGTAAACTCGTAACTAGATATGTAGGTACTACGACTGCTAGCATGAGGCTTCTAATCTCAAACAAATTAATGCCAGATAGCCAAGAGCAATAAACTCTACCAGCATCTGAACAAAGTTTAGTCACGGGAAGATTTCTGGGCTCCATGGAAAAGATAAGGTAGTGAATGACCACACAGTCTGCAGGAAGAGCTGAACAAGACTAGAGCCATTGTGAGAGTGAAGGCTTCAGGCCAGAGCCATAAAATGTAATTTCCATGGGTCAGGATGCAGATGGAGATGGGAGTGATCCTGTGTTGCATTGTCCAAATAGTTGTGGATGGACCTGTATTAAGTCCTAGTTATCATTCAATTCATTCTTAAAAAATGTTTGTTCTAAACCTACAATGTTTGGAAACCTGTTGCTCTCAGTGGTAATGCTTATGGTATTTTTTTGTGGAAATCTGAAAACCAAGAATTCCTCAAATCCTGTTTCAGGCTTTGAATTAAATCTTCTGCAGATGGGATCAGAAATTGTAATTGAGAGTTAGTTACTCTACACTCCACCAGTATAAACAGTGAAAAAATACAAAATGCTATAGCATTTTTAGCAGCTTCTATTGCACATTTCTATTTCTATTAGTAAGTTAATGATATAGGGCTTATGTTCACAACTGCTTGATCGTGATACAAAAACACTTTTTTCTTCTTCTGTTATGAAAAAGAGGAAGTAGGGGGAAATAGATTGTACAGCTTAATCCAACAGGAAGGTTTTAAATCTAAACAAATGCCTTTCCCTTGAATCTTTCTCAAAGACATTATAGCCTCCTTACCTAAGACTCTATTCTTTAGTGTAATTAATCTCTAATCCAGCTGGTTTAAAACCCCCCTGAGCGCCTAATGGAAATTTGAAAGTGCAGTCTCTCACACACTCTAATTTATTTAGAGTGCTGCACCCAATGATAATGATAGGTATCAATTTTATGTCCTCTACTGATGATCCATACATTGTGAGAAAAGACTTCTTCCACTTCCACATATTGCAGTTCAAATATTTGGGGGTCAGACAGTTGGAGCAGCAGAACTTTACGTGGTAATGTGTATATATTTCAGATTATCCTGTGAATTTAAGAGAGAGCTGTGCTTTAATTAGTGGTTTGAGTTTGGCTCTTTGCCGGGGACTTTTTCTCGTTGCGGCTATTTTTAAAAGCCCCCGGCATTATTTTGAAGTCCTTGTCAAGTTTAGTGTACATCTCTTTGAAGTTGCACGTCAGCCTGTAGCTGCTTGTGCAGCTAGTTTGACATGTATAGGTGCCAAAGTGATGATCTAACATTCTTGTGCTGTCGTCATGGAGAAGAGATCATTAACCCTGTCATGCATGAATTATGACAACCTCAATCAGGATTTTTTTCTTAAGTATCTTATTTATCTTTAGGCATGGAGGATGAATTAAGTACTTAAAAGAAAAATCCTGATTGAGGTTGTCATAATTCATGCATGACAGGGTTAAATAACAGTAATTACAATGTAACACATCATCCAAGTATATTAACATTAAACGACCATTGGGTGGCAGGGTATGGAGTGACACATCAGTGTGCAATGTAGTGTTTTATGTGCAAGTATACCATCAACACTGACACAAATACAAGAAAACAGCCTTTGACTGGCTGCTCAGTGTAGTGACCAGAAAGGGTTAATACTGAAGATCAACATGTACTTTGAGCAAAGTGTTCTTATACCTGTCGTTTCAGACATTTCACCTCCATCCATCCACCACATCCCAGCAGACCATGAGCCAGACAAGCAGCTCATCGACTGGCTGAAAGAGCAGGGCGCAGACCCCGACACCATAGACAAGGTTGAGTATCTTTATATAGGCCATTAGTGTGCAGCTTATCATTCTAGTGCACCGTGGCAGTGAAGTGTCAATATAAAGTAAGAGTCCTTCTGTTTTGTCCTAGTTTGTTCTTGAGGAATATACACTGACGGACATTCTTCGTGACGTTACCAAAGAGGACCTCCGGTGCCTACATCTACGGTATCTGCACATAAGTTATATAAAGCTAGTCCTGCAGTCTGAGAAATAAACACATTTCATAAAAGTCATACATTTCTTTCCAAGTTCATGAAGAGTAAATCTTCATTATTGCCTCCTTGACATTTACCTTTTATAGGTCACTGACTTTCCAAACTCCTCTGATGTTCCAGAAAACATTAGAATGGTTAAATCACACCATTTTTCTTCCACAAGGTTAAATGGTATCTCACTGTACGAATAGCCTCTTCTGAAGTGGTCTGATGTCATTTTACCATTTATAACTGCAAAAGTCTTTTAGAAACTAGGGATGCTGCTGACCTCGGTTATCTCCTGTCACAGAGTAATAGGTCAGAGTTAAATAAAGTCAGACTTTTGCAAGCATACAACAAATGTTTGTTTTGCAGCTATAAAATACTTCAGAACTGTTGACCCATTGCCATTAGCTTCTCCCATGGCCTATAGTACTGCATACCAACTTAATAGATTAGCCCCACAGATTACCACTTATCACAAATATATGATTTAGCATTTTGACTCAGTAAAACAGCAACATTTTAACCAAAAACAATGACAGATTGAATGGTTTTGCTTTGTGACAAACCATTGTTTCATATGCTCTGGCAAGATTTCCCACACAAGACTGCTGTACTGATGTGTTTGATAAGACTTTATCATCCTTTTTTTTACCTCAAAGGACATAAGCGATAAGAGAGTTAACCTTACAGCCTTTTTTACTGCCTTTTTCAAGTTATACTTTTAGCTAATAATTAACATGCACATGTAGGTGTGATGTGCTGTAACAACATCTATGCTTCCTTTCAGGGGCGGAATCCTCTGCCGGATCTGGCGAGCCATCCAGCGGCACAGAGAACGAGACAGGCTGGCCAACGACAAGCGCTCAGAAAACAATGCATGATGGAGTAGAATTCTGTTGTGGGGAAAACACGCACATGTTCACACATTACCATGATCTCTCCTTTTTCTCTGACTCTACGGTGCCTTTTTAAAAAAATGTTGTTTTTGTGTTGTATGTACAGGACTCACTGAATCCACGTAGAGTCCGACTTGACCAGACCAAAGTGCTTTAGTGCAGGCACTACTGTGTGTACCTTTGTGCTTGATATTTATGAAACATGCTCCCCTAATGTTTCTTCAGAGCATTGATTCTCAAGCTTTTTTGAAATGTTCACTTTCAGGAGTGCCACAATTTTTGTATTTAAACAAGCACTACAGCCCTGAACTTTTTAGGGACTTTTCAGAAGTCACATGTGACCTCTTTAACTTGACTGCTCCCTGGTACAAGCACGTCATGTGGCATTAACGGGTGTCATGTTTACTGCCTTCACCTTCAGCCAAGCTCCAAATATGCAAATGTTTCTGGAGTTTGTTTCTGAAATTGTGCAAAATTCAAGAATGACAATAGGTTTAATTTCACATTGTGTCTTTGGCCATCCTAATGTCAAGGCTCTGTTTCTCCCAGAAGGACATGGCTTGAGAACCACTGCTTTAGGATGTTAAAATCTGCTGTATATTGGTACAGTCAGCTGTGCTGTCTATGATGAAAAGAGTCCTCAGCATTGAATGAATTTAGGTATCTGCTGTATTGCGTTCTGCATCTTTTAGACTTGCATTCTTCTAAGCAAACTGTCCTGCTTAGCTTAAAATGTTGTGTCTCTAAATATACATTTCAGCCTAAAGCCTTAAATTAAACATAATGTAGCATGCACATATATCACTGCTGCTGATTAGATTTTTATGCATGTTATTTATTAGTCGTAACTACTCTCTTGTATTCTCTATCTGTATTTAATTTATTTTTTATTCCACCTGTCATATTATATGTTCTTTACAATTCCAATAAACCTGGGAAAAGCAACATTTTTGGCTGATTTGCTTCAGCATCACCTCTTGGTTTTCAGGTATTTGTCCGAGGAAGAAATGAGTCCGGTCATTTTCCGTGTTTCCGCCAAATCATTAATGTTCGAATTTTCTGGCTGTTTCATTTTAAATGTTTTAAAACAGTGTTTAGGCCCATCAGGGAAAACTACACCACTATGCAGGCAGTTTACATAAGACTCTTTAGCAGTGTGCATGGTTCTGCTGATTCTGCATGTCTGTCGTCTATTCACCTGCCTGAAACCGGTTTACCAGCCCACAGATGACCTTTTACCTACTTTGTAGGTACTTTTTTGAAACTATTTTTTTGGGATTGTGTCACCTTACTCGCTGCACACTGTAAACCTATCTTTTAATGTACATTCTCTAAGTAAATTGTGATCTGTTTAGTTAAATATAAACCAAGAGTTGCCTGTTATCTATAAGAGTTACCTTCCAGATAGCACGTTATTGTATTTTGATGAATAGATCTGAAGAATTATATTGTACTGACAGGTATGATTTATTTTTTAGGGCAAAAACCCCATAATAGTGAGAAGAAAGAGAAGAGCGCAAAGGGAGGAAGAATGGAGAGAGAGAGAGAGTTAAATGATTATTAATGATTAAATGCAGTAAAATCACACGGGAAGCGAAAAAGGCTGAGAAAAGAAATGCTCAGTGCATTATGAGATCTTTAAGATATAATGGGGCCTGATTATTTGAGACCCTTTACATGAGGGGAATGATTTTCAATTTTATATTTAACAGTCAGCCAATTAAGAGCTAATATAGGAGCAATACGGCTTCTTCTTCATCCTAACATAAAGAAATAACCAGAAGTATTCCAAATGTAGCAAAAACAATGGTCAGTGCAATAGTTGTCTACAAATCCCAAGTACAGTGCTCAGCATAAATGAGTACACCCCACTACATTTGTCAGAAAACCTTTAGTTTCCTTTGAGAGTCAACATTTTCCACGAGATACTATACTACAAAATACTCTCACAAATGCGGGGCATTGATTGCAAACAAGATTTGTGAATGAATTAGATTTTTCTAACAAATTCATTCACGCCCATGTCGCAAAAATGAGTACACCCCAATTATAGTCTATAGAGAAAAGCCACAGTTTAAGACTACAAAATTCAAATTAAAAGGAATTCAACCACAGGGGGTCTAATGATTCATTTAAGAGGTGTCCAGCAGACAGGTGGCTTAACAAAGAAAAGCTCTTCCCATTTCATGCTGTCAGCAATGGCTCCACATAGAAGAGAAATGTCACAAAATCCAAGAAAGGAAATCATTTCTTTACACAAAAAAGGTGAGGACTACAAGAAGACCGGCAAAGGTTTACATATCAGCCAAAATACTGTAGCAAAAGTGATCCAGAAATTTAAGAAAGATGGAAGTGCAACCATCTTACAGAGACGTCCAGGCCGTCCACGGATGTTAACCTCTCGACAGGAGTGTCTCCTGATGAGAAGGGTTGAAGAAAATCACCATGGAAGTTCACTGCAGTTAGCTAAAGCGGTAGAAAGCCAAACTGGAGTGACCGTTTCCTGTGACACCATACAGCGCACACTGCAGAGGAATGGCATGCATGGGTAATGTCCACGAAGGAAGCCTCTCCTAAAGCCCATGCACAAAAAATCATGGCTAGAATTTGCTAGGGCCCATGCTGAAAAAGATGAAGTCTACAGGGACTATATACTCTGGAGTGATGAGACAAAGATCACTGTTTTTGGAACTAATGGTTTCAAAACTGTATGGCGTCGTAAAGGTGAGGATTTCAAAGAGAAATGCATGGTGCCTACAGTGAAACATGGTGGTGGCAGTCCTTATGTGGGGCTAAGTGAGTAAGATAAGATAAGATAAGATAAGATAAGATAACCTTTATTAGTCCCACACGTAGGAAATTTGTTTTGTCACAGCAGGAAGTGGACAGTGCAAAAGTTATGAGGCAAAAATTAGAATACAATAAGAATAAATACAGTACACAACTGTACAGAATAGAATAAAATAAAATACTATATACAGTAGAATAAAATAAAAATAAAAATACAATAAGATAAAAATAGAATACAAATACAAATACTATATACAACTGAGTAAAAATACAAGTACTGCTGGTGCTGGGGAGCTGCATTTCATTGATGGTATCATGAGCTCAACAATGTTCTGCTCTATTCTGAAGAAGAAGATGCTGCCATCACTCCGTGCACTTGGTCGTTGTGCACTTTTCCAAAAAAAGGCAATGATCCAAAACACACATCTAAAACTACTGTTGCATTTCTGAAGAAGAACAGGGTGGAGGTGAATGAACAGCCAAGTATGTTTTCTGATCTGAACCCAATCGAACACCTGTGGGGAATTCTGAAGCGACAAGTTGAGCATCACTCTCCATCTAGCATCCAGGCTCTAAAAGAGGTTATTCTGGAAGAATTGAGAAAGATAGATGTTGCAATGTGTCGCCAGCTTCTTCATCCCATGCCTAGAAGACTTGGTGCTGTCCTTGAAAATCACAGTGGTCATACAAAATAGTAGATGTAGCAGTTTTTGTTGCGGGGTGTATTCATTTTTGTGTCAACCAATTTGGTTAAAACTGAAGATTTTGTGATCTAAGTTATAATATTAACCTTAATTTCATGTTATGGAGTTAAACAAATGTTCAATAAAACTCAGCCTTGTGAAAAGTTTGGAAATTGTTCTTTTGTTCATTGAGCAGCTCATTAAATTTGTACTTTTTAAAGCGGGTGTACTCATTTATGCTGAGCACTGTATATATTATATAAAGAAGGATGTGCAAGTTCTCACCATGTGTGAGCTATGCCATGCTATGTCAGGGCTAGCTTAGCTTAATAAAACACCAAAATGTAAGATCTTAATGCGCTGTATCATTAACAAGTTATAAAAATGGGTCAATTGAAGTCAAAAGCCATCAATTTGACCATCAAATATTCGAGTTCAGCCTCTTAGTCATGTTCTGTGACAGGATGCAGTTAGCTAATGATGAGTATTTCCTTGAAACCTTACTCTTTCTATCACTATTCTGGCATTGATTGGTTTGTGCAACCTAAATATGCCAGTATAGAGTCTTAGTGCAATGTCCCAAGATGTATGAAGGAGAACATTTTACAGAAGCCGTCTAGACTGTAATACTGCTGCTGCTGTGTTAGTACATTAAAGGTGTTTTTAAAACCCATTAATACAAGGCTAGCCTCGCGTTGACTTTGTCTACAAACATTAAAAGCCAACTAGAAGGCTAACATCAGGGAAGTCCCAGCCAACTGTTAAGGCACTAGTTTTTAAACAGGGAATGCCCATATTCAAATCAGGCAATGTTTTTTTTTCTTTCATCAACCCACTCCTGGAACTTTTTGCTCAAATATAGTGCAACGGCAAAACTAACATGCAAACAAAGCAATCTATGTTCACCACCTTTAGCTTTACTGTTGTTGTTTTTTTTTTTAGCTTGATAGATTATAAAAAAATTCAATCATTTCCAGTAAACACCAAATTATATTGGCTTACAGATCTAGTATTCATGAAGTGAACCTTTGTTGAACATCATGACATCGTCCTTTATGCATTTATACAGAAAAAAACATGCTGCAAGCGGCACTACATGAGAGACATCTCCATTAGGAGGCAAGATAAAGATCACTATTTTACATGTTTATAGTGAAATAAATGTATATTAAAAAATACTTGTATGTGCATGAATATGTTAAGAAGCATATTTGATTGTTTGTTCCACTTTTTAAAATTTATTTATACAGTAAAACTGTTAATTTTCATTTGTTGCCTCAAGGCAACACTGCGCAGTTAGCCCAGTTTTTCTTCAGGCAATATAATGCATTTGAATATGTTTGTAGAGATGTGTTTGTGTGCATTTATATGATCATAGTCAATGTTTTTACTTTACAATCTACTCATAATTACAGGACATAGATGTAAATACCTTTTATGGAAGGAAACCAAGGGAATGTGCACTCTCTGTCCTCAGAAAGTGAGGACAGTGAGCTTTCAGGGAGTGACAGTGAAATAGAGGAGTGGATCCCTGAATGAGGTTTGAGGGACACTGAGGAGCTCAGGGGTCAGGGGTCAGTTGGTAAAGTAACTGTGTCTCTGTGTGAGTTAGTGCCCACATAGCATGCAGGTCTGGCCAGGATCTGGTATCAAGTCGGCACTGTTGGCTGACTTCTGACATGATAAGACGTATGCCATCCAGATATGGGCCAGGCCTGGCATAGATGGCACTGTCTATGTGATGGCATGCCACATCTGGCTTGATTGTGGCTTGGCTTATGTGGCCCAGGCCTACAGAAAACAGGTCTGGCCCAGATCTGGCATCAAGCTGGCACTTCTGACTGACTGGTGTTTTGGCAGAGTGTATGTCAACCAGATGTGTGCCAGGTCTGGCAATGAGGCCACCGTTTAGTCAAATTTTATGATTGATATATTATTAGGGACCCTAAAGCTCCCCCAAAATAGGGAGAAATATTTTTTTCCCCAAAAATCAAAAAGTCATGCAGTAGAGAGATAAGATTCATTTTCTGGAGACTCAAGATTTACTAGAAATGAATCTTGATCCATTTAATTGTCACTGAAATATTTCCAAAGTGGTGGACCAACCAGCCAAATGACCAGCATTCATATCCAATCCCCTCTGCTTTGTTTTCCATTAGCCTGTCCTACAGAGTGCATGATTTCTTTGTCAATGACTATTAATTATGCACTGCTACAAATCATTTTGCCAACTAATAAAACAGTGTGGTTTTGAAATTCAGACAAACCGACCCTCACATGTGTATGGGCTCATAACATTGTCTTGCCAGTTAAAGAGGTCATATTTAAATAACTGAATTGACATTAAAACAGTCATAAAGGTGGTATAGGAAATAATCTCTTTACACTAGCTAAGCTTTTTGTCCATTACCTTAAAGCTGCAATTAAAATATGTATCATTATTTCTAGTAGGCACTGGAAAATAGATCAGTCTTGTTAGTTATTTGGAGCAAAGCACAACATGCTCATATTTACCAACCCAACAGGTTTCTCATACCAAATACATTCCACACGTACACGGAAAAAGTAGATTTGTTTTGGCACTTGCTTTCAAAACAGAACAACTGACAGGTATTTTATTCAAGGAAGCTGAATGAATGGATCAGTATTTGTTCTTGTTTTCTAACTATTTGGGGTCTCCAAAAAGATCCTGCTTCAAATACCGTATGTACCAAGTCTAAACATATAGCTCCATCAGCTGTGGTTACCCCTTGAGAAATTTGACACTTACACATAAATCTAATAACCAAATTTGAATTTTAGCAGCTTGGAAAGAACCAGGAAACACTGGATTTGTTTTTATTTTCACTGTGGTTAACTATCAGAGGTGTTTTTTTCCATATTGATGCATGGTCTTGGTGCCAACAGGGTGCATGTGACTTAATCATGCACCAACATCTTATTGAGAGGTAAATGTTAGTGCATAAATGTTAATGACAGGATGTTGGCATGTTTATCACTGAGTCCCTTTGACCATTAGTATCTTGAGTGCTTGTTTCTGGAATTCTAGGAATCTGTTTTTGCTCTTGAGCTGTTAAAGTTCACATGACTTTTCACACCAAATCCTCAACTTGTGCTGTCTGAGCTACTTACCTTTGTCTGTCCCTTTTCTTCTTCCACACTTTGCCTTGGGGACCTAAATTTTCATGCTATCCCTATCACAATTGCCCCTTTGCTGCAGAATTATTCCCACTGCTAGGCTACTTCAACATCACTAAGCATGCTAAAAACATGAAAAAGATGGAGCAGCATGGCAGTGCAGCGTGTGTGCAGTCGTGTATGAGCACACAGTGTGAGCACTCAGGTCATATCTGATATCGGACCGTATAGTGTGAGAACATGCATCGTGACCTATGAACTTCTAACCCCTGCAATTCAGTCGTACAGTTTGAGCAGGAGCTGAAAAATTGCACAGTGTATGCCCAGCTTAAATCTGAAACACTAGTTTCTCTGAAATCTACAATCTAGGGTCAAACCAGATTCATACTGTAGCTCACTACAGTCTCGGAGTTAACATACAGATTTTCAGTTTGAGATACTGTCCATTATTTTGTGATTTCTGCAGTTTTAAAAATATAAACATCAAATAAGAGGTTAATCCACTCAGTCAGCAACAGGAAAATAATTTAATAAACATACAAACAATGCTTTTTAATGCAGTCTGCCTCAAAAACAGAAATAGTAACATAAATCCACATGCTTGAGTATATGCAGCAAGTAACTGATATGCTTATGTAAACATTACAGACTTCAGTGAAAATAAAATACACACATTTTCATACCTTCCAAAACAAAAAGATTATTGCAGTCTCTTGCTCAGAAGCAGGAACTACTCTTTTTCTGCTTAGGCTTGTGTACTCCTTTCAAAGCTTTATTTATAAATAATTAATGAACTGGTGGATGTTGGTAATTTTTAACAAAATATCTGTTAATCCAATTTTCAGTCTTTTTTGGTGGAATGGACTTCTCATTAATGCCAATCACATTGAATCTGCATTGCTTTTTGCAACTTTTTGCTCTTTTGGTAATTCATTTGCATTAACCTTAACATTAACTTTGTGTTTTCTGCAGCTAAAATGAATACTGTGTCATAATACTCTGGTCCTATGTGTGTGATAAGATCAGCTCACTGAAATCTTACCTTACATTTCTCTTGGCTATTGAGATGGCAGAGATATCCCTCTGTCTTCTCTTTGCCAATAACTCTCTCAGTTTCCACAATATGAAGCCATAAAATGCCTGAAGACATGTAGTTATTGAGTAAGAAATAGTTTTGTGAAGGCTTATCCTTTTTCTGTTGATGTGTGTATCACAGTCCTCTTTGTTCTCACATCTGTATGTCAAAAGTGAAATATGAAGTCAAAGCAATTGCAGTTGGAGATTAAAGTTAGAGATTATGACAACACGACTTGGACACTGGAGCCAGTTCTAAGAATGACATTGTAACACTACCATTGCTGTTGTTCATGTCTGAAAGGCAAATAAGATATATGGTATAAAATTACTCTCTTTGCTTATCGTTTTTGTGATCTTTTGAGTCTCTGAAGGTTAATAGTTTATAAATGACTGAGTATAACAGGAATGAGAGAAAGGGGTGTCACAATGTCATGCTAGCATAACATATTTGTGGACATTTTTTCCCAGTTTTTAGCTATGCAGTTTGTTTGAAACCATCAAAATAACATCACTTCAACACTTCACTTCATCATTTACATGTACAAAGCACCAAACAAAGAGCAACTAATCATCTTGATCTGGCCTCAGCCCTCAGATATTGTTATTATAATATAAATAAAACTTTGTTTAGTTTGTTTAGCTAAAACATGTACAAAACACATTCACAAGTGCTATATAGGCATGCTAATTGTAGCAAGGATATATTAATTAATATTTGTGCAGATATTCAGATACTGTTCTTCTTCCTGGGAAGTTAGCCATTCTTTCTCCTGTTGCTGCATAGATAGAAAACAATCACAATTAAATTTTTATCTTTAGGTCCTTGTTCAGCATACAATGTTCTTGTTCAAGGAGCAATTAAAATGTGTTTTGTTTTTGTAGACTTGTGATATTACAATGATCTGTATTTCTGAAAAGCTCTATTTTCAGTGACTGTGAATACATTTGAATGAAAAGTCCCAATACAAAGAAAAATCTCCTCCTTTTGGTTTCTTATTATTATATCTTATATCAGTTGCACGGAAGTAGCTGTAAGTAATTTGGACGCTACAGCTTTAAGCAGCTGGGTGCTCCCGCGGACGGTAATCACGATCACTGTCTAGCACAACACCTGGAGCTAAGGGGGCAAAACAATCGCATGAGTGCTGCTGTTTGACTGAGGAAGATTAAAGTAGTCGTGGTAAGCCAGTCACACGACCACTTAAAGACAAAGCAACAAGGTGAAATATACCAGTTTTTAAATTGGTATATATCACCTCTCTGCTTTTTTTTTTGGTCATAAGCAGAGAGTGCTTGCTAGCGCTGTCCTTAGACAGTATACGCAGCATTTTTTCTTCAATAGTTTCATCACGTTTACTGTCTAAGGACAGCACTATCAAGAGAGAGAGAGAGAGCAGAAAAAGAGAGAGAGAGCGAGTTTTGAGATGTGAGAGATTTGTGACGTTTAGCGTGTTTGGAGTGTGTAGTTAATGTGTTGTCTTGTGTAGTTAGTGTGTAGTGTTGTGGATAGTTTTGTGTTGTGTGTCAGAACAATGAGGCGACTGCTGTCTCCAGGTAGAAACAGGAGTGATACCTGCTGTCAGGCCTGCAGGTATCAGGCTGTGATGTTCTCCTTCATAGTGGACAGAAATTTTTTTTTTGGAGTGGCACAAATAATTTGTGTGGCATCTTATTGAATGCAGAACAGCTGATTGTTCTGTAAATAGTTTGAAATGGTTATTTAAAAAATCAAGGTAAAAGGTAAATGGATGAAAATAACTTTGTTTTCAAAACTTGTGCATAGGATTTTAAAATTGACAATTTATATTTGCATTTAAAGTTATGAAATATGATTCATTAAAGATATTTGTGGTTGTTACAGTAAAAAATATAACTTTTTCTACTCTGATTTTATGTTTTTTGTCTGATTTTAGATCAATTGTGTTAATACAGTATGTCAAAATGAAAACATAACTGTAAATTCAGACACGTGAGGTTGTGTTGAAAAGAATGATACCAAACAAGGCAAAGTAAATAGTTTTTAAAGGTGAAATGTGGAGGGAAAATCAAAAGTAGTTAAAAATGGCCAATTATACCCTGGACCCCAGAGGGTTAAACGTTTTTTTCAAAGTAACACAATAGTTACTTTTCAAGTAATTAATTACTTTTAGAATATTGTAACTCAGTTACTAACTCAGTTAGTTTGAAGAAGTAACTAGTAACTATAATTAATTACTTTTTCAAAGTAACTTGCCCAACACTGGTTACAGGCCACTCAAGAGGTTTGTGCATCTTGTGTGTGTGTGTGTGTGTGTGTGTGTGTGTGTGTGTGTGTGTGTGTGTGTGTGTGTGTGTCCACATTACCACAAGCGTTCAACGAGTTTGTGCATCTTGCGAGGTTTAGGATCCACACATATGTACCGGTGTCTCCACTTAAGCACACTTGAGGAAAAACGGACAGAACATAAAATTGTTAACATTACAACTTCAGTTGTAAGGCTGAAGGATTGGAAATTTGAAACACTTGGGAATAAGGTCATCTTGAAAGAAAACCAAGGGCATGGAGGGGAAATGATATAAGGAACTCTAGTTCAGCATCACAGCCAGAAAAGCACAAAAGAGTTTTATCTTACACGGCTTCAATGTTACACCATTCGGTAATACCCTGCTTCCAGCAAAGCTCCACCTTTTGTCTATGTCTCAGAATAATGTTCACAGCACGGGGTTTGGTGTATGATGTACAGCAGCCCTGTTGCCCTGTACAAACATAAACATGCACACATGGGTTAAAAGGTCAGCTTATATTTGAATCAACATGTGTTGTCACACGTGCTCTGTTTGGACAAAATAGTAGTCTAGGAGGTTCTTTATGACCTTTGCAATCAGCATTAGACTAGCAAAGATAAGAAACAAAATAATTCTGCAATCAGAAAGTCCAAACTGGGTGATAATAAAATACAAATGAAGCATTTTTTTTAGAGTCAAAATTGCACAAAAATTGCTTTTGTCAGTAAATGTCTAACTTTAAGATAACATCCATAAAGACTTTGTTATGGACATCTGTGATACTGAATGAACTCAGTGGAGTATTTTGTCTGGTGTTCTGGCAACTGTGAGTATATTTAAATGGTAAATGGCCTGCATTTGTATAGCGCTTTACTTAGTCCCGAAGGACCCCAAAGCACTTTACACTACATTCAGCCATTCAGCCATTCACACACACATTCACACACTGGTGATGGCAAGCTCTTCTTTTAGCTCTGTTTGACTCTCATCAGATAGTAGCTGACAATGTCGGTCTGCTCTTTTTTGTTTGGCATTTTTTGTGCTTGTTTGCACCAAATCTGGTGAATTGCATTCATTTTTTGAGTAATAGTGCAAATTCATGTGCTCCAAATCAATTTCTGACCCTACATCTGATTTGTCATATGTATGTGTCTCTGTATGCTTTTACTAACTTGTGTGTAACACCAACCTGCCAGAGGGTCTGCAGATGGAAATTAGCCCAAGGCTATAATCTGGCATATTTACATTTGTTAACATGTTCATTAATATGTATTGCCCCTCTTTCTAAATAAAATAAATAAATAAATAATAAATAATTATCATGTGATGACCATGGTGATATGTTATTTATGAGCAGTAACCCTGATAACAACAAAGGTACAGTAATTATATACTCCAAACGTGCAACAAGCATTAACAACACATAATAAATATCACATCATATTAAAAGCAACCTAAAGGCATAAGAAACCAAGCAAAAACTACTGCACAATTTTAGCAGTCTGACCAACCAAAGAGGATATGAGCCAAAGGTCTGTGGCGCTGTCACCACAAGCAGCTTTTCTCATTATATATGCTTCTATTGCATCCATATTTGAATTTAGATTTAAACAAATAGTTTCTCAAGGCATTCTGCTGAGTTAAATCAGGATAATAGAATTTGCATAACTCACTAAGCTGGGAAAAAAAACATTAGTCTTATCATTATAATCTAAGAATGTTTCAAAAAAAGCTTACCTGCACCTTGACATATATGTTTTCTTGTCATGATGATGGCAAGGGAACAAAATCCCAGCATAAGATTACAAAGTAACGTCATTTTTTAACTGAACGCAGGAAGTTGTGGGTCTTGTTGAAGTCCGGGAACATGTGTGAAGCTGCCACAAGTATTATTTAGGATACTCAGAGGATTTAGAGGGAGGGCTTAGAATCACCTTTTTGTGTGTTATTCAGTGACATTATTACACAAGGACAATATTTAACACGGTATAAATGCGGAACACACTTTTTTTTTCTGTAAACTCAGTAGGTTAAGTTTCCCTGAAACGTCCCCCAAAGAAGTTTAATCGTGATGCATATACAATTACAGTCATTTGCATTTGCTTTAGAAAAGAACTCTTGGCTTTTGTTAAAGTCCAGGAATAGGTGTGAAGATTGAGCTTTAGTAAGTATTGTTTAGGTAAGAAAACTTTGGGAGATTTGGAGGGAGGACTTAGAATGAGCTTTTTTCTGTGTTATTCAGTAACTTATTACTTAAGGGCAATATTTAACTGTGCATAAATGTTGATCATTCTGTTTTGGGTCAACTTCCTCTTAAAATTTTAATTTCCCTTAATATTCTCCTTGGTGCATGTACAAGTATATTTGCTTCCTTCACACAGACTGACGCAACCTTTGTTCTTTGTCGACTCAGCAAATAATTTAAGATTAAGATCAAAGTGTATTTTCCTAACCTTGGCACCTAATGTAATCTCCAAACCCCTGAAACCTTTGAGGTCTAGATTAGAGCTCTAGAGTAGAAATTCTACCATGAAAAACTCTTCGCCCCTTTTCTGATGTGTTATTTTTGTACATATTTCGCACATTTACATGTTTTACAGTGGGGTCCATAAATATTTGGACATAGGCAACTTTTTCCAGTTTTGGTTCTGGACATAACCACAATTAATTTTAAATGAAACAACTCAGATGCAGTCAAGGCACACATTTTTAGTTTTAATTCAGCAGACTGAACAAAAAGGAGAGGAACTAAAACATTTTTAACACAATCCCTGTATTTCGAGGGCACAACAGTAATTGGATAAATTAATTAACTGAAATTAAAGGTTCTTTTCTAATACTTGGTTTAAAACCCTTTGATGGCAATAACAGCCTGAAGTCTTGAATTCATGGTGATCACCATATGCTGGTTTTCCTCCTTTTTAATGCTCTGCCAGGCCTTTACTGCAGCTTATGAGTAGCATGCACCTTACAGTGAACCCTCTGTATTTACTTTCACAAAATCTTCTCTTTGTGGTTGACTTGGATATCAATATGCCTACCTCCTGAAGAGTGTTGTTCACTTGGTTGGCTGTTGTGAAGGGATTTCTCTTCACCATGGAAATGATTTTGCGATCATCCACCACTGATGTCTTCCATGGATGTCCAGGTCTTTTTCCATTGCTGAGTTCACCATTGCTTTCTTTCTTACTCAAGATGTACCAACCTGTAGATTTCGCCACGCCTACTATTATAGTAATTTCTCTGATGTTTTTTTTTCTTCCTGTTTTCGCAACTTAAGGATGGCTTGTTTTACCTACATGTAGACCGCACGTTGTCTGTTCACAGCAAAATCTTCCACATGCAAGCACTACACCTCAAATCCGCTCCAGGCCTTTTACCTTCCTAATTTATAATTTACAAATTTTTATAATTTATAATAATAATAATAATAATAATAAAGTTTATTCATAAAGCATACTAAAAAAACCAAGGCTATACCAAGGTGCTTGACAAAATATGATAGGATAAGGGAGATGGGAGAGGGAAAAGAGAAAGGACCCAGCACGTATTAAATATAAAACCATGACAATCATAATACATAAAAGTAATTAACAAAGCATAATAGATAAAAATGTGTCAACACACACAAAATATTAGCTAGATGGAAAAGCAAGATTAAATAAAGTCTTTAACTGTGATTTAAACAATGGCATAGAGTCAGACAAATAAGAAGGAATTACTCACCTCTTCCCAGGAAATAGCCTGTGAGTCAATTTTCAAATTACTTTCGGTCCCTTTGAAAAGAGGGTGGCCCATGTTAAGGAGCAGAAACTCCTAAACTCTTCATCCAATTTGAATCCGGATACCCTCAAATGAAAGCCGGGAGTCTACACATTATGTTCATGTCTATTATATAACAATAACTGGAACATTTTGGAACACTTTCAGTATACGGATAAAAAGACAAAACTTTTTCAGTGTGCAAATATGTAAGGACCTAACTGTGTATCATCAGACAGAATTTCCATGTCAGTCTTGGACAGATTGAACAGGTATACCAGAGAGAAAGAAGCCAGGAGAATAAACCAGAATTCCTCCACTAAACTAAAGGTGTACTAAAGGTGTACTCTCAGTGGCAGTTGAGGAATATGAGAACAGCTGGAGATAGCAATAATGGAAGAACAGAAAGATGCAACTCATAACAACAATGCTTGATGGCTGGTAGAGCTAAGAGTAGACCAAAGCAACCTCCCTGAACAGGATCCAGTAACCATCACAGATGAAGATATCCAAGACAGAGTCTCAAGCACGAAGAGCAGGACAGCACCAAGCCTTGATATGATTCATGCCTACTGGTTAAAAAAGATAACTCCACTCCATGAGCATCTGGCACCACAAATGAACCAGCAGCTAATGGATGAGATACACCTGGAATGGCTAACTGAAGGCTGGGTAGTCCTCATCCCCAAGGAGACTGTAAGACCAGACTGACCAACCTGTGCCCCGCCTGGATTGATTACAATAAAACCTATTACTCAATGCCTCTCACATGAATCGTGGAATGCCTAGAACTGTACAAGATCAACAGGATCATAAGAGCATTCATCAGGAATTTAATGGGGATGTGGCAACAACACTAGAGCCCAACTTCAAACCAACAGCACAGGATTTACCAAGGAGATGCTGTATCCCCACTGCTTTTCTGCATGTGCCTGAATCCCCTCAGCCAGATCATTATCAAGACTGGCTAAGGATACCCGCTAGGGAATGCTACAATCATTAGCCACCTCCTCTATGTGGATGACATTAAGGTGTATGTCATGAGTGAATAAGACATTGATTCACTGAACCATACCACTAAGATCTACAGCAATGCCACTCAGACTGAAGAAATGCAGTTGGATGGTAACCAGCACACTAAAACTGTATTTTAAGGAGAAAGAGGGAAGTCGAAGACTAGTGAATGTCAGAACCCACTTTTCATGATAAAACAACAAAGATCCATGAGTATCTTGGCTTAGTACCTCGGGAAAACGGCCACAACGTCATGTTGTCCAATACAACAAAACAACCAATACAACCAATACAACCAGAACTAGACAATTGACTGTTGACAG
Source organism: Astatotilapia calliptera (assembly GCF_964374335.1). Lineage (NCBI taxonomy): Eukaryota > Metazoa > Chordata > Actinopteri > Cichliformes > Cichlidae > Astatotilapia > Astatotilapia calliptera. Next base: position 25,888,502 of record NC_137430.1, read on the forward strand.
CTGAAAATTAGTCAGTACAATAACTTGGAAACACAACAAGAAATTGTGAGTCTCCTTCCTAAAAAGACCTCAGTGTTCTCAGTCAGTGTTGATTTTACTCTCTGGGATCCCCCCTCATTACATCCTTTTCTTTGGAAAGGATCCTCCTCCTAGTCATTGTTTTCCCTGACATGGACTTTTTGTGTGAAATTGTAAAATGAGAAGCGTTTATCCCATTTCCTTCAACCTTGGACATGTCGTGTGTTCATATATGTAATATATATTCATTAGCTGTAATAGTTATTTGAGTTACTGTTTTCTTTCTATCAGCTTGAAGAAGAATGACCATGGTTGATTTCTCTTTCAGACTATTCTCTGCAATGGTTGTGGTAAAAATGATCAAGTGTGGGAAATGTGCCAAAGTCATTTAAATTTTCTTTGTTGTCAATTCTGATGCTTAGTTTCAAACTTCAGCACGTAATCTTGACCATGTCTACACGACTAAATTCACAGAGTTACTGCCATGTGATCAGCTGAGTAGATATTAGGATTAACAAGCTTAAGTTTTGAACAAGTGTTTCTAAGTATCACACAGCCTGCTGTCATGCCAACCTGCACCATTAATGGCTTAGTTGACACTTTTCAGCAAAACCAAGTTACAAATCTTATTTGAAGTATGTAATTTAAATTATTGACTGCATTAACCATTTCCATTTGTTTAAAGAGAAAATTAACATGCAATCTGCCCACCATATTAACATATTAACAATAAAACAGTTAATGTAGAAGACATGTACAGTACAAAGACATGTTCAGTCTGAACAATCAATTAACCTTTTGGTTTCTGATATATGTTCAGATTTATGGGTGCTGTAGCTGTCTAAGTGTAACATACAAAAATAAAAGAACTCAACATTTCTCTTATTAATACAAGACAAAACAATATGGCACATACACTCTTTGCTGTATTGTTAATTTAAATACTGTACCTTTTATGAGTTCTTTTTTAAATGTTACCATGAATTGCATATTTTTATGTGTGTGTCGGATCAACAGAAGGCGCCTGTCATATTTACGTGTGCAAAATTATTGCCTGAAAACATTTTTCCAAGGGGCAATATACAACGTCAAAAGATTAGATTGCAACCACTGTTGAATGAATACTTTCACTTAGCTAAGTGTGATCTTTCTAGGAAATTTAAAAATTAATTTTTTTAAAGGGCACCTTTTGAATTTGTCAACACATAAAAACATGTTTAAACTTCCAAATGACCTCAAAGTACATGCAAACTTTGACAGGTTTGTTTTCACCTGCACTTTAATCTCTGTTATGTTTTTCCCCGTGTAGTTGCATCACCAACAAGGAAATAGTAGACTGGCATATTGTTGCATGTGATCAAAATATACTGTCTTCAGCAGTCGCTATTTTTAGCTCCTCCAGGCTGTGCTACAAATAGAACATACATTTTATTTAGGAATAGTTGAACTGTCGGTCACAGTGTTCTCTGGATTCCATGAGATCTAATGGAAAGTATTTAAACTATTTCCATCCATCCATCCATCCATCTTCATCCGCTTTATCCAAGGCCGGGTCGCGGGGGCAGCAGCCTAAGCAAAGAGGCCCAGACCTCCCTCTATAGACTATAACTATAACTATTTACTTATTGTTATTTTCTGAACAAATGAGGCCTAAACCCTGGAATGACTAGCATTTAAGATTAAGATTTGATGTCTGACATAAGGTCTTTGATTAACATGAGTTTCAGACATTTTTACATTTTGCTCTACACATGTTAAGAAGTTGTAAAGACTGATTTGTAAATAAGAGGGGAGGACAGATGAAGGAACATTAGTTACTCAGGAAGTGCGGGGGCTTAGGAAGGAGGATGTGAGGGCAGCTATGAAAAGGGTGAAGACGCAAAAGCATCTCTTCCTGTTAACATATCTGTGGCTTGAGGCCAGCAGATGTTTGGATCAGACTTTTTAACACATGAGAGAATGCCTGAGGAATGGAGAAGAAGGGCACTGTTACTATTACTGTTCAAGAAAAGGTGTGATTTTAAGAGCTTTCGTAAGTACGTAGGGTTAAAGGAGATGAGTCGTACCATGAAGCTATGGGAAAAAGTTACTGAAACTAGGTTAAGAAGAGAGGTGATGATCAGTGAACAGCAGTATAGCGTCATACTGAGAAAGATCTTTACATATGTGGTGCTTGCTTTGAGTTCATCATAATGTACAGAGAAGGTCAAAAGAAGTTTCACTGTGTCTTTTCTGGTTGTAGAGAAAACAAAGACCTCAGCCAGTCGCAGCAGATGGCTGCCCTCCCTGAACCTGGTTCTGCCAGAGATTTCTTCCCGTTAAAAGGGAGTTTTTCCTTCCCACTGTCACTGTCACTGGGAGTGTTTGCTCATAGGCGCTCACCTGATTTTTGCGGTCTTCTCTATATAACTGTAAGATCTTTACCTTACAATATAAATCACCTATAGGTGACTGTTGTTGTGACATTGCACATTATGAATAAAATTGAATTGAATTTATTTGAATTTGATATGGGTGCCGAGAGAGGAACTATGGTACTGCATGGGGAAATCAGGAACAGGGAGGGTGGTGCAGGACATGTATGAGGATAGTCAGAAAGTGGTGCAGCAGCAGTGACAGTTGGGTTTAGGGTGGGCTAGACTACATCAGGTATTGGCTTTGGGCACCTTCTTGTTTGCAGTGGAAATGCACAGGTTAACAGTACAAGCAGGCATCTCAAGGGACTATGATGTTTGCAGACAATATTGCACTGTAGTGAGGGTAGGGTGAAGGTGGAAGAGAGCTTGAAGAGGTGGAGGTATGCACTGAAGAGAAGAGGAATGAAAGTAAATCCAAGCATGCGTGTAAATGACAACACAGGCGTAACAGGAAAATGTAGAAGATGGTACAAGACCTACACCGCCATATCCAGTTTGAAGATAGCGGTGCAGAAAAAAAAAAGAAACCTGGAGGTGGTAGAGTTGAAGACATTAAGATTTTGACTGGGAGCGACCAAAACTAGTAAGTTTAGAAATGATCAGATTAGAGGGACAGCTCAGTTTGAGTGAGACATGCACAGAGGAGGAATAGTGGACATATTGGACAAAGGATGTTCAGCATGGGGCTGCCAGGCAAATGAAAAAGAGGTAGACTACAGAAGAAAATTGATGGATGCAATGTAGAATGAGATGAAGAGGGTTGCTGTGACAGAATAGGGGTGTTACGGTTAGGAATACCTGAGCCAAGAAGATGTAAATTTTGACATGTGCATGAAAATGTGTCACAGAGGTGTCGCTGCACATCAGCCTTCTAATGACTCATAAAAGGAAATGCAACCAGCCAGTGTAACAAACAAAAAAAGACTTTCTCAAGGAAGAAATTATAAAATGTATTTCATTAGGCTATCACAGTCCTCGGGTTATCTAATACATTCTTTTGAAGATATTAAGTCCAAAGTCAAACCAGTTTAACGTCAAAACTTTGCTTTGCCTGTCATTGCTCACTGACTTTAAATATATTATCTCCCACTGCTGGAAATGCAACTTCCGCATGCATGACCTTTGTCAAAGTAACATAACTGTATGCCATTTAAAAGTCTGTTGTGGAGTTGCATCACCGAGTGCTGTAACACTAGCAGTTCAAAATGTCATACCTTTTTGGTATGGCATATAAAACAAAATAGTCAGTGAAAGGGTTTGTATTTGCTTGTTTTTTGTCATCAAGCTGAGTGCCAAAAGCAGTTTAAAGTTACTTAAACTACAAAGAGAAAGTTGTTACAGTTTACTCAAAGGCTTCATAGCCCATAACATCAGCTCACAGTTTGCCTGAATTCATGATTTGTATGCTAAGTATGTTAAATTTGTTTCTGTTACTTTTTAAGCTTGACTATTATGTTTGCTATTGTAGCCGAAAACCTAACATTTGGGGACATATTTATTTATGGTCAATGCATTCAAAGAACTTTTATGATGTTAAAAAGCTACTGTCACCGTCAATTTTGACACTGAAAAGCAAGGAAACAGGTATTTTGCTACTGGCTAATTGTACATATTTTTAGTTTACCTTTCACAGTGCACAATTTTGGGACATGAGTATTTAAGAGAACAAGATCTACCACTGTTTGCAGCCTGCAATTTACTGCCCATTTCCCTGAAATTTAAGAAGAAAAAAAAGGATGCTCGATGTGTTATTGATAGTCTTCACTTTACATATATACAGGACAAAAATAACTGTTTATTGATGATGTGACACAGGACAGAAGCAGCTGAATGAATTCTGAGGTGTTTAGTGTCTGCTCCAATCCAGCTAAATGCAGTCAAATTGATTGGGCGGCATTTCATAATACAGATGGACAAGGACCCAAAACACACAGCCAAAGCAACCTAGGAGTTTATTAAATCAAAGAAGTGGAATATTCTTGAATGGTTAAGTCAGTCATCTGATCTTACCCCATTGAATATACATTCCACCTGTTGAAGACGAAACCTCCGACAGAAACGCCCCCAAACAACAAACAGCAAGTGAAAGCTGCTGCAGGTTGGTACATCTTGAGAAATAAAGAAAGCACGGAAGACAACAGTGGATGATCGCAGAATCATTTCCATGGTGAAGAGAAACCCCTTCACATCAGCAAACCAAGTGAACAACACTCTTCAGGAGGTAGGCATATTGATATCCAAGTTAACCATAAGGTGCATGTCACTCAGCATGAAGTTCAAGACTTCAGACTGTCATCGCAAAGCAAAGGGTTTTTAACCAAGTATTAGAAATGAACATTTTCTTTTCAGTTATTTAATTCGTCCAATTACTTTTGAGCCTCTGATGCTTTAGTTCCTCACATTTTTAGGTATTTTTTTGTTCAACCCACTGAATTAAAGCTAGGTCATTTACTCACAGTTTACCCATTCGGTGTGGTGAAGTACGGGACTTTTTGCAAAAGAGTAACTGTTTAACATTCTAATCTCTGATAAGACAACAAAATCTAAAATAGGTGCCAGTAAGATAAGCTTCCTTGAGCTGAACTATTTCTTCTAGGGACTTTTCAAATATGCTGTGTAAGAAACATGGTGAAGTTGAGCCATGTTGGGGATTTTGACTTTCCTATCCTCTGGTTATTTTGTTACACTTGTACAAGGTAGATGTGCGCGTCACAGAAAAAGGATACACAAACAAAACCTCCCCACATTCCTTTCACATGCCTTCCTTTCACAAGTGAGTGAGAGCAAGTCACTAATTAACTTGTCAGCAAAAATGAGGAAAACAAAGAACTACAGCTCAAAGGGCTTAAGTTGCATTAATTCATACAGTTCATACAATTTGAGTGCAGACTTAAGTCAAAGTTAAGTTTAGCAATTTGTTGTCATAATTAATCGTTTCCACCTCAGTCTTAATAAAAAGACAGACTATAGCCTACTTAAAGTATTTCAGATGTTAAATACAGCTTACAGTGAGCAACAATAGCACCCTTGTTCCTGACCACAAAAGCCTATTTTTTCTCTTTTTTGAGGCTTCATGTTTGGATTTTGGGTGTGGCTATATATATTTTTAGACAAAGGGGTAGATATGGGAAACAATAACCTAATGCCAGTGTGCTAGCTTGTTAACAAGGTTTAATTAACTGTGATTATAGATGTTCTAAATTTGGCTAGCAGCAATCTAACAAAATATGCTAAGTGGAAAAACCCAACAGCTGGCTGATACTTGCTCTTGACACTAACCTCAAGTGGCCACTAGAGGAACTGTAGTTTTGGTCATTTGGCTGAATTTCATTCAACCCCAGCAGTAGCATTCTACTAGTGCCACAAAAAAGTATTTTTGTCTTTAGATAGCAAGATGCTAATATTCACTGATAAACTACTAATCGTTTGCTTGCAGTTAAACGGCATTGCAAGCTGGCCTTATCAGCATTTTGCTCAGAATAGCTGGTAATGAGGTCAAGAGGCTTAAAGGATTCAAAATTGCCTTTTTGCCTAGCTTTAATATTGTTTAATAGCTGGTCGAAAGTAGTTAGACTTCATAAAACATTCAAGCCACATTCTTAGTTTTGAGGGAAGTTTTGATCTTACCGTTAAAAAAATCAACAAAGGCAGTGTAAGGACGTTGGATTTCCACTTCACCTGAGACACGAGGCCTAGTGACCAGTGACCTGTGACTGAGACTACATGACTGCCCGGCAACCACTGATTTCATGGAAAAGTATCCCTGGAACGGTTCCAAGTAGTTACTGGAGATTGGGGATTACCAAAATGGTGTCTGAGAGCAATCATGCAGGTCTATTGACCAGACAGTGACCGCATAGTCCAGTTGACGAGTGGCTGCAATTTTTTTTACGTTTTACAACCACTTGGTGGTAAGTTAGTGAATAATTGCATGACAAGATATCTGTTTTCACTGGGTTCCATGCAAACTACTGCGGCAGTGTATTAGCAACCACGAGCAATCGCAAGGACGTTTTTGGTCTAGCACCCTTTTTACGACCAATTTCACCTAGTGACTATTAACAACCTCCAGCAAGCTTTCACAACCCAATAGGCCTGTCTAACTGAGGCCTAATAAATGACTTGTTATAACAGTAAAAAAAACCCTCCAAATTGTTCAAAATCGAATTGCTTGTAGTAGGTTTCCCAGCAGATTCTCTGTCATTTTGTACAAAACTTACAAGACTGCTATTCTCTTCAGGTCTCCCTTGAATGAAATACGAGTTAAGCTGCTTGACTTATTATAGACCACTCCAGATCCAGCAGTGCTATAGGGTTTAAGCAGGAACAGGTAAGAAACAAAACAACAAAAATGCAAATGTTTATTTGCATTATTAATCATGCCTACCAGGAGGTGACTCATTTGGTTTCAAAAACTAATTCCAATTGTATAGAATATGACACATATTCACATAATACTGCTTTAAAAATGTACTTTACTGATATCTGGTTTCACTTGGAATTCATTCTTCAGGGAATCAGTCTGCACATGAGTCCAGCGCCAGCCAAGCTCATAGTTCAGGCTGCCAATGTTTAACTTTTTTTTTTTTTTTTTAAACTTTATTTCCTCCCATGTCAGGGCCAGCTGGAATTTTTTCTATTTCCTGCTCTGTTTCCAGTGTTTTAACAATGACACAAAGGATTACACAATCCTGCCCGACGGGAAATTCCGAGAGTCGGCCTACTTAAAGGAGTGATCACCAAGTAGCACTTGTCACACTCTCTCTGATCGCCTTCAGGTGTTACACCTTTTCAGCGTCAGACACAGAAAGGCAGAGTGAACGCTCTCAGTTGGCTCATCAACCATGGCAAGCAGGAAAACGTGTCTCATGGTAGCTCTGTGCTCCCTCGTCATTATCATCAACTTTTTTGACAGCGCACAATCAGGTATTTCATACTAGTTAATATTTTAATGCACTTTCACTAATATTGCCAGTAGTAAGTTAAAAGTGTGATTTATAGTGGATTCTTTGTGCGTGTGTGTGCTTACAGCGAGCTGCTGCCTGAGGTACTCCAATCGTCAGCCTCCTTGCAAACGGATTCTGGGTTACACCATTCAGAACATCAATAACGCCTGTGACATCAACGCCATCATGTAAGTTATAACGGTTTATATGGAAGTGTAGCATGATAAAAGCAGGTAGATTCATGAGGAAATAAGACATCTAACAAACTAAAACGCTAAGAAGTAGTCAAGTTGAAGTTTAAGCAAGTTGTGCATTTTTCTAGTTTTTGAGTAGTGTTTACTCTGTACAAAGATTTTAGATTATGGAAAAGTTTATATATCAAATGTATTATTATTACATAAAAAGAGAAATGCTCACATTTAAGAAGTTTAGGGAATGAATTAAGACTGCTCATAAATATCTGTTCAATCAGTTTATGTGGGCCAACTTAAGTAGTGGTATTCTCAAGGAAAGACTATAGATAGGAAACTTAACCAGTAATGTGATACACATGTACAAAAACCAGCAAGAGCTAATGCCAATCTTTCATCCTGGTGTCTGGTTATGAATTCTGTGTAACATATCTTATCTGCACATTTCACCTTGTGGTGAAAAGATAATGGCTGTGTGTGCTTGGCATTTGCGCTCTCTCGGACGGACTAAACCTTGTGTATCTAAATAGCAAAACAGCATTTAATCCGTGACTAAAAATCAATCACGATAAGTTCAGGACGCTCTGCAGTTAATAATCAAACTAACACACTGGAATGAAACTCCATCGAGAGAAACTGTATCTTGAGGGTAAATGACTGCTTTCATCCTCTTTCCCAACAGTTTTCATGCTCCGGGAAGGTTTGTGTGTGCCGATCCATCAAAGCCGTTGACCCAGAAAGTGATGAAGTGTTATGAGTAAGTATAAATGCCCCTGTGGTGTATTGTTTGTCTGTGCCTTATATTCACTCTCAGCTGCTCAGTGAGTCAAACTGATCTTATTTCATTGATTTTGTTTTTTGCAGTGAAACGAAGCGGAAGACCAACAAAGAAAATTCTAACAACAATGCATCTTAAACTCTCTTTAAGTGTTCTTATCTGCACTAATATTATCATAATAGTAAATCTACACATAAATATAATTTGTTGTGTGACCTTTCCTTTTATTTATTCTGTTTTATAAACAGGGAAGAGTAGTATTCTTAATACATGTGTGAGCTATAAGCTTTAGTGCTTCAACAACAAAAAAACTTGTGCTTTTTTTTTAAAGTAATGTAAAATATTATTATTTTGTTATATGTATTATTGTTTGATTTATTTTCTGAAGAAGATGAAATATAAAACCCTGTATTTTCAGAAAGTGTGAGATAATTATTGTATTTAATATTTGTCAGAGAATTTATTAAAAGAGTTATTTGATAAAAACACATGTCTGTCTGTATGGACTCCACAAACAACCACATGCTGTCAAATTTTTGTCCTTGTTCTACATCGGGTAAAAAAAAAAAAAAAAGAATTAATCACGCTGCAAAAGGATCCTAAATAAAAAGAAATTAGCTGACAGTGATTAGCAAACAGTGATAAATATGTACAATACCATATTTATAAGGTTACATCTCTGTTTAAAAGGTTTAAATCCTAGTGTTAAACATTGGAAAAAGAACATCAATGTTTTTTCCTGTTGTATAACTGGAATACAAATTAAAGATGTTCTTTATTTAATGTAATTATTCATAGAACAAAATATTCAGAATGGAAGGAATATGATCACAAATGAAGGGATATGTTTAAGTCTAGTTCATTCACATAGACTGTGAAGTCTGAAAAATTGAGCCACTGTAGAAGAGTTATAAACCTGCTTTCTTTCTGATGGCCAGCAAGGGGTGATGCCTTTTGTTGCATAGACAATGGGAAAATAGCCTTTTAGTTGCCTCACTCTATGATCTCAGTGAACACTTTTCTTATGACTATATCTTGTCAGTCACTAGTTTGTGTCTTACTATCCATATGATTTTAATTTAACAAACTTTGTTTCTTAGTAACTGTGGGGAGGCACTCATAGATGGACAAAATGTGTTACCTATTAGAGAAATAGTGGTTTAATTGGATAATTCCAATGTATCTGAGCTTGGTACATCTGTTGCAGGATGGTTTTATGGGTTATCTTAACTTTAACTACCTAACTCTTCAATAAACAAACCTGTGGGTGAACCACCTGTCTAATAACGCTGGCATAAGTAGAGGGTGCAAAGTTCACACAAGCCAAAGAACGACAGACATCTTAATGAGGAAGGCTGAAATAAAGTTTGAAAAGAACTGAAATTACTTTTACAGTGCATGAAATGTGATTTTCCATTGTTATGTATCAGCAGTGACTAAACAAGCTTAGTAATTAAACCAAGAGAGATATTATACTTTAGACTTGTTTAAAAGGCTTTGTTTGCATTTATTATACATATGTGTCCTTTATCTACGATAGATATAGTAAGATATTCTTATATATTCATTATGATTCTCAGTCATTTATTATGTAAGTTATATTCAGTTGACAATCATTGTCTCTTACTTCTTGCAAAACTTCTTTGTTTCAGTAATGAAAAAAGACGATGTATGATTGAATGAATTATGTGCAGCATTTTAATTGACCAAAATGCTGACTCTGTAATACTTTGATTAACAAGAAATTGCAGTGAAGTTATCATAGACATTTGTTTCATCTTTTCTTGCTTCACTGGTTCTGTTTAAAACCAACATTTCTGTAAGTAAGTAAAACTTCAAATATTTGCTGGAGAAACACTCAAAACTTTTAAAATAATGAAACATCAGAACACTGTAAACTATTATCATGGAATAAAAAAATAAAAAAATAAATGTATAACCTTTAAAAATGAGAAAAAAAAAATTGCTTTAATTCCCTCATGGCACAGTTGACACAGTGAGAAGTAACATCTTTCCTTCTGGATCTTCTCTGGTCTCCAGAGCCTGGCAAAGTTTCTCCCAGAACAGCTCGGTGTGCTCTCCAACTCGCGGCCAGCTCAGGTAGGTTTTCCTCTTTATCATCTTTCTCATGCGGTGGTAAGGAGACAACAGATAGCTGGGAATCTCCTCCATGAATACCAGGATTAGAACGTCTTTCTGCTCATCAAACAGACGGAAACTAAAGATAAGAGGGAGAAAAGGGATGCATAAGTACTCTCTTTAAAAGAGTAAAGTAATGAAGATAATACAAAAATAAATGAAATAAACATGTTTTAAGAGAATAAAATAAAACACCTGTGAACATGGCAGATTAAAGAGGAAATTAAAAGCTAGCAAAAAAAAAAAAATCAATGAAATTTTAAGCATGCCGGTGTAACATATACAGTGCTGCACAGATCAGAAAATCACATAGTGGAACACAGTAATGTCAAGTCCTCTTCTTTCAGCTGTTCCCTTTAGAGGTCACCACAGGGGATCATCTGCCTCCATCTCAACCTATCCTCTTCCGCCACATATAGTAGATGCAGTTAAGCACGTCCTGCTTCACATCCATGAACCTCCTATGTGACCTCCTAAGCCATCTTAACCTTGCCTCTCAAACTTTGTCTCCAAACAGGTCAACCTGAGCTGTCTCTCTGATATTCTCATTTCTAATTCTGTAACTCCCAATAAAAAGTGGAGTAATTTTGTTAGGCTGGCCACTCATGGGAAGTTTAATTGCTGTTCCAAGTTTTGTGGATAATGGCTCTCACCATGGTTCGCTGAAGTCCCAAAGTCTTTATAACCCCTTCCAGACTGACAGACGTCAATGACTTTCTTATCTTTCTTGAGCTTCTTTGGATCTTTGCATGCTGAATTGCTGTTTGAGATGTTTTACCTTGTCAGGCAGGTTCTGTTTAAGTAAATTATTGATTTAACAGGTCTGGGAGTATCAGGCCTGGGTATGGTTAGTGAATTTGAACTCAACTTTGAACTCAACCACGTAGGTTTGAAAGCTTTTTTCCCCCTTGATAAATTAAATCATCTTTTAAAAAATAATTTTTTTATTTGCTTTGGTTACATTTGTCCAATATTAAATGTTGTTTGATAATCTGAAACATGTAAGCGTAACAAATATGCAAAAAAACAAAACAAAAAAAAAAGTAGAAGAAAAAAGAAATCAGTAAAGGGGCAGATGCTTTTTCATGGCACTGTATTTGGAGTAACTTTGGTTGTGCCATTGTCACTGTTGACATTAGCATAAAAGCACTGTTAACACCTTTCAATTTCAATTTTATATTTTAATGTTATTGCTACAGTCTTGTGGTGCGCCAACAGGTTACCTGGCTGCCTGGATCTCTCTGGAGCACCATTCACTCTCGAGGTATTTGCGACTGATCACACAAATGGTCTTCCTGCTTCCATAAATAGCATCTGTAATGTTATCTATGATGGGTCTCCCTAATGAGGAGAAGAAAAATAACACAGCCAGTAATAAAACCATGAGGTTTGTATCCTCAGCTTTTTAGTAAAGTAGTATAGTGACACCCTCTGGAGTACATATGAAAGTGCACATTTGACTGCAAAAGCTTCTAACACCATGCCCTCATTGTCTCCAGATAATTGTTAGATAGTCTCTCTTTTGATTTATATAATTGCACTAACTGCCACTTCAAATATAACTGCATAAGTCAAATGATGTTACATTTTTCTGAAAACATTCTAGAAAATGTCCTGAATCTAATAATTTAGTTGGGATTAAACAGAGATACCGACAAACACACAATTTTAAGAGACATCCCACTTGTCAAGCCATTAATATTTAACTTTAATTCAAACTTGCATCTCACCTGGTTCAAAGTCTCGATGGTGTAGGCACAGTCTCCAGCCCTGTTCTCCTTCCAGTTTTGGTAAGAGCTTGTCAATGACCCAAGGCTCATCGTGGGTGTTGTAGGAGATAAAGGCGTCGTACTGATGAGGAGTTTTCTTGTTTTTGTGCTTTCTATCAAAGAGCCAAGCTATGAACAGGTAATAGGCATAGACCAGCTGCAACCCCATGAAATGGTAAGTGAAGGACACCACCATCAAGCATAGGATTGCACACGTGGTGAGAACAAAGCAAATAAAGTCAGTGTTATCTGGGCAGGAGCTGGTGTCCAAGTCCAACAGCTTCTTACTTTTGAATTCTTGTGGATAGTTGCACGTAAAGTTATATGCATCATAAACCTGAGTTTTGTTGTTATTTATTGCCCACGAGAGAAACCAGCTGTTATCACAGTTGCAGGTGAATCCATTGCCCTGAAGGTCCAGATAAGTCAGAGCTCGTAGGGATTGTATATCTTCTTCGCGGATAACTGAATATAAATTCTGTCTTGCCTGTAGAAACTCCAGCTTTGTGAGGCTGGCATTTTTAAGGAACTCTAGAGAGTAAAGAGCTGTCCTGGATATATAAAGGCTTTTAAGGTTTGGAATTGGGAAGAACAGATCTGGAGGGAGTTCTTTAAGTTCATTTGAAGAAAGTTCAAGTAATTGCAGCTGTGGCGTGTAAACAAAGGTGTCTTTGTCCAGAGACGCAATACGGATATTCCTGGCTTTGAAACTCAAAAGACTGGTCAAACCTTGCAAAAAGTTCCCAGGCAGATAACTATGCAACCTGTGGTGTTGTGAAAAAACAAGCAGTTCCTCTAGATGGGACAGCTGAGAAAATGGAGGATCCGGCAAATTTCTACTTTTCTTGTAATTGATGTGATTTTCACTCAAATCAAGTCTTCTTAAATTAATCAGAGGACTGAAAACATCTTTGTTTAGTTCATCTTGTGAAATATCATTGTTTTGTAGATTAATTTGGGTCAGATTTGTCAGTCCACTGAAACTCTTACTTTCAAGTACTTTTATTTTGTTTTGGTGTAATGACAGGTTCTGGAGGGAGTGCAAGCCTTTAAATGCATCCCTTTTGATAGCAGTGAGTTTGTTTCCATTCAAATGTAGCTGTGTGAGGTTTGGCAAATGTTCTTTGAAAGCACTGTTCAATTTAGTTATTTGGTTTGTCTGTAATTTTAGAGTTTGTAATCCTTTTAAATCCTTGAAAAGACATGGTTTCAGAGCTGTGATTGAATTCTGATAAAGATAAAGCTTTCTGAGCTTTGTCTGATTGGTGAAATCATGGCAGTCCAGTGTGCTGATGTTATTGGTGCTGAGATCCAGCTCTGAAAGAGTTGGTAGATTCCTTGTTGCAGTTGGAACCAGTGGAAGCCTGTTTTTACTCAGCGTTAAAATCCTTAAGTTTTTAAGGGATCTGAAAGCATCATCATGGATGTATTTTATTTTGTTGTCTGTCAAAACTAACTCAGTTACATTAATACACAACTTAAACAAGTATGCATTAACAAAGCTGAGCTTATTGCTTCGAAGCTGCAGAGTCCTCATTGTTGGGATGGTGCAGGAAATGTTGATCAGTGTGGTCAGGTTATGTGTCATTGCATTCATTCTCAGAATAGTTAATGATGAGTTCACTGACTCTAACAACCTTTCCATGTCCCCAAGACCCAAATGAAGCTCACTAATGTCAAGAGTAGTAACACGACTAAGAAATGTCTTGTTTTGCACGTCCCATATCATCTGTTTCTTTTTGGCTGGGCTCCCAATTTTAAACCAGGTGAGATTTGGAAAAACATCGGCAGTGATCCTGAAGACTGCGAGGGGATTTTTCGACAAATCAAGGTACTGAAGTTCTAATGATTTGTTTGTCAGTTCAAATGACTGAAAAGTGGTTAAATCATTGTTGCTTATTACCAGCTCCCGTAGATGTGGCAGATGTTGCAATATCAATTGAACTTTTGTAATGTGTTGCAGGTTGTTATGAGAAATGTCCAGAAGTTGTAAACTCGTCATGGACTTAAAAGATGTGGATGCCATTTGTTTAATGCGATTTTGATTAATTCTTAGCTCAATGAGGCAACTCAAGCCATCAAAAACATTTTCTCCCAGTGTAACAAGTTTGTTATTATTTAGATTTAATGTCTCAAGAGAACTTAGACTGGCAAACGCACCGCTTTCTATCTGTAAAATGTTGTTGCTATTAAGGTCTAACTTAGTCAAATTTAGTAGATCTTTGAAGTCTGATGCATGTATTGTTGAAATTCTGTTAGAAGTTAAATCGAGGCCTGTCACAGTTGAGGGAATATCTTCAGGAACAGCTCTGAGTTTACTTCCGACACATATGGCTGTACTGTAGCTGATTCTGCAAGTCTTCAGGGAAAATCCATCAACCGGCGCAATGAAATTGATGATGCACAGCATGTAAAAAATAATCCGCGATTTGCAACATTTTGTTCCTCTTTCTAATTTGGTTTGTTCCTCTTCCAATCCAGAATCCATTATTAATCTTTGTAACAAACAGGAAAGCTCAACACAGACAACCAGAAAACAAACTATAGTCCACTGTCCATAGTCCACTGAATTTAACTGCCACAGACAATCCTGGGAAGCCAAAAACAAAAAACATAAAGAAACAAAAATTAAGGAATCAACAAGAAAACTAATTGCAAAGAGTCAAAAATATCTTATTCATCTTACAACCAATACAAAAATGCATCAAGACCTCTTTATTCCAAATTTATGACATGCGCTGTGTCACATTAGGATGGAACTATCCAGAAATCTTTGTGTTGTACTTGACACTTTCCACCAACTTCTGTTATTTCTTTCCTTTTACTAGTTTAATATTTAAAAAAAAATAGTGAAAGTAGCCAGGAGAAGATTTGGAGAAGTTTAGACATCTTCAAAATATGGTGTGTATGCAGGCTTTAAGTGTTTAATGGAGTAAGATGTATCTTGATTTTATGACAAATACAGTGGCTTGCAAAAGAATTCGGCCCCCTTGAACTTTTCCACATTTTGTCACATTACAGCCACAAACATGAATCAATTTTATTGGAATTCCATGTGAAAGACCAACACAAAGTGGTGTACACGTGAGATTCCAAACATTTTTTTTTTTTTACAAATAAATAACTGAAAAGTGGGGTGTGCATAATTATTCAGCCCCCTGATTCAATACTTTGTAGAACCACCTTTTGCTGCAATTACAGCTGCCAGTCTTTTGGGGTATGTTTCTAGCAGCTTTGCACATCTAGAGACTGAAATCTTTGCCCATTCTTCTTTGTAAAACAGCTCCAGCTCAGTCAGATTAGCTGGACAGCGTTTGTGAACAGCAGTTTTCAGATCTTGCCACAGATTCTCGATTGGATTTAGATCTGGACTTTGACTGGGCCATTCTAACACATGGATATGTTTTGTTTTAAACCAGGGCTGCCCAATCCCAGTACTCGAGAGCTACTATCCTGCAGCTTTTAGATGCATCCCTACTCCAACACAGCTGAATCAAATGGTTTGATTACCTCTTCAGCATGCCATTGTGTTTGGCAAAGGCCTGACAACAAGCCATTCATTTGATTCGGGTGTGTGGGAACAAGGATGCATCTAAAAGCTGCAGGATAGTAGCTCTCGAGGACCGGGATTAGGCACCCCTGTTTTAAACCATTTCATCATTGCCCTGACCTGTCTGGTGTGTTCTTTGGACTTCATGGTGTTGTTGTTCCCAACATTCTCTTAGACAACTTCTGAGATCATCACAGAGCAGCTGTATTTGTACTGACATTAGATTACACACAGGTGCACTCAATTTAGTCATTAGCACTCATCAGGCAATGTCTATGGGCAACTGACTGCACTCAGACCAAAGGGGGCTGAATAATTACGCACACCCCACTTTTCAGTTATTTATTTGTAAAAAATGTTTGGAATCATGTATGATTTTTGTTCCACTTCTCACGTGTACACCACTTTGTGTTGGTCTTTCACGTGGAATTCCAATAAAATTGATTTATGTTTGTGGCTGTAATGTGACAAAATGTGGGAAAGTTTAAGGGGGCCGAATACTTTTGCAAGCCACTGTATCTTATGATGCAGTGTGCAGTCTTGAGTCACTCCTCAGTTCTTTATATTTAACCAGAAAAATGGAACTAGGTGCACCTAATTATAGAACGTTGATGTTTGGTCACACCACATTTATACTTCAACACAGGCCAAACTCTTTTAGGCAAGCTTTTTTATAACTTATGTAAGTAGCCTTCAGAAACAATTTTGAGGCTCTGGAAAGGCCAGTGCATGACTGTACTGTTCCACTCTGTGTTTTTTTCTATTCTGCTTTACTGCTTTACTCCACTGGCAGTGGATTTTGGATCACTGTCATGCTGAAAAATGAAATGTTGCAAATAAAATGTTTCTGTATGGTACTACAGGACGGATCAAATTCTTGAGGTACCCAAATCATAACAGAACCTTTACTCTGTTTTACAGATGGCTGTAGACACTCATTGTTGTATCTCTCCTGACCTCCTCTGTACATACTGACAATGTGAACTACATTTTTTAAATCTGTAGTCATCATTTCATAAGGCCTGTAGCAACTGATTTTCAGTCCAGTTCTTCAGTTCTTGTTTAATTTGTCAGCCAGTCTCACGCTTTCTCTTCCTCAAGAATTGGTTCTTCACATCAACCCTTTTTTCGGTTTCTTACAGACATGACTTTTAGATACTGTTCATAGGCTGTACATAGTTTTACTAACTTTTTAAAGACATGCTGCACAGCTGAGATGTGTCAAGTATTCAGCTAGTAGCTCTTTGGGAGTCTGCTTACTGGTGCAAAAATACCATTTGTGCCACTCAAACTGTTTTCCTTGATTCAACTAAAAAAATGGGAACAAACTGTGTTTTTTGGTAACAGCTAGTAACAGAGAACCAATTTAAAATGAGTCCTTTGCTCAGTTGTCTGTTTTGTGCAGACAGAGCCAGGTGCCTTTTTCTTCCTTGAATGAGTCATAGGTCAGTGTTAAGTGAGTTAACCATAAAACAGAAGCAAAAAAAAAAAAGTTGGTTACAAAGACTGGGAGGAAAATTAGTAAAAAAAAAAGCTGTTAATGTCCAAAGAAGAACATTTAAAGACCTTCAGAAAGCACAAAAAACTGCTGCTCAAAACCATTTAAAAATGAAATTACAAGGTCTTTGTCCTTAAAAGCACCATAATAAAGAAACGAGGCGTGGGTAAGACTTTGTTGCCAATTTTTTGCAAACGATTTTGACAAATATTACTCATTCTGAGACTATTACCAGTCCCTCCTATTTTCATTGCACCTTCCAGTTTTATTAAAAGAGAAATACATTTTACGGCACAAGTAAAATGTATGACAACCCTAGTTGTCATACATTTGTAGTTTAATTCAGATTTGGACCCACACAGAGGCATGAAGAACAAATGAAATCTTGAAAAAACTTACTGAAGTTAAATGAAGATTTGTTGAAAAAAAAGACTGTGGTAGATAATCCAATCCAACATTCAATCCAAGAGGCAAAGTGACCAAGGAATGAGACATGAAGCACGAAGTGCTGAAATGTTGTAGGAAAATAGAAAGGCAGGAGAACAGCTTCGTAAAGAGGGTGGGCTGACAAGTGACAGGGCTATAAATACACAAAGAGCTGAACCAATGGGCTATGAAGGCAAAACAGGAAACACCTTTAAATGTAATCGTTTTAAATAAAGAGGAAAACTATCCCCTCTGTGACTAATCCAGCTACTAAAAGGAAATCTGTTAGTTTTACATCAAGAGCCACATTTATCATGTGCGGTTTCATAATAATAAAAAATCCTAAGCTTGATCAATGAGCACATTAAAACCAGTGAAGTCAGTGTATCCATGTCCTTTAATTCAACTCTGTATACAGGAAGTGGAACTGTGGTCAGGCCCTTTCTCTCAGTCTCCGTCTTTTAGGTGCATATTAAACAAAATACCTGTGTGTGGCAAAAAAGCAGCACTGCGTGATCGAAAAACGTTTTCTACTTACTTAGATAAATGTTATGCTGACATGGAAATGGAGCTTAAAGAGACATTTGAGAGTTTGGAATATATTTCCACGACTGCTGACATTTCGACCAGCCATAACAAAAGTTTTCTCAGAATGACGCCACACTGGATTGATCCTTCTACTTTTGTACGAGGACATGCAGCGCTAGCATGTAAAAGAGTTCGAGGGAGACACACATATGATGTCATCGACAATGAAATCGAGCAAGTACATTCGGCTTATGGTCGGACTGAACTCTAAAGTGACAGCCACTGTGACAGACAATGGGTTCAATTTTATCAAAGCTTTTAGAATGTTCCAAAAATCAGACTCTGATGAGGAATCGGAAGAAGATGAAGGGGTGACATTTACTGATGTTGAGTAGACCCTCTCCACAGAATCTGAAGGACAGTTTTCTCTCCCTCCACACTTAAGATGTGCATCACACACACTGAACTTAATTGTTCATGATGTTGAGAAATGGCTTCAAGCAAATGAGGCAAAATTCATCTACCGAAGTGCAACTTCAAAGTGTTCTGCAATGTGGACAAAAGCAAACCGTTCTTCTGTTGCTTCAGAGTTGGTAGATAATTTTTTCAAGAAAAAACTCATAGTACCTGTTTCAACACGATGAAATTCGTTTCACAACACTGTCCAGGATCACTGACATTCCCCTTGCTTAAATAAATACTGTCTTCACTGATCGGGAGTATCTGTTCCTAAAGGAGTATTGTATCGTGTTGAAGCCACTCACTGTTGCACTAGACATATTGCAAGGAGAAGAGAACTGCTATTTTGGAATCCTTCTTCCAACTCTGGAGATTCTAATGTCCAGGACACTGGCACTGCAGGACGAGCTTAAGCTGACAGCATCCCTCCCTGATATCATTGTTAAGGTAATCTATATATAGCCTTACCCTAAAATAAATTTTTGTTTTATTTATCATGCTCTTATGTGAAGTGTCTGATGTATTTTTTTCTCATAGGCGATCAAGGTGCGCTTTTCCTCAATGATGGACAATAAAGAAGCTCTCCTGGCTGCAGTCACTTTGCTTAAATTTAAGTTACGCTGGATCAGAGAAGAAGAGAAAAAAGACATGGTTAGGGCAATGCTTACTACAGAGTGCCGTGGGTTGTCTCTTGAAGACCAACAACCTGCTCAAGATCACAAGAACCCTGCTAACTCCACTGATGACTTTTTTTCATTTGAGGAGGACGACTGTACCTACTCTGCTGAAACAGAGGTGATGGAATATTTGAAATCTGCTGGGTCTGAGCTGGGTGTTCTTAGCCAGGTACAACACAGCCACACCATCAAGCGCACCAGTCGAAAGGCTTTTTAGCCTCGGCAATCTTGTGCTTACACCCAGAAGGAACAGACTGTCAAGTGAACGCTTTGAGAGACTTACATTAATGAGATACAACAACTTTTTCAAAAACAACACAGCTAAGTAGTACAAAAAATGTTTTGGAAAACATGAGTGCATACAGCATGCAGGAAATATGGTGCTCATTGGTTTGAGGAAGTTTCAGAGGAATTCTGTTTGTTAACCAAAGTTCAGAGTTAACTTCACTTCGTTGAATCACATGACATGATTACATACATTATGTATGAATATGTTACTCATTGCTTTGAAAATGTAAAATTTTAATGTTTACTGCGTGAAATATGTCATGTATAACATTTCTTAAGTTAAGCTTTTTTGTTATTCAGATATGTTGCAGAAAAATATATTTGTTATTCTGGAATTGTGTTTCTTAGTTAAAGAAAGTTACATTCCTTACTAAAAAATTTAATTATTAAAGAATGTTTTGTTTTTATAGAGTGTAATAAAGATGATTCAGGAAGCAAAAAGGCTAAACTATTTCATGTTGACTTGTATTTTTTTTAAAAATTATTTATTATTTAGAGAGTTTAATTTCTATTGTTTGTCCACTCAAGGTTTATGGGGAAGTATTTAGTTAAATTACTTATTGAGTAATTAAGTTACTTTTCAGACACAGTAATTAGATAAGTATTTTAAATACAATATTGATTAAGTAATTAGTAATAGTAATTAATTACTTTTTTAAAGTAACTTACCCAACACTGCATCTTATGCCATCAGCTTGTCCTAGGTCACGGTTTCCTTCCACATATAGCTTTGCAAAAATTGCATAAAAAGCGCTTGCAGCAACAAAAACATAATATTCCAGAAACATACTTTGCCGATCCGATCAGCTGTTCGTAACACTTCCCACATTGAAAAAGATGTCAGCACGAATGATCGCATGTCTGCCATTCCCTGCCCGAAAACGGAAGTGACGTCATTTTCGCGGAAAATGTAGTTTTTTACTTATAGGCCTTAAAAGCCTATACTGGTGTTTTTATAAGTCATGTTTGACTTTATGCTTTTCTGAATAGTTTCTGGGATGCTTAGAACTCAAATTGCACTGCTGGAAATAGTTTATTTATTTTGATGCACATGCTGTTTTGTTTGCAAATTTGCATCATAGGATTGTTTTTCGTTTTTCCTGCAGTATATAAAAATTGCTCTATCTCAAAATTAAAACTATGAAGACACTCAAAATAAATTTCCTGTTGTTGTAAACTATTTTTTGCAACTTTTTTGTATTTAAAGTTTTAAGGGATGAGCCTCTTAAATTTCTCCAATTAGAAATATATGTAAAAAAAACAAAAACGATTTTCAATTTTTTTGTAGTTTATTGCACTTTTTTTTGCAATTAATGTAGTTACTATGGACTTAATGCAGACATATTAGTATAATATTGGCTATAACAGTTGTATTGATGTATAGCAACTTGAAATGCTCCCAAAAATGGCACTACAACATGTAAAAATATAAAGTAAGCTCTGGCGGACTTGGTTCTATGGTAGGTCTTAAAGGGTTAAAGGATATTTGAAGTTTATTTTAACCTGGTACATTTCTGACTAACATGTCTGTGGAGGGGGTGTGGTCTCTGGCTCCACTGCAGTGGAGGGTGGTATAGCGGGCTCAAGGGGCAGTGCTAGTCTGGCTGGCAGGACAGCTGCTGCCACTCAGTAATCAGGTTCTTCCATCTTTTCAGTGACGCTGGGACATAAGGAGAGAGACAAGTGTGGAGTGCAGAAGCAGCTGGAAAGCTGACTGCCCCGATGTCAAAACGACAAAAGAGAACATTGTTGTGTAAAAAAATCTACTGTCCTTTATGGCTTATGTTAATGCTGCACTTACCACCTCTGATGTAGAAATCCAGGAAAATGGTGCAGTTTTCCAATACACAAATTCTTCATTATGTGGATTCCTTGTCCTTGGATCCTTGTCCTGTTAGCTGTTGGACGCATTTGACTCTGGAATAATTTGGTACATTCCTTTTGCTGTTCCAGTATGTTTGAGTTATACAATATGATAGTATCTTCACTAAAGTGAAGATTAAAAGTGGGATTCTGTCATAGCCTCATATCTGGCAAAAATGGAGACAGCCTGTTCATATGACCTAAAGAACAACAGGCACATTAACCCTTTAAGACCTACCATAGAACCAAGTCCGCCAGAGCTTATATTATATTTTTACATGCTGTGGAGCCATTTTTGGGAGCATTTCAAGTTGCTATACATCAATACAACCATTATAGCCCAGATTTTAATAATATGTATTCATTAAGTGCATAGTAATTACATAAATTGCAAAAAAGTGCAATAAACTACAAAAAAATTGAAAATCGTTTTTGATTTTTTAACATATATTTGTAGTTAGAGAAATTTAAGAGGCTTATCCCTCAAAACTGTAAATACAAAAAAGTTGCACAAAATAGTTTCCCACCACAGGAAATTTATTTTGAGTGTCTTCATAGTTTTATTTTTGAAATACACCAATTTTTATACACTGCAGGAAAAACGAAAATAAATATTATACTGCAAATTTGCAAAAAAGCAGCATATGCATCAAAATAAACTATTTCCAGCAGTGCAATATGAGTCCTAAGCATCCCAGAAACGACACAGAAAGTCATAAAGTCAAAGATAACTTTTAAAAAGACCAGTATAGGCCCTGAGGCCCTGATCGCAAAAAAGACTACATTTCCGCGAAAATGACGTCACTTCCGGTTTCGGGCAGGTAATGGCGGAAATGCAAAAGTTCGCGCTGACGTCTATTCCAACGTAGGAAGTGTTATGAACAGCTGATCGGATCGGTAAAGCGTGTTTCTGGAATATTATGTTTTTGTTCCTGCAAGCGGTTTTTATGCAGTTTTTGCAAAGCTTTATGTGGAAGGAAACCGTGACCTAGGACAAGCTGATGGCATAAGATGTAAGTACAACTCCTCCGGTTTCATATGCAAAAAATTTTTTTGCGCTAGCTTACGTGGTTGCAGTGCTACTGGGATTTAAAAATAGTTACGCAAAACAGAGCGTTCCCGCTCCGATCGGCTCTAAAGGGTTAATGGAGGAATGCACCAGATTGAAATAAGCTGGAATTACATTTACAGTTTTGGACAATCTTTCATATCCCTTGTTTGTCCATAAAAACACTAACAGCATGCAGACATTTCATGAGCATTCAGGATTATAACTCTCAAGCTACAAAGTTGCCATTATGTCATTATATTTCATGCTTTTTTAATGGCCGTGTTTGGATATACTATGCCTATACTATTTATTTGATCTGTGCTAGGAATTTTATAAATATTCTTATGTAAGTGCTGAGAACGAAACTGGCCTGTGAAAAAATTATTTTAAACTAAGTCACAAAGTGACAAATATGCTCCAATTTCTCAGAAAGGGGCCAAATTCTGTGAAACTGTGTGTATTTTTATCTCTAAAGGGGGAACTAAACTAGACGCTGCAGTTTTCTGTTGCTATTTATACATTTTGTGTCATGAAATGTCTGTTGTCCATAATACTATGACAACAATGCAAAAAAAAGAAAATCATGAAGGTGTGATAATGTAATTAATATTGTAAATCGTAAATAATTTCTTATGCAAAACTAGTTAAAACAATTGTTTATATAAAATATTTATTGGACAGCACATGACTTTTACAAAACACTTTCTGAAAAAAATTTCAGCAACACCCGTAGGAAAAAAAAAAAAAAGTAAAGTTATATTTGAAAGAAGAAGAAGAGGAAGAAGGTACATCCTTTTTCAGTTCTAATGTTTCTAATATATCAGGACATAACAAAATGTTATGGCCTCAGCTGAACTTATTCCAATGTGTCATTATTTACTTAACAAAACTGAAGCCAAAATGGAGGAGAAGTGTGTTAAAAAGTATACCCCATGATTCAAAAGCTTGTAGAATCAGCTTTAAGAGTAATAGCTTGAGGTAATACGTTTCTGTTTGAGTTTATCAGTCTCTCACAATATTGTAGAGTAACTTTTACCGTCTCTTCTCGACAACCTTACAGCCCAGGTCACTGAGGTTTGAAAACAGCATTCACAAAGTCCTGCATTAAAGTTGGATTGCGGTTTAGATCATTGCAATAATTTGCTATAATCTGTTGTAGAGTTGCTGCTGTGCTTGGGATCCTTGTCCGGTTGCTTTAGCTGTTGGACAGATGGCCTCACATTTGACTCTAGAATACTTAGAGTCAAATCTGAGTCCTTACTTACAGGTAGAGATGGCACGATACCACTTTTTTATGTCCGATACCGATATCATAAATTTGGATATCTGCCGATACCGATATGAATCCGATATAGTGTGTTTTTTAATCAATAAAACAGTTTTTTAAATATCTTGCTGCATTTTGTATAAGTTCATACTCAAGTTTAAAACAACAACTACACTAAAGCTATTCTGTTATACCTGTATGCAAAAAAAAAAAAATTTCATAGTTCAGCAATACTGATCAATCTAATAAACTTAAACCTACACCATCCTCCCTATTCTGGTATTTTAAAGAGTACTTAGCATAAATATTAAGCAACCTAACTAATAGGGTTCCAACTCCCAGCAACAACAAAAATAAATAAATAAAAAATAGGGAACCACCCCTCACGCTCCACCTCATGATGCTTAATCGACGTAATCAACCTTAATTTGATGCAGTGTGAAAAAAAATGCACAGAAATCAATTATTTTTCAAGAAATATTAAATAGATTCAACATCTTTCTTCAACAAAATTGCAGACTGCACAGATGGTACCTTCCCAAAGGAAAAAGTACTATAGCTTACTAGGGTGTATATATATATTAGACTTAATAGTCACTATATACAGTAATTGACTTCTATTCATTTTACATCAAATTAAAACTTTGGGTGTCAGATACTTATTTATTAAAAGCTAGACATTTTAAATGAGAATAAGAAAGAAAAGTATGTCTTTGTGTCCCCTTTTCCCTGTTAATGCCCTATCGGCCCCCCTGGCTAAACTTTGCTAGATCCGCCCCTGCACAGTTACCAGCGTCAGCTACATAGAAAAAGATCCTCGAGTAGAAAGTAATATTAAATACATTCTAACAACAGCTGATCAAGCTTAAACGTGCTGCTGTTGTTCAGCCGCTGGTTTCCTCTTTCTGGTGCAAAGTGGGCCAAAAGCAAACTAGAGACACGGACTCGCGACAGAAAAGCCGATCAGCTGATCGTTAAGCAGTTTCACGATTGAAGTAGCAGCGAGAAGAGGCAGTCGCTCCATATATCGTTTGTTAAGCTTAACGCAGGAATACTTTACAAACATTCAGAGATGGACTTACACACTTGCTTTACTTCTCTCGGGGATAACTTTGTCGGAGATGAAATGCCGGGTTGCTAGCGAAGCTCCACATGCTATCCAGACCACCGACAGGTCCCGCATGCCACAGCTGCTCTATCACGTGATGCATACTGCTCCAAGTGCTAACGTTCTGAGGTGAGTTACGGCGTGTTGCAAGTTTTGTGAGGTGCTTTCGTGATATTTAATGGATCGGATTACATTTTTTATTTTTCTCCGATATCCGATCCAGTAATTTAGGTCAGTATCGGACCGATACCGATACGTAATATCGGATCGGTCCATCTCTACTTACAGGTATACATTATTTTTGCTGTTCCTGTATGTTTATATCATACAATATTCTAGTATCTTTTTAAGACTAAAGTGAAGATTAAAAGTGTGATTCTGTAATAGCCCAATCAACCGCAAACTACAATGAATTCATCAAAGACAGAATATCGTTTTATTTGTTGTTTCTTCCATTTTTCTATTTCAAACAAAATGTAAACAGTTTGTGCAGAAACAATAAACACATTAAGATTACAGAAATATCTGAACATGGTAACTCACTATCATGAAATAATTACAAACAAATTTACAATAAAATCATGGCCTGGTAATCCGGTTGTTCAGTGATGACGTGACGAATCCTACTTCCGGGTCTAAAGTAGTCTGCGTTTAATATGGCTTTTGTGTTGTTAACATGTTTAATGTTATGTATTTTCTTCTATTTGATCTCAAAAAGCTCCTAAAACAGTCAGTGATCACTGTTGACCTCCCTCGGCTTTTATTACCGTTAATCATTTATTTAAGCTCAGTTTTTAAAACCTTAGTATGTAACTACAGCCCAGCCCATGCAGCAGTATATGAATGACTAACCTCGTATTGTGGATGGATTATCTCAGTTGTTCTCCTGGCTGAAGTTTGGTCCTTTTACAGCATCCTGCCATGCGATTACATTTGTTTCTGACCACCGAGAACACTCACGTTAACTTTTATCGAGTGGAAAAAAAGTTAGCTTGTTTATATTATGCTAACATAGCTGTGTCGCTAGCGGTCACGTAGCACATCATTATATACCAGCTAGCCCAACTTCAGTAACCCTACAAATGTCACTGCTGTTTAGTTTTCTGTCTTCATTTATGCTGGAAGTGATAGCAGAGCTGTACGTTTTAATTTGTTTCCAAAACCCCGCAGTCAGGACATGCTATATTGTATTTAGATAGAAGCTAGCGAGCTAACTCCCTGCTAACTTCTAACTCTGTTAAATGTCATAAATTCCGTTTTCATGGATGCCTGGATGTTAAACTCAATTGTTACACCTGGTAGAGCAGAACGCTGATCATTTTATTAAAGATGAAAGACTTTAGACAGTTTTTCAACTCTCAGTAATGCCACAGTGATATATGGACCTGCAGCGGAGTTTAGACCCAGACACGGCTAGTGACGTCAGACTGAACAACCGGATAGCACACTGAGGCTGACTTTTGACCTTTTTTTCAAGGCACATTAAATGTGCATCTGTTATTATCAGATGTGAAATGGCAGAGCTCAGACACTCAAAAACTTACGGTAACTAAGTAACTTGGATTGTATTCAAGCTGGTCAACTGATTTTCAAACACTTCAAGTGACATTCAATTTCTGTTAAACAACAGGAAAACTGATTGGAAAGAAAAAAAACCCCAAAATTGAGCGCTGTGAAAATGTTCAACAAGGTGTATACTTCAAATAAACGTATTGCGCCTTTGGTATTGAAGCAAATGAATCTCAAAAACTATGAATTACACTTGTTGCTAAACAATTACTTTATATTTCCTTTTCATCATGGCGTGTTTGACACAGTGAGAAGTAACAGCTCCGCTTCTGGATTTTCACTGGTCTCTAGAGCCTGCCGGAGTTTTTCCCAGAACAACTCTGTGTTCTCTGCAGCTCGTGGCCAGCTCAGGTAGGTTTTCTTCTTCAACATCTTCCTCA
Organism: Astatotilapia calliptera; assembly: GCF_964374335.1. Taxonomy (NCBI): domain Eukaryota; kingdom Metazoa; phylum Chordata; class Actinopteri; order Cichliformes; family Cichlidae; genus Astatotilapia; species Astatotilapia calliptera. The sequence continues at coordinate 25,915,424 of NC_137430.1, forward strand.
TGCGGTGGTAGGGAGACAGCAGATAGCTGGGAATGTCCTCCAGAAACACCAGGATAAGTATGTCCTTCTGCTCATCAAACAGACGAAAACTAAAGATGGAGAAAAAGAAACTCAAGTGCTTTATGTCTTGAATTCCTGAAGTCATTGTAAGACAAAGACACAAAACTGATTCGAAAGAATAAAATAAAACAAATAATAACACATTAAGGAGGAGAATAAAAGCTGGAAAAAAATTTTTTAAGAAGTTTTATGCATGCCAGTTTGAAAGGTTCAGGTTAAATGCCACTAAACAGGTTAATTGCAATACTTGCTTTTTCAAATATTATTCAGTTCTGACTAGCAAGGCAAATGTCTTGGGTAATCCTCAGAGTATGGAGGATTAACTGCAGAGGTAACGTGTCAGCTGTAGATATGACAAAAGACATTCTGGCGTGTGCAGCAGTTTGCTGGAGTTTATACTTTTGGTGTAGGATTATTTTCCTTGGAAAAACTGCTGTAGTGGGTAACGTTGAATTGTTGTTAATTTTATCAAGTTCCATATAGTGGTAAAAACTACTATCAATGTTTTTTTTAAATTGAAAGGTAAATAACTAGGTAAAACAATAAGGATTCTAGAAAACCTGCAATCACATAAATGGGGAAGTGAACCGTAATATGTGTCATGTTTAGTGCCGTGGGACAGGCGGGACCCAAACGCAGGACTGACAGAAATAGAGGGATGAACTCAAAGAGGCAACTTTTATTGCGCTGAAGCAGAAAACAAACAAAACCTGGAACTCACGAAAACAAAATCTAAACTGGAAGGCAAAGAACTAAAAGACTAGAAAACAGGGAGCTAGCTATTACCAGGGATGTGAAAAAACACAGAAAAAGTCACAGCACATGGGACAACATGACGACAGGCAGAGCAAAACACAGGGCTTAAATACACAAGCGAATAAGGAGGGAATTAGACACAGGAGGAGAGCACATCTGGGAGTAATCAGACATAACCAGACTGGGAGGAAGCAAAACTGAAAAATCTCACATAGCACACGAGACTATCAAAGTACAGGAAACATTCACAAAGATGCGGATTTGACACTGAGGCAACGAGACATGACTGAAGAGACATGGGGAACATGAATACAAGAGTGACTAGACATGAAACGTTGAACACTGGGAAGGCAAAGTAACAGAAACCTAAAGCCAAGGAACTAATATATATATCGCAATAAAGAGAACCAAAATCGTGAAGAACAACAAATCCAAGAATATAACTTAAACTAGAATTACAGTGACAGTATGCCAATTGTTTATTGCTGGCTAACAGTTCCTTCATATGAATTATTGCCTTTCTGTTAATTCATTAGGTGATGAAAACTAATTGTAAATTTCATTTGAAAAAGTTATCAGAACATTTTCTAAACAAATTAGTGTAATAAAAAAAAAGAAGTTCAGTTTTGAAAAGAATGAGCTCCAAGAAAAAGCTTTTTTAAATATATTATTATATTATGCCATTTTTATTATTACTTATAACTGAGTTGTCACTCAAACCTCTAGATCTGTCCCTTTCTACCCAGCAAAAATGCATCCATCCATCCATCCATCCATCCATCCATCCATCCATTCATTCAATTTATTTTGCTTATCTGGGGCTGGGTCACAGAGGCAGAAGCCTAAGTAGAGAAGCCCAGACCTCCCTCTTCCCGGCCACCCCCATCAGCTTGTCCAGGGGAATACCAAAGCGTTCTCAGGCCAGCTGAGAGATGTAATCTCTCCAGTGTGTCCTGGGTCTGCCCGGGCCTCCTCCTGGTAGGACATGCCCAGAACACCTCACCCAGGAGGCATCCTTGTCAGATACCCAAACCATGTCAACTGGCTCCTTTCAATGTGGGGGAACAGCAGCTCTACTCTAAGCTCCTCCCAGATGGCCGAACTGCTCTATCTTTAACGGAGCGGCCAGGCACCCTTCGGAGACAGCTTATTTCCACTGCTTGTATCCAGGGTCTCGTTCTTGTGATCACTACCCAAAGCTTGTGACCATAGGTGAGGGTAGGGATGTAGATCAACCGATAAATTGTGAGCTTCGTTTCTATGCTCAGCTTTCTCTTCACCACGATGAACTAGTACAGCGTCCACATCACTGCAGCTGCAGCACCAATCAGTCTGTTGATCTCCCCTCCCTTCTCCCCTCACTCGTAAACAAGACCCCAAGATACTTAAACTCTTCCCCTTGGGGCAGTAACTCGTCCCTGACCCAGAGTGGGCACGAAACCTTTTTCCGGCTGAGGACCATGGCCTCAGATTGGAGGTGCTGATTCCCATTCGCACTCAGCTGCGAACTGCTCCAGTGTAAGCTGGAGGCTGTCACCTGATGAAGCCAACAGAACCACATCAGCTGCGAAAAGCAGAGATGAGATTCTGAGACCACCCAAGTGGCAAACTCCCATGCACCCTCAAGCATCCTTGAGGGTGCATGGTAAACAGCTGGTCCAGTTTTCTGCAACCGGGACAAAAACCACATTGTTCTTCCTGTATTCAAGGTTCAAATAAAAAAGGGACTCTCCTTTCCAGTACCATGGTATAGACTTTCCCAGGGAGGCTGAGGAGTGTCCACCTGTAGTTGGAACACACCCTCCAGTTCCCCTTCTTGAAGATGGTAACCACCATCTCAGTTTGCCAATCCAGATTACAAAACCCTGATCTCCATGAAACATTGTCGAGAGCTTTCAGGAGTTCAGGGCAAACTTCATTCACTCCAGCGGCCCTCACTGCCCCAGTGATCTCACCCTCGGAGATAGATAAGTTGTCCTGTTCATCCCATTCCTCTAAGGAAGACGTGTCAGTGGGATTTAGGAGGTCCTTTAAGTATTCCTTCTACTGCCCATCTACTGTCCTCAGTCAAAGTCAGCTGTACTCGACCACACTATACACAGTGCAGGTTGAGCACCGCTTTCCCCTCCTGAGTCACCTGACAGTTTGCCAGATTCTCTTTGAGGCAGTCCAAAAGTCTTTTTCCATGACCTCTATGATCTCCTCCCACACCTGGGTTTTTACTTCAGCCACTACCAGAGCTGTGTTCCGGTTGGCCTGTTGGTACTTATCAGTGGCCTCCGAAGTCCCACAGCCTAACTAAGCCCAATAGGACTCCCTCTTTAGCCTGATGGTTTCCTTTGACTCTGGTGTCAACCATTTGGTTTAGTTGTTACCACCACAACAGGCATCAATCAGCAGTGGAGGTGCTGAACATACAGGGAGTGCAGAATTATTAGGCAAATTAATATTTTGTCCACATCATCCTCTTCATGCATGTTGTCTTACTCCAAGCTGTATAGGCTCGAAAGCCTACTACCAATTAAGTATATTAGGTGATGTGCATCTCTGTAATGAGAAGGGGTGTGGTCTAATGACATCAACACCCTATATCAGGTGTGCATAATTATTAGGCAACGTCCTTTCCTTTGGCAAAATGGGTCAAAAGAAGGACTTGACGGGCTCAGAAAAGTCAAAATAGTGAGATATCTTGCAGAGGGATGCAGCAGTCTCAAAATTGCAAAGCTTCTGAAGCGTGATCATCGAACAATCAAGCGTTTCATTCAAAATAGTCAACAGGGTCGCAAGAAGCGTGTGGAAAAACCAAGGCCCAAAATAACTGCCCATGAACTGAGAAAAGTCAAGCGTGCAGCTGCCAAGATGCCACTTGCCACCAGTTTGGCCATATTTCAGAGCTGCAACATCACTGGAGTGCCCAAAAGCACAAGGTGTGCAATACTCAGAGACATGGCCAAGGAAAGAAAGGCTGAAAGACGACCACCACTGAACAAGACACACAAGCTGAAACGTCAAGACTGGGCCAAGAAATATCTCAAGACTGGTTTTTCTAAGGTTTTATGGACTGATGAAATGAGAGTGAGTCTTGATGGGCCAGATGGATGGGCCCGTGGCTGGATTGGTAAAGGGCAGAGAGCTCCAGTCCGACTCAGACGCCAGCAAGGTGGAGGTGGAGTACTGGTTTGGGCTGGTATCATCAAAGATGAGCTTGTGGGGCCTTTTCGGGTTGAGGATGGAGTCAAGCTCAACTCCCAGTCCTACTGCCAGTTTCTGGAAGACACCTTCTTCAAGCAGTGGTACAGGAAGAAGTCTGCATTCTTCAAGAAAAACATGATTTTCATGCAGGACAATGCTCCATCACACGCGTCCAAGTACTCCACAGCGTGGCTGGCAAGAAAGTGTATAAAAGAAGAAAAACTAATGACATGGCCTCCTTGTTCACCTGATCTGAACCCCATTGAGAACCTGTGGTCCATCATCAAATGTGAGATTTACAAGGAGGGAAAACAGTACACCTCTCTGAACAGTGTCTGGGAGGCTGTGGTTGCTGCTGCACGCAATGTTGATGGTGAACAGATCAAAACACTGACAGAATCCATGGATGGCAGGCTTTTGAGTGTCCTTGCAAAGAAAGGTGGCTATATTGGTCACTGATTTGTTTTTGTTTTGTTTTTGAATGTCAGAAATGTATATTTGTGAATGTGGAGATGTTATATTGGTTTCACTGGTAAAAATAAATAATTGAAATGGGTATATATTTGTTTTTTGTTAAGTTGCCTAATAATTGTGCACAGTAATAGTCACCTGCACACACAGATATCCCCCTAAAATAGCTAAAACTAGAAACAAACTAAAAACTACTTCCAAAAACATTCAGCTTTGATATTAATGAGTTTTTTGGGTTCATTGAGAACATGGTTGTTGTTCAATAATAAAATTATTCCTCAAAAATACAACTTGCCTAATAATTCTGCACTCCCTGTAGTCCATTCAACGTCCCCAGTCTCCAAGAAGGTTGGGTACTCTGTTGTTCGGTGCATGACCGCAAATGACAGTCAGGACCCATTCCAAGACCCAGTATACAGGCAGCAAGCTGACAGGGATACTAACATACCCACCCCAGCCTGCCGCCTCTCACTTAGGGAAAGTCCAGAGTGAGACAAAGCCCAGTGTCACTTCAGGAGACTGGTTCTGGAGCCCAAGCCAATGCATTGAGGTGACCCCTGGAAATAAAAAGCCAGTACCTCTAAATCTCACGCACTAGTGCAGACTCCTTCCCCACCAGATAGGTGACATTGCATGTCCCAATCACTAATCTCGGTAGGTAGGGATCAGTCTGCCAGGGACTCCCCCCCCCCCCCCCCCCCCCACACACACACTTGGAGGGTGTGCCCATGTACCTCTGTTGGGCTGTGGCTAGCCGGGCCCCATGCCCCAGGCCCAACCTTCAGATGCCCTTGGGCACCCTTCCTGGGTCTTGCTCCAGGGTGGGGCTCCCGTAACCCTATCACGGCAGGGTGAACTATTACCTCGATCTTCTGCTCATAGGGGTTTTTGAATTGTTCTTTGTCTGGTCCCTCACCCAGGACCAATTTGCCATAGGATACCCTACTAGGGGACAAAAGAAGCCCCTGACGAAATAGCCCCTGGGATTCCTGGGGCACACGGAGCCCTCCACCATGATAAGTTAATAATTCGCAGAGGGACAAAATGAGTGTTTTCAATCAAATTAGTTCAAATTCTTCTTACTCCCATGTGCTTTAATGCCAAATGTGTTGTGCCTTCAGAGATGCTCTTCTGCATATCTTGTTTGTAACAAGTGGTTAATTGAGTTACTGTTCAATTCATATGAGCTTAAAGTAGTCTGCTCATTCTCCTCTGACCATCAACAAGGCATTTCTACCCAGAAAACTTTCACTCAATAGATATTTTATCTTTTTAGACCTTTCTCTGCAAACCCCAGAGATGGTTGTGTGGGAAAAATACCAGTAGATCAGCAGTTTCTGAAACACTCAAATAAAAAACCATGCCACTTTCACTCACTTTTCCTCCTGATGCTCAGTTTGAACTTCAGCTTGATCATATCTACATGATTAAATGCTTGACTTGTGATTGGATGATTAGATATTTGTCTTAATTAAGTGTAGTGTATCTACACATGAGTCTAGATACACTACAAAGTCACACTACATACCACTGTATGTACGATACATTGCCTGAAGGAGCCAACAGGTTACCTGGCTGCCTGGATCTCTCTGGAGCACCATTCACTCTCAAGGTATTTGTGACTGATAATACAAATGGTCTTCCGGCTTCCGTAAATGGCATCCGTGATGTTATCTATGATGGGCTTCCCTGAGAAGAGAAAATGTTACACTCAGTGGCTGTCCTCAGTAGGTCATGTAAGTACTGTGGTGACACCCTCCGGAGTACATATGAAAGTATCTTGAGGTATTGTTAGGTCTGCACTCGCTGACTCAGAGACTTATCCCCATGAACAAAGCAAGACACTTAGAGCTCAGACCATTCAACTTGCAAGGGAAGCCGGTCGGATCAGGATCTTGGAACTGAAAGCTCCTCCCCTGATCCCAGCCAACTCCTAAAAACCAGCGTCCCCTCGCAGCCTTTTATTCAGTGACACACAACCATTGTAAAACCCATATGGTACGTCATAAAAGCTAAGGCACTGTGTGTGTGTGCGTGTGTGCATGTGTGTCTCTGTATATGTGACTTCCTGCTGGTCATAAAAGGGTCATCTTCCCTGTACATGGCTTAACTCCTTTAACAGTCCACCATATACAAGCACAGGTGAGCCCATAAATGGCAGGAAGTAAACATTCCTTACTAAATAAGCGAACCAGTACCTTACATGCAATTGTCTGCAGTTAAACACCATAGCTAATAGCATCCCCCACCATCCTAGATGTAGGGGAGGGAAAGAAAAATATCTGAACATGCAGTTCAAAACAACGTTTGCAATTTCAAGCACAACAATGACAACTTTTATCAAAAGTACTCCAACAGGTATCTGCTGTTAGGTAGTCTCACTACCTATCTATCTATCCATACATTTTTTAGTTCACAGAGGCCTATTAGTTAAAGTGAATTTGAATGTATGTATTTGAAATGTGGGAGACGTTGAAGAATCCACACATGCATAGGAAGAACAGGTAATGTAAAGATCTTTTGCATTTGATGTTTTGTTGAGCTGTATGTCCAGATTTTGCTCTTTTGCACCCTCTGGTGGTGAACTATGGAGGGTAGCGTTGTTTGCAGTTTGGGTCTCCACCCAGCCACTCTTTTGCTAGCACACATGGTGTCTGCATGCTGCAGCTTATGGTTAGCTCCACACATGGAGAAAGTAATGTTCAAAGTTAGAAAAAGAGAAGAAATAAGTGAGAAAAAAGATGCAGAATAAGATAATAAGGCTACAAAGGACTATTTAGTCCCTCCTGGATGTCAGCTAACAAGGTTTGTGTACTTTAAATGTTTTATTTTCTGTTATTAAGGACTTTTGATTGATTGGCACCAAGTACAAGAGTGCATTTTGATGTGATGTTTTTTGTTTTATTGTTTTCGTCCACGACCTGTTCTCATGGGTTGTCAAGACCAGAATAAACCCTTTTTTATAACTCTACATCCTACGTCAATGTTTGAGGGTGCTACAGGAAACCTCCAATGAGACAGGCCCGAGCTAGCGGGTTCAAACCCAGAGCTTTTATACTGTCTGGCATCACTGCTGTAAAGCCACTGACCTTTAATTAATGGTAAATTTTATAATAGCAATTTTTAAAATGTAAATTAAACTGTATGCAACTTAAATAAGGAAGATCTGCTGTCATGCTTCTGCCTGCTGTCCTGGGTGTTGGGTTGCCAGTCTGTTTATTGCATCACTACAACTTTCCCACACTGCCACTCTCAATACTGATATCCTTATTGTGCAACCTGATCTTCTTGCTTGCATTCTTTGAACCAGTCAACCACCGCTCTGTGTGGTTTAAACCTATGCTCAACACCAGTCTTCCTTTCAGACTCTGTTCCGTGCAACCCACCTCCTCCCTATCTCGACCTTGCCCAAATCTCTCAGAGGAAAAACACCAGTACCTAGACTCCAGGGGGCCCTGCCCTGAATCCTGTCACTAATGGGATTCTGTTCTTCCATGACAGGTCACTGATGTTTAATCACCAAATACACTGATTAATTTTACTGTATCAATGAATCATGTTCATTACTTTCAAATGATCTCCCCTAATTGAACTGACACCGATAAACCTTTGATTGAGGCCATGCAAAGCTACTGTAGTAGTGTTAACAAATTAAAATGTAGTTACTAGGGTGTCTGAATGTGAAAAACAGAAAATAAAAGAAAGAAAATGTTAACTTTGTTGGACAAGTAGGTTGAGGATCACCAAAACTAATGTTCTAGATTTAATTGCTCTATATATAGTTTTTTTTAATCTGGAATGAAGTGATGGGCAAAAACAGGCTAACTGAGAGACATTTTCAAGTCAAAAAATCACCATTTAACTTTGAATTCAAGCCTGCAGTCTTACCTGGTTCAAAGTCTCGATGGTGTAGGCACAGTCTCCAGCCCTGTTCTCCTTCCAGTTTTGGTAAGAGCTTGTCAATGACCCAAGGCTCATCGTGGGTGTTGTAGGAGATAAAGGCGTCGTACTGATGAGGAGTTTTCTTGTTTTTGTGCTTTTTGTCAAAGAACCAAGCTATGAACAGGTAATAGGCATAGACGAGCTGCAATCTCATAAAATGGTAAGTGAAGGACACCACTATCAAGCATAGGATTGCACATGTGGTGCAGAGAAAACAAATAAAGCCCATGTCAACTGAGCAGAAGCGGGTGTCCAAGTCCAACAGCTTCTTACTTTTGAATTCTTGTGGATAGTTGCACGTAAAGTTATATGCATCATAAACTTGAGTTTTGCTGTCATTTATTGCCCACGAGAGAAACCAGCTGTTATCACAGTTGCAGGTGAATCCATTGCCCTGAAGGTCCAGATAAGTCAGAGCTGGTAGGGATTTTATATCTTCTTTGCGGATAACTGGATATAAATTCTGTCTTGCCTGTAGAAACTCCAGCTTTGTGAGGTTGGCATCTTTAAGGAACTCTAGAGAGTAAAGAGCTGTCCTGGATATATAAAGGCTTTTAAGGTTTGGAATTGGGAAAAACAGATCTGAAGGGAGTTCTTTAAGTTCATTTGAAGAAAGTTCAAGTAATTGCAGCTGTGGCGTGTAAACAAAGGTGTCTTTGTCCAGAGACGCAATACGGATATTCCTGGCTTTGAAACTCAAAAGACTGGTCAAACCTTGCAAAAAGTTCCCAGGCAGATAACTATGCAACCTGTGGTGTTGTGAAAAAACAAGCAGTTCCTCTAGATGGGACAGCTGAGAAAATGGAGGATCCGGCAAATTTCTACTTTCATTGTAATTGATGTGATTTTCACTCAAATCAAGTCTTCTTAAATTGATCAGAGGATTGAAAATACCTTTTTGTAGTTTATCTTGTTTAATAGAGTTCCGTTGTAGATAAAGGCAGGTAAGATTTGTCAGTCCTACAAAACTCTTATGATCAACAATTTCTATTTGATTTTCGTGTAATGACAAGTTCAGGAGGGAATGTAAGCCTTTAAATTCATCCTTTTTGATAGCAGTGAGTTTGTTTATATTTAAATACAGGTATCTAAGTTCAGGCAAATGTTCTTTGAAAGCACTGTTCAATTTAATTATTTGGTTTGTCTGTAATTTTAGAGTTTGTAATCCTTTTAAATCCTTGAAAAGACATGGTTTCAGAGCTGTGATTGAATCCTGATAAAGATAAAGCTTTCTGAGCTTTGTCTGATTGGTGAAATCATGGCAGTCCAGTGTGCTGATGTTATTGGTGCTGAGATCCAGCTCTGAAAGAGTTGGTAGATTCCTTGTTGCAGCTGGAACCAGTGGAAGCCTGTTTTTACTCAGCGTTAAAATCCTTAAGTTTTTAAGGGATCTGAAAGCATCATCATGGATGTATTTTATTTTGTTGTCTGTCAAAACTAACTCAGTTACATTAATACACAGCTTAAACAAGTATGCATTAACAAAGCTGAGCTTATTGCTTCGAAGCTGCAGAGTCCTCATTGTTGGGATGGTGCAGGAAATGTTGATCAGTGTGGTCAGGTTATGTGTCATTGCATTCATTCTCAGAATAGTTAATGATGAGTTCACTGACTCTAACAACCTTTCCATGTCCCCAAGACCCAAATGAAGCTCACTAATGTCAAGAGTAGTAACACGACTAAGAAATGTCTTGTTTTGCACGTCCCATATCATCTGTTTCTTTTTGGCTGGGCTCCCAATTTTAAACCAGGTGAGATTTGGAAAAACATCGGCAGTGATCCTGAAGACTGCGAGGGGATTTTTCGACAAATCAAGGTACTGAAGTTCTAATGATTTGTTTGTCAGTTCAAATGACTGAAAAGTGGTTAAATCATTGTTGCTTATTACCAGCTCCCGTAGATGTGGCAGATGTTGCAATATCAATTGAACTTTTGTAATGTGGTGCAGTTTGTTATGAGAAATGTCCAGAAGTTTTAAACTTGTCATGGACTTAAAAGATGTGGATGCCATTTGTTTAATGCGATTTTGATTAATTCTTAGCTCAATGAGGCAACTCAAGCCATCAAAAACATTTTCTCCCAGTGTAACAAGTTTGTTATTATTTAGATTTAATGTCTCAAGAGAACTTAGACTGGCAAACGCACCGCTTTCTATCTGTAAAATGTTGTTGCTATTAAGGTCTAACTTAGTCAAATTTAGTAGATCTTTGAAGTCTGATGCATGTATTGTTGAAATTCTGTTAGAAGTTAAATCGAGGCCTGTCACAGTTGAGGGAATATCTTCAGGAACAGCTCTGAGTTTACTTCCGACACATATGGCTGTACTGTAGCTGATTCTGCAAGTCTTCAAAGAAAATCCTTCAACAGGAACAAGGAAACTGATGATGCTCAGCGTCAAGAAAATAATGTCTGGTTTGCAACATTTTGTTCCTCTTTCTAAATTGCTTTGTTCCTCATCCATTCCAAGATCCATTTTAAAATAACAAGCAGGAAAGCTTAATCCAACCAACCAGAAATGTAATGTACAGTCGTACAGTAAGCTTAAATATCACAGATAATCCTGAGAATTAAAAAAAAAATCATACAAATGAATAGTAAACAACACAACAAAATGGAAATACCTCAAAAATCAGATTTTCATGTCTTAGAGAATGTCACTTCTTATTACTTTATGTATGTATACTCAGCATAATTTAGATCAAACTAAAACTAAAGCAACAGGAATAATCTTCATTGTAAATACTGTATTCTTATACTTACGACATCACATTGGTGTAAACAGTCCTTCTGTTCTAAAGGAAATGCTTTCTGTGTCTCGAGACACTTTTCATCTGCATGTCGTATGTGCCCTCTGTCTCTTTTTTGACCAATTGGAAGGAAGTGAAAGGACCTGTGAGAACTGTGACAATCATTGATTCTCCATTCTGAAGGGTCTGGAGGCGGTATAAGAGTTCCAGTGTAATGAGGTAATATGGCTGGCTGTGTTGGTGTACAGAGAAAAAAAAAATACAAACTGTGTCATGGAAAGACTTTTGGACCAAAAACTTAACTGTAGTGCTGGGATGCTGGGACTTGGGCGTCCATGTCTGGAGACTAACACTTTTACTTTCCCTTGCAGCTTTTAGAAAGACTGAAACAAAAAACAAAAGGCCACATTGAAAGCATATTACCTTTCATTTAAACCTAAATGTAATACAGTCAGAAAGAATAAAAATACAAAGCAGTATTAGTAACTAAATAATGGCATTTCAGATTTTGTGGGAATTTTAGGTGTATTTTTGTATAGATTACTCTAATATGGTAAGGTGAAAAGAAGACATTTAATTAACTTAGTGAGGCTGAAAAAAGACTTGTTTAGCAAAATAAGTTTTGACAGTGAGGCTACAGAAAAGTGGCTACAGCAAAATAATCCAATAAAGTTAATCCAATAAATCCAAAACAAAAGAAAGAACCAAAGTCTCCAGGGTGAGAGGCATGAGGGGAGATGGAAGAATGATGAAAAATAGCAGGAAAGCAAACAGGTTTGAGAAGGCCACGCAGTTACTTAACAAAACAATGTACCACACATTCATTTGGTCATAGTGTGTTATCCGTCTATCCAGAGCTGTCCCGACGAGGAATGGCCAGACTCTTGCTCCTGTCATGATCTTGTAGTGAATTATGCGAGTTTTGATTGTGGAAAAAAATATAAGTTATGAAGGCCACTCTTATTTTCACTGTCATATTGTGCTGCCAATGACATCGCAGTATTTTGAGGAACTTAATCCCCCATCCTCAGTCCAGGGTATGGTGCCTACTTAGCACTGTCAGACAGTGGTGTTTTGTATATTTTCACTCTATGAATTCATTGCAGTTGCTGCTGTTGCAGGTCTTTTACCTCTAATTTAACAGTGATATAAAATTATTTCATTAAAAGAAAATTAATATTCTGCCATAAAACAGGTGTCAGATTCCAAAAATAATTCTTTCCATTGACAGTAGATATATTTCAGTGGTTATTCATAACCACCATCCACCGCTAATGTTTTAATTTGCTTTTAATGTGTTGTTGTGTTCTACGGGGACTACACTGTTACAATTCTATGCTAAAACACTGTACATGTATCAGTTAGCTGCTTGACAAGGCTAACTGATACAGCTTGAAATAAAATATTAAATGCACTTTTGCTCCACCCAGCTTTGGCCCAGAGAAGACAGTGGTGTTTCTGGATCACATATGGCTTATTCTTTCCATGATAGGGCTTTAATCTGGATTTGTGGGTGGCATAGTGAGCTGTGTTCACAGACAATAATTTCTGGAAGTGTGCCTGAGCCAATGTAGTTATTTCCATGAAAGAATCAATGCCGGTTTTAATGCTAACTGGGTGTCCAAAGATCGTAGGCATCCTATACTCATTTTAAGTCTTTCCCCTTGCATACGGGATTTCTCCATATGTTTGTATGTTATTATTTGCTATATATTTGTATATGATGATATATTCACAAACTTGCATGTCGAGGAGCATTATTCTGAAAATTTTAGAAGCATTTGCTTGAAAATTGGTGAACTCCTTTACATTACAATGCACTAACTGTAAAACAAGAATGACTACATGGTATGTTTTCACCTGTTCTCCATGTGTATGTGCCTCCAAGAGATAATTAAAAAAATGTGCAGTAGCACTGAAAACTGACTGGTCATGGTGGAGAAGATGATCTTGAATGGGAGTGCTTTGAATCATTGTTGTGATCTGGCACTGTATAAATAAAAATGAAGTGAAGTGAATTGACATACAACAGTTTGGCTGCTTCAAAATGGTTATATAATAGTATAACAATATACTGTGTTTTATTATAGGTCACATGTTACATGTGTATTAATATGAGGGTGTATTGTGTGTATAAAATATGATAAGCCATGAGTTTTTCAAAACTAGACTGAAGGACATTAGTGCTTTAGTGTGTGCATTTTTTTCATGAGCATATATTCCCCTTTTCACTTCCTCATCCTCATTGTGTGAATCTGTAGATCCTTAGCTGAATGATATTCTGCTATCACCTTACAACAGAACAGAAACTCACAGTAAAGCATCAAAAGATAAACTATGAACAATACTGCTTTGAAGATAAAACTCTTTTAATGAACTTCATCCCAGATATTTAGAGGCTGTTTCACAAGACTAAGATACTAAACTTACTCAGGTCAGATCTTCTCAAATTAATAGGAGGCACTGGCACTTACTGGGTCCAAATGATAGAAATATGTCACTACTCAAACTTAAACCTACACGTTGTGACTTGACTCTGTCCTGTGTGTAAGTGTATATGAATGTATAGGTGAATACTACCCAAGCTCAGGTAGTTGTTTTCCCTAGATGGATACTGAAGGGCATCATCAAGTAAGTAAGTAATTAAGTATTTTAATTAATTAAAGTAATTAGAATTTTAATCCGATAATGTTGTTACATGAATTTCAATCTCGTGCTTTCAGTTTTCAGTAGTCTGACTATTTCATTTTTCTAGGTAAACACATGGGAGTGTGAACAATACAAATGAGACAGAACTAAGAGGGGAAACTGAAAAAGGGGAAATTTCCTTGTGGTGACATTAATTTGTCTCATTTTTCCACCAACTTCTGCAGTTTTTCTCTTTCATTTGTCGGGCTTCCAGTAAGTCAGCCAGTAAGTCGCTTTTAATCCACATCAGTTACACTTTTCACCAGCAGATGTCTCTGTTGCGTTACGAAATCTTGACTCTCATCTCACTGGTTGTCTTCAGTGAATGTGCAAACGTCAGCCTACAGTAGGAGGTGAGGCAGCAGTGAATCAGATCATCCAGCACTTCTTTATAGCTGGAATGAGCGTGCACAGCACTTGTAAAGGGTTGGAAAGTTATGTAGGTAGATATCTGGCACTAATACAATGTAATTACTAAATTAATAATTAGATTTAATAATTTCATTTGTGACTCCAGTAACAACACCAAAGAATGAATTCCTCCAGTTTCCAGCAAAATCCGGAGTAGGACATTAAATTTTTACTGCACAAGCTTGTCACAGTCAGCTGATCTGTATTAAGGTTAAAATAAAACTAAACTAAAAGATAAACTAAAGAAAGGATATAAAGCAATCAGCTCACCCTAAAGGTAGAAATAAAAGAATACCTCATGACAGATTTTACCTACTTATATGTAAACTCTTTCTGGAAAATTCTCCTTTTTCAGTTTTAAGCACTTCTTGCATTTTAGTTCTTCTTCTTTCTCCTGTAGGGGTCACCAAAGAGGATCATCTATCTCCATCACACCCCATTTCAACCTATACCTAGCATCCTCTTCCATCACACCAACATCTCTTTATGAGCCACATGCTTGACTGAAATTTTATGCCTGATGGCCTTTCTGATGGAATTAAGGGCTGGGACCGGAGTACACTGGCTTCTACATAGATGCCAGTAACAGAACTAACTGTGCTTTTCTACCAGAAAAGTTTTGGTTTTATAGATCTATTCATGTTTTACAGTTTTATATGGTTTTATTTGAAGATGGTTTTCACTTACTTGTTTTTCCAGGTTGTGTGCTTGACTTTCCTCTTTATTTAAGGAAACACACAGAAGAGTTCACATTGAGGTTCTGTGCTCTTGGAAATGCCCTCTGATGAAACCACCAGTTACATTGCAATTCGATGAAGGCATAAATGTGGCTACATGAGAACTTGGACAAATAAAACCAGTCATGGAAACCACTAAGAATAACTGATCCCAACACTATTTGAGGTGGTATCTATGCTTATTCAGGACTGGATTAGCGTGTTAGAGCATGCTCTAACACGCTAATCGAACATGAAAGCCTGCAGGCTTTCATGTTCGATTTGTCTTAAGCTTGTCTTGCATTGCACATAAACTTTTGCCCATATATTTTGTATGTCAATATATTTATTAATTGTTTTTTAAACTTATGAATAAACTTACTTACTAAGAAATCTAATTCAGTTACACATTAGCAAGGATGTAGGCTGTGTTGCTCCTGGTTCTGCATTGGTGGAGTTGTCCCTAAACAAATCCACTACTGTAATTTGTCTGGAGCAGAAATGTCTCAGAACTTGGAAAAAGATCATGCTTGAAGTGTTTCCAGCCTCACCTGCACTCTCTTTAAGATTATCTGAAATTGTCCAGGAACAAGTTTTAAGAACACTGCAAAGAAACAGCTGCAAGAGTCAAAATAAAGACTATAAATCAATTTGTATAATGTTAATTTAAATGTTCCAGTTTAACCCACATACAACCTATATTTACTTATTTAAAAAAGTGTAGGTCTTGTACTCTTCCAGTCAAGCAAATATGGTGTAAATGTAAAACAAGTGTGTGCTCAACATCTACATGGAGGATTTCAAGGCAGAGAGAAAGATAAATGGTTTGAGGGGGCAGTGAAACGATCTTTGGAGTGGAGGTGGAGCGGTTGGCTGAGGATTCATTAAGTTTCCTCACACAGCAGCTGGAGCAGAAAGTGTGTAGGTACCCCATGCTGACTCTCCCTCTCTCTGTATGTAACACAATGTCTCTCTATCGAAGACACGTTCTTATTAAATATCTTCTGAGAATATCTCCTCCCTCAATCATATCTGCATGACTATCGCTCCGGTGGGAAATACACTGACGTGCGCGCGGAGCCACCCACAGAGCGCGTGCACGGATTAATCATATCTGGAAAAGAGAGAGAGAGAGATGCTGCCGGCTTTAAGTCCAGTGTGACTTATCTATCCTACACTGCTGCTGTCGGTAAAGGAGCGGCTGCGCACACACCTACATACACTCCTCTCTCTCGCTCTCTTTACAATACCACACACACACACACACACCGGAGCGCAGGAGCGGACTAGCGCACTGGGAAGAAGGGAGAGAAGAGAAACAGAGAGAGGCGACACAAGTCAGACCGGCTCGAGCAGGGGAATGTGCCGGATTCCGCTGCGCACACACCCGGGCTGTCCCGCACTGAGGGCTCCACTGCGTTAACGGGAGACGACACAGGGCTGATACTGAGGCAGCGGGACCAGGACCAGAGAGGGACAAAGTAAAAAATAAAAAAAAGTAGTCACCTGGCTGCGGAGGAAATTAGAGAGGGAGGGGAGTGGAGGAGGGCGGGAGGTGTACCCGCCTCACAGAGCCTTGTTCTGGGGGTAACGCCACTGCTTGCGCGCAACGGAGAGTAAGCGCAAAGTTTCCTCGATGGCGCTGGTGATGGAGCCAGTGAGCAAATGGAGCACAAGCCAGGTGGTGGACTGGATGAAAGGTGGGCAGCAGAAACACACGCACAGACACGCACACACACACATAAATACAACGATACAGACACGCGCACGTATTATGCACACGATTCATTTTTAAATTACACAGCTGGAACGCGTTCGCACACGGACCCGCACACACAAATACTGTCTCTGATCACGACTGGACATTCAGGCAAGGGAGATAAGAGGCTGACAAGTTGATTTGATGTGTGGGAGGTGTGTGTGTGTGTGTGTGCCGATGCATCAGCCAGGCACCTGATGATCAGTGGGCAATGATGTAATGTGTGAGAGAGTGACAGCAGGAGAAACAAACTTCCTTGCTTAGAGCAGGGGCGGGTGTAGAAACTTTTGAAAGGGGGAAAGGGGGCAGATCGACTGCTTACCTCCTCAGGCTGCTTCAGGCGAAATCGGGAATACATCAGAATTCATCCTGCTTAGTTTCAAATGGCACACCTGTTAGTTCAACTAATCAACATCTTGTGAGAATCTACTAGCCGTGAAGGTCACAGCTGCAGGCATGTGTAAGGTGTGAGGGTAGACAGGGATAGATGCCAAACTGTGAAACATGGCAAGAATATACTGACTGCTCGCTAGGTGTCGCTCTCCTGTGGTTCATTGATCTGAATGATTCGGAGGTTAGTTAGCCCATAATAGAAGGTGGCAGGCAGATGGCTCAACCAATCTGCCTTTTGTAAACACTTCCCAAGCATTAAGTCACAGAGTGTTTTGCAAACAGACTGTATATAGAGGATGGATGTAGCTCTGGTGCCATCACCCTGTGATAAGGGAGGCCCCACTCTGAAGCTTCAAGCTTTGCCATCTGGGTGTTTGAAGAGTGATGGGTGAATCTGTCTGAGAAACACAGGCAAACCGCTCCAATGGTAGCAACTTGTTAACTTGTCCCACCCTACTATATTACTATATCCTCCTTTTTGCATCTAATGGGGTCAACAATTTCCAAAATGAATACCAAACTAGCTTTTGAGATTACGAATTCATCAGAAAGTGTTTTCTGAGGAACTGAGGGGTGTTTCTGCTTTGATTCATGGATAATATAAAATACAGCTTAAGCCACTGTAACATCAACCACTGGAACAAAAGACATCAGTACTGGAAGATTCCCTCTCTTCGCTGTAAAATAAAGAGATACAGGAAATCATTTGCACCTACAACCATCAGGCTTTTCAGTTCTCATGCTAATAACAGATGAGCCAAGGCTCTTTGGCAAATATCTCACTTTTCAGAACTGTTATATTTATCCATCTCTTATATACAGTCTGTGCTCTCCGCATATGGCTCATAGGACTGGTTGAAGTTATCCAGTGGATGTAACTTGTGGCAGTCATCTTGTTCAACCAATCACCTGTATTTAAAAAAAAATGTGATTCCTAAAGACTTTCCGGGGACAATTCCCAAAATGCTCCTATGTAACAAACAATCTATTTCACTAACTCATTTGCAGCTTATTCTGAAGTCACTGCTTGACTCAGTGTCACTATTTACTCAGATGTGATATGGAATCTTCCTACTAATGGGGACACTTAGAAATAGCGCTATCTCCGTTTGGTTATCTAAGTTACGCAAAGGATTTTGTTGCCACTGTGTTCTGTGGAGGAAAGTTTGCATATCGGCACATATCAGGTAGCAAATATGCATATACAGTAGATCTGTGTTTGGCACACTAGATAGTTCTAGCTCTAGCTCTTGTCTCAGAGACATATTTTTAACCAACTTTGCAGCATTTCAGCAGCATCACGTCCCTCTGTGTCATTGTTTTGTGCATCTCTGTGTGTGCTCACATTTTGGCCCAGGCAGGAGGTGCGAGCTCGATATCACATCACCACCCGCAGGGTTACTGCTGACTCTGGTTGCAGATGATGTACCAAAAATCACAAAGGAACAGTGCGTGCTTTTAGGATATTTTGGCTTCACTTTGTTTGGTGTGAACAAGCAGTAAAATGCTGTCTATCTCACTATTGAACATAGCTATAATGCTAATGCAAACATTTCACAGGCTCTTATTTTGACAGTAGCTCCTTAATAAATAAGTTTTGTTTCTTTTTGTTGAATCAAGAAGCGTTGCACCTTGGGTTAAACAAATCTGCATCTTTGGCTGCTAATTATGACCCACGCAGAGCTTTTGCAATGCACCACATGCACACTAATCACATACATCACTGTTTCTTGCAGACTGGTTGTAACTTTAAAGATGTAATTCCTGTCGACTTTAGAGCTATTAAAATGAGATCGGTGAATACAGAGCAACAGAACAGCATCTTTAAGAAAAAAAAGACACAAGTTAAACACAAGCGCAAAACTTTAAGCCTGAGTGTTTATCCAAAAATGTAATTACGTTTTGTTTATAAGAGTGCTGGTGATACCTTGGAGTGATCAGACTAGAGATTATCGTCATGCATAATTCAGTAGCCGGGCTGATTAGGTCTGTACCCAGGGGCCTGTGTGAGCATTGTAAAACTCTCTTGCACACAAAAAGAAATGGCTACTGTGCATTTCCCAGATCCCACACAGTGTGACGGCTTATTTTGGCTGCAGCTCGTTGCAGACATTGTGACGTATTCCAAATTCTGTTTTGATGTATGATCATTTAATCGCTTCTAAACATGAAGGGTAAACAAGTTACAGCTTTGGTGTTTCTAAAGTTACTGTCCCTTTAGGCTCAGGTTGTCTGCACCAATAATAATTTGTTCAACTTTTCATTTAATTCTCATGAAATAACTCGTTTAGGTTCTGAATGCATGAATAATACTGGCCCAGCTTCCCCAAAACCACATGCCAGGAGGAGACCACACTAAAGACCAGTCCATTAATCACTTTAATATGTGAATAACTAATTTAATTTGAATTAATGGCCAACTTTGGTGCAATAGGGACAAGTGCTTTGTAGAAACTGATCACTTTGGCTAAAATACAAAAAAATATATGAAGGTCATACAGGACTTTTTAAATTGGTCCATCCAATTTGTTAAGTCATTGATAAATTAAAGTGGGTTATAATTCTTAACTTTAGTGTTAATCAACTCTTCTATCATATGGTAGCTGTCAATGTTTTAACGCTAAACACGGCTCACAGCCGAGCTTTGCGGTGATTTATGGGGCTCTAAAACAGAAGTGAGGGTTTTATCATTAAACTCTCACTCCACCCAAAATCTCTGTTTTAGAGCGAGGCAATAAAGGAGCTTGTAAAACGTCTGCAGTTTGCACCTCTGACATGTTCAGCATGGTTTCACAGCAGTTACAGTGGACTGCAATGGTGATGGTTCACTAACCCCGCACCTTACAGAGCAGAAATGAGGTCTGGAGCAGAACACAAATGACTCGCTGATGGTCGAGAAGAAGAATTGTCTTAACCCTTCTCACCCTCGAGACCCCTGTACCCCAAACCAGCTGTAACTGTAATTAAATTGGAACTATTGTGCTTTTCTTTTTTCTGTCACAATGGTGGATGCTCATATTAAACATGGTCACAATTTCATTTATGTTCAACAGCCCAGACTGTTTGAACCTTCCACTGAGAAGGGGCAGCAAATCAGAAGGAAGTAGCTTTAAATGGATGTGGAAAGACTTGTTTCAGAAAGTGGGGGCTACGCCAAGGCCTAGTGTTAGGTTTATAAGGATTATGAGGATTGTAAGGGTATCATCAATGTGTCTGACTCAGTCTTGGTAGGCTGCTGTTCACACGCTAATTTACATTTTTGATTAGGAAAAATTATAAATGTTAAAACGAAAGTAGTAAAAAAAAAACTATCAGTACTTTTAAAGGAGAAGAAGATTTGTGAACTCTGCTTCAGCTTAGGCAGAGTGCACGAGCAGCAGAGTAACAAGCAGCAGCTCAGGTGAATGATGTTTTTTGCACACGTGCAACATGGCTCTTGTGGTTTATTTCCACACATAGTAAGAAGAAGTAAGAAATACCATCTGTTACTTGTAACTTTCTATATAAGTGATGAGTTTATATGTAAATATAGGCAAAATTTTTAACCTGCAGTTATAGTTGTTTTGTCAGATGACATCATGGTTATGGAATGAAGCTATTTAATATTTAATGCACTTAATTTGATGACAGAAACTTTTGGCAAATATTCCCTGTTGATTGCTACGGAAGCTCTATATAGGGAACGTACTATATTTCCATAAAGATACAATCCTATATAGAAGTATAATAAAAAAAAAATGCTTCCGTTTGAGATGATGAAACAAGTTAGTTTTAGGGACTCACTTCCTTTTCTGTCTTACATATTTTTTGTACATATTGTTCTACATGTTAAGCTGTTCTAGCAGTGAAGGTCTTTTCAAAATTTGAAGTCGTGACCTTAGATTAGCATCAAAAATGCCAACATCAATCTTCCAAACAGGCCATTATAAAAAACTCAAACATGAGAATCCTTAAGTACCTACTGAATGACCTTTAAATTTGACCTATTGACCGTTTCCAGCTTCTTCAAGCCTTTTTTCCCCTGCTTTAATGCCAAGATGCATCATCGCTCCCTGTTTTCTCAAACTCAGATCACAAAACACAGCCCGCCTTTCAAATGCACTTTGAGAAATGACTAATGATAACTAATATTAGTAATAATTGTTATTCATCATGTCTGTTTGATGCACAAAAAGCAGGTCAGGGAGACCATTGACTCATGTGGCAATAAAATGCTTATTGAAATGGCAGCAAAAATGTATTTACATGATGCACTGTGTCAGTTCTTGGAGGCACGTTGTTGGATGGGTTATTGGTTGGTCATGTGCATATGGCATGTTTTTATATGTGCGTCTGAGTGTGTGTGTGTGTGTGTGTGAGCGTGTGGGAGGATGGTAACTTGTTCGTCTCAGACCGTCTGTGCACAACAGCTGACAGACGAGCACACCCGTTCTGAACAGAAGGCTCCACCCGAGTCCTCGGACATTTGCAGCAACACACACACACATGCCATGCCTTAGTGTGGTATTCAGTTCATGCCGGGTCTCTCGGGTGTGTCTGTGGCGACAGAGGGAAACATGATAGCGTGCTTCTGTGTGTGTGTATGTGTGTGTGTGTACAGTAACATGTACAGATCACATATGCCAAAGGGGCCAAAAGGTCTGGGTATTGTTGACTTGGCAACAGTGCAGCATTGGCACGACAGATACTAAAACAATATGGGAGTGGTGCACTTCAACAGTAACGTGAGCACTTTCGCCACATTGATGGGAATGCTGGGAATCTTTGCCCACGTCGTGTTATGTTATCATCTGGTCACACACTGAGATGGGGAGAATTTCACCTCATTTCCCTTGCATGAATTTGGTCGCTAGACTTGGAAATCAGCAGTGAAATTGGCGTGACAGCATGCGAGCACATCTGATGACACCACTTGGCATGAGAGAAAGCTGCCAGAGTCATAGTCACAGCCTTTAGGATCAGTGGATTTTGGGTCTGTGGGCTTGATATGTCTCGGCTTAAGGTGAGGCTCACGAGTACTGAGCTTACATCAGAAAAAATAAATCCAGAGTGAATATGCGGCTCTCGGGGAAATCATTTCAACTGTTTTGTTCTCTCAGAGGCTGAAAAGTTCAAGCAAGCTTCTGAAATTTGCAACGGCACGAATCAGCTCTGGTTCAGGGCATGTACTGAAGCAGCGGTAATGCTCAGTGACATTCACTGCATCAATTAATGTTTTGCTAAATGATTTCTTAACTCAATCAAGCACAATATTAACATAACAAATTAGAAAAATAAAATCAAAATGTGACATTTAAAAAGCCCCCTTTTTTAAATAGCTACTAATTTATGCAAACACTTTGGTACAATTGCATTACAATAGTTTTAAATCGAATAACTGGCAGATGGAGATAGAGGCTTGTAATAGTGCTCTACATGGACCGTTAACGGAGACTTCACTGCCCTGTGTTATATAGTTTCAGCCTTTCCATTATGGATAAAAATAAATAAATAAAAACAAATAGAATGAAAAAATAGAAACAGGTTTCATATTTAAAAAAACTTTTGCTAGTTGTCTTTTAAAAAGGATTTGCTGGAGACAAAAAAGGCAGCCAGGGAGAACCAGTGGAGTTAATGCTAGCTTTAATAGCTACAGTAGGTAGATACACAGCAGCTGGTGAAAGCAGTGGTTTCCAGCTATAAATGAGTCACTCTCTTCTGTCTACCGCTGCCTAAAATCAAAGATTTACTTTTTCTTTTTATGAAGGAGGAGTCTTCATAAAACTTTGGGCAATGAAGGAATATGCCTTCTAAAGGCCATCACAGACCAATCGTGATACAAAAAAGCAACACAAAATTCAGAAATGTTCACATAGTGATTTGTATTTTAACGTATGTAGACACCGAAAGTGTTACATTTGTGTGGAAAATCCTCAAAAAATGGACTGCGAAATAAAATGGAGTTGACAACAAATGATGATGAGCTGGTCCTGATGTTTCTAAATAAGAAGAAGTGCTAAAACAAAAAAGGGATTTATGACAGTTTTAGCTGTGTGGTGGGAGCTCTGTCTACTTTTTATCATTGTAAAGATGTACTAGTTAGTATATGTAGTGTGAACAGTATGTCTAATGTGAACTAGCATGGCTAGAATGAGCAGAGATAATGTTATTGTGGCCACATGGGAGTGAGCTGTTAATAAAGCCATGATGATTTGAAACTTGCAGAGAGAAAGCTTATTAAAGCACATTTGATGGCAAAATTGACGAACTTGTGAAGTGGCTTCATAAATGTAAAAAAAAATCCTGTTTAATTTTGAAATTGTTCACCTTGTTCTACTTCCTCCATTTTTCTTCCTACCAGTCTTCTGTCAAACTGTGCCCCCCATCCACTAATTACTCACCTAACATACAGCCATGCTTATGTTTGTTACCTTTCCTATTTTCTCAGCCCATCAGTCAGGCCAGAGTTTTGACTGATCCGTGAGTTTCGAACTGTTTTTGGACCTCTTGGCTTCCTCTTTATTATTATGTTTGCTAAATGGACCTCCAACCTGTCTGTGATGCCAGCAGTAAAAGTAAGATACAACTGTCCTTCTTTGTATGCCAAATCCATCCATCCATTCTCTTGCCAAATCTGTTGTTTTGAATTTGCTGTTGATGCATTTGTGCCCAAACTATATTAAAATATTTGAGTTTTCTGGTTGAAACTTTTTTATTAATAAAATGGAAACTGAAAGTCAGAGGCTTCTGGGTGTACTGCCATGCAGCTTGACACAGATTGGTGTTCTGTTTATTGATTATTACATTTCTAAAGATAGACTAATTTCTTTGCCTTTGCATTGCCTAGAGCAAAGTTCCATTCTCCTTGCTTCACGTGGATTCTTCCACTGACTTTTCATGCATGAGTTTTGTTTTGTTTTTCTTCTTTTTTCTTGGATGGGGGAGTTATTTTTATCTTGCCTAATTACTGACTGATGTGATGGGGAGGACTTGGAGTAGATGTAATATTCAAACAGCGTTCAACAAGAAGCAAAACTGTATTTACAGGAAGAATTTCTTTAGTTTATTTCCCCATTGCAAAATCTTCCCAGATGACACTGGGATTCAAATGGGCAACTTTCCGATAATAAACTCACTTTTAACTGCTGTTTCTCTTTTTCTTTTTTTTTCTTCTTAACATCCTGAATTTACAAATCCCGGGAACAGAGCGAGCATTCGTCTGGCTTTTATTGTTACCGAAGCTTTAGAGCCCTTGGAACAGATGACACATAACCCGACTGGGAGGGCCGGCTCTTTTATAGGACTCTTGAACATCCCAGAAGTCAGTGCAAAATCTAGCTTTATTACTCGCGTGTGCGTATGACAGAGAGAAAGAGGGTGTTTGTGGGAGTTTGGCTCGCCTGTTGTTGTGAAAAGTGTGCCTCTGTGGGAGTCAAGTGTGTGAGTCAGCTATGAATCACACGTTTTGTACCAGTTAAACCAAGCACACACATGATCTTGCTCCTTCTCACACATGGACATGTATGCAGTACATACAGGGATGGGAGTGCATGACTGTTCAGAAAGAAACCGTTATACAACAAACCTACACAGAGACTTGCACCTAGCCTGTGACTCAATTAAAAAAAAAAAAAAGTTGGCAGAGTACATTTCAGGATTTTTACTAAATATACTGTAGATCAGTGATTCACCACACGGGCACTTAATGGTACTTCTGCACTTCCAAGTGGAGCGCCTAATTACTGTGGTGTAATTCAGCTAATTCGAAAAATGCCAAAATTAGACTTTAAATAAAAAATAAATAAATACACATATAGAGCCACCCAACACATCAGCAGAAAATTTGTTAAGTGAATAATAGCAGCAGACCAACAATAATGAAACCTAAATATAAAGGTTGAGGTGTGGTTAGGAGAAAAAAAGTCTATAACAGCATAGACTGTACTTAAAAGATAGACGCAGCCACCATGATTTCACCTGCTGCTTTGTGAACTCTGTCCTGGGCACCACCACCTTGTTGTAGCAACTTATCAATCGCATGTACTGTGACGTCCAGTGTTGGTCAAGTTACTTGAAAAAAGTATTCAGTAACTAAATACTGATTACTTCCCAAAAAAAGTAATCCCGTTACTTTACTGATGACTTATTTTCAAAAATAATTAGTTACTTAGTTACTTTATTTATCCCCTAAATAGGTAATAAAGCAATAGATCTTTCAGCCCAATTCTACTTTTTCTGCATAATCCATCATACAAAATGTAATCAAATGAAAAAGTCTCTTTTTAAAACTTGTTTTATTAGTTTTGATCTTTTAACTTTATGCATCAAGCAAACATTAAATTATATGCAACATTCTCTTTTTTTTAGGTCACATTTTTGAATTTATTTTAGACTTTATTCAGTCCGCACAGGGCCAGAGTTTACATACAAACTGAAATATATATATCTACATATCTCTACACATCATTGCACAAGCACTTAACAACAACAACAACAATAATGTACTTCAGTAATATACCTCATAACTCATAATTGTTCACTGTCAGTCTGCACACTGCTGATTTGCACCACCTTTTTAAAAAAAATTTTCAATATATTTTGTATTGATTTTATAATTGAACAGTATACAACAATCACCTTCAAGAGAACACAATAGAAGGTGGACAGCAAGTCAACAAGGTGGTAATACAGCATACATAAATGTTAAAACTGAGTACATTTCACTTAAGTTTATTCTTCAAGCTAATGACTGGTTGCCAAATCTTATAAAACACTCTCTCGGTTAGACAAGGTAAACTCAATTTTCTCCAGGTGGAGTACATTTCCAAATTCTCTCAACCACATTTCAAAGGTAGGAGGTTTATCAGACTACCAGCAGAGAAGTATCAGCTTTCTAGCCACAAGTGTAGTCATTGACACAACCTGCGTCTCTGTCTTGTCCCTTACCCATCCTGGTTCAGACACCCCGAGCGATGCTGCAAAGGGGATACATGGGACCTCCCTGCCAATGGCTTTGGTCAGAAAATCAAACCGATGATTCCAAAAAAGCTGTAGTTTTTGGCATTGAAAGAAAAGGTGAGATAAAGTTCTTCGATCACTTGAACACTTAACACAGAGGGCTGAAACGTTCTTATATATTTTTTTCACTTTAGTGGGAGAAAAATGCAACCTATACACAACCTTGAATTGGATCAGATTATGTCTAGCATTTATAGAGCTAGAATATATATTCTTAATGCACTCTTGCCAAACATCATCAGTAACATCCACCCCCAGTTCTTCCTGCCACTGCTCCCTAAAAGTATCAGATGAAGGACTGTATATATCTAGTAAGGCCCTGTAAAAGTACAAAATTCTAATCCAATTGATAAAAGAATCACCAAATCCAAATTTGGATAATACAGTAAACAAATACGGCCACTCGACCTGATCAAAAGCTTGTTCAGCATCCAAAGCTATTACCACAGAATCATCTGAACACCTAGCAGGACTATATATGAGATTAAATAAGCTACGCAAACTAAAATAAATGTAGTGGTTAGGGATAAACCCTATTTGATCTGGATGTATAAGTTTAGCAATATGATCTTTGAGGCGGTTTGATAAAACTTTTGTTAATATCTTGGTCTCAACAGAAAGGAGAGATATAGGCCGATAGGACGAGACAGACACAGGATCGCGATCTTTTTTAAGAATCAATGAGATTACACCACGATGCAATGAACTTGGCAAAGAGACAGACAATTTTGAATAGTTAAACATACGCAAAATTAGAGGGGCTAGCAATGAGGTGTAAGCTTTATAAAACTCTGCTCCGAAACCATCTGGCCCAGGGGCCTTATTATTTGACATCTGTTGAATAGCTGTCTTAATCTCATCTAATGTGAAGTCCGCCTCCAAATCTGCAACTGCCTCATCATCTAATTTTGGGAGATTACACTTTTCCAGAAAGTCCTCAATTAATGACTGACTCACAGAACTTTTATAGCTATAAAGATTACGATAAAAATCTCCAAAACAATCATTTATTTGTTGAGGGTTTCTAGTGGTCCACCCATGTTTGTTATTGATTGATAGTATAGTTTGTGATGCTTGTGTTTTTCTAAGTAATCTTGCAAGTAGCCTATGAGGTTTATCACCCAATTCAAACAATGTTTGCTTACACTTAGTGATTTGAAGGCAAACTTGTTTGCTAAGCAGAGAATTATACTCACACTTCAATTTAGTAATTTTGCCCAGTAATTCTATTGTGGGAGAGGATTGATAAGTTTGTTCTAGTTGCTGTATATTTGACTCCAGATCCTTCAAAGCCATTTCCTGGGATTTACGTTTAGCTGCAGAGAACGAAATAATGTGGCCTTGAATTACCGCCTGTCATGGTCCTGTGTCGTGTGACCCAGTGTGTTATGCTTAACCTATTTTGATGTTTATTGTTTGCTTAGGTTCTTTAAGGTAGTCCAGTCCTTTTTGTAATTATGTTACCCTTGCATTACGTCTCCCTTGCCCTTCGTGTGTTTATGTCTGTGTGTCTTGTACTGTCAAGTTCATGCTGTCAGTTATGTCACCTCCCCCTGTACTACGTCTCCCCGGTTCATGTCTCATGTTTCCTGTTTTACTTTGAAGGCCTGCATTCACTGTCTGTGTATTCAGCTCACTCCTCCTGTCCTGTCGTTAAGTTCATGTGTGTCAGCTGCGTTCCCATGTGTGGCCACTTCCCCTGATCATCCCTCATGTGTATTTAGTCTCTGTGTTTCTTACAGTCTGTGTCGCGTCGTCTGTGTTCCCACCCTCCGTGTTTCCATGCCTGGTCTGTTGTCTTCCAAGCCATAGCCTCAGCATAGTTTGTTCCCAGTTTAGGTTTTTGTTTAGCCACGCCATCCCTGCTGTATTTGCACACCTTGTTTTCAGCCATAATCGAATTTCCCAGAGGAACCCACCCGAGGGATTAATAAAGTTCTATCTAATCTAATAATAAAGGCTCGCCTTCTGTTAAAGCTCACTCCCGTCTGTTCACTTGTGTACGCACCTGGGTCCATTACACGCATTCTCCACTCGGTCCGTCACAGCGGACCGTGACACCGCCTTCATACTCTCCCAGAGAATTGCATCATTAACATCACCTTTATCATTATCATTAACATAATCCAAAATGTGCTTCTCCAATTTCTTATGAAAGGTCTCATCTTTAAGCAGAGTTGGATCGAAGCGCCAGTTTCTTCTGTGTAAATTGGCTAAATCTGCTAAGTCCAGTGGGTTTCCTTTCTCCATCCCCTCCGCAACTCCAAGGATCCTGATATTCTGTCATCTTGACTGCAACTCGAGGTCATCCAATTTTTTGTGATGTAAATCGTATCCTTTCTGGAGCGAGTCACAGAGCGCCTCTAAAACGGCAATCCTCTCGTCATGCCCGTTTATAGCTTTCTCAATATCATGTATCCTCCCAGTTACAGTGGAAAGAGTGGTCTCCATAGCGTTCATCATGGTTGAAATAGCAGTTAATTTGCTATCAACCGAAGTCTCCAATCTAGAAATTGCACTCATTATGTTGGCTGACGTCAGGTTAGCTACTTGGGAAGTCACGGGGCTATTTGCACTTGGCTCCTCAGCTAGCGCGCGCTCGTTAGCCACACTCGCTGACTCACCTTGATCTTCTCCGATTTTTCACGGGCTTTTGAAGCTTTAGGTTTCATTGTTATAAAGTATATACAAACGTCAGGACTCAACAGAAAGGTTTCAAAAAACAGATGGATATGAATAAAAAAATATAGGTTGGTTCGGAGCTCTTTCAAAAAACGTCTTACGCCATTGCTTCCTAACCACGCCCCCATATGCAACATTCTCTGACTGGAAGAAATTTGTTTAACATTTAAACCTACTTTCTGCACATTCCAGCACATAAAATAAAATGATTTTTTGTGTTTACACTCACTCTTTCAAATAGATGCAAGTAAAACACAGCAGAAAATAAATAAAATCAAAGACTCAGCAGTCCCGTTGCCCTATTTTCACCTGTATAGCAGGAGTGGGGCAGGTGGAGGTTTGCCCTGGTGCAGGTGTGCCACAGCGGTCAGTGGAAGGATACGGCAGTTTTTCTGTGAATTTCCCATTCTGTCGTAGCGCACTCGGTGCTTGCTCGGACGTTTAGGGGTTTTTTTGCTGTAAAAAGAAGTTTTCTTCCCACGCAGCGATCAGCGGACGCTAATGTTTTTGTCACTTTTTACGGAATCAAACTCAAAGTAAGATCAGCACTTCCACGCTTTAAACACTGCACGGTCATACTCTCTCCGCACTCGATATATTATCCATTTTTGATCTGCACACAGGTGTTGCCACAAACGTCGCACTCGCTTATGTCATTGTCATGAGACACTCTCACAAAAAAACCCACGGTTTTAGTAACGCAGCAACACAGCGTGCTTATGAGAAAGTAACAGTAATCTAATTACCTTTTTTGAAATAGTAATCCCTTACTTTACTTATTACTCAAAAAAGTAATCGGATTATAGAAACGTGTTACTTGTAACTCATTACTTGTAACTCATTACTTGTAACGCGTTACTGCCCATCTCTGGTGACGTCACCCACGGATTATGGACTTCGCATTTTGAAGCTTTGATCTTATTATTTTGGGTCTATGTTATTTTTTTGGAGCCATGCTTGGATAAGACAGTGTGAAGTTATCAGCTAGCTTGGTTACCAAGCTGCATCTATAAACTGTGTGGGTGAAATAAATAAAGACAAACACATCTGTTAATTAGACCCGAAGGAACAAACCAGTAAGATACTAGAAATACCAAAATTTAAGACAACTAGACTGAAGCTTAACCTTTGTAGATGGTCTTTCGAGCTATAATATTAGTCAGATAATCAGTGAAAACTAGTCTGAGGCTGTGGGGATCAACTCCCTTTTGGAGCCAACCCGACCAGGTTGATGGAGGAAGTGCAGTTTGTGGCACTTCTGCTTTGGCTTGATGTTTCAATCAGGAAGTAGCGGCTCCCTAAATTATTCTGTGTTTAATTATCCACTTTACTCTATGTGGTCCTCTGCAGAGCCTTCGAAGTAAAGATTGAGACCATAAACATAAGCAAAGTGCTTACTGAGGTCATAGGTCGAGAGTCATTATCTCATAAACACTTCTTTTTTTTACCCGGAGGCGTAATTAAAAAAAACTTGCCTGCTGAATGCACTGGCTCCCCTGTTTTTTAAAAGTGCCAGAAGCATATTGGGCTACACCTACTGTATTAAAATTAAACACATCACATTATCATTGCAAATAAAGCATTAAAAAAAGATATTTGAATTGAGTAATTATACAATTCCCAATGATTAGAAAATCAGCCGGGTTGTGCTCATCCAGTTCTTTATTGATTCCCTCATTGAGTCCTGTCTTTCTTCTTTCTGCTTTGGCTTTCAAATCCTCCCGTCCCACTCCTTTGTGCATGCAGAACTGCAGCGAGTTTGACACAATTTTAGTTGCAAATACTTTTCCATCATTTTATTTGTCAATTGATCTCCTCCACTCTGATTCACCCATACTATTACAGCTCAGCCAAAGACTGTATATAAAAATCTAGATAGCTTCTGGATCTGAAAGTTTTTGTCTCCATCTCTAGTTTAAAAAGTTAGGAAATACAACACCATCTTCATGTTCCACCTTAGTGTCCAGAAGGAGGGTAAAGCATGCTTTATCCACAACGTTGCCTTATGTACATTTATTTCACTTTCACTGGACACGATTGTGAAGGACCGAGCAGTGAAGGAAACTTAGGCACAGGTTAAAGTCCAAAAAAATTATTTTTTATTTAACCCAAAAAACATAATTGGTTAAATCATGCAAAAATAATCAAAATCTTGGGCCCATAAAAGAGGTCAAAATAACAAAACTCTACTCAAATTTGACAACACTACTAATAACTCAAACAAACTGACCTAACTTAATGAGACAAAGGGGAAACTTAAATAGTGGCTGATCAGCTCACAAAAACAGGAGAAGGGGTAAAACACACAAAACCTAACTAAAGCAAACATAATGAACTCCAATTTCCCCCCATGGTCCCGAGTTATGGCGTGAACCAATTTGTAGCCTTCCTTTAAACCTCGCTCCGCCCCTTTTCCACCTCTTGGCTCCTTAATCAAGGGACTGGAACAGCTGCAACTAAGGTAACTCAGAAAACAAAAGATTAATCATACATAACAGTGTAAACTAAAATGCGCGCACTTATTTTAGAATGCAGTGTTATGTGGATATGTGAATTAACTCTAAACCAAAACCAGTTATTTATTGTCCTGTAAATTAATTCCTATATTTAAAGAAAGACAAATGTGAATGCAATGTTACTTTTAAGCCTCTACACTAACATGGTGGGTATTACCACTGTGTGGCTGTAAGTGCAGCCATCACAACGATGAAAAACATCTTTGTTACCATAAATATAACTGTAGTTCATTTAGTAGCCTACTGCTCATGTACATATTAAGTCTAGCAGACCAAACTAAAGTGTTTACCCTCTTCTTCCCTTCAGCTGACATGTTTGTGGGGGTATATTTGACTATTGCAGAATGAATTCCATACAGCAGTCATTATGCTGTGTATATTAACTGTGCAGATCTGCTTCACTTTCTCTCGTACTGCGTGGGCGTGTGTGCTCGTTGATGCCACTTACAATTTGACTCATCAGTATTCGGGGCATTCACGCTCTCCCTCACTGCCAGTGATAAGCGATGCTGATTATCAGTGAACTTTTGCCACACAGTGCATCGCTCCCCTTCTGTTTTGCCTCTCGCTGCCTCTCTCAGCAATAGTAACACTTTGCCTGTGAGAGCCAACATTGTTTTAATCAGCTTCACATCTATTAAGAATCAGCTGCTATTAACACTCATTAAAACCTAAGTGGTGGAGGCAGGGCTTAGATGTCTTACTTGAGTAAAAATAGCAAAGCCACAATGTAAAAGTGCACCGCCTGGTAATATAGTGCATGTTTTTAAAAAGGGTTTCCTTTACTGGAGGTAAAGGAACTAACTCAAGCTCCGAATCAGTGCTGCAATGGTTGCTTTCATAGCCAACTTATCATCCTCTGAGAGTAGGCAGGACGCAAACGCAGAATCAGAATGAAGTTTGTTGATTTATTTACAGTCTCTATGAACAGTTTTCAAGTAAACGCTCCAATAGACTCCACTCCGTCCTTAAGGTCAATACCGAAACAGACTTCTTTGTCCTCCCATTTGCGATTCCTCCTCGAGGAAAACAGGGCAGGCTCCTGGACAGAAGAGAGGGAGGTAAGAGGCGCACACACATAACAGATGAACAGACTTACTGAACAGAGGTGAGTATCTACCGTGACTCATTTATGCTCTGAAAGAATGACTGAAGGGAACAGACTAATAATCAGATGAGGACGCAGGTAAGATGATTGTTGCAGGTGCACCAAGCCGAAGGGTGGAGACCAAGACAATCCCGCCTCTGAACAGGTAGAGCGAGGTTACCACCCACACCCACACACAAGACAGATAGAGAGAGGGAGGGAGGGGAGAGAGAGTGAAGTGAAAGAAATTTGCCGGAGAGCCCAGAGGAGTGGAGGACTATGACACAACAAGTACTGTATTCTATTTCATTTATTATTCATTTTAATAAAAGACTCACAAATGGAGTTGCTCAAAGGAGCTTGATATTGTAAAGAAAAGACACTCTTTGTGAGCCAGAACTTGGCAACAGTGGGAAGGAAAAACTCTGTTTTGACAGGAATGTAAGTAAGGTTTCAATTTTAATACTGTAGTTACTGATATAGAGTGTATAGTGTAATATACTATACTATTTTATATATATATATATATATATATATATATATATATATATATATATAGATAGCGTAGTGGTTAGACTACACGCCTTTGGAACAGAGGATCGCAAGTTCGATTCCTGCCTGGGGCATCTGTATCCAGTAAGGGTCCTAAGGCTAGACCCCCAATGCTAAGCAAGCCTACCGCAGACATGAGCGAGACAGATAAATATGAAGGCATGCCGGCTCGGACGTCGCCCGGATCAACAAGGTCCGCGTCAGGTGTTGAGGAACCAGGGCACCCTGACGAAAAGTGGGCTACTGGAACAAGAAGGCATCGGTGGGCAAGAGACGAAAACAGGGCGTTGTTGGAATGCTACTACGCAAGTAACCCCGGCGGAAGGGGCTACATGAATAGGATGAGGGACCTATGGATTCTTCGATACCCAACATCCACAATGACGGAATACCAATACCAAAAAAAAACAAAACACCCAGCACGCCCCTGCTGGGTGTTTTTTTTTTTTGTATCTATATATGGGAACAGCTATATAACAACACCCAGCACGCCCCTGCGGGCGGTTTATCCTTCAAGCTCGGGTCCTCTACCAGAGGCCTGGGAGCTTGAGGGTCCTGCGCAGTATCTTAGCTGTTCCCAGGACTGCGCTCTTCTGGACAGAGATCTCCGATGTTGTTCCCGGGATCTGCTGGAGCCACTCGCCTAGCTTGGGAGTCACCGCACCTAGTGCTCCGATTACCACGGGGACCACCGTTACCTTCACCCTCCACATCCTCTCGAGCTCTTCTCTGAGCCCTTGGTATTTCTCCAGCTTCTCGTGTTCCTTCTTCCTGATATTGCTGTCATTCGGAACCGCTACATCGATCACTACGGCCGTCTTCTTCTGTTTGTCTACCACCACTATGTCCGGTTGGTTAGCCACCACCATTTTGTCCGTCTGTATCTGGAAGTCCCACAGGATCTTACTCCCATTTTGACCTCGGGACTTCCAGGTTATACTCGGCACAGATGTTCCTGTACACTATGCCGGCCACTTGGTTATGGCGTTCCATGTATGCCTTGCCTGCTAGCATCTTGCACCCTGCTGTTATGTGCTGGATTGTTTCTGGGGCATCTTTACACAGCCTGCACCTGGGGTCTTGCCTGGTGTGATAGACCCCAGCCTCTATGGATCTTGTACTCAGAGCTTGTTCTTGTGCTGCCATGATTAGTGCCTCTGTGCTGTCTTTCAGTCCAGCTTTGTCCAGCCACTGGTAGGATTTCTGGATATCAGCCACCTCCTCTATCTGCCGGTGGTACATACCGTGCAGGGGCCTGTCCTTCCATGATGGTTCCTCGTCTCCCTCCTCTTTCTTGGGTTTCTGCTGCCTGAGGTATTCACTGAGCACTCGGTCAGTTGGGGCCATCTTCCCAATGTATTCTTGGATGTTCCTTGTCTCATCCTGGACTGTGGTGCTGACACTCACCAGTCCCCGGCCCCCTTCCTTCCGCTTAGCGTACAGCCTCAGGGTGCTGGACTTGGGGTGAAACCCTCCATGCATGGTCAGGAGCTTTCTTGTCTTTATGTCAGTGGCTTCTATCTCCTCCTTTGGCCAGCTTATTACCCCAGCAGGGTACCTGATCACGGGCAGGGCGTATGTGTTGATGGCCCGGATCTTGTTCTTACCATTCAGCTGACTCCTCAGGACTTGCCTGACCCTCTGCAGGTACTTGGTGGTTGCAGCCTTTCTAGCGGCCTCTTCATGGTTCCCATTTGCCTGCGGGATCCCCAGGTACTTGTAACTGTCCTCTATGTCTGCAATGTTGCCTTCTGGTAGTTCAATCCCCTCAGTTCTGACTACCTTCCCTCTCTTTGTTACCATCCGACTACACTTCTCCAGTCCGAACGACATTCCAATGTCATTGCTGTATAGCCTGGTAGTGTGGATCAGTGAATCGATGTCTCGTTCACTCTTGGCATACAGCTTGATGTCATCCATGTACAGGAGGTGGCTGACAACTGCTCCGTTCCGTAGTCGGTATCCGTAGCCAGTCTTGTTAATGATCTCACTGAGGGGGTTCAGGCCTATGCAGAACAGCAGTGGGGACAGAGCATCTCCTTGGTAGATCCCGCACTTGATGGTAACTTGTGCTATGGGCTTGGAGTTGGCCTCTAGTGTTGTACGCCACATCCCCATTGAGTTCCTGATGAAGGCTCTTAGGGTCCCATTGATCTTGTACAATTCTAGGCATTCCAGTATCCAGCTGTGGGGCATTGAGTCATAGGCCTTCTTGTAATCAATCCAGGCAGTGCACAGGTTGGTCAGTCTGGTCTTGCAGTCTCGGCTGACTATTCTGTCTACCAGTAGCTGGTGTTTTGCGCCTCTGGTATTCTTGCCAATTCCTTTCTGTGTCCCGCTCATGTATTGACCCATGTGCCTGTTCATCTTAGCCGATATGATGCCTGACAGGAGCTTCCATGTAGTACTGAGGCAGGTTATTGGTCGGTAGTTGGAGGGGACCGGTCCCTTCTTGGGGTCCTTGGGGATCAGGACCGTCCGACCTTCAGTTAGCCATTCTGGGTGTCTCTTGTTAACTAGCAGCTGGTTCATTTGTGCTGCCAGATGCTCGTGGAGTGCAGTCAGCTTCTTTAGCCAGTAGGCGTGAACCATGTCGGGCCCTGGTGCTGTCCAACTCTTCATACTGGAGACCCTTTCTTGGATATCTGCCACTGTGATGGTTACTGGACCCTGTTCAGGGAGGTCGCTGTGGTCTGCCCTCAGATCCACTAGCCACTGAGCATTGCCGTTATTGGTTGCGTCCTTCTCCCATATGCTCTTCCAGTATTGCTCCGTCTCCAGCCTTGGTGGTGCTGTTCTCTTATGTATATATATATATATATATATGAAGGAAGACCATGTATTTAGACGTGCATTATAAAGATATTTTGACAGAACGGTGCTGTCACTCTTAAAATGAACACTGTGAATTGTACATTTGATGTTTGATACCTAAGATTACACAGAATAATACATTTGTCTACAGTGAAGGTGAAAATTTAACATGAATAAAGACAAAATGTAATGTTAGAACACGTAAGGTCTGAAAAAAAATCTAACCAAAAATCATCATCATCACTGACATTGACTAAAGACTGTATGTAAAAGATGGACATTACCAGCAGGGCATCATCCACTGGTGATAGTCCTGTTATATAATGCACTCACACTTGTATTGTGGTCATATTAGTCACTCCAAGCATTTTAGACCTCAGTGGCACAAGTCTAGAGACTTGCTGCTCACACCCTAGCAACCTCTGGTCACTAGGGAAGAATTGGTATTCCCTAGCAACATAGCATTGCATGGCTTGGATAGGTGTGTGATTACTGTATGGAGGACAAGACTTAGACTGACTTTGGTTTCACTCACCAATATTTAAACCATAGAAACAGGGAAATGAATAATACAGAAATAAAGAAAACAATTCAATAAGTAATTCATATTGCCAACTTAAAAAAATCCCCCAGAAATTTGAAGCTTACAGATTTTAGGCTGAGCTACATTAGTCAGAATGGTGTCAGTCTGCTAAAAAACACTTATAGTGAGTGAATACCTTTAAATGGAAGTACTTCATATAATTTTCTTTCCACCACTTTGCCAATTAAAAAGGTGTTACCACCTTTACCGAAGGATTTCATATTAAGTCCTACTTACAGTGGCTTGCAAAAGTATTCGGCCCACTTGAACTTTCCCACATTTTGTCACATTACAGCCACAAACATGAATCAATTTTATTGGAATTCCACGTGAAAGACCAACACAAAGTGGTGTACACGTAAGAAGTGGAACGAAAATCATACATGATTCCAAATATTTTTTACAAATAAATAACTGAAAAGTGGGGTGTGCGTAATTATTCAGCCCCCTTTGATCTGAGTGCAGTCAGTTGCCCATAGACATTGCCTGATGAGTGCCAATGACTAAATTGAGTGCACCTGTGTGTAATCTAATGTCAGTACAAATACAGCTGCTCTGTGACGGCCTCAGAGGTTGTCTAAGAGAATATTGGGAGCAACAACACCATGAAGTCCAAAGAACACAGCAGACAGGTCAGGGACAAAGTTATTGAGAAATTTAAAGCAGGCTTAGGCTACAAAAAGATTTCCCAAGCCTTGAACATCCCACGAAGCACTGTTCAAGCGATCATTCAGAAATGGAAGGAGTATGGCACAACTGTAAACCTACCAAGATAAGGCCGTCGAACAAGGAGAGCGCTGATCAGAAATGCAGCCAAGAGGCCCATGGTGACTCTGGATGAGCTGCAGAGATCTACAGCTCAGGTGGGGGAATCTGTCCATAGTCAGTCTATTCGTCGAGCACTGCACAAAGTTGGCCTTTATGGAAGAGTGGTAAGAAGAAAGCGTTGTTAAGAGAAAACCATAAGAAGTCCAGTTTGCAGTTTGCCACAAGCCATGTGGGGGACACAGCAAACATGTGGAAAAAGGGGCTCTGGTCAGATGAGACCAAAATGGAACTCTTTGGACAAAACGCTATGTGTGGCGGAAAACTAACACTGCACATCACTCTGAACACACCATCCCCACTGTCAAATATAGTGGTGGCATCATCACGCTCTGGGGGTGCTTCTCTTCAGCAGGGACAGGGAAGCTGGTCAGAGTTGATGGGAAGATGGATGGAGCCAAATACAGGGCAATCTTGGAAAAAAACCTCTTGGAGTCTGCAAAAGACTTGAGACTGGATCGGAGGTTCACCTTCCAGCAGGACAACGACCCTAAACATAAAGCCAGGGCAACAATGGAGTGGTTTAAAACAAAACGTATCCATGTGTTAGAATGGCCCAGTCAAAGTCCAGATCTAAATCCAATCGAGAATCTGTGGCAAGATCTGAAAACTGCTGTTCACAAATGCTGCCCATCTAATCTGACTGAGCTGGAACTGTTTTACAAAGAAGAATGCTTAAGGATTTCAGTCTCTAGATGTGCAAAGCTGGTAGAGACATACCCTAAAAGACTGGCAGCTATAAAGTATTGACTCAGGGGGCTGAATAATTACGCACACCCCACAGTTATTTATTTGTATGTGGAAAAGTTCAAGGGGGCCGAATACTTTTGCAAGCCACTGTATGTGTACCTCAGGTTACCTGAGCCAAACACGCAACACAAATCACATCTGAGCAGTTTGATGTCTTCTTATCGAGTGCTTTCATGCTTGTCAGTGGAGGCTGTGAGCCGAGATATCGCTCATCGACTTGAAGTGTTTGGAGGTCCAGATAGTGGAATCAATTTGTGGAGTTTCCTCCCAAAATGAGATAGTAGTGAAAAGAATGATTTCTTATCTTCAAAACCAATTGCTCGTTGTTCATTTTAAAGCCACAAAGCCAGGATATATTTACATTTTTAGTGATAAAACTTAGTGACTTTTTCTTTTTTTTTCCAATGATGATGGGTTTCAAGCTTTCACTTTTTTCATCTGACCCGATGTATGGCATTCTGGGACTGAAAGCTTCATTTAGATTTAGCGGCTAAGGAGGAGGGTGTAGAGAGCGACAAATGCTGTTTTGCTGGTTGCTGATGAGAGAAGGAATTTGTGTGTGGGAAATAGTTTGCATGCAATTTAGCAGCTGGCTTGTGTGGGTTTTTTTTTTTTTTTCCTGTTTGCCCTTTTTTCTCCCAATCCTTCTCTTCCTCTGCTCGCTTCCCATCCTGCTTCGTTTCCCCATCTTTGTTAGTGTGGTTATGATAGATGAGTGTATTATAAAGCGGTGACTTGAAGCAAGGGGAAATCAATGCTCATTCCTCAGAGGTGTGTGTATG
The DNA here is from genome assembly GCF_964374335.1 of Astatotilapia calliptera. NCBI lineage: Eukaryota > Metazoa > Chordata > Actinopteri > Cichliformes > Cichlidae > Astatotilapia > Astatotilapia calliptera. The sequence goes on from NC_137430.1 coordinate 25,954,147, forward strand.
TGTGTGTGCTTTCCAGCTGGCTGTTTGTTAAGGGGTTAGAAGCTGGATACATTCATTGTTTTGGGAGCCAGGGGCTGCAGCTGAACTGCTCTGTCTTGATCTGCTTTCCTTTGACTCAGCAAACACACTCTGGCCAGACAAACACACACACGCACGCACGTGCACACGCACTCAAAGACAGCACGCACCCACCCACTAAAACGCTCACACACTAGCAGATCTAGAGAGACCTGCCCACACGTACAGCACAGACGTTACACAATCCAGCAGAGAGTAAAGTCTTACCTGGTTTGCTGCCTAATTGCTCGTCCATTACTTCTTCTGTTCTCGACTCTTGTTTGAGTTACAAGGTTTTTTTAAGGTCCTTTAGAGACTCTGAGCTGGACATGAACCCATAAATAGTGGTGACATGAGAAAACTTTGTTTCTGAGACAGTAGTAAAACTTCCTCCTTTTTATTTGCAGTTGTTTTGCAAATAGGTGTGTGCTTTTCGCATGCATGCTTAGAAAACAAAAGTGGGTCCTATCCAGATTATAATATCAACCCTCTAAGATTCTCAGTGCCTCTTCAAATCAGATATCTGGGGAAATGAGCAGCTGCACAAAGCGTTGGGACAACAGATGCAAACTCCTTACGGCTTTTGAAAAAGTGTGATGTTTACGTGAATCATTTCAAGTTATTCATTTGAGAAGATTCATGCAAACTGAAAGTGAACAAAAATTGCTTTAAACAGGTTTCAGATGTGGTTAATGGGACCAACCATTCACAGATCGCTGATTTCTGAAGGCTGAATTTGCAACAGTGTTTTTGTGATCACCTCAGGCAAAATAAATGGTCTACTGAGGTATATTGAGCTTGAAGCCAGAGTCATCAGTGTCACGAAGTAACGCGTTACTGTAATCCGATTACTTTTTGCAAGTAACGAGTAAAGTAAGGGATTACTATTGCAAAAACGGTAATTAGATCACCGTTACTTTCCCGTAGGAACACTGCGTTACTAAAACCGTGATTTTTTTTTTTTTTCTTGTGAGAGTGTCTTATGACAATGACGTAAGCGAGTGCGACGTTCGTGACAACAGCTGTGTGCAGATCAAAAATGGATAATATATCGAGTGCAGGAGAGAGTATGACTGTGCAGCGTTTAAAGCGTGGAAGTACTGACCTTACTTTGAGTTTGATACCATAAAAAGTGACAAAAACATTAGCGTCCGTTGTGCGTGCGAAGAAAACTTCTTTTTACAGTGAAAAAAAACCCCTAAACTTCCAAGCAAGCACTGAGTGCGCTACCACGTAATGGGAAATTCACAGAGAAACTCGTGGATTCTTCAACTGACCGCTGCGGCACACCTGCACCAGGGCAAACCTCCACCTACCCCTAAACTTCTTTTTACAGCGAAAATAGAGCAACAGGACCGCTAGTCTTTGATTTTATTTATTTTCTGCTGTGTTTTACTTGCATCTATTTGAAAGAGTTAGTGTAAACACATTTTTTTTATTTTATGTGCTGCAATGTGCAGAAAATAGGTTTAAATGTTAAACAAATTTCTTCCAGTCAGAGAATGTTGCATATAATTAAATTTTTGCTTGATGCATAAAGTTAAAAGATTAAAACTAATAAAACAAGTTTTAAAAAGAGACTTTTCCATTTGATTACATTTTGTATGATGGATTATGTAGAAAAAGTAGAATTGGGCTGAAAGATCTATTTATCACCTATTCATGTTGTAAATCGTGTTTTTTAAAAAGTAACTAAGTTATTAGCTACTTTTGAAAATAAGTAATCAGTAAAGTAACGGGATTACTTTTGGGGGGAAGTAATCAGTAATTAGTTGCTGATTACCTTTTTCAAGCAACTTGACCAACACTGGTTATCAATGCCACTGAAGGAAGCACAGCTGCAGTTACAGCAGAGCAAAGAGCACCACAGTCACAGTAATTTGCATGCACTCTGTGGTTGATGCTGAAAATGCAAAAATATGTTTTTATGCTTGCTTCTAATCTGCTGCTGAGTCTTTTTTTTTTCTTTCTACTGAGCACACATTAAAAAACTGATCAGTCTATTTGTAAGACAGTGTCAGACCTCATGTATCAAGTTTCAGAGCGCTAATGTGCAGCTGTCATGGCAGCACCAAGCAGTAAAATAATGATTTTCTGCAGCGTCGCCTTCTCACTGCGTTGCCTTTTTCTGTTATTTATATACATACATACATACATACATACATACATACATACATACATACATACATACATATGTGTGTATATGACATAGACAGAGTTGATAACTACCATTGTGTAATTTGTTATCTGACTGGGTTTTTTGTTTTGTCAAGCCAGCTATTGCAAAGAAAGCCCACCTGTGCTGAACTTGCTTTGTAGTACGCCCCACCGAACAGCAGATGAGTGAGGCTGTTGTGCTCACAGTTAGACTGCGTTCCTGAGATGACCATATTAAGTTGGGGTGGCTGTAGCTCAGGTGGCAGAGCAGGTCAGCCACTAATTAGAAAGTCGGTGGTTCGATCCCAGGCTGCCTCCTGGCTGCATGCCAAATATCCTTGGGTAAGATGCTAACCCCATGTTTGCCTACTGGTGGTGGTCAGAGGGCCCGGTGGCGCCAGTGTCCGGCAGCCTAGCCTCTGTCAGTGCGCCCCAGGGCAGCTGTGGCTACAATGTAGCTTGCCATCGCCAGTGCGTCAATGTGTGTGTGAATGGGTGAATGACTGAATGTAGTGTGAAGCGCTTTGGGGTCCTTAGGGACTAGAAAAAGCGCTATACAAATGCAGGCCATTTACCATATTAAGGATATCAACTCTCACTGACATCAGTCAGAGCCAAGATTAGAAAAAATCTGTGGGAGGATCTTACATCTTTACACGGATTGCTTAGTACATCAGTAATACATCAGTATTTCACACTTTTCTATGTTTAGCATTAGCATCTAGCACTGTAACTGTTTATGACTGAGAATAGAGAAAAGCATAGAAGATTATCAAAGTAGATATGCAGCATCTCTAGTCTCAGACATTCACCGGTTTCAATTTCATTTCAGTCTTGGAAGAAAAGTATTGCAGACGTTTAAAACCTGCGAGTTATCAGAGGTATAAAGTCTTAATTAAAGGCTTCGCTGTGCTTTAAATGAAATACTTGTTAGATTACTTTCTGTCATTTGTCATGACTACAAATGCAGTTTGTATGAACAGAGGAAAGGCTGCATGAAAAGGATACACACAGCCAACCTGCTATTTTTACTGCTTAGAACGCTCAAAATATCAAGGTAACATGATTCATCGATTTTTGAGTTTTCCCACCTCGTGACTGTTGTTACTTTTCTTGTTCACTTAATTACAATTTTCCTGTGAAGTTAATAATCGAATTTTTTGACTTTACACCAGACATCCTTCCTCATGCAACGCTCCAATTTGAGACTGCACTAGCAGTGAGAGTACACTAGCTGGTGATCCCCGTTCATGAGGTTGGGGTTGTGTTTTGCTAACATTCACCTCACAAGCGAAAGGTCACTGGTTCACACGCTAGCATGCAACCCCTGTTGGTTATGAGCCTGGATAAATGGGAGGGTTGTGTCTGGTTTAAAAATCTGTGCTAAGCCAAATATGCACACCAATCTTCTGAGAGCAACTCTTTCATTGACCTGCAGCTAACAATCACCTCATTTTTGTAAAACCTGAATATCAAGGGTCACAGCTGCCAAAGTGAAACTCAGAGAAAGAAAGCTGTTAGGGCAAAAAAACCACAGTTACCCAGGCAGTACTGATGTTCTAGTATATAGCCAGGGTTTCATTTTCCACAGAATTATATTGCAGCTCTAACTTGTAGATGATGTATGTAAAAAATATCTTTGACAAATTCTACTATAATCTAGCTTTAATGTTCACAGCAGATACATTTAAGACTGTATAGAAAATAATGCCAAACACTGAATGTCTGGAACTGCATTGCAGTTAAAAATTAAGCCTTTACATCCAACAATTTATCATTTTTTTGTAACATCTTATCCAACTTAGGATCACAGGGGGATGCTGGACTCTATCCCAGGTACACAGGGTGAAAGGTGGGATATTCCTTAGACAAGTCTCCAGTTCTCACATCTAGAACCATTGCCAAGTTAGAACCATCAATTAACCTAACAAGCATGCATTCAGACTGGGAAGAAACCCAGAGGAGACCGACATAGGCTGTAGCTCCACACCAAAAGGACCCAACTAAGCAGGAGCTTCAAACTCAGAAACTAAAAACTGCACCGCCGTGCTGCCCCACTGCATTTGAAATGATTCAGGAAGATGTAAAACAGGCCTTTCACTTGTGGAAAAGAACTCACTGAATCTAAGAGATTTCAGAGTAGAAAATCACCTCCATATATCCTGTTAGCACTGAGGTGGAGAGGCAAATAGACAGTTTCATTCTTTCTTTCATTTCCCTCTCCATTCCCTTTCATTTCTTAGTAAAACAGCTTTGAAACTAACACATACACAAACCGAGTCCCAAAATGCCTTTTGTGGCTCTCCCGTCTCTCTTAAACCAAGCTCTGTCTCCTACTTTACCTTTTGCTGCACTTGTTTTAAAACAGGCAAAATGTACAAAACTGCGAACAAGCTAAAACGTCTCAAAAACATGACACAGCAGCTGTTGTGTTATATCAAACAAAATGGAACAAGCAGCAGTAGAAAAACTGGCATTGCATTTTTCTGTGCAGACTAAAAGAAATCTGTGCTCCCTACTGACAGACTTTAAAGAAGGAAACCACCGTTGATAGTGTGGCAAAGAAAGCTGTTTAGGGCTTCTGGAGTGCAGCCCAAAACCTATAATTTTAAGTGGGAACGTGTGCGGTTATTGATTGGGGAATAAACGTGTTGAAGAGTGTCTGAGCTGTCGGCAGGCCATGAAGAGTGATGGTAGCGTTGGGATGAGAGTTTCCTGAGAGTCTACAGCCAATAATTTCAAACTACCTTCTGTGTACTCCCATAATTCCCATAAATATAGCCTTTAATCATATCACTATATATATCTATAGGCTCTTTATAGTTATGGTTACTGACAGTATCCAGCAGTAGAAATGAGTGAGCAGAAAAGTCACAGTATGACAATAGAGAGGAAGAAATAATAATAAATAAAGACAGGATGTGACTTCATTTTCTGTAACGATAATGCCAAATAATTCTGCACATTACAGCATTTTATTTTTTATTTAAAAATAAAATAAATATTTAAAAAGTATAAAGTGACATTTGCTCTGACACATTTAGGTGTTTGGTGCAAAACCTACAATTACTTTGTAAGGTGATGAGCTAAATACTAACAACACAATGCTACCCCTGCCTGGTAATTACAGAATGCTGACGCATGTGCGACCACCCTTTGTCCCTTCCTTTCATAATAAAAGCCCTTATCATATACCGCGTATGGGTATATGATACCCATACGCGGTATATGATAAGGGCACTATTGTTTGGTCACTAGACAATAAGATAACATCATGAGATATCATGCATAATTGAAGTTTTGTTGATACAAATGAAATGTCATTCATACTATAAAACTGCATAAATTATAATATATATATTTTATCATTTTATTGTGCATAAAACCTACTAATGGGTCAATTTAAGTGATGGTACGTGGTTGCTAGGCATCATATGGTATCACAATATGGGATGTCAAGTTTGTTTTTTCAGCTCCTGCTTGTGTACGATGAGTTCATGGCCACACACACAGAGATTAAATGAAATATAGTAAGATACATGTTTAAAATGCTATTGTAAAGAATGGAAACTAAATGAAGCTACTAAAATAGATTAAAGATTATGAAATATAGTATGAAGTAAAAAGCGGAATACATTTTTATGTTGACCAAATAAATTTTATCATTTAAAAACATACAGAACTGACTTAAAGGGACAGTTCACACCCACAATTAAACAGATATTTAAACTGTTGGTGCAGGTAGCCCTCCTCTAAGTATATCAGGAGCATGCAGCTAGCTAGCATTACAGCTGAGAGGGGGAAGCCATCCTGCCATCTGACAAGCACAGGGAGAGGCACGCTTTCTTCTGATGCGTGTGATTTGGCAGAAGGATAAAAGTTCCTGTGAATCTTGTCACATGAAAGTGAATGTTTTTTTTAAATTATTTATTAATTTCTTTAGAATAAAAGTGAAATTTTTCAAATATCATCTTTTAATTGATTTATTTTTTCTTGGCACTTTGACAAAGTGCTTTTTTGACTCCATTATTTTTAAGAGAAGGCAGACATCTCTGTATCCATTATCTCTGAAATTGTGATTCAAGCCAAAACTCTCTAGATGGGGGTTAAAAACATGCACATTTAATTTTACATGTAATATTAATTCAGTTATGAAGAATAGGTGTATATAAATGTGTTTGCATTATTTTTATCCCATCACTCTAAAATGTATTACAGCTAAATTCATGCCAATAATTAGGAAGCTATTCGAACCCATAAAAGTAGGTCTTAAGTTGTCTGAAGCGCTTGTGTTGAAGGCACCTGTACTTCTTTTTAGATTCTTCAAGAAGACCTCTTATCTGAAAGGTGCTCTTATCTTCAGTTCTAAAAGCTCCTGGAGAGTCCCAGGTGTTTAAAAACTTTAGCACTTCTTCTTGTTTGGGTCCCTTTTTGACCATTTAAACTGATTGGAATCCAGAGGCTGAAGGTGAAGGTTGTGATCCCAGTAGTAGGTTTTGGAACAAATGTGAATGTGTCTCTTGCGAGCAACCTTGATAATGTGCTTGTCTATTGCAGGTCTGGACGACTGCTTGCAACAGTATGTGTGTGTCTTTGAGCGCGGAGGTGTTTGTGGGGAGCGGCTGCTGAGGATTAGCCACGCCGAACTTGAGGAGCTGGGAGTCTCTCGCATCGGACACCAGGAGCTCATTCTGGAGGCTGTCGACTTGCTCTGTGCCCTGGTGAGTTTGTGTGTTCTGCTTTGTGCTTCACTGTAGTGCTGAGCTCTCATTAGCAGTCTCTACAGCTGCAGCTTTAATGTATGCCACTGCCAGTAATGTGTTAGTGTCCTCCGTTAAACCCTGGCATTTCCTAATTGTCCCTATCTCAAAGTAAAAACAAATAGCCTCGTTTTGAACATTCGGAGTTCGAAATTAATGCAATGAATACTTTTTTGGCTTGAGAAACATGAATTTATGTTTATTAGAAAAATTGATTCAGGGTTAGCAACCTCCTTTTTTAAGGAATATCTGGCAGAACATCAACATCAGCTGTACAAAGCAAGCAACACTGAAACTAAGGCGGCAATATATGAATCATAAAAAATGAGTTACAAATAAGTCATTCAAATGAGGACAGCAAAAATAAAGTCAACTTAAGATGATTAGCATTGTTTTTAGATATAAGATTATAAGGAAGATGAAACCAGTTTAGCAAAAGTACATCTTAAAAAGAAGAAAAATAATTTCCTCAAATACCAAAATAGTAAATTGGGCAAACTGTTAGTTTAGCCAGACCATTAAGTTATCCATGTCATCTCAGCGCCAGCCCACTGATACCCTTCTACACACCCAATTGATGGGTGTGGCTATTTTAGCTGCTTTAGTTTTCAGCCCGCCCTCCACTCCAGCTCCTCCTTTTCTCACTGTATCTGACTGAATCTGTGCTGAATGTGTTGTCATTAATCTCTGCTCTGTGCTATGTGAGGTTCTTCCTGCTGCGCTCCCTGCTTCTGACTTCCCATGTATGCACATTAAAGGGTAGATCCATACTGTGAAACCGAATTTAACGCAGCGCAAAACAACAGTCTTTTTGTAGCACTCTCGACTGAACTGAACTTGTCACCCTTCTCTGTGCAGTGCTTTTGTCTTCTCTGCGTTGTGTGCTGTTTGCTCCACATCTCTGACATCTCCAGTCAATAAATCTGAATTAAAGTTCCTACAAGCAGATTTTAACATGAGGGCAGAGCAGATGATGAAAATGGCTTCCAGCAGCCTGGTCACATATTCATTCAGACAATTATTCCAAAAAAGAAAAGAAATCTCAGGAAAACTAGATAAATGTCACGATAATCATCATCATCACCCACTCAGACTGCGTTCTCTGAATAATTCCAACAACCATTTTAGTCATTGTGAGTCATTCATATCCATCATTTTAGTCGCCTCCATCGTGGAAGACAATAAAAGACAAAATGGAGCTTATTTTTTTACAATAAAATTGACCAATATGCAGCAAAATCTTAATAAAAGCTGGCAAACCTGCTGACAAATAATTTGTATTCATGAAGGTTCGCTGTTCATGTTTATATCTTTGTTTACATCTAGAACTCAGGGCTGGAGACAGAGAGCGTCAGGACTCTGGCTCACAAGCTCGGCGCCTCAGCCAAGAACCTGCAGAACTTCATTTCCGGACGGCGTCGGAGCAGCCAATCAGAGAGCAGGAGCTCGCGGCGCCTCCCCAATGATCTGCTGACCTCTGTGGTCGACCTCATCACCGCTGCCAAGAGCCTGCTGGCCTGGCTGGACAGGTGAATATACTCTCTAAATTTGTCTTTGCGCACAGACGCGGTGTGTTTATCCAAAGGAGAGATGATGCAGGTTGGTGCTTTAGTTGTACAAACAGATTTTATGATTTACCCTTTGTGGTGTGCCATAGGGTATATGCTCGAAATCTGAGGATTTCCATGCTTGCAGACTGTTTGTGTTATTCAATGATTCACTTGTATGACAGCAGATCTAGTCATGCGAGAGATAAAAATGTGAACTACGTCAAACTTCAGATTTTAGCCAAGCCATGCAGCTCTTTGAAACCTAAATCAAATCAATATTTGTCTTTGCAACAAGACCAATTCTCCTCGGTACACTTGGCAGGTGATGTTTTTCCGAGACTCTTCTGTGAGTTTAGGCTGTCTCAGTGTCTTCTGTCTGATCCTCACCATCATGGAGCCTGATCCCAGACTCTGTGATGTTGAGATCCGGGCCAGACCACCTGTTGCAAGACTGAAGTTATCAGACACCACCCCGATGCTACTGTCTCGGTTTGGATTTGTTTATTAGCACAAAAATAGATAGAAAACTTGTTCTGAGTACGATCTTCTGTCATAATAAAGGCTGTTCAAATTAGGATTGTTCAATATGTCCATGATGAAAAAATTAACAGTGTTTATGTAGGGCGATTAACACCACATGCTGCAGGCACTTATACTGTGCAATGCTTTTAATTAGGGCCCTCCATGAACATAACTCAATAAATTTGTCTATTACATTTATTAAAACGGGACCCAGAGAGCTCAGAAGGCTTTGCAGTGATATTTTGATGAGATGACATACTGTATTGACTTAAGTTAAGAAAGTCAATAAGACTTCAGTGGTCAGTCACTAGATATTTTGGGTTTGCTCAGCTTTTGTTCTACATTATTTGATCAAATTACTTTGAAACAAATGTCAAAATAACAACATTAAATATGGAATTTTTTTTTGCAGTGTAGGCAGAATTGGGTGCTCTGACTGGGGTCTCAGAAGATTTCTGCAGATGCATTTGTATTAAAACATAATAAAACACTGATTAAAATACAAGAGAACGCAATGATTCAAAATAGCTGGGAACAAAGTGATTTACAGAGTGATGAAAACTTGGAAAAATACATGAAATGTAATATAATTAAATCACATATGATTAAAAAAGTACCTCTGGGGTCTGTAGGTAGGGTTAATATAAATAAATGAACAAAACAATAATAGCAATTTATGAGTGTTCATAAATTATTTAAACATTTTTTATGTCAGTTTCACATTACAGTGGACCAGTTATGCATATAACCCTCAGGCTAGAAAGGTATACTGGGAATGACTTTCCCACCATTACTTCTGTGTCTCAAAAGACCGAATATCACGTGAGTTAATTTAAATTTTATTTTGTAATTTAACTCACAAATTTAAACTTAAATATTAACTCATCCATGACATGCAATGTGAAATATTTGCACTGTTTGTACGATGCTGTATGAAAGGAATCTCGTATCTCAGACTATTCAAATATTTCTCATCATGTTTGAGTGAATATAAATACTGTGTATCTAGGTCTGGGCAATAAAACAATAAAGATCATTATTGTGAAACAGCTTTTACTTGACAGAAATATAAGATGGGTTAAATGTAAAGTCGAAAGAACTTGTCCATCCATGTTTTGACCGATGAAAAGTAAGGTCATTGATAATGAGAGTAGCACCAAACCAGTCATGTGGTGGAAACAGAGTTATAACCATGTCAGATTATGTTGACATAGAGCGTAGGAGGAGCAGCCTGCAGCAGCACATGTGCTAATGTTTGCTCTATTGAAGCCGTACACACAAGTACGTTAGGAATGAATGACTGACAAAATTGTCAAGGTCTGCAGGAAGAGCAGACTGAGTCCGATGTGGAGGACCCAAATGCAGATGTCTGGAGACAGAATAATCTTAACAAAAGGCGAGTGGTTCTTTGGCTGATAATCCACAAACAAAAGACTAAGCATTAAATACAAAAATGAAGTGAAAACTTTAAATTACATTAACTAAACTTGGAAAAATACAACGAGATACAAGGAAGTGGGAAACACTGGGAACGTGCTGACAAAGGGAGACTGACACAACAGGAGGGTGATTGAGACAGCTGGGAAACACAGCTGGACCAAATTAGACATAATGAGACAGGGGAAGCAAAAGTGAACATAAAGCATGTGGGATGAGGGACTATCAAAATAAAACAGGAAGCACAAACATATTGAGACTAAGACACACAAGATTGACACGGAAAAAAGGTAAACAAACATGGGGACATGGCAGACTTAACATGGAGCATACTAACATAAAAAAATACAGAGATGTGACTAAGGACAGTAGGGCAACACTAAGGGAACTATTAAACCTATCTAAACTAAACTAGGTATTCATAATACATTGGAAAAACAATATGGGAATGAGAATAACTAATGAGCAAATATATAAATAGAATCTAGGAACATAAAAAAAATTCTCAAAGCCTAAAACAATGAAGATGTAACAAAATTCCAAACTAAACACAAAAACACCAGGTCCAAGACCCAGAACCACGACAACAAAAAATGTTCATGAAAACCTGCTGTCAAACAAGAAATACCAAGTGACACAGCCCAAGGCTCAAAAGATGAGGACATTGTTTGAAAAGAAGGATCAGAGCCTCTTTAAAGGCCTTCAAAGAAGCAAAGTAGCACACACTGCAAATGGTGTTGCAAACATGTTACCACAAAGACGGGTAGCAGCGTGGCTCATTTTTACCATCTTAAGCAGTGCCATATGCACAGTGCAACACTTTACAGTCCAAGGCAGTTTGTCCAGCACCATCCCTTGTGACAAAAAGTGAAGAGACACTGATAACACAAATGCAACGGTACTTTGTTGTAAAAGACACGATGCCAGTAAGCACAATCGAACATGTCGAATTTTAGCAGCTGATTAAAGTAATTGACCCCAGTTGCAAAACTCCATGACCATAAAAGGTCATTGCCGAAAAGGCTGGCTGTTCACAGAGTGCCTATCAAAGCATGGTAATGGAAAGTTGACCGGAAGAGAAAAGCGTGGTAAGAAACAAATGTGTAATCAATAGGGATAGCTGCACCCTCAAGAGGACTGTCGAGAAAAGTGGATTCAAGAACTTTAGTCAGAGCATCAAGAGTTACCACGAGCACACGTCTTCAGGAAAAAAAAGCTACAGCTTTCACATTCTTAATTTCAAGCCAGTCTTGAACCAGAGAAAATAGTAGAAGCATCGTGGCATATGGAGAAAAAGAACTGGAGTGCTGCTTAGTGGTCCAAAGTCCTTTTTTAAAAATGAAAATAAGCTTTGCTTCTCATTGGGAAATCAATGTCCTAGGGTTGGATGGAAGAGTCAAGAAACTCAGAATCCGAATTTTTTTAAGCAAAGTGTGATCTTTCAGATGTCTCCGATCTGGTGTCCCATGTCATGTGCTGGTCTTGGTGGTGGTTGGTCCAAAGTCAATGCAGCCATTTGCTTTCAACCTTAATGAAGATGCTGATTTTATTTTCTAGCATGACTTAGCACCCTACCACATTGCCAAATCTACTACAGAATGGTTTTCTGACCATGTTATCACTGTGCATGATTTGCTAGCCAAGTCATCTGTCTTGGACCTCACACAGAATCCATGGGTACTGTCAGGAGGAAGATGTGAAAGACTCCACTCAAATTAGCTTAAAGGCCACTTTCGAAGCAACATGGACTTTGAGCACACCTGTCAAAAGCTGACCCACTACATGCCAAACTAAACTGATACAGAAATTCATGAAAACCTAACCAAGTGCTGAGTGTGTAAATGATCATGCTTTTCATTTCAGTATTAAAAATCCTTTTTTATCCCTCAGTCATAAGGTTGATTGAGGTATTGTTGTCATCCTGCTGGGTAGGCAGGCAAGCAATATGGAAACCCAAGTTTGTGAATGAGATAACTGAAGAAGAACGTCACCTAGGAGTTTTTAATTGATACCATAGGTCTATCTACTAAACATCTCGGGCCAGTTTGAATCTCAGTAACCTTGACCTCAAGGTTAGAGGTCAGAGGTCAAGTTTTCAGAAAATCTTCTGCATGCAATAACAAGAACAAGGCAATGTGGGAATTTGAAATTCATACCATAGGTATACCTATGGTATGGTATGAAGGATGAGGGGATACCATTGGCTGCCAGCAGTATTTTTAATAATATTTTTTTAATAATTTCGCATACTGGAGTTCAGATTTTCATGTGCTGTGAACCATGAGCATCCAAATTAAAAGTGATTATATTATAATATACTGAGATCTACTTGTGTAATCATAATCTGAAAGACAAAGAAGTGCATTTCAGTTTCTGTAATATGTGATGTAACCTTAACTGAAAACTTAACTTGGTGTCCATTTGTCCTTATTTTGGGACCTTATGTACAAATCCAAAAAATCAGTTAATCTAAAAGAAATGTTTAGGAAAAAACTAAAATAGTGACTGTAGTAACAAATCCTCTCTCACTTCTCTGTTTTGTACAAGGAAAGCACCAATCTGCAAAACACAAGCTCCCTCCTGCAGATGTTGGTTGTTGACATCGTTTTTGTGAAATATGTTTTTTTTTTTTTTTTTTGTAAAGGGATAATCTCAGACGTTTTTCGCTCTCACCATGCTTCTCTCCTCACTCTCTTCTGTTGTCTGTCACTTCATTTATTCATGACTCGACACGATCTTCTGCGCACAGCACACACATAAGCTACACAACTAAAGGTCTTTGACATCGGTTCTTGAAATGCCAGGCACCCACACCTGTCCTCAAGCCAGCTAGGCCACAAAACAAACATTAATGCATAGAGCCTCAGACACATAGAAACGCCCACGGCCTCGTAAAAACACACACTCGCAGACAAACACCCACCTCGGCACGCACTGACACGCACTTATGCAAGTGCACACGCGGTCGCCCACGCAAAGTGATGCAATTGAAAATGGCAAAGCGACATTGAGATAGGGGTAGACTCAGCAGAGCTTTCTGTTCTTCAGTTGTGAGATACTGTGCAACAACTCATTTTTTAAAGATGTTTTTATCATGCAGATTATACAACAAAAGACAAAAGAACATTTTCCAGGTTTGTGAGGAAACACAAGTGATTTGAAATTGATGACACCAATATGATCCCACTAAAGCTTTATTTTGATGAAATAACATCTTATAAAATTGATCTTTACAGTCAGGAGAGAAGAAATGTGTGAGCAGAACAAGATTATTTTGTTACTGAAGTCAGACCTTTTTGGTTACTGAAAGTAATGAATTCATTAGGGGATCCTAACAATGTGGAAAAGGTGAGCACATCAGGCTAAAAGCTGCCCTGAATTTGTAACGGCAGGATGGTTTCATCTTATAAGGTACGCAACAGAAGCAAATTGGTTTAAAATGTGTTAAAAATGAACTTTCATCTCCTTCTGATTGCTGCTTATTAGACCTCTCGGGGACGGAGGAAAAGTGCAGCAGCGGTTCAGCGCTCAGATTGCAAATGTGCAGCAGCTTCTCCCAAAATGACTTAAAAAGACATTTTGCAACCTTTTCATGTATAAAATAACAGCGTGGGTAGAGTACACACAATCTTTTTGCTGCCCCTGAAGACTCCATATATGTTTACTTTCCCCTTCCAGGCATAATTTTTACCTGACTTGATCGATTTTGGTTTCTTTTAAATGAACATTTGAAAGCTCCTCCCTATGAATTAATAACGTGGCCCGGGAAACTGCATTTTAAATGCGAAATATTTTCCGATAGATTTGAAAAAAACAAGCAAAAACAAAAAAACCCGCATCAGTTCGAGTGTTTCAAATGTATTTATTTATTTATTTTTTTTTTTACCAGTTTCGTGAATAAGGAGACTTAGAGGTATGGGGTGTGTTGCTGGGTTGGAGCTGTTAAATACATGCCAAATAATCTATATGCAGGTCATGTTTATAGTGCAATCAAAAAATCCTATACATTTATTATGATATAGGAGAGAATTTCAAATCACACGGATTGTCAGGCAAGGTCTGTCTTGTTACAAGGAGCACATTTATTTCTGTGATTTCTTAGCAGATTTATGGCTCTTGAGTTCTGGAGGACAAACATGATGATGACGTTGCATGATGTAGCATGCAGCAAAAAAAAATACAGTCATTAGCTTTGTAGATGGACAAGCAGAGGCATTTTAAGACAAATCACACTGCTCACCTCTGTGGTACGCAGTCATTGTGTCACACACAACAATAGCAGTATGGCAGAGAGGGATCCTCAGTTTATGATTTAATATAGACTATATATCTGAAAGGCCAGAAATTGCCTTTTATTTGAGTTATTAGTGTCACCTATAGGAGCGCCTTGCTACTGATGGGGTCTGTGACCTTACAACAAGCTCACAGTCAATTAATCACAAAGGGTAGAAGTGATTAGCTTAAAAAATACTCACTTGCAAAAATCCCAGAAGCACTACATCCCATTACATAGGCTAATGCCTCTGTCACACAGGCCTAGAAATGGTCAGTGACCTCTGCAAATCCACACGTCACTAAGGAAACAATATGTAATATCCAACCGGTTGGTGATCCTTGGCTGAACTGTGTCTCAAAGAGGATGCTGCACCAAAAACCTCCTCATCTGCATTGTGCTTCTCACACTTTCACTGCGTCACAGTTTTTGGTACAGCACCAGAAACCTCTTTGCATTATCTCTTTGCAGTCATTTTCACATTTCAACATATTTGACACAGCAACCAATTAGGGAATACACATTCGGCGAAACTAGTGGTTAACGTACACTACAGTGAAATATGGATGGCAACCTCACTGTGACTAGGCAAATCTGGTGGTTGCATTGAATTTCTCTGCAATAGTTGCAGTGATCAGCTGGTTGCCCAGTTCTTTCAGTCAGATTGACAGGGCTTCAATAGTTATTTCCATATGATTTCTAGACTAATTGCAAACACACTGCAAACAATCTCAGTCAGCTGAGTCGGTGAGCGCATCTCATCTGTGATGCGTCTCTGTGGAATAGGGGACTTGTTTCAGCTGGTTGGTTGCCATCTGACTGTATTTTGGTTATAGTTCTATGTAAAAACAGATCCATAAACAGTGTCATTGTAGAGGAATTTTTGAATATTTGTTAAAACCTATGACGTTCTGGCTAGACTCTGGAACCTAAGTAATAAATGTGAATTTCTGTGGATGTAGATGGAAACAGACTGCATGTAACTGCCAATTCGAACACATTTAGTTTCAGTTTACACTCAGTTTCCTCCCTTCACCCTCAACCAGCTTTGGCAGATCTACGCACCTCTCTGAGCCTGTGTATGTTGGAGGTTTCTTCCTGTTAAAAGGGAGTTTTTCCTTCCCACTGTTGCCAAGCGATTGCTCATAGGGGTTTTCTGATTTTTGGGGTTCTCTGTATTATTGTAGGGTCTTTATGTTGCAATATAAATCGTCTTAAGGTGACTATTGTTGTTATTTGGTGCTATTAATAAAATTGAAGTGAATTGAAAATTGAATTAAACTAATTCCATCTAATTGCTGTCTTATCATGAACACCAAATTCACTTTAAGGGGGCCAACTATTATGAATGGCTGGCTTCTGTCTTCTAAATCATCATTTCAAAGGCAACAAGATGGCAGTTTCAATCTGTTGGTTAATTCTGGTTGTGTCACAGTCTCCTACCAGAGTATTCCCTAGTGTGGTTTAGCATAAGGAAACAAAACCACTCAAAGATGGCCTGCATACTAAATAAAATCATCCTTCAAAAAAACAGACAGGTGCAATCAAACATTGAAGGTTAAGTGACAAATTCAAATTCATAGAGGAAAATAAGGGAAACGTCTTTCTGAAATGAAATGAAGACAGAAAAGAAAGTTACTCTTGTAGAAATATAAATGATAAGAGTATAAAATGCTTTGGGTGATATAAACAGGAGGAATGCTAGATTCAGTCTGTCAAGCTATGAGCTATAGAGATGTCCATTTTAGTTTACCCTATATTTACTTCACTTTTGAAAGTTTGCCAAATTAGCTTCTAGCAGTTCTAGTTTGCAGTGAATCCAGATCCAGAAAACTATAACTGGATTATTTTCAAAACTGATGATTCTCAGGCGCATCCTGGAGTCAAAAGCATCATCCTTTTTTGTGTGTTTTTTTGATTACTTACATTTATTTGCAGCTAGCTCTGAGGTCAGCATCCTTAGAAAGATCTATTTAAACTGAGTTTAAAAATGTCTATCTTTTGAGATATGACGGAGTTAGACTTTAAGAATAGTAAGTTTGGAAGGTTGGACTACAAATAAAGGCTGCACATTTTTATCTTTATCTGTACTACACCTTAGTACCAAGTGTTTACAATGTAGCTATTAATGTATAGACAGTTGTAACTGGATTTTCAAACATGAAAGAAAACTTAAAAACATTGGGATTCCTCAGAAGGACGAGGGATGTCTTCATGCAAAGATTTATGAATGTAATGCAAACATATTTGGGCCATGTGGCTTTGCCTCATTTATCTTTTTTTGTTTGCTTTTTGGACCTTTGGGGTTTTAATAAACTCAAGGTACCCTACACTGTAGTATCATCATAGACTCTAGTTGGGGTAAAAACTGTTGTTTGAGGACTGGGGCCTGGTGGTTAGCAAACAGTCTGCATAGCCTTAGGTCCTGCATATATATATAGCACTCAGCCTCAATACTGATGACCCAAATCACACACACCACAGATAAATCATACACTAGAGGCTGTGGCCGAATTTTAATCTGGGTCTTTAGAACAATGAAGGAAGTGTGCATCTTTCCATTCACTTCATTACGTTGTATGTGCAACCCATATGTCATCAATGTGCACTAACATTTATAGTACTGTACGTTCCTTGGATTCGTCTCTCTCTGTGTGTGTGTGTATGTGTATGTATGTGTATGTATGTGTGTGTATGTGTGTGTGTGTGCCGTCATTAGCACCCCATTAGCCGCAGCATGTACCTTATCGTTAACACCTTCTCCATACCTGAATAGTCCATTATGCTTCAGTGTGACAAGAGGTCCATTTATAAACATTGTGTTGGCACAAAAAGGGGCTTTAGAAGCTCGTCTCTCACAGGAAAAAAAATAGTTTTTTATAAAAACAAACTTGATAGCAGAGTGTGCACACTTTAGTGGAAACTATGACCGAGCATACAGACATGTGGGAGACATTGGGAATTGACAATGCCAGTGGCAAAGTAGCTTAATGAATCCAAAGTGGCCTAATAGCTCCTCTCGCACAATTTATTTCTTTCAGACCGAAACCAGATTAAAAAAAGAAAGAACATCCATGTCTAAATTGTGCTTTTTTTGTTTGTTTATTTCTAAAACCTGAGCTGAAATGAGAAATAGTCAGTATAAGGTGTGTAAATTGGTGCACTCAGAACAAGATGGCCTATTTACCTGGTTCACTAACGCACTTTCTGTCTTTTGTCCACTGCTGCTGTGTCCTCTTTCTTTAGAGAAAGTGCATTACTGTTCAATCCCCTGAAACCTACCTGCAGTGGTTTGGATTGCATACTCGCAGCAGAGACATATTCATATTCAAATAACAAACTCTTTGTTTTTTTACTGTTCTTAAACTTTTCTTTTATTATTGGGTATGTTTCGGTTAATGGCTGTAGTTAAGTATGAGGTTTGAGCATAGATTGCATCCAAATGACAGAGCTTCTGCAAAGTGAAACCAATGCAGGAGTGCCTTCATTCTGCATTGTTCTTTAACAGAGGGTGACTCCTCTGGTTGCAACTCATTTATTCTGTAAATTAGGGTTTCATGTAGAGTGAAATAGATGAGAAAGTAGGGCATGTTTTACTATGAAACTGCAACATCCCTCAGTTTTGGTCAGATATGC
The DNA here is from genome assembly GCF_964374335.1 of Astatotilapia calliptera. NCBI lineage: Eukaryota > Metazoa > Chordata > Actinopteri > Cichliformes > Cichlidae > Astatotilapia > Astatotilapia calliptera. Next base: position 25,972,539 of record NC_137430.1, read on the forward strand.
CACTTGATCGTCATGTCTAGTTTCAAACACCAAGATGGCAACTAATTTGTTATGTCCATCTAAAAAGCCAAGAGTATGTGCAGGCCAGTGGACAGTGGAGGAGTCTTCAGCTCTGCTTCAACAATCCACCCCCACATGTTCTGCCATGTCACCTATCCAGCGTTCAGTCCAGACATCCATTTATGGTTTTCCAAACCAGTGTTTGTAAGTCCTCTAAGGAAGCTAACCACAAATTAACTCTTTATGGCTCCAGTTTTCAACTTCTTAAAACCTCTGCACCACCAAAATTGATCTTTATAAATATAAATTAAACAAGTCTAGACTCCCAAAGCTCCTCTATATCATCATCGTTATAACAGCTTAACAGTGCATAACCCTTTCCTTCTGACAGTAGTAGTGAATTACATACAAGATAACAAGATAGTAGTTGCATAAACAATTTGGCTTTTTAAATATAGATTTGATGATTTTTATTTTTTTTAATGCTATAAAGTGATGGAGCATTGATATTTGTCGTGCTGCAGAAAGTCAGTAATTGCCAATTGCCAATTGGTAATGGGTTAATTGAGCCAAAAAAACAGACATTCTGTTTTGAGCTTCATAAATATGATACTTTGCCACTTTTCTCTGCTGCTTGTCCTGGCAAAACGATTTGGTTTTAGATCTGGTGGATTTAATTACCAGCAAGCCTTCAAGCTGTACCACTATCTAACAAGCCAGGACACATACAAGCCTACTGGCTGCCAACAAGAAGAAAGGACTGGTGCTGATTTTGTTTCGTTCAGTAACGAAGAGATGGAGACTGAGGCAGGGAAATGAGGACTGGCTTATTAAGATTTGAAAACCACTCCGAGACAGATGGCAACATGTGGTCAGTGTATCTTACCATTTCTGATATTCAACAAACAAAACAATCAATTCACCTTTGAAGAATAATCAATAAAGTGGAAAAGTTGTGAGTACAGTTGTGAGCCTGTACCAAAGATGAAGCCACCACATCACAACAAAACTCTTCTTTTTGTTCTTCTTTTTCCTTATTTGCTCCAAACAAACACAACAAAAAGGAAAAACAACATACTCTCCTTACAAATTTGTAAGGTAATAACTACTTTCATTGTCGTAAAGTTAACAGGTATGTACAGAGTGGGGGCACGGGGTGGCACCAGCCCCAGGGTACTTTTTCTCCCACTACATTTTAGATGTAAACATTGTACTTTGTATTCCAATTTACTTTGAAGCTTTTTTAAAAAAAAAAAAAAACATTTTTAATTAGATCTTGTGTATATAAATAAATACAAGATTAACATGAGGTTGACTGCATAAAAATTAGCACATTTTTGTGGGTCTCCTGCAATACTTGTGTTCCACTCTACTATATTGATTCCATTATAGTCCACTGTTAGGTGATGTCCTAATTTATCAAGATATTCAAGTTTTAAGGCAAGGCGTTATAATTATATGTAGTTTTCATGAAATGAAAATGATAAACATATAAATTAGTAAAAGTACATAAAATAGGTCATTTTAGCCCATTGGTAGGTGGTTGCTATGAGATAAAGATAAAGAACCTTCAGGGACATAAAATCTACCTGTGTGCCAGTTTTGGTTGTTCAGCTTCTGATTGTATGGCAAGTGTATTGATACCAAGTAATCAATTGTGTTTAAAAAAATATAATGTATGCGATTCTACGATTCTTAAAAAGGGTCATTTGATTACTTTTAATTTTACATATTAAACATAACACTACATATATTTTGATCTTAAAAACTGTTGTTAGTTTCCCACTTTGCAAAATATTTTTTCCAATGTAAAACAATTTCCTGTCTCTTGTCTTGCCAGTTTCATGTAACAGCATGTGCATTAGAGCATAGGGTTGCACATGAGCCTGAATAGTGCCCAGTGTTTTTTTGTTTTGTTTGTTTGTTTGTTTTGCTTTTACACCTTTTTTTTATCCATTGCATTTATTCATAGTAATAAATCATAATAATACTGCAGTCGGCCAAAATCCAAAATAATTATTGTCCCCCCCCCCCCCCCCATTATAGATGACATTGTTAATTAATTAGTCAATTTAAAGACAAAAAGGCCAAATTATGAGGACTTTCGAGTCAATAAACTAGTTGACAACATCATTGTAGGCTCTTGTAATTATAGATTTTATTATTTACTGATGGTTAACAGACCAAACAACTTCCAGTTACATTTAAAAAAAAAATAATAATTGAGTGATTAGTCAATAATGAAAATAACTGCGATTAGCGGCAGCTCGAGCCTCACAGATTTTTGGTTGTGCTTTATGTTCACCGAGTGCACAGATTCATTTACCATTGTGTTTTAAAGCAACTCCCTCTCTCTCACTAATTAAAGGGATTCTTACATGCGTGTCTGTGTTTGAGTCTAGTTTGTGGCGTGTCTCCCTCCCCTCCCCGTAACAATGCTCCTGTCCATCTCCTCTGCACATCATCTAATGCTGCAGGAACATTATAAGACATACTGCTGTGTTATCTTTCCCCCCAGGTCTCCCTTTGCTGCAGTGGCAGACTACTCAGTAACCCGAAATAATGTCATTCAGCTCTGCCTGGAGCTCACCACCATTGTACAGCAGGTGTGTGGAATTGTTTGTGTGTGTGTTTTGAAGGCTTATAGCTCTTATTCCCCGCCACTTGAAGTGTGCGGCAGAGGGTAGCTGCTGTGCCATATCCCCAAAGAGCGGTGTGTCTGTGTGGGTGTGATGCAGCAGCCTCAGCCTCTGCATCCTTGAGCGAGAGTCAATTCTTTGCTATTTATGTCCTTTACAGTCTGTCTTATGTATGACTGGTGTGTGTATATAAATAAAAGATAAGTGTGTCTGTTTGTGTGGGCGTGTTTTTATCTGTCAAGGGTAGGGGTACAGTAATGTGAGCCCTAGACTGTATACGTAGGTAGTGTAGCAGCATGTGCAGCATGAGATGGTGAGTGTTTGCAAGACAGGATGTACTGCTTGCGCTACATTAAATTTCTCTCGTCCCGTAGGACTGTACGGTGTTTGAGACGGAGAACAAAATCCTTCATGTGGTGAGTCCTGCTTCCTCGGCCAGCTGTCGCGTATTTGCTTTGTGTTGATGGGCAGCATCCTGTTTTTCTTTTTTTTTCTTTCCACATCCCCCTCATAACTGCTGATAAAACACACACACAAACACAGAAGCTTAAACTCCCTGCCAGAGACAATCAGCAACATCACTTTTTTTTCTTTTATGGAGCTATAGCCTGGACTCTCAGCTTAGCCAAGTGTAAAGACTTGAAACAGTAGGAAACTGCTAGTGAATCTCTGTAAAATGTTGAAACAGTAACCTCCTGTGTGACTGTCGGCCACAGGATACCTACATAACAAAGTTCCTTTTTCCATATTTAAGGCACTACTCTTAAAGTAGTGATTAAGGAGCTTTTAAAGTTAAAGCTCCTTTAGTCTTATGACAATGGTCATGTTTAACCTAAAAAACACTCCATTGCCGTAGAAAGCTTTATCTAGGTTTTGATTGCTAAAATTTCATTTAAACCTACTGTTTAAAAGAAAGTGCCCATTTGTAAACCTCTTTTTATAAATCTACTGCTCAATAAAACCAAGAGCACACTTGAACAGCTTACATTTTTGGTGCGAGTTTGAATCTAGCCCTCAACTGGCTAATGTGGCTTCCAGAGACTGTTATATAGTTTTTTTCATTGCATGTCATTTTCATTGCATGTCATTTTTTCCCATCAGGTTCACGTGTGTTGACTCCAGGAAACGCTCCTACACAAATACATTTTAAATGACTACTGCTATACTCTAAGAATTTAGGTAATGAAGCATAACTTGTGAACTAATCCAGGCAGACAACCGGCAAAACATAATTAAAAACACCTAAATATTTGCATTTTGGTTTGTATGTCCCTCCTCTCATTTCAAAAACTGTCTTTCCAATCTACTTCCTACTTTTTGGGTATATTTTACGGACATGAATTGGTGCACTGCTAAATCTGAGGATGGTTAGATTAGTGGTTCCCATTACTTTAGCTGAACACAGTTATATTACCAGAATTTCTCCTGCAGCGGCGGATGTAGAGGGAGGGGCACACATACACATATTTTGGTGAAGATATTTATTGACATTAATTCATATTCAGTCTTTTTATCCAAAGTTTGACCATCACAGCTAAGTGCATAACTTTTGTACCGACTCTCATTTAAAATTCTAAATTTGAGAGTAAAACCAAGCCTCAAACAGGTCCTGTATTTTTGCACAATGCTATGTTAAATAATCTTAACTAATAGTTCTTACAAGAATCTTAATATATTGTTTTCCCCAACATGTAAAATATGTAAAATGAAAAACTGAAGACTTGAAGTGACTAAAATAGTAACAAAAAAAATGTAATGGAAGAAAAAAAATATCTCCTGTTTAATTTAAAGCAATTTAATGTTTTGTTATTTAAAGTTGATTCGTATGTTTCAGAAGTACAGCTTGTTGTATTTTTATGGGAAGAACAAGGCTTAGTTGAGCTTTAGTTCAGTCAAGCTGCCAGCTGCCTCCTGGCTTCAGCTTCATCCTTAATACTGCATTTACACGACACTGGCAGAATGAAAATAACACTGTTCTGACTCAAGTCCAACTGTAAATATACTGTGAGCTTTGGAGTCACATAATTAGAGAAATTTAAATGATCTACTCTTTCTGAATCTAATACTCTGAATGAGCTCAATTGATTGTTCTGATGTTGATACTGAATTTAACTACAGTATTAGAGATTTGCAGTCAGTTCTCATCATGATATGACTGAAATTCAGAAATTCCTTATCTTTTGAATTTAGATGTTAAGAATCTTCTTTTCAAACTCTAAACACATACACATATTAGGTACATTTATAACTGCTTATTCATGTAGTTATTATACAGCTATTATACACACACCACACCTACATGGATTGGGGCCAAATCATGGTTCAGTATCCTGCCCATGTAGTGGAGAAGTTCAGGATCAATCCACTGACCTTTTGATTGGCAAACAACCCATTCTACCACCTCAGCCAAAGCCAGCTGTATGCTCACTGAGTACAAATGAGAGTATGGGCAACAGATGTTGCCTGACCTGATGAGTCTTGATTATGCTGCAGCATTCAAATGTTAGGGTCATAATTTGGCATGAACATAATCAAAGTATGGATTAATTCTGTCTTGTATCAGTGGTTCAGACCGGTGATGGTAGTGTATCTTTGTGAGGACATTCAAGTCTCTGCAGATGTTTCCAGCACCTTGAAGAATCAGTGCCTGTGGGAATCATGTAATTCACCTACTGTTAAAGTTTTACTGCTTCATTACCAAATTACTTTCTTCTTTCTTTGCAGTTGCTGTTGGGTATACTTGTCCCACCTTGGGCTTTGGTTCTAAAATTTTGTTTGCCTTGCTCAGATGTTTAAAAAATACATTAATTACATTTGAAAATGTTAGCAGCATTTAGTATCTGCAAAGCAGCCCAATTACTGTAGATCAGCATGTCCCAAGATTGGATGGCAGCTAAAGTTTAATTGACCCTTTTCACAGCACACTTCTGATTTGTCAAACTCTGCTTCACTAATTGCTGGAACAGAGCCATTGTTAATGCTATTAGTTTCACCCGGGCTTTCCCTGTTATGACAAATTGACATTTCGGCTGTGAGGAAGACCGATGAGTCTGATTCATTTAGACATAGTCAAGAGTACTCTGCTGCCAGCATGGCTGCCCTCAGTTAGATTAATGCAGCAAAATGAAACACAAAGTATAAGATGGACACTCGTTTTTTTACAGATCAGATTCTTGGGGAGTGAAAATCCATAATATGATGCCTACCAAGAGTTCACCGTCTGTGGTTTCTTTTATAAATGTTCGTGAAAATGTTTGGCAGTCTCTGCCAGATATTATCCAAAACATCCGCTCAGCGCTTTTTCTTCCAGCTACTTTCTTTTTTTAGGGAAATCATGTCTGAAACTATTGACAACATTTTGAATGGAGTCTCATTGTGTCTGCCAGGAAAAAAATGTTGCTCTTAAAGTTTGTTAAGATGCAATTTTTCAGTGTCGTGGGCAGCAAAATAATCCCCATTATATTTGGTTGGAGACAATTATTTCACAGATATCTAGAAAGTAAAGCCAAAGCTATCTTTGTGATTAATGTGAACCAACCTTGTAGTGGCTCTTTGCCCAAAATCAAACCTTAATCAGACTCAAAATCAGAAGGCCACTGGAGCACTGCAGGGACGTATTGCACGGGGGTAAAATAAATAAGCCTCTTTTTTTAGGCTTACTTATCTTCTGCAAGCAGGCAAGCGCATGAACAGAGAAATCATGGCTCTTGGTCTTTTTGTGCCTGCATTGCTCAAAGTTTTGTCCAATTTTCACAAAACAGAAAGAAAATAAGCTATATAATGTAAATAAGTAAATAGGAAAAGAAAATGCATATGCAACAAATCATTCTCACTTGGTTTAGAGCAAATCTGCAAAAATATCCACCTGTTTCTTTTCCTGGGTAAAGTTACAATAGAAAAAGCAACAGCAGGAGAAGCTGCTGAGGCACAAGGCTAAGAGGTTTCTTAGAAATATAGTCTAATTTTGACAGCTAGAAGACATGGCTTGTTCTTTGTTGTCTAAATAAAAGCCCTGTTTGTCCCTGTTCTATCCTCCTTTTCTGTAGTGTAAGACTCTGTCGGAGGTGTGCGAGCACATTGTGTGTGTGTCATCGGACCCGCTGGTTTCGCAGTCAGCCCACCTTGAGCTGGTTCACCTCACCAACATCAAGCCCTCTGAAGGCCTGGTAATCACTGTTTGTCTGGGTTTAACAGCCCAAGACCCACCCTTCTGTTTATTCATGCAATGTGTGAATCTTATTGTGTTAAGTCATACTGTGTCCGGCCTTTGTATGCTCAGACAAAGAAGAAATACAAGCATTGTTTTCTTTTCTTTTCTTTCTTTTTCTTTTTTTGTAGAAATAATATACACAGTAAAACAGAATTTTGTTTAATTTTTGAAAAAAAAAAGCGCAATTACTATGAACTACTCAAAATATTAATTGATTTGATATAACACATATGCTTGCATGCATGACAGACCTTCTATCATACTTGAGAGTAAAGAGCCACAAATGAGTCATTTCTAGTTCAATAATTAAACAAGCTATTTTATGCTTTTGGATTCAGTTGAAACTAACACCTGCTTGGTATACAACACTGAGTTTTTCATTTTTGCTACAATATTTTTACATGTTTCTGTGATATAGTGAACAATCCTAAGCATTTCATCAGTTTCCAAACTATGTTTTCATTCACCATACTGAAAACATTCTTAAAGATCATCTTCTCCAGGGGCAATTTGGGAATGATCTGTCCATTTTCCATCAAAGTGGCTTAGAGATCATGAAATTGAATTTTTTTTTTTTTATCTTAATTCAATCAAAAATCTACAGTTTGCCTTTAAAAAGTGAGCGTACAAGCTGAAGTCCAGAAAGTCCAACTTGGAGGACTGATCAGGCTGGAATAGCTCATCATCAGTCAGGATTTGGTCCAGAAGCTAATATCCAGTATGCTGCAGAGAACAGCAGATACAGTTATGAAGAAGAGTCAACTCTGTAAATACTGGCTCTTTGTGTGTGTTTGGTTTATTTGCATATAAAAGTCTTTAACAAACGTTGAACTGAATGTATATGATATGCACTACATCATAGAAAAATATAGAACAAATAATCTCCATAAATACTGATGTGACAAAAAACATTTTTTGTAATTGCCAAAACTGTTGGCCATGACTGTGATGGTCACTGAAAAACTACAAACCTGCAGTTAGCTTAGCTAGCATGACAAAACTTGTTAGCTTATCTTATGCTAGTTGTAGATAATGTGGAGGTTAGGTCTCCATGTTACCATATTTTCTAGTCATATCAGTAATTTTTTGGCAGATCAATGAGTGTTAATGATTGATCAGTCAAAGTGCTGTTCCACCTTCCTGTTATTTTCAGGTTTAACAATTTAACCGTTCACTTTGGAGAAAATGATTTCTCTCAGCTGCGAGTGGTCACAGTGTGTTGGCTACTAAGTGGAGTGTAGGCTAGCAAAGGGGTAACTTTGGCTTTTGGCTTTGGTTTATTTTATTTAAATTTTTAACATTTTCCTCTAGAGTAGAACATAACAGAAATCACCAAACTATAAATCAGATTTAATTTAGATTATTGATAATATCTTAACCAGCCTAATGAGTTATTTACCTGGAATAGTTTTCACTTCACAAGTAGACCTCGTCAGAAGTTAACAGGTGAAACCTTTTGTTTCTTTATGAGATCATAATTTACTGCGATATTCAACTTCAAAGTGGGTAAAAATCTTTACTCTAAGACATAAAGATCAGTCAGACCAGAAAGTTTTGAAATTTTGAAAGTTTAAAGTGCAAGTTTCAAGTCACAAAAATTGTTAAACAATATGATCCAACTGGCACCACTCCAGGAAAAAAAGGGGAAGTTCTTCAGAGTTACCAGCCTCAGAAATCACTAGTTAATGGCACCTTATTACTGCCCACATCAATACTTCCTCGGGTTCAAACATCTCAGTCTTAGAACGAAACCATAACTGAGGGGAACCATAAGTGTAGTTACTAGTATAGATCTTCGTATCATATTCCCAGCAAGAAAGCAGAGACACATACTGTGGGTGTGCATTATGTGTTCCTGCTCGGTCTGGAAACACAAAGAATGGACATAATATGAGTGGAAATCTGGAGTATAGTCTCATATTTTTGAGGCACATAAAGGGAGAATATCTGCATATGGTTTTCCACTGTGATGCATGGAGTTGTAGCAGTGAAGGCGTGTGGGGAGCTTTGCTGGCAACGCTGTTGGAGATTAATTCAGAATTCAAGGACACGCTCTTATCCACCACGGCTACTACGGCATCCTGCTGCGACACACCTTCCCATCTGGTTTGGGCTCAGATGCTTGATTTTTTTTTTTTTAGCAGGACAAAACTAGAATAAACTTTCTGTTTCTGTGAGAGCTGTTTTTAATTTTACAACTCATAAATCAGTGTGTATTTCCAAATATTTACTAGTATCATAGAGCACTTACATTTTTTCTCCATTCCTTTGTCAATTAGGGAATGTACATAAAGTCAACCTACGATGGACTCCATGTTATCACAGGAACTACAGAAGGGGTGAGAGGTTTATTAATATCCCACTTTTCACAAATTGACCTAGTGAACTGCAGACTTCCCCTAAAACACCAGTTATTGTTCAGATTATCTGCAAATCTGAAATTTGAATTTATAACATCAGAATATCAGTGACTCTGGAAGACTTTCCCTTGTTGCTTTATTGCAGCTTATTTAAGTAGGGTTTGCTGAGAAACCTCAGCAGTGCCCATGGATCGATAGATCAATTCATAGTCGTCTGTTTGCCTTCTCTTTCTCTGGCTCCTGTGCCTCTGTAGTCTCCGGCTGACCGCTGTAAGAAGATCCATGCAGGAGATGAAGTCATTCAAGTCAATCATCAGACCGTGGTGAGTTTTTGTTGGTGTGTTTGTGGGTGTGTGTTCTCTTACCCAGTTTTTTGTGTTTACGCAGTAAACCATTAAATCTTATTTGATTCTTTGTATATACAAAAACTCATTCAAACAATAATAGAATTGGATTTTTTGGTGATGTCATGCTAACTTTTGGTTCTTGTGATATTATTACATTTGGGTGCTGTTTTGATTTTACTGAAATTCTAGTCTCCCCACTGTTTCTCTGTTTTCACCCCCCTCTCTTGTCTGTGTGCTGTGGCTTTTTTAGGCTTTTCATTGACACTCTTGCGAATGACGTCGTATGACAAAATTGACATTACATCTGCTGCTAATATGACCCTAAAAAAGATTTAGCGCAAGTAGTTCTCTACATAATATAATTTTAAGATGGTTCCAAAAAAAAACAAAAAACTAAACACTAAAAATTTCAAGAAAAGAGACCGCTTTCATGATTTGAAATAAATTTTAAGAAAAGTAAGAAAAGCGGGATCGCCTTCAAACTTCCCAACAATATACTAGGCCATAGCTTGAGTGAGTACATAGCTTGGCTCAACATAGGTCAGGTTATAGGTCAAAGGTCAGACAGCACGTTGCTCATGAAAGCCTGTTGGAATAATTGCACTTTCTGAATGCTCTTATTAGATTTTAATAAGTTTTCTTTTTGGTTTTTGGACTTTGCTAAGTCCTCACTTCTTACACTGGACCCTGACAATAAATAAGCCTTTGAAGCTGCTGAGATAGTATTTATGTAATACAATTGGATGAAATAACACAAAAGAGATAATGTGATGCTCATGTGTCATGAGAAATAAACAGCTGATGGTCAGATGATCAGCTCTGGATGAGATATATAGAATTCTTGCATTTCTCACCTCAGTGTTTTTTGTTCTTACAAAAATCTGCTGTTTTGGTAAGGACCAAGAAAAAAAGCTCAAATAGATATACCCTATTGCTTGGCAACAAACCTCAGACAGATTAAGTTAGCTGCTAGCTGCTGAATATGAACTAAGCATCTCAGGAGTTTGAAAGACGGACAGGTTGTTGAGTGTTAAAACGAGGGTTTCAATTATTTGATTATTAGAAGAAAAAAATAATCGCCATGTTGCTTCATCCCTGCTTGCTACTGATAGGATTTTCAGTGTCGTCAGAAAAGAGTCACATGAAGATTAATTTTCTGTCTAATGATTGATAAAATGACCAGTATAAGCAGGAATTTATTTTATTAGCTACTTAAACCAAGTTCCTGCTTGGTGTTTGGTGATTTAGTGGCACTCCTTACATTTGTACTGTGGACCGTGTACAGGTGCAAATGCAAGCAGCTTGCTTTCCAATTAGTGTAATCAGATCCTCTAACCTTTACGACTCCTCCTGCATTATGATCAGATCAGTTCAATAGCTGCAGTGAGGGGAAGCTAGCCCAACTTTCCTGTTGCCGTGTTTACTTTTGTTTACCCTTGTGTGTTTCTGTTCACAAAAGTGCGCTGATGTGGGTTTGTAAATATAGTGGGTAAATACAAATAAAAATAACCAAAAAACAAAACGATTTGTGATCACATGTATTTGTTTTCAAATTGAGGGCAGGTTACATCACATGAAAGCTCTATAGATAGACTTTCCACCTCCACACCCACTTGCCTTGCACAGAACGCTCAACAACAGAGATCCAATCACGACGTGGACAGAATTCAAACTTCAGGCTGCACATAAAGGCTACTTACTGTATAAATAAGGGTGTGATTGTTTTGATCTGTATATAGAGGATTTCTAGTTTTTCTGCAGATCACTTTACTCTCTAATTTTCCGTCCTCTCTCGTTCACAGGTGGGCTGGCAGTTACGTAACCTGGTCGGCTCGCTGCGGGCCGATAAAGGCATCGTGTCCCTGACCCTGAAGAAGCGTCCACAGAGCACGCTCAGCTCTGCCCCTGCGCTGCTGAAGAACATGCGCTGGAAACCCCTGGCTTTGCAGGTGGGACTAGCTCTACCTTTTATAGACTTTATTAAAGCACTGCACTGGCCCACATAATTCCCCACAGCATTCCCTCTCCTGAACGACTGGAGCTAAAGCGTGTAATTAGGTCAGGGAGCAGTGGCTCAGCATGGTTTTGTTTGCCAGCTGAAACACACTGGACTGAAAGGGAAACGAAAACTGATGATGCCCTCAAGCCACGTTCCCAAATCTCTTATGATTTTAGATTATGGCACTATAATTATCACTGATTATCTAGACAAAGGGGGAAAACACAAAGGAGAAGAACACAACTTTGTTCTTATTTTTGTAGTTTGGCTATAGTTGCAATTGGATATTATAACACAGTACGCTCTAAGCCCTGGGGACACAATGATCATTTTTTATGGAGGTAAAAAAAGATAATAACTACACTGAGCTGCCACTGTGCTCGCTTTGCACTTATAGGAAGGGATATTGATTTTGTTTTATTTTGTCCTATATGGTAAGTAGTCCCTCCTTGCAATATCTCTTTCAGTCTTAATGGAAGCTTATGGAGTTTTCACAATAGTTGAAGAAATATGCAGGTCGATTCCTGTCCCCGATTACCCCCCAATGAAGTTCTGCACAGGCCAATTCCAGTACCAAATCCAACAAACGTCAGTGACGTGCAGGTTCACATGAGCTAGTTCAAAGTTTAGTTCACGCAGAATAAAATGAAGTAGCTCATAGTTCACAATTGATCAAAAAGCTCACATTTCCAAACCTGAACTAGATCTGCATCCATCTATCCTATTTCACTAAACATGCCTCCAATAACTGCCAATGATGATATTTTCCTAAAGAATAAGAGATAATTTATTTTTAAATGCAAAGACTAACAGATCAAGTTTGTGTTTTATTCATAGACTGTACAGAAAAGATGGATGCTGCTTCCAAACTCAAGCACCAAGGCTGCATTCTTTCGATGTCGATGGAAAAACAAATTAGCAGACTTGATTTTTACGCTTTTCTCTGTATCATAGTAGGATCTTTACTTTATTACATGAAGCACCTTGATGTGACCGCTGTTGTGATTTGGCACTTTACAAATAAATTAATTAAAATGATTCATAATCTCGACAAACACCTTCCTGATAAGTTTATAGTGTTAATCTCCAGTTTTTAGTTATATTAAATACCAGAATGTTCATTTTTTAAATTATGAGTCCCGTTAGTGTCAAGAAGATGGATAAAGCAAGTCTTGCTTTAGAGCAGGCGCACCACTGGGTGGTGTCACAGTTGGTATGCTGTTTGCGGTCAATGTTTTAACAATTTTAGAGAGTCAGACAGATTTAAAAAAAAATGAAACATAGACAATACACTGACTTAAATCAGAGTTCAGTACCTTTACTAGTATTTTCACTCGTGATGACAAAACATCTCAATCCACCTGTAGCTTAGTGACATTTCACCATGTTCAACCTCTCTTATCCTCTGATCGTGGCGGACTTTCTGCTCATTTGGCCAAACAATATTAGTTACACAAATAGTACTTTTAATAAGTAAATGCTTTTAAATTGTAAAATTCCCAGGGTAATCATTGCTTGAGGCCAGGAATCAAAAGGATAATGTAGGGATGATTCTTTACATAGCAATGCTAGCCATGAAAATACATACGAAATGGTGTTTGGCAGTGGCTTGTTGTAATAAACAAGCCCTTTTCTGGCAAAGAAAGAAAGAAAAGGACTGATGGCTCTATGCATTTCCCTAAAGCCTGCCTATGTTGTTCAGCATTAATGGGGCCTTCACAGGAAGGCAGTGTGCGCTAATGAGCTATGAATTCACCAGTGTTAATGAGCTCATGCAGTGATTTTCACTTCAGAGTCTGTTTGTAATCCAGTTCCTCTTGAGGGCCTGGAGATCAGGCCCATTCAATTCTGTTTTTCAGCCACATCTCTTCCATTTAGAGATTTGTCCAAATTTTCTCATTTTATTTAAAGCTGTACTAGTTTTCAGCTATAACTTAAGCTTAAAATGGATCATTTAAAGACAATTACAATCACTTCATTATTGTATTATGTCATGGGTGTGCTGTGTTTCTTGGGTTCTTGAAGTTGTCAAGCCATTCAACATTAGAGTTATATTTAGGATATATTTAGGACATATTTTTATGTCAGAAGTTGAACTTGAAGCAAAAGGTTTTTAGATTCCAGAAAAAAAAGACAAATCAAACCCTACTTCCACTTTTTGCAGCCGACCAGAAGCCCAGGCAGCAGTTCAGCCACGCCTTCAGGCACACCCACCAAGAACTCCGCCCTCCAGGACCTTTACATCCCCCCTCCACCTGCTGAGCCATATACACCCAGGTAGTTAACCTGGGTTTTTTAAACAGCTGAAAATAAAAGCGGGATAAAACAGTGGAACAGGTGACAGCAAAGATGAGCTCTGACACTGACGTCCATTTGTTAAAAATCTGCCTCTGCTGTTGCTATAGAGATGAGACAGGAGCCTTGTCTGGTGATGAAGCATCTCGTAACCATGGTGGCGTCAGCGCTGCTAAGCGCTCTGAGTCACCGAACTCCTTCCTGGATCAAGAGTCTCGCCGGCGAGAAGAGGAGGAGCCCGTGTACTGCACCACACCCACATACGGTTCGCTCTTATCATGATTGAGTGTTTGTGTGAGAGGGAGAAACAAAGCGCGAGGGAACCGAGTTCAATCTCATGCTGCAGAATTGAGCCACTTTAGAAAAAATAAAAATCATTATTTGAGTATGAATCCACCTGCAGGCCCAGCATAGAGCGACTGAGCTTGTTACAAAGCTGGCGAAATACAAGAATCCTGCAATTACTACGGCTGCTTTAATGTTGTTAAAACCCCTTATTCATCGTTAAATATCAGTTCAGTAAAACTCTTCATCTTGTCCTTTAATTATTATTTTTTAAGTGTACCAACATTTAGCCTAATGTTTATTGGAAAGTGTGAAAATTTGCACAACAGTTTCAAATTTTTGGTTGAGGACCATAAGTTTTTATTGATCAACCCATCTGCTTTGCTACTATTAAACTTGTGATTGTGTGTGCACTTGTAGGCAGGCTGAGGCCCATCTCCATGCCTGTGGAGTGTAACTGGGTGGGTGATTATGAAGACCCAGCCAAGCTTAACAGAGAAAGCCGCAGAGGTGAGTGCCGGCGTGTGGAGTGCATATGTGTCTCCTGAAGAGCCTGTTAGATATTTGTTAAGCGCTCCTGTCTCTATGAATTATAAAGAGATCAACGTGTGTGTGCAGATCAATGCACCTCTATCCCTTTTTGCTAATTCTCCCTGTGATTAGCATCACAGAGGAATGAGGGGGGGATGATGAGGAAAGAAGTAGGAGGGGGGAGAAAAAAGGCAAACAGTCTGCACAAAGGGAGAGAAAATGAAAGGAAGCCATGAAAGGAGGAAGAAGAGAAAGAGAGGAAAAGAGGAACTGAGGGGTGGAGGTAGAAACTGAAAAAAGCTTATTCTCCCTGACCTCCACCTGAATCACTCACACAGTTGCCATGGTGACGCTGACAGCAGCTCTTCTCGGTGTCTCACTTTCCTCTGGCCGCTGCCTAGCAACCAAGGGAGGACAGGAGAGTGGGATCCGCAGAAAAGGGAAGAGAGAGGTAGAGGAAACCCGAGTTTGCTCCAGAGTTCAGGTGGAGAAATGGAGAGAAGTTACACAAAAAAAGATGTAAAAAAATTCAGAGCAAAGCAGGAATAAACTCAGCTGCACAGATGAACTCATAAACAGTATTTTGGAGCCGAGGAATTTTACTTCATCAGTCACACAAGCAAAACTTTACAATGCTGAATTGGTAGCGTGTTGGTTATATAAATTCCATTAAAAAAACTTTTTGTTTAGCAGTTTCCAGTGATTTGTAGATGCTACCTATCTTATTGTGTGCCATCATCAGCACACATAACAACATGAAAGAAATGTGTTATATAAAAAAAAAATACTAGTATTATTGCAGATGTTTTGTTATGGCTAAATCCCCACACTCCTCCTTTTGTGTTCAAAGAGCTGAACACTAATGCATGATCAGTCTCTCTAATAATTTTTCTCCGTAATTCTCTTAGAAGCAAAATAAACCTCAGACTACAAAACTAGCCAAGACTAAACGTTAGCATCCTCACCATGCAGGAGCTGAATCCCTCGATCCAAATTGACCTGTGATATTTTCTTGTAACTTCAACATACTTCTTACCATGTTTTCTTATTACATCTGGACATGTATTAGCAAAAATGCAAAATGTTCAATCTTGAAACGATAAAAGAGGAATCATTCCAAACAAAAGAAAAAAGTCCTCGACCTGTTACCGCCGGTGGCCAGTGCACGGATTAGACCCAAATGCAGACAAACCAAAAGGAGAATGGATTTAACAGAATAAGAGCCTTTTATTTAGACTGAAGGAAAAAAAATTACGATATGCAGAAGGGAAGTAAGATGAAGCTAAACAATAAACTAAACTGAGAAGATAAGATTAAAATAAATGGAACACGGAACCTGGATATGGGAAAAATCTGCAACATGATGAACAACGGACAGACGACCTGACGAGGAGCAAAAGGAAACTCATACAATAGAAACACACGAGGGTGATTAGGGAGAAAGGAAACACATGGGGAACACAGCTGGGATGAATAGGAGACAGGGGAAGAGAAACTGAACACAGGATGAGAAAATGTCAGACATGGGAACCAGACAGACTGAGGAGATGCAGAGGACGAATGAGTGAGGGACACAGAGCCATGACGGACTGTGGAGAACACATGGATGCACATGACTGACAAGGGAGACAAGGAATAAAAAACAAGGCGGGGAAACTGGGGACCGAAAAGGGAGACAAGACACGGAGGGAGATATGGACATGACTGAGGAACATACACAGAGGACATGATGGACTCTCAGAGGAAACACGGGGGATGACACTGAGACAAGAAAACATGAACCAGAAGAACAACTAAACTTAGAAACATAAAAAGGACTAAACTCCATACTAACTCTAAAAACTTGGACTGAAACATCCCCCAAAAATGTTTCATGTTGATTGGTTCTGTGGGAGCAGGGGCAGGATTTTCTATTTTTGCTCATATATTTCTACTCTGGATTCTTTGAGTGCCATGTCTCCATAGCAAATCTCAAAATATATTAATAAATGCATTGCTTATATGGTCATTTTCACTTCCTAGAAACAGTGTTACCAGGGTTATTGTGATTAACATATTTGTCTGATAATTAGGGATTTTTTTTTTAAACCTACCCTGTGCTAACGGTTAACACATAATAATAATAATAATAATAATAATAATAATAATGGTTGTGGAGCAGATGTTGCAAAACCATGCTATTATAACCAGTAACCATAACTGGCTACACCTCACCTTGGAGCAGAGCTGAAATGGTGTGTATTCACAATAGAGATTAGCTCCGCATCCTTAAAAATTTATTTTTTTGAGGTGCAGAATCATCAAGTGAGTACTTTCGCTGTATTTGAAGCGTCACTCATGGACAAGTACTCTCCCTTTAATCCAATGTATCCACTGTTCCTACACCAGTGCTACATGAAATGACTTGCAGTTCAGCTAGGGAATCAAACCAGTGATTGAGTGCTTATCATTGCCCAGGGACTTGTGCCCACTTGGGTCATAACCTGTTGCACAAATATCAGAAAGCTGAAGTTTCACAAGCAAACTGAAAAATCCTGGGAGCAGAGAGGATGGATATCACACAGGAAATGAGTCCAGGCAACAGAACCTCTGAGTGCAGAGGTGCAGTTTGGAGCAAGAACAGAGGAAATCCAAATGCGTGCACAGACCTTATGAATTATGTGGGAGAGCAGTGCAATATTTGACAAAGGAAATAAAAAATCATGCTCCCAAACTGAAGGAAACTGGAAACTGCAGCTTGTATTGTGAAAAATGGCACAAATATAAGTGAAGTCTGTGTTATTTGTGCAGATTTTTGAATGCACAATCATTTGACTTGAAAAGTAACAACCGTGGAGTCTTTGTGTGATAAATTGGTGTGCCCCTTTCAATGCTGGCTAACACTTCTCTTCCTCACTTCCTTTGTGGGCACACCGCTTAGTGGCAGCGTGTGAAAATGGCTGCAGGATGTGTGTCTCTGAATCCTCACATGAAAACACAAAAACTCCTCATCACACCTTCACCAAAGTAAATTTGTGCAGGTTTATTATTTATACGTCTTTATCAACTGACGCTGCCTGAAGGGATTTTCTGACAGTTTGTCCTTCCCATATGTGCTGACTTTGGTCTTCTTGTTGGCTTTTTACATAACTGCATTGCAGCTAATAAGATGGTTTTATTCAACAGTGACCGTGATCTTTTCTTGACCTTAATCTGTTAGTCCTGGTTATAAATTACCAAATCCCCAGAGCTGATTTGCTGCATGGTTTTCTTTATTTCACAAATTAAGTAGTCTGTTTATCAGGTGATAAAACACAATGCAGAATTTTTTACTGCAGTCTGGGTTAAACAAAACTAATTAACCTCGAGGGATGCCGAGACTACGGGGCACAAAAAAAAAAAAAATTACGTCTGGAATTTTTGCACTCCTTAGATATTTTCAAAATAGCTGATGAAGTAAGTATGGATTCTGTAAATAGAAGTCAAAAGCTTTAAAAAGTTTTCCTTTTTTAAAATCTTTCTATTGACTGCTCTTGAAGTCTACTGCCCTAATTTTGATGCATTTGAATAACAGGACATTTTTTTCTGCAGCCTTTTATTTATATATTTTTAAATTTAGTCTCTAATTAACCCAGAAACCTTCATGACAACATAGGAAGTATTGATGAAGACAGACTAGAAAAAGTATGAGCAGGAGATCAAAATCAGTCAAATGTGGGCGGAGCTTTGATTGGCTGGTGTAACTGTGTCTCACAGAAGCCTCGCTTATGCGTTACGTGGGACTGTCCGGTGGGGACGAACGGACCAGCGGTGAAGACTACTCCTCCCACACAGCTCGTCCGGGCAAACGGTCCAATGATACGGCCAAACGTGCCAAGAGGCGGAGCCACCACAGTCAAAGCCCCTCCCATTATGTCCTTCAGACAAATCAAAGAGAGTCACCTCCCAGGGACCCAGCCTCCATTTATCATGTAAGGGATGGACTTTGTAAAAATGTATTTGCTTCTTCCTTTCTCTTTTTGTTCGTTTATTTATTTTACATGTTTTTGTCTTTGTTTTTTTGTTGCTCTTTCATTGTCTTTATCACTGCGGACTCTTAAATACAGAACTTTTATTTTTGGGTTGTTTCAATCCACAATGACAACTTTAAAGAAGACATGGAAACATGATAGCAACAACTGACATTGATGTAACTCTGTTTGTGAAGCTGTATTTAAGAAATAAGTGCTTAAAGTTCAAGTTTGAAAAAACAGTTTAGCATCATCTTCTGTCAGTACGGAATGTGATGTCATTTGGTTGGTCGGTTGGTTGTGGCTAATAGACTTACATTAGTTTATGTTAGCTAACTAGTGACAGAATTGACAGCTCGGAGGAAAATAAGACCAGTAAAACTGAAAAGCAGTTTGAGACGGCTTTAACAATTATGTTTATGCCAAGAAACCAAGGATATACTGTCTACTTTCACTGTCTCGTGTTTTATGTCCTCTATAAATCACTCTGGAAATTCAAAGAAGTGTTTTTTGTGTGCCAGATGGGGAAATCAATGCCACTCTTATATTGAAGACCACGAATGGCTAGACTAGCTTGGTCTGAAAGCAAAAACATCTACGCACAACTTTTATACCTAACTTTTATAACTATACATTTTCTTACTTTTGAATTTGTATACACATTGAACATAAAACATACTGTATCCCATGCATGCATCATGATAAATTGTGAACTCACCATGATAAATATATTTTAAAAAAAAACTAGTTTTATTTCCTTTATGATCTTAAGTGTGATCATTACTCACTGACAAACTACTTTTATGGTTGTTAGGCTAATTATTAAACATATACTTCAGGTTCATCATGTCATGCTCACATTGCTCAAGAGTTGTCCCCCACATTAGATGTGATACAACCTTGAAAAATATTCATTCCCTGACTGGTTGGCAAATAGTTGCTGGAAGCTGCTTGCACCGCTTGGTGTAATCAGTCACAGAGATTTTATTGCATCAGAAACTTGCTTTGTACAACATATTACATATTGTTCCCTAGCAACCAGTGGTTGCCAGGGGGTCTCTTGACGGGTCTGTAAGCCTGTGTGACTGGGGCTTTTGGAGTCGATTGCTAGTGATTACCATCAAACTACAGCAATGGCTCACCAGCCTGTCAGGTAATACACATTTTTCGCTCGCAACTGGTGGTGGACAGATGATCAAAACAAAGTTATTGTCACATGGTTAGTGGTCATATGACTGCAAAACCTCAATATCTAAGGTGCCGCCTAGCCACATTAATCTTACCTGTTGGCTTGGACTTGTTTGAATGCTTCATTGTGGTTTCTTGAGGTGGATCTGACTGAGAAACAAGTCATGTTAGCGACACACCAAATCATGCCCTGCTTTTGCATATAATTTACTCTAATAGGATCACAGTGTACCATTGTACTATGTTATATTAATTAAGACTTCAAGCTAGTGTTTGAGGCAATATACCTAGACCTATACTCATTAGGAAGGTGATTACTGAGGTCATAAATCAAGAGAGCTACAGGGACCTCTAGACAATGAGACCCAATGAGGTGAACTCTCCGTTGGCCATGAGAACACAATTCAGGCAGTTGTTGAAGCTATGTCCATCTTTGATATACAGTTATACTCTTGCCACGCTATCAAGTCATGGTATTTATTTATTTAATTTTTTTCAGAAGCCTTACTACCACTCACAATCATGGTGGTAGTTAGTTATAATAACTTATTAACTATACAGATATAAAAGTGGCATTGATCTACTCATTCAACTTTTGACAAAATAGGCAAACATCCAAAGTAACCATGTAAGATAAAGTCTTTAAAATAAAGGATAACAAAGGGAATATGTCGTTGACAGGGATGATGTCCAGGAAGTGTAGAGGGAAAAAGTGCCCCAACAAGCTTTTGAAGTGAAACATCTCACTGAAATTGACATAAAAAGAGTACTGTTGTGTTTAAATAAGCTGTTGATTTAAACTCCAGGTGCAAAATATAGCTTCATATTGTGGATCTGAACTACTCTGGACAATCAGGAAATTCCTCTGACTTTCTCGGATCTGTTGTGATACGAATCTAACAGTCAGGACTCAGAGATTTGAGAGAAAGCAAATAGCTTTTAGCCATGATGAAAAAGTGCCACAGTGAAGTGTGATGTGAGCGAATGCTGACTCGTTATTACCCCCTGTCACTTCCATGACATCCGCCTGCCCTGCCTGTCCGTCTCAGCCTGCCGGTCCAGGCAGTCATTTTGGCCGGCGGTGACCTTATACATCTTGTCAGCATCTCTTTGAAAATTAAAAGTGTTTGCATGCCCGTGCTCGAGTATGTGTTTACAGTGTGCATGGGCGCTGCGATGGCAGATGGCGTGTCAGTGGGAGTGGGCGGGCCCATGTAATCTGTCCTGCTGAGTATTGGGCTGTGAGTGGCTGAGGTCCAGGCTCTGACATGTGTAATATCGTGACATCAGAGCTGGTCTGTTGCCCCATCTGACCGGTAGAGAGAGGTCACATGAGAAATGTGCTGGTCAGAGTTTGTTGTTTTGGATCAAGGATGCTGCGTGAGGCATCAAATACACTCAGTTCTCCGCAGTGTCATTACTCAGTCAGATCTGAACACAAGATGTTATATTTAGTTTGGCTTACTCTTTCAGGTCATTTCAAGGCCCACATTACTCTTATCAAATTATTCGTCAGCTAGGCACTGACCCTAGACATTATAAATGATGGACATATCTATTATGACATCATCCACTGGTGTAGTTCTGTTATGAGGTGTCGAGATGAGCGTTTTTGCTGAAGCCTTTGTGGTTTTCTGCAGTGAGAAAGGTGTGAATTTAACTGTTAATCCAACTGCATGCTCATTGGCTAATGAGCTGTCAATAACAAGCTGTTAGCCCCAGATTATTCTCCTTTCTGACATTTAAGATGGGATTATACTTTACGCATTCATAGATCTTTTTCCCGTGTGACTTTCATTTTGTGATCAGACACTGAGCGTGAGGTTCCATGTGGACTGCAAGAACTTTTCCACAGAGACTTTACATTACAATGCACTAGCCACGCATGCGACCCAGGTGGGGGACTTCAAAGAAGTATAACAGGAAAGACTGCTCGGCCGTCAGGGTTCCAGATGTGCACGTCTGTGTCCGCAATGTATAATGCAAACCTTAGAATGGCCAAAATTTTAAAAATGGACCTAATGTTTTATTCAGTATTTCCTGAAATGAGTCACGTGGAACTTGAGGTCCAGTCGGTGGTACATTTTCCCATAGACTCCTGTGAGACTGGAAGTCTTTTTACAATCACATCTAGTTCCCCCAGCTTTCATTAAAAACAAAGCAGGCTGAAGGCATTTCCCCATCGGCTTCACTTTTTATGTTTCGCTTTTCAGTCACAGAAGCTACGTCGGCCTTTGGCACTGTCTATGATGCTGACTAAACATTAGCATAGACTCCACATATATCATTGCCACTGTTTTATAAAACAAAATCAATCTTAACTTTTTCTATTCCTTCTGCTTTAGACAAACATGGAATCATGAACAGTTATTCTTTAAGATGTAACTGTTATCCACTAAGAAAATTGCACAACTTGAATGATCACTTCTTCATATATCACAGTAATCCCCTGATAGATTTACCTCTGTCCTCTTTTAAAAGCACAAACTAGATAATTCACTCTAAATTTTAAACACACCAAGTAAGTGGGCATGTCAGGGTTCACTGTCAGACTTCACATACCCTTGTTTTGGATGCTTGTCCTTCATGTTTTGCTTACTGAAGTCTCTGCTTAATCTCACAGCTCCCCTGAGCTTCTTCACACACACACACACACACACACACACACACACACACACACACACACACACACACACACACACACACACACACACACAAACGTCCTCCCTCACCTGGACGTCCTATTGTGTCACCTGAACCTCCCTCCTGTCCTTCTGTTCTATGTTTAGAGGTGTGAAAGTCACTAATGTCCTCCGTGAGGTTCACTTTTCCATCCCCTCATATGTGTGTCTGTGTGTGAGGAAGAGATAATGAGAGAACGGGGAGAACGATTCAGCTCCCCTTTCCTCGTCTCATCGCTCCTGCTCTCCCTAAGATCTGTCATCTTTTATATCCCAGAATTCATTGCAGCAAACAAAGGGCACTGATTCATCCTGACAGCCTGCCTCTCCCTCCCTCTCTTCTTCCTCTTCTTTCCAACCTCTCTCAGACATACCAACAGTCCTCCTCCTCCTCCTCTCTGCAGTCAAAGAACAGGAAGAAGAATAAAGGTAAGCAGGAAAGCCACCTGTTAGGTGTGAACAGATGCTGCCAGTTGTGATTTTTCACTCATCCACTAATGGAAGCAGGAAGAATGTGAGAGCAGCTGCTGCTTCACAAAGCCAGCAGTCATAGTAACACTTTATTTGATACTGATCTGAACTGAAATGATACTTTGCACTCACAAAACTAACTCGGGAAAACTCAGTTAAAGAAAGGTTGTGATGACAAATTTGACCAAACTAAAAAATCTAAAAAGCGAAGGGCATTTTTTATATAAACTAAGCTTTGGAACAGATGTTTACTGAGACTACATTAATGTGAGTCAACTATCATCAGAAAAGGTGTGCTTGTATTGTAACAGCTGTTCTGAACCCCTGAAAAGTTTTTATGTCTAATTCAATCTAATTAAACACTTTAATCCTAACACTGAAATGAGAAAAACCCCACTCTGGAAAACAAAAATTCCAAATAAAATTCAAAAATATGAAATTATAACTCTCATGTAACTGAAATAAAAATGTCATAATGAAAATGAAGGCAGTCACATAGCTGAGGAGGAGTGGGGCAAAATTACTGGTGCATTTGCTCCCAATAAGAGGATTTGTGGTAGATTCTTAATTTTCTGGTGTTAGATGTCAGCATATGGATGAATTTTTAAGTTAATTTCATATTTATGTGTGTAAACACCATCCATAATTACCAGCTCATGCACATCTGCTGCCCTTGCCCATATATTTCAGCTTAGAGATTGGCAAATTCCTCCATGATCATGCTCAGGACTGGAGGTCTGACTGAAGGGTTTACTGGCTAGCAGGAGAACATCTAACATTTCCAGTTTTTCATGCTTCCCAAAGCAATTTTTGAAGGCAAGTAAATCCCATGTGGAAGACAATTATATAGAAAAGACAGGACATTTAGTTTTAGTCATTGTTTGTTTGTAACAAACTCTTCTTGCATATTAAGTGGATCCAATGTATCTGGAGACAAATGTGGAAAAGTTTGTCATATCAGAAGACCTAAAGCTGTGTAGTACAGTATCACTTACACAACTAGAAACTGGAAACACAAGCGGAACTGCATGTTTTCTAATCTCTGACCAACTAGAAAAAATTTTTTTTTTGAATGATGAGTTTAAGTGGGTAATTTGGGGTGATTTCCTCTCTTTGTTTTAATTGTTCTGTGACCTTGGGAACTTTTGGAAAACTTTCATTTACAGCTCTCCAATTTGTGAATGATCTGCTTGAAAGCTCAATGTGAAACACATTGATTTAAATCAAGGGGGAACACAGATAACCAGCTGGCCATTAGAGGTTCATTTAACTTTTTGCTGGCATCTTTTATCTAGAGTGTACAATATGAATCAACAAGCTCTAGTTTTACTTTCAAACAACAGCTAAAAAAAACTGCTGTCAGTAGTAAGGGTTAGTATCCCAAGTAGTTTAGGTACATATATAACATTATTATAGAAACAATGCCAATGGATCAAACCAACCCCTTTGTCTAGGCTGTTTTTCTTCTTATGAAAGTGAATGAAATTTAACCCACTGAAGTCCTAGTGCTGTGTTGTCCTTAAATGGCTCACAGACAGTTTGTATGTTCATCTGATCAGGAAAACATCTTTTACCTTTCATCAACAACTAAATGGAAAGAACTTTTGCCCCTTCTTCATCTTTTCACCTCTCAAAGAAGCTACAAGAAAGTAGATCTTATAACCAAATGAAGAGTTCCCCTTCATTTTCCATCACTGTGGTAAATACACAGACATGGTGAATATGTAATGAATGTTTATATTTGTGGTAACTTAGTCTGAAATATATCGTCAGTTTTAAAAACTGCTCATTGTTTCGTTCTGTTTTGTGTTACTCAGGCTAAAATAAACAAGTGGCCACAATTAAGAAGTTGGGAACTGTAGCTGTTTTCTGAGCTTTCCTATAATCAATGATTTTAAAGAATGGTGGGCTTTAAAAATTCATTATTATATAAACTGATAAATTGCTCCAGTAATACTCAAGATTAAAGTCGATTTCTCCACATTTTTGTGATCATTTATTAACGGTAATGCATAATTGAAAAACCTCATTGCTTTTCATGCATTTCACAGTTTGGGCTGAGCCAAAGAAAACATGATTTATGGTTTTAGCAGTTGAAATAAACAGTCAAAAAAAATCGATGTAAAAAATTTTTAATAATTTGCTTATGAGGTAGTTTTCTCACCTTGTAATCGTTTCATACTCATGCAGTCTGTGCAGACAGCTCTGTGTTTGCATTTTAACACGTTGTTCCCATTTTGCATGTTTTGATGAGCGTGCTGCAGACCGGACTGCAGGCGAATTTGCTTTCAGTCAGTGTGCACACATTCACGAATCCAGCATTTCTCTATATCATCGTTAACATTTATCGTTGCAGGATGATTACTGTAACATCAGTTCTTACCTTTTTAGTTTTATTTACATAAATGACTCAGTTGATTCTTTATTAGGATTTTTTCTTCTTTTTTTTTGGATAATTTTACTCACAGCCATCAGTATTTTTTTCCCTATCTGACCAAACCTTTTTTTCTCTTCTACCACACGAACGAGGATTAACATGTTGAAAGGGATTGTTTTTTGTTTTTTTCCAGAGGCCTTTTGCTTGTTTCACCATCTGCCATTGTGCGAAAGCTTTAGCTCCATCTGCACGTATGGTCAACGGCTTTGTTTGTTTACCGCAATTAAAGCAAAGTTTCAAAATGAGTGTGATAATAATGATTTATTCACAGTTCCACTGCTCCAAGTGGTACTCTTATCAAATGTGTAATGAAATATTAGTAACTCTTTTCGTTGAGGGTCAGAGAAAAAAAAATCTTCGTTTTCTATAACGAGTAGTTCTCTTTTAAAGCTAAATTGGTGATGGTATCAGTTTATAGCCTGGAGCTGCTGCACAGAAAATGAAGAATAATCATTATTCGAGAGCACTTTTGTGCATTTTGAGGATGTAAGGTGTGTGTGTGTGTGTCTGTCTGTGTGTGTGTGTGTGTGTGTGTCGAGTGGGGTGGGGGTGTTCTAAAGCTTATTAATTATCTCCAGACTCAAAATCTTTTCACAATGCGTAGTTGAAGTGTAGTTTTTCATGTCATGCACTGTGTAAGAATCCTGTTTCCTTTAGACCTGCACTGCCACAGATGTAAATGGAGTATTGTAACCATGTTAAAAGACTTTTCATCCAGTACTATGCAAGTTTCTCCGTGGCCTCGACTGAGAGCCAAGTTTCCCCGGTAATCTTTAATGAGGAGCCTGCTGAGAAAAATGTTACAGGGCTTTTATGCCAGAAGGAAAAGGCAGTTTTTATTAAACACCTCTTACCTTACTGCAGTGCAGCAGCATTCTGTCAAGTCCAGAGACTGAGGCATTGCCAAGAATCATTGCTACATTAGGATGTGACATTTTGTGAAAGATTTTATTCACACTGAAGTGAGAACTTACAAGCAGCATTAGTGCTACCCTTTGAATGACACATTTTCCTTCTTTGAGTTTGTGCTTTCTTCTAGTTTTGAGATCATTTTCTGTCCGTGAATTCCGCTGCCTTCACATTTCCTCCATGTTGTTCCAGGACGAAGTTTGGCCTCGCTGAGTCGGAGGCGTGTTTCCTGCAAGGCGCTGGGCAGAGGAGACTGCGAGGGTTGGCTGTGGAGAAAGAGAGATGCAAAGGGTTACTTTTCTCAAAAATGGAAGAAGTACTGGTTTGTTCTGAAAGACAACTGCCTGTACTGGTACATCAATGAAGAGGTATGTCTCAAAACTCATGTTGAGGTTTTTACTGACACAAAAGTGATGCTTTAGCAAAGGAGGCATTACCACAGTCGGGACCTAGAACTACAACACCATACAAGTGGATGTGCTTTGTTTGAAGCTGCCCTCCTGCTAGTGTGTGATAAAGACAGTGGGAGACGTTTGCATATAGTTTTGTGAAAAAAAACAACAACTATACTTTCTTTTAATTTAAAGATGTATGTATCAAGACATAATATACTTGGTCCCTAACATGTTAATTTGCATGAATAACACAAATTGTTCATGCAAATTAACTCCAAGGTACATGCAAAGCTCAGAGAATTTATTAAAAAATAACATTTAAACAAAGCATTTCAAACTCTCCTTGCCTCAGTTAGCATCTTAACTGTTAAAGTTCATGACAGTACAATTAGAAAAGAACTGAATGAGTATGATTTGTGTGGAAGGTTTTCCAGGACAATGCTTCTTCTCTCTGCAAAGAACATGGTAGCACAGCTTAGATTTCCAAAATTATATATGAAATAATAACTTCTGGGACAATGTTTTTTGGACAGATGAGACCAAAGTAGAGATATTTGCACATAATGCACAGCATTATGTTTGATAAAAATCAAACACAACATATCAAACCTGTTATGCCCCTTTGCAACACCTGCTCCCTTTGCAGTGGCAGTGCACGAGTCTTCAGGTCTTACCTGGGTTGAAATGCTAATTGACTACACCTGGTGAGGTCCAAAACCTGGCACAGCTGCCAGGCTTTCGAGGGGCGCACCAGTTTTGTCTCTGTGGTACCACCTGTTTTAGCGAACTTATTATGTCATTTAAAATAAAATCTATTATTTTTTATACTGTGGTGTCAGACTCCATATTTATGTTGCTCCTTTTGAGAAAGGTTGTAACATAAATGGGGGCTTGTCCGGGATATTTTGGACACTTTAGATATGTTTGTGGAGACAAAACATCAGAGGTTTTGAGTGATGATTAAGGTGTTAGCTGTGATTGAGAAAACTCTCCTTAGCAAATGTGTTTCAGCTGGGTGGCTGTGCTGCCTGTCCACTGTAGTACCTGTTTGGTGGTTTAGTTTATTAAGTTTGGTGGTTATCCTGGGTGGGGATTCAGACTTCAGAGTTTTCTTGTAGACTGCATCTCTGATCTGCTGCCTGCTCTTGAGTTTGCGTTCAAAGTTGCCTCAAACATCTACATCTAGTAAATAAGTGTTTATGGATGCCAGATGATGAGGTGAGTGCTTTGTGCTGTGACCTTTAGTGTTGTGGAAAAGCTGGCTACTTTTGTTGGATCACTTGTGAGTGTTGTTGGCCAGGTGACGGCCAAAAACATTTCTTTAAATTGCGTAGATATTGCACTTCATTTGGGGTTGGTCACTAGTACGCTTGCTTTACTGAATTTTCTAGATCAAAGTAACTTGTTGTGGCATAGGGCCGCTTGGTGTGTGACTGTTTGTGTGATGGCAAGAACAGATCACATGGTTGGGATTGTTGGTTGATGCTTTTGGTTTGTGTTGTAGTAATTGTCTGAGTAATTACTTACTGAGTAATCCTTTTGATTTGTGGCTGTTGTGCTCATCTATGTGCTGGTCACATGTTACTTTTGTTTGCTCTGTGCAGCAACTTGGGATCCTCATATCCATGTTTGAAGATGTCAACTAAAGTTATGTGTGAGGTGTTAGGCCCTTCTGCAACCTCTTTTCTCTTTGCAATTTAAAATTATATAATGATAAAAATAAAGTACATTTTTAAAACTCTGGTGACAGTCTCCATATTTCTGTTTTGGCTTTTGAGCTTGGTCTTAACAAGCACAAACACCTTATGACAGCTGTCAAGATGGAGGTGGTGGAGGGTTGAGAGAGAGCTGTGTATAAACAAATACAATGCATTCTTCAACTAAACTGAAACTGAAGCAATGTTGTAAAGAAGAGTGGGTCAGAGAAACAATGGGAGAGACAGAAAAAGTCATACATAAAATCATTATTTCAAGTTGTTGCTGTCAAAAGTGGTTTTATGAGCTACTGTATCACGGGGTGTACTTTGTTTTTCTACACACTACTTCTGTGTTGTGACTTAAATAAATAATGAAATAGTGGTATATGTAGTAAAATGTGGTATACGCCTGAGGTTGGATTTAAATAACTTTAAGAGTAATTTCTCTTTTTTTTGCCCGATATGTAAAACCATGGAATTGACAGAACTCTTACATTTTTTGCACATGACTGTAAAGTCAAACTTATTTATATAATTTGATTAATTTGTATCAACATTAGCGTAATGTCTTTATTTATTTTTAACATTCTTTTTTATCCCACCATCACTTTTTCCCCCTTCTAGTTCTCTGGTTTATGGCTAAATAAACCAGAAAAAAAAAGCTGGCAAGAATTCGCTTCTTAACACTGTCAGTGCAAACCCCGTCAGTGGCTGACCAGAGAGCTGTTAGGTTTTAAAGTCTTATCTTTATTTAATCTGACATTCATCAACCTCTTCCTGTTCAGTCAGACTTAGAAAAAATAATGTGCATTTGGAAAAACAGAGAGTGAACACATGAAATCAACAGTTTTTTTAGCCATCCTCTTTTTCTTTTTTTTTTCTTTTTTTTTGGCTTGCTGTCTGTCTTTTTTTTTAAACATTTCTTTCTCCTCGCTCTTTGTTCAGGATGAAAAAGCCGAAGGTTTTGTCAGTCTTCCAGAATTTAAGATCGATCGAGCCAGTGAATGCCGCAAGAAGTAGTAAGTGCTTAACAAACGCAGGTCTCTTGCATATATATGTGTATGTTACGTGCAGATCACATGCTCTTGAATGTATGAATGTGTGCCTGCAAAAATAACACCCTCTATCCCTCTAGTGCTTTCAAAGCTTGCCACCCCAAGGTCAAGAGTTTCTACTTTGCAGCAGATGGAGTGGATGACATGAACAGGTAAAGGAGTGTGTGCAGGGTGAAGGTTATAGAGTAGGGCAGACTTCCAGCTGGGTGGCTAAACACCACAAAAGACCCTTCAAGTAAAAAGGGGGAAAAAAGTGTTTTATTTAATGTTTAAAAAGGGAATTTGTTTTTAGTATCAAAAATTTTAAGACATTTTCACAGAGGCCATTTTTTTATAGGTGGCCAATTTTTTTATGAGTCACAACATACTAAGGATAATATATTATACCTATGTACCTGTTTTTGTCTGTTACTGACTTTTTTTAAACAAAATATGTATATATTTGTTCATCCATGTCTTACATAACATTTAAACCATGTTTGATATACCTATTTACTTATATGATGTAGTTATCATGCTGTAGATCAGAGCAGCTCAATATCGTTTCAAACTTTTAAAAAAACAAAAAATTAAAATAAAAAGAAGTAATCATTTTTTCCCAAGTGATTATTTATGTACACTGTGAGACTTTGGGACCCCAAGCGAAATTGTTATTTTAATGTTTAATTATTTGTTTGCGTACATTATGAGATAATCTAATTAGTTCCCCCTTCTGTTAGGTGGCTGAGTCGCCTCAACATGGCCGCTGTAGGCTATGCAGAGCGAGAGAGGATACGCCAGGAGCAGGGTGAGGGGCTCATTCAGCGACATGGTGAAGGGTTCTTCAAACGATGGCTGCTGTAGGATGTCATCTTAAGCCAACAACACAATAATACTTCTATACCTATTGAACTTATTGTTATATTCCCAGAATAGCCAGATAAATCTCCTAGGGGCTTACTGGGAGAAAAATTTGTTAATGGGCAACTAATGACCCCGTACCACACATGACTGTTTCATTACACCCCCAGGCACTCAGAAACCAAACAGTTATTTTTCATCCGCTTGGTAATGTGATGCAATTAGCTATTTCTGGAAATATATTCTCCTTCAGTTCTCAAAAACTAACAAGCGCAGAGGAACCATTCACTTAAAAGCGGTCCACATTCTTCACTCCACTGACGAAATGTGAAGTAATGTACATGTTTTCCAGGTTTTTTTAAGGTCCTGGGAAGAAAAGAATAATTTACAAGGTTAGTTTGAATTTAGCTAAATGTTAATAGTGAGCAAACCAGGTAAATGACATTATAATCTGGGTAAAAGTATTTGAACTATAACTTTGGACATAAGCAAAGATAATCAACTCAATACCCCCAAGGTTTTGGATGGTAATGAGGTGAAGCTAGTTGGGTCTAAAAATGTTGAAAACAAAGCCACAAAAGCCAGGGGAATAAAATGCCATCATTCATACCATTTATACGAAAAGAAAAAAGTGGTTTTTTTTAATAATTAAAAAGGATGTTTGTTTTTATTACCAAATATTTTAAGACATATTAGTTGTTAATAATTTGGTTTTAACTGTTTAGTCTGAACAGTTTTTGATCCTTTACTATGTTCCACATAAAATCTGAAGCATTAAAAAAATTCTAAAAAAAAAAGAAATGTCTGGAACATGGTTAGCCAGAGGCTGCAGAATACTCTGAGACTTTTGAAAAGCTTAGATTAAAGATTTTTTTGTGTGTTCAGTTCTAATATTTTTTTTAAAAAAAGAAAACTGTTCATGGGTAGAATAACCAATGAGCTTTTTGGCCCTCGTGTCTGTTTAAAAAACTTAGCTATGCATAAACATCACAGTTTTTTCTTCTTTTCCCCCCCCCCTCTCTCTGTTTTTTTTTTTTTTCAAGATTTACATGTCAGTTGGTTGCTGACTCGTAGCAAATGAATTATTGTTGCTATATCAAAGGTTTTTTGTGTATTAAATACTCAAAGCAAAACATCCATTCTACTTGTGGAGTGAGGACCAAAATGCAAGATCCTCATTCAGAGTTTCAATAAAAAGCCAAAATTTTAATAGTTGTAATCCAGATTTAAAACTTAGTCCCAGGAGATCAGGAACAGTAAACAGAACAAAAGAACAAAGGAGAGACAGGGCTATTTATACACACAAAAGGTAATCAGGGAATAGGAATGGGAATAGGGAATATATAGAGCTGAAACTAATCTAGACAATAACAGTCAAATTAAAAGTGTGACACAAGAGACAAGTAGACAAGTAAAACTAGAAGTGAACTGCAACCATAACTAAAGCACATGAAACAAGAGTAAACTTGACACAAGAGAAAGCATACAAGGTCAAGATAGAGGGAAACATTAGTCTATAAAGTCAAACAGTAGCAACATGTAACCAAAAGTGAATGACTGAAAATACTAGGCAATATTTGAAAATGAAAAGTGAGTAAAAACATAAAATAAACCCAGAACAGGAAACAAAACTAAAATCACCCCACATAGCAGACAGGTCTGTCCCGGATCTGGTGTCAAGCTGGCACTTCTGACTGACTGGTGTCATGGCAGGGTGTATGTCAACCAGATGTGGGCCAGGTCTGGCAATGATGGCACTATTTATGTTCCCATTTTCCTATTTTAGTTAGAGGACCCAAATGCCATGTTGCAATACTATACCGCTATGGTAGCCAATGTTTCAAATGCAGGTTTGACAGGTTTGTGAGAGTACACTTCATCCAAAACCTAATGAGGGTTTAGTCATGTTTACTGCCGGGTGGTTGTAGCTCCAGGGGTAGAGCAGGTCACCTTCTGATCAGAGGGTTAGTAGTTTGATTCCTGGCTCCTCCAGTCTGTATGTCAAGCCTGTGAATATGTATGAATGTAGTTAGGAAGCACTCAGTTTAGAGAGATTGGGTGAATGTGGCATGTTGTATAAAGCACTTTGAGTAATCCAGGAGAGTAGAAAAGTGCTACGTAAGAATCAGTCCATTCACTGTCTGAATGGAATTTTGTCATGTTATTTTTGCACTATTATGTTCCGGCACATGTTGTGGTTTGATTAACGTACACATTAGGCTGACATCTGTTGCCAGAGCTGAAACTGTTCTGGGCCAGCACAGGACCACCAGTGTGTCTGCAGCTGGCCTTGTGCTGGCCTATGTGTGGGCCACCTCTGGCAAACCAGATCTGGGCCACCGTCATTCTTTGCGGTATGTGGGTTATGTGTAAGCACATTGTGTTGGCCAGATCCGAGCCATACCAATTTTGCTATGTGGGACAAACAAGAATTCAACCTCCAACTCCATCTGGGAACTGTGGCACAAAATGCCTGATAAGATGTTAACCTGATAGATGTACTTGGGGCATGTTTTCTATCTCTCATGGTATTCCGATGGCTGAATGGAAGGTAAATCAATAGACAGGTGGATAAATGGAAAGAAAATGGTGGAATACTTAGTACAAATAAATAATAAATAATAAATACTATATTTATCCATTTACTTTATTTTATGCAGCTCTTCAGATTATCCTAGCTCTTCTACCATGAGGCTGCCCTCCCTTTTGATTTGATTCAAAAGAATTTGATTCATATAGCACCAGTTCCCATCAATAGTCATCTTAACCACATTACTTTGCAAAGTAAAAACCCAACAGAATCACTAAGAGGCTTCCACTAGCAAACAGAAGGTTTGAACAGCAGGTTGATTGCGCTAATTTGCTCAGAGCCAGAGCAATGTACCTGATGTGGCCATGTTAGAAATAACTATAGTGTCATCATATAGAGCCAAGAGAAGGACAAAAACCAACAACAAAATCTCAAACAGGGCTGAACTTTTTCTAATATCTACATACATTGTAAAAAAAAAAAAAAAAGTAATATAAAAGTATTTTACTGTGTATTTTACAGTTTTGTACTGTTCTTCTAGAATATCATTAAATTTACATAAATAGACTGTGATTTTACATTCCAAATGTAAATTAACGTAAAATCACTGTAAATGTAATAAAACATAATTTTGTTTTTTTTAAATATATTTGTCTGTACATATGCATATTTAGATTGTTAAAATACTTTCACAAATGGACCATAATTTCACAAATATTTGTCCATTATTTAAAAGATTGAACTGTTAAATTCAAATGTAATGCTATGGAAAAATATATAAAATGATTCTTATAAACTTTTTTTACATCAATAATAATAATTATTATTGTCATTTAGGGCGATTGTGGCTCAATAGTTGGCAGTTCACCTTGTAATCAGAAGGTTGCTGGTTCGAGCCCCGGCTCGGACACTCTCGGTCGTTGTGTCCTTGGGCAAGACACTTCACCTACCACCTACTGGTGATGGCCAGAGGGGGGATTATAAAGTGGAATTGTAACGCGCTTTGAGGGTCTCAAAATAAATGCAATCCATTATTATTTAAACCAACTGTTAACTGTATATTTCTGTACATTTAAGTATTATTATTCATATTGCCGCATTCATTGACCTTGTTTATAGGTAATTTCATTGTTTAATCACATTAAAGTGTTCCTAATTTAATGTTTAAAAGCACTTGAAAAAGGCAAAATCCCATGTAAAATTAGGGCAACAAACTGTATTGTCATTACTGAAAATAACCTTATTTTCATGAGAAAGTTATTTTCTGTTATTTTCTGGTATTATTTTTGCCCCCAGCTGCTGGAATATTACTGTTTTTTTAGGATTTTCTTTTTTTTACGGTGTACACTGACTACTGATTATTCATCACTTCAATCATGTTTAATATGAGCATCCATCAGTTTAATAAATGACAGAAAATAAGGAAAAGTGTAATTGGTTCCCATTAAGAAACAACACTCTAAGCTAATATGTAAAATGTGCATGATACTACAAATACACTAGATGTATGTGTACGGATGGATCTGACAGTATGTGGGTGGGTTTCCTGTAGATTACTGGAGTGAAAGTGAACATGAGGATGACGCTGCCTCCAGCCCCAAACAGGACAGTCCCCCACCTCCATATGACACCTACCCACGGCCTCCATCAGTGAGTCACTCTCTCTCAAACACGCACACACACACACACACACACACACACACACACACACACACACACACACACACACACACTGTAAACTGTATTGCATCTCTCACAAGGTAGATATTGTACTCGGAGGCTAAATTGAGGCCTTGTGCTTCCTAGTCCACTGTAACAGTTGGAATTATTGCCAATAAAGCAATAAGTACAGATAGTGCTGAGGCTATATTAAACATAAATGTTGCTATATTTGAAGTTGAAATGGGTTGCTGTACATCATGCATCTCTGTCCTGGGCTATGTTTTTTTTAATCATAGGGTAAAAGAAAGGAAACACCAACAGCACCTTGTCCATGTAATTGAAGTTACAAAACACAGGCTGCTAAGTTTTAAGATAATAATAGAGTCACTCAAACACCCCTCTGCTTTGTCTTCTTGTCTCTCACCTACCATATCACACACTTACTCAATCAGGCAGGCATGCTGATGAAATCCTTTCTTTGAAGTGTGTCATATGGTTGAATGAAACAAGGCGATCATTTGATGTCTGCCACATTGTCTCCCTTCCTTTTTCTCTATCAGATGAGCGCCTACTTGGAAGGAGGTCGGACCACTCGGCTGTCTTCCACAGAGACGTCTCGCTCTCGCTCATCCCAAGAGGACTTCCTTTGTGGCGAGCCCCCTGCTGCAGCTGCAGAGCCGCAGTACCACCCTGGTCCTCTTGGGGGAGGCACCACACACAGTGGCAGAAAAGCAGGGGGCAGCAACAGCAGCGACGTACAGTACAGATGTGATCCTGTAGAGGTGTGTGATGATGTTTAATATTACCTGAGTTTAATGGTCTCATTTCAACAGTTCGGAAATTGTTCTTTCGACTTCGGAGCATGAATGTGCTTTTTAGTCTGAATTTACACTCACCAGCCACTTTACTACATTCATCTATTCAACTGCTATTTAACGCTGATGCATAGTTAGCTAATCACATGACATTAACTCAGTTCGTTTAAGCATGCGGACATGGGAAAGAAGGCCTTCTGAAGTTTAAAAAGAGCATCAGAATGGGTAAGAAGTGACTTTGAATGTGGGATAGTTATTGACAGGCTGGTCTCAATATTTCAGAAAGTACTGATCCACTGAGATTTTTCCACACAACCATTACATAGTTCTGCTGTGACATTCTGATGTTAAAAGAACAAGTAAAGCGTGGATCCACCCAGCTTTGCATGTATATCAATGGTTCAGCCAACTGATGGTGGTATACTATTACTAACTATAGTGTGGGACTCTTGATTTCAATTACCGTATAAATTATATCAAATAGATTTTGTTCCTAAGTTCAGACTCTAGAAGATGATGAATATAGTGCAACAGACTGTTTCCTAATTAGCATATTATGTTTAGAGAAATACATTTTACCAACAATAAACTACAATTTGTAATATAGGAGCTGCCTTCATATGAGACCACATGCTTTGATTGCATCTGGTAAGTCTACTGAATAATTTGTTTATCTGTTGTTTTCTGTAGTACCGCTCCAGTCCTGCTGGGGGCAGTAGTGAGACAGGGTCCCCGGGCCGCTCTTCATCAT
This sequence comes from Astatotilapia calliptera, assembly GCF_964374335.1. Classification (NCBI taxonomy): domain Eukaryota; kingdom Metazoa; phylum Chordata; class Actinopteri; order Cichliformes; family Cichlidae; genus Astatotilapia; species Astatotilapia calliptera. The sequence goes on from NC_137430.1 coordinate 26,008,625, forward strand.
CGCAGAGGCGCTCTTGGCAGGACCTGATTGAGACGCCATTGACCGAGGCTGGACTGCACTACCTTCAAACTGGACCACTTGGTAGTGCCCAAATTCCAATTCAGTTGCTTGAACACATCAGTGTTAGTGACTTCTGTTTAAGCTGTGATTATGTTCTACAGAAAGAATGAAAACCCAATGTGTTTCTGCACACCAACATGTTTCCCAGATCTTCCCCTCATAGTGGTTTGTTGCAATATAGGTGAAAAAACATATTCTTTCCAAGATGGCAAAAAAAATCTAAAAATGGATTAGTGTCATTTAATTATAAAGTGTAAAGTTTGTTTTTCATTAGTTATTAAATCTAAATCAAAGTGTCTCATATTTAGCTAGCTCGCTTGATAACAACCAGTTCTTTATTGTTCTTATTTAGTATACAGTAAACATCTATGGCAGTCCAGCTCTTTCAAGAGGGGAATGTCTGAGGTACATGTAGGTTAAATGGTGTGACTGTGTTTCGGCCAAAAGAAAGTACAGCTTCAATTTTTATGTCTCCACCCTCTGTTTTCTGTCATGCAAACTCTTATTCCATGCACTGACATTATGAAACATAGACGTAGCATTTGCTTGGAAAAATTAAACCAGTGTGAAAGTGCCTTAAGCCTGCATTTTATCTCAAGGCCAAAAGATGGCGATAGTTGTGGATAGAGTCAATGAGCAATCAATTTCACAGTAAGGCACGCCCCTTCCTATCACATTTGTTTTAAAAACAAGATGACAACAGTGGAAATGCTCATCTTGAGGCTTCAAAACAAGCCTGTAGAAACCAGTGGATGACATCATGATAACATGATGACATCATATTAGTTATGTCCATCTTCAATACTGTATCTACCTGTACCAGGAATGCCATTTTTTTTCCCTGAGCTATAAAATAAATGAGTGAATTAATTAATTAATAATTAATTCTGTACAATATGGTCTTGTATAGCAGTGTCTTATATAGAAATATAGACTTATTATATATACTTATATATACTGTATATTATACCTTTGTACTTTTACCCCATCAAATTTAACAAAATGGTTGCTTCACTAAAAGTAACAGAACTGCAAAAAAAGTGTTTTTTTTTTAAATTTGCTATATCTTAGATTGTTATTTTATTAATACCAAGAACAAGAAAGCTTTTCCAGAAAGTGTGCCATTAAAATTTTGAAAGGTCCATACACAGAGCAGAATTTCTAGTGTTTTGACAGGAACTACTCTCTGCTCAAGAAAGCGCCCCCATGAAAACTGTCTGCTATCATCTGTGATCATCAGCTTCAGCTCCCCCTCATTAAAATCAACTTTGACCCCTGCCTGCAATGATATTTGTCAAATATTTTGTGCAGCTGCTGATGCAGCTTGAAGCTTGTGTGTTTTATATATGATCTTGTGTTTAATAGTAATGTATGTGTTAAGTGTTCTTTCTGATGCTCCAATGTGGACAGTGGCTTTAAAGCTGGAATAGCAATGTGTCTCTGATTCAGTCAGAATATATTTAAAATAAATGTTACTGTATTGAACAGAGTGTTCTTTTAAAGAAATGAGTCATGTTGCATTCATGACTCAAATAACAGCAAATCAATTTTCTTTTCTTTTCATTGCAGAGGACGCCGTCTTTGCTGAGCCAGGTGGTGGCTCAATGATGGCCGGAGCCGTTTACACTCTTCCTGCTCCGAGGAATGTCCCGTTGCCCATGGCAATGCAGAGGCTGATTCCTATGGCAACCCAGGGAGGGAAACCCCGCAGCTTCACACTGCCACGAGACAGCAACCTCCACACGCTCCTCGCACCGCCTGCAAAAGAAGAACAGCAAACACACAACGGTGAGTTCATGCTGGATCAGGCTTTTGGTGTGAAATGCTTACAAGGGCACAGAGAGCTTAAAGCTAATCCGGAAGCATTATTTTTATTCACTATGTTTTAACACCAAATCAACACTACAGTAAAGACAAAAGCAGCATTCATTATACAGTACACAGAGATTTTAGGCAATAAAAATAAAGCGAAAATACTTTAAATCAGACTATGAACCAGCCACAACATCTGAACATTGATGCAATTTAACAGTTAAAACTAGCTACCAAACAAGCAGTGTTGCATTAGAAAAAAATTAATTCAAATAACAGAGAAACATATGAAATGTTATATAGGGGAGAATAATGAGCTCTCCTAAAGGATTGCACAAATGGTTTAAACCAGCCGTTCCCAAGCTACATGGTCTTCTTTAAGGGCCATTAGTGAGGTTGCTGCTTTGTCTGAAAGCAAGAAAAAAGCCTCACAATTCAAACTTTGAAAACTTCTTTTAACAACAGAATTTCATTATGTTGCTATGAGACTGCAAGCAGCCACGTCTGTGGATGAAAACTAAAGCCAATGCAAAATTCCCCACTGCAGAACTGCAGTTCCTCTCTTGACCACTTGAGGCTGGCCCAAAGCTGTGTTTTAACCTTTTAGAGCCATTTAATTGAATTAAATGCCAAAAATGATATGGCCTGCTGCGAGTTACAGTTCATTCTAAGTGAAATTCTAGTATTTTATCAGTCTGTTACTAAGCACCAATTATCGGTTTCTAAGCACCAGTATCCGTGTCTATGCTTTGTACCTGTGTGGTTTTTGGATGCAGATTGCTACACATGCTCACTACCCTTAGCTTATAACTCAGGGCTTTCAAATTCAGTAACTTGTGGGAGCAAAAACACCAAGATTGAGGTTTTCTGTAGTCCAAAACCAATGGGTGATGCCACGATGACTATGTCTAGCTTTTATATACAGTCTGGTTTTCATGACATTTGTTGAATTGCTATGTGCTGCACACTATTTTCACTGCAAGAGCTCAATGAGGGAAAATACTTCCAAGTACTTAATATTGCTCCATAATAACGGGGGCTCGGGTGTTTCATACAATGACAGCTAATTCTGAGCTAGTTCTAGCCACTGACACAACGAGCTGGAATGATCAAATCTGGAAAAAAATAATTGCATGTTTGACCTTCTCGATTTCACTGAAGGACAAAATATTTTATGTTGGGGATTAACTCAGTAGAAGAAGCTGGTGCTGCTCTCAGTGATGCATTTTTTGGGTAACAGCAGAGCGCAAAAATGTGTCTCGCTGTGAATGACAGCCACTAGAGACTGAGGGGGAGGGGGAAAAAGGAAATTTCTTTTTAAGGTGAAGATGTCAGCACATGTGCCATATATAAAAACTGCTCTCAGGCACAGACATATCCATTTAAATCATCATCAGCTTGAAGCAGAGCACACTGCAGTCATACATTGATCTAATGAGGCTAATGACACCACGGTGCTCCTGTTGCCAAGGTGAGGCAAGCAGCATATGAAAAGAAAGGACTGCAAGAGTAAATAAGACTGATTTATGTAATAGCATGATATATGTTGCATTTGTTAGGGAATGGATTGAACAATCAATTATAATGTGAGCAAGGATATAAAACTGCCAAAGTGATGAGGGTGTCCCTGAGGCTGACAGGATTTTCTCCTCGTTAATAATCCTGCTGTGACTAATACAAATCATTACACAATGTCGTAGATGTGTCGAGGTGTGCTGCTGTCCTCCAGTGGTTGATCTGAGATATAACTTAAGGCGCTCCCCGGCCTTTTAGCTTCTAATCCTGTAACAGATGTGAAGCAAAGAGTTCAACTCAACATTAAATGTGCGGGTCTCTGTTTCCCCTCTGACTGCTCTGAAGGTGGCAGTGAAGGTGCCTCGCTGGGCGACCTGTTTCGTGCGTGCGAGCAGGGTGGGGTCTGTCCTCTGGGTCGGGGGTCGGAGTCCAAAGGTCAGTCAGAGTTCAGGCAGTCATTTCTCCGAAGGGCCGCTGACCCTCATCTCAACGAGCGCCTGCACCGCCTCCGCATACTGACCTCCACGTTGAAGGTTGGTCCTCACTCTCATTCATATAGACACATGCGCAAGACGAGCACGGGGGCACGCCAAACACATGCACACTTACAGAGGCACAGGAGGATTTTAATTTCTGACGAGACGACTGACCTTTCCCTAACCTCTCACCCAAACTCTTGTCGATGTTTGTACAGATGTAGACACCGGGTTTGTGTGATGCATTTCTGGCCATTTGAAATACTATAAAAAACAAACCAGCGTACAAACATTTTATAAGCAAGACGTTTACCACATTTGAAGAAATAAAAAAAACTAACATTTCAGTTAAAGTTGTTTTTGATGTTTGTGGTGCATTTATTTTCACTTGTACAAAATTAATTGCTATTGCAGTGTACTGCTGATACTGACAGTATGTGTGTGGGATACTGGTCTCGAACTCCAGTCCTCGAGGTCTGGTGTCCTTTCCATGTGTCCCAGTTGCAACACACCTGAACACAATTAGTAGGACATTAGCAAGACTCTATGCGGTTGTTCAGTCTGACGTCACTAGCCGTGTCTGGGCCTAAACTCCGCTACAGGTCCATATATCAAACGATCACTATGGCATTACTGAGAGTTGAAAAACTGTCTAAAGTCTTTCATCTATAATAAAATGATCAGCGTTCTGCTCTACCAGGTGTAACGATTGAGTTTAACATCCAGGCATCCATGAAAACGGAATTTATGACATTTAACGGAGTTAGAAGTTAGCAGGAAGTTAGCTCGCTAGCTTCTATCTAAATACAATATAGCATGTCCTGACTGCGGGGTTTTGGAAACAAATTCAAACGTACAGCTCTGTTATCACTTCCAACATAAATGTAGACAGAGAACTAAACAGCAGTGACGTTTGTAGGCTTACTGAAGTTTGGCTAGCTGGTATATAATGATGTGCTACGTGACCGCTAGCGACACAGCTATGTTAGCATAGCATATAAACAAGCTAACTTTTTTTCCACTCGATAAAAGTTACCGTGAGTGTTCTCGGTGGTCAGGAACAAATGTAATCGCATGGCAGGATGGTGTAAAAGGACCAAACTTCAGCCAGGAGAACAACTGAGATAATCCATCCACAATACGAGGTTAGTCATTCATATACTGCTGCATGGGCTGGGCTGGGCTGTAGTTACATCCTGAGGTTTTAAAAACTGAGTTTAAATAAATGATTAGCGGTAATAAAAGCTGAGGGAGGTCAACAGTGATCACTGACTGTTTTAGGAGCTTTTTGAGATTAAATAGAAGAAAATACATAACATTAAACATGTTAACAACACAAAAGCCATATTAAACGCAGACTACTTTAGGCCCGGAAGTAGGATTCGCCACGTCATCACTTAACAACTGGATAGAACTTAGGTGGCAATTCAGCCATTTGATTCATGTTACAGCAGCTCGTGAGTGAATGAACATGGTGCAATAAAAGTACTTTTAGGAGTAAATTTTTCCAAACACTTAACATTGACTTAAATTTACTTGAGTAGGATTAGTGTTTGCCACTTCAACATGCAGTCAAGTTCTATACTCTTGCTAGTGACCTACTAATTTTATTCAGGTGTGTTGGAAAAGAGAAACATGGAAAGGTTTCAGGATACCAGCCCTCGAGGACTGGAGTTCGAGACCCCTTCTCTAGATAAGATATTTGCTGGAGAAAAGTAATGCAATAAAAAAAAGTATTTTACGACAGAAGTTAAAAGCAAAATTGTATAGAAATCCTGTCATCTGTGTTTGCTGGCTCGGTATGCAACTGTTAGCCAATGAGATGTTAATTTTGGTGAACAGCCTCAAACCAAACTATATCTGCCAAAACAGGTGTACAGACGACTCCTTACAGTGTCTTTCAGTAGAGACTCATAACCTTAAACTCAAAGCGGCCACACCCTTAATGATCCATAAGTTTAACCTTTAACCGAGTTTAAAGAAGGATACAGTTTGCATGCTAAAAACACAAAATCCATTTTTCCAAACATCCTTATTTGTGCTGTAAATTTGGATATTTTGAGAATCTATGGAGACTGAATCAGTATTGGAGGCGGCCTCAAAGGGCCTTTTGAGAAGCTGCAGCTTTGAGGCATTTCTGCATTGGCTTTATTTTCAGCTCTTCTGTGAAATCTGTAAAACGTTTGACTAGGACACAACACGATGGTTAACAGAATTGCTCTCGGGAACAGACGTTTGCTTACTAAAAACAACGAAATGGACCTCAGTAAGAGAAGTTGCTGCCAGTAGGTACTCACACAAACAATAAAGGCATATAGGAACAGACACTTTTGAGTCTGGAGCTTAGCAAAAGGTCAGTTTTGTTGAACTTTATTTTCCTTCCATAGAATTCAATTTTTGTGAAATGCAACACTGTATTTCACCTCATATTATTAATCTTACAGGTCATACTCCTCTAAAATCTTATCAGAAACTGCCTCCTCCCCATTCCTTCTTCACAAACCTTTTGAACTGTAAGATTTCTTGAAATAATGGTTTACTTCAGAAATTGTGCAAAGGCTATTGACCTCAAGGCAAAACGTGCTGCTTGTAAAATAGAAACACTTTTTCTCATCTGTTCAAAAATAAAACATTTGTTAAAGCTATGATAAGACAGAAGAATGGCTCTCTCCATGAGGATTTATTTCATAATTGTATATTTATGATAATTTCTGACTGTGATGCACACATAAACACCGCTCATGTGCTGGAAGATGTCTGTCTTGTTAGTTTTAGTGGCGTTATCTGTCACAGTGTGTCTCCTCAGAGTCCTCAGATGTCAAGCAGCCGTCTGTTGCTTCATGCTGTCTGAGCAGCAGTGATGCTCCCAGGCTGGGTGGCTCTTTTGCTGTTTTTTTTATGTCTCTAGAGTTTGTTTCTTTGTTGCTTCCTCCGTGTATGGGGGCGGGATGGCAAGTGAGGGCATGGAGGCTTTATTGCTTGCAGGTACATCAGGTTTTTTTTGTCTGGTTGGGTGGGGAAGCTTATGTGTTTGTTTGCTTGTCTCGCGTCTTTTAAAGGTATATACCAAGCTTTGGGGGGAGCATGGATGAAAAGTTTCACAAATAATCTTCAGAAGACACCACAGTGACCCTAGTAGAGGCTACATTTTAATTGCTATTTACAAGGGATCAGGTTGGATTTGTGCATTCAGGCAGCATCAACATATCTGCAGTGGTTGCTGTGGAAACAACAAAGGATTTCATATTTTCTTTGTGTGTTTCTGCACATTAAAATTGGACCAAAACAACATGATACATTTGAATGAGAATGTGATGGCAGAAGGAATAACAAGAGAAGAGATTCGTGTGTCGTGTTTAATAACAGCTTCAGCACAAAGTCGAAGATCATGAAGTGCTAAATTAGAAATAATCTACTACTGACTGAACATTAACTGAAGCAATGTATATTTCACCATCACGATACCGCTGTCATATAGCAACATATCATCGTTGCCTTTCAATTATACACAATTTATTAACAATGATTTCCCATGTAATTTAGAAAAGAAAGTTGACAGTGCTGTCACAAAAATGTTTGTAACTGCTGATGCATTTCAAATTCATTAACTGTCACTTGAACAAAGAGGCTTAGATAAGTTATAAAGAAAGAAAGATCCAGTGAATGTGTTTAACTTTTATCAAACAAAGAGGAACTCGTTTTTAAAGGGGCTAATACAAATATTAGACATCTACAATTAGAATCGCACAATTAGATCATTGCTTTAAAAAAAAGTTAAAAAACATTATTTCATTTATTAGCATCTGAAGAATGTAACTTGTCAAACAGAAACATTTTTAGTTTTCTAATGTATTATGATAGGAAAAAGGTGACTTTTCAAAAAACAAACCCAGTTTTAAATATGAATTTAATAGGTTTTTAATATAAATAAAATAAATAATACATTTTTATAAATGCTTACAATCTTTTTTTTTTTTCAATAAGACCTTTTTACTTCTTAAAATAGTAGCAAAAGTGGGTCTGTTACAACACTTGGAAACTACATTTAGCCAAGTATTATATTTTGACTCTTACTACTACTGTTACTGCTAATAATAGTAATAATCATCTTAAAAATTATCATTTTAATCATAGTAATTCATGATATAGTCATATCAGTTATCAAGCAGTATCTAATGATAATATCAAACACTAGGCTATTCTAGCTGAAGTTGAACAGTATAGTATTTTTTTATTCACAATTCGTACTTTTACTATTGGTAGCTGTGTTTATTTTGATGCTTCTTTTAGTCCTAACTCAGAGAAACGTCAACACTTTGACATGCTTACATCGTTTTTGTGGTAATCATCATGCAAAAGTTATTACTATTGTGGAATTAAAATGCATTACTGCATCAGTATATATTAACAATAGTGTATTTAGTGCCTTAATATACTGCATACTGCCCAAGAATATTAAATATTAATTTAAATAGGTTTTAATAAATGTCCTACGAGTGGATTAGTTAATAGTAGATAATGTGCTGAATGATGAACTAAGTAGTAATTTAAAGGTGTTTCAAAATGCGATACTGAAATTTACCAAATTATATACACTGAATTACTTCAAAAGTAGCCCATGCATTCATTGTGAATACACATGGAAGGTAGTGAATATATTCAGTAGAACAATGACGGATGAAAACAGTTGTTTTTTAAGTGTTCTATGCAAGGTGATCACATGTCAAATCTCCCCAAATCTTAGTGTATCCCCATTAAGTGTGTGTCTTGCTTTCCGTGTGTCTGCGTCTTAAAGAAGAGCGATATTTTGAAAAGTGACCCGCCCCTCCTCTGTTTCTGCATCCCCCATAGGACAGGGAGGGGGAACTAGCGCTGATTGACAGGCTGCTGGCCAAACCCCAGCTGTCGTCGGCAGAGTTCCAGGAGTGGAAGAGAGCCTATCAGGAGCTGTTCACTCAGGAGCCGAACTCGGCCGCCGACTCAGATCCTGGCCCGCCCCTCACCCCGTCGCTCTCTCACACGCACTCCTACATTGAGACGCACGTCTGACGCGAAAAGCAAAAGCAACACACACGCTTAAATTGCTCTCATCAGCTGATTTTGGATTGAGTTGAACAAATTGCAGTTGATGCTTTGAGGCATCAGAGCTGCGATCGGAGAAATCTTAGTGACGAACTGAGTCGAGAGGCGAGAGTAGAGATGCGCTTTGAGCAGCCGCCGTGTGACAAGTGCAACATGACGTGTTTTTGCGAAGACCCTCGTGTCACATCAGTCTTCGAGCTGATTGGTCATGCCACTCCAGATGGCTCGAGGGTGGACACTGACACTGATTCTTGAGTATTATATGTTAGCTTTTGTGCTGCGTACCTAAAATACTCTCCATGGAAAACCATATAAAGAAGGATCTTCATCATCTTCATACAGACTTCTCATCCAGTGGGATTACAGAGTTGTATCTTTCTCCATCTTGCTTATTGTGCCATTTTCATACTGTGACTGCACAGTGTCTCATAGACGCTCTAATAGCCACATACGTTGTATTCTTTCAAGCCTTATACTTGATGTCTATGATGATATTTACTGTACAGTGAGTGCTACAGTAGACAACAATAAGCAAAGGTCTTTTTTTTAAAAAACAAAACAAAACACTAGTCTCAGTTTCTATCTAGTTTTAGAGACTTTTGTTTGTGCTGGTTTGGTAGATTCGTGTACTGTGCTGGGCTGGACCTGAAGCATGCACACTCCTCCTGGAATAGGACCCATTTGAAGGAAAAATCCACCCTCAAATGCTTTTCTAGCAATGCATCAGGCATCACATGGTGTAGTTAGGAGCCCATTATCTGCTGTTGCTTTATTATTGAACTTCAGTTCACACTCCAAAAACACAGTATGCCTTTCAGAAACTGCCATTTACTGCTTTATAACTTCGCATATGCACATTAAAGCAGTGTGGTTTTTACATTTGGAAAAATAGAACACTACATGCAGTTAAATCTGTTGTACAGACATATACAGGCATAAATAGAGAACAACAGTTATTCTTGTTGCTTCGAGAATAAAAGCTTGCAATGATCAAGGGAGTTTTCAAGTTTCTTTTAAAATTTTTACACAATAGTAAATAAAATAGGATCTTTTAATGATACTTTTATTAATTGCAAAACAAAAACAGCTACTAGAAATGTCTAATGTTTCGTTTACTTTGTATACATATTGAAAGCTGCATTTTAATGACATGTAAACAAATACTAGGTGCCATCCACAGAAAGAGGAAAATATAATGTTACATGGCTTTACTTAACATTTATTGCAATGATGATAAAAGGTTTTGTCTTGCATTATAATTATTATTGCACTGAAAATTAGAAACTTGGTCTAACTATAGATGGAGCTTCCTAAATCTGAGAGAGCTTCTCACTGATGAATATTCTTTTTAGCTTTTGCAGATATGAATGTTTATATATAGTATTGTAAAAGAAGTACAGTTCTGTTCCACTTATGTGCAGTTGCCAGCTCCCAATCTAGAACTGGTTTCCTACCCAAAAATGGCACCAGTCAACACAAAATTACTGGACCCATAGTTTGAACCATTGACATCAGTGATTATGGGAAGAACTGATGCAAGAAATTCACCAATGATTGGCAGATTCAGCCCACAGGTTCTGTTTGCTATGATTTTCTTTTCATGTAAATAAATCCAACTTTTCATATCTTCCACAATTTGGGCAAGTCAAATTAGGATTACTCCCTCCATTACCCAGTCAAGTTGCTTCCATGTCTGTCTTAACATTAATTTAACATTTTGGATATATGAAATTTTGTCAGGTTATTGACAAAAGTGTGTTTCAACCCTTGAGCACTAAAATCCAATCAGTTTATCCTTGAGTTCAGGTGCCAAAATTGAAGAAATCGCCTCAAAATTTTTAAGAGCTATCAATATTGAAACAATGCAGTGAACTGATGGATGAAAGCCATAGAAACATGCTGTCTCCAGCACTAGAGTTTTGGTTTTTCTTATGCAGTGTATTTGTACATAATACCAGATAAAAGCTTTTACTTCAGATGTACCTCTTTGATATTACCCTTAAGTGAAACTTTCATCAACACAAGGGGACATTTTTCCATTGGACATGTGGAAATATTTTGCCTTTTGTAGGCCACCTTTGTATTGGCTCAGTCACACTAGAGTAAAGATAGATTAACAACCTCTATGCAGCTAGGAAAATTTGGTGGGTGCCTGGTAAGGTTTTTTTTCTGTCAGAGGCTGATTGTAAGTAGTTACGAAACTTGAGCGTGCAATACCCTCGACCATATTATCACAGATCTAATATATTTGCCAACTTCTCACCATTCAACGGACTGACTCCATCTTATTATTATTTTGTTTCCGTCTTTACTCACTAAGGTTGCTTTGAGTACAGAAACCTAATGCAAATGGTTGCAGATTAGTTCCCCATCCCTGAAGCAACCATTTCAAAGACAATAAAATGCCAATGAACTTCATTTCACAAGTTTGTGTCACACAGTCTTAATAATTTTGGTGTTGTTACAATGTCCAGCTATTGATTTACCTACTGAGACTGCAGCATAAATAAGAGTCTTTATAACTTGCCTCGTTAAATGAAGGTCACATTGACTCACTGCATCATCTTGTGGTACAAAGTGGTATTACACAAGTATAGCCTAGCCTTGTGTCAAATTTTGTTGATATTTTTTCAGCACAAAACTTTTTTTTTTTTTTACATTTTTTAATACATGACGCATTATATACATGAAATTTACAAAAAAGTACACTACAATTCTCTAAGCCGAAATATCATTGATATATGAAATTTTATAGATCTACCCAAATCTTATTGTAGATTTTTGAATTTGCACAAATGTAACTTTAAATAAAAGCACATTTCTATCTAGTTTTTAGGCAACTGCTACTTCCAGACATGGACGTTATTTTCATTTGGTTTTCAGTGCCTTATATGGCATCCACACTCCTAGTAATACAGGTGTATGAACTCTGGAAAGTTACTCTGTTTCGCCCCAAAAGCCTCCAAAAATATTTAAACCAAAACAAAAAAAAGCAAAGAGACATTTTTAGCACAGAAAGATTTTCTGAATATCGCAGATTTATAGTACTTAAAAGAATGCAAAAGTTTCTAAGGGTGGATTTTTCCTTGGAGACCATTTGGCTCTCTGTATCCTGCATGTCGCATAGAGAATATGAGGCCATATTTGCATAGGAACTGAAATATGAATCTAATAAAAATATATTAGTTTGTTATTTGTAGGCTATGCTGTTGCCAAAAGACTTAATACTCAAAGTCAATGCACAAAACTATGAAAGCAATCATAAATACATATAAACACACACACAACTACACACAATAATAAGCACATAGACTGAATGCTCTTTCTCTGCTGCTGCCCGTGGTTGGTTGTAGTAGCATGTCTTTGTTATAGATGAAAACAGTATTCTTTTTCCTGTTTTTGTGTTTGAAATCTTTACATACAGTAGATCTCTATTTATAGAGCGCAAACTAAGTGTCTTGGAAGATAGTCTCTAATTCTAGTTCAGTTTTTTTTTTCTTTTTGGACAGACTGTCGTCGAGTAAAGATTGTTTAATGTTCGATCTATAAATTATGGTTAATTAAAAAAAAACAGTATTTATTTATGTAATCATTCTATATGCTCTCTTGAAAGATGAGGATGGATCAATAAAATGTTGGTCATTTCGCTGAAAGTGTTTTTTGTGGTCTGTTCTGTGAAAATTAGTCCGTATTGATATCATAAATTCAGCTTTTTAAAATGCTATATACGTAAAAGTACCACAAATAAAAAAGTACCAATGAATGTAAAAGTAACAAGGACTTTCTGCAATAAATTTCCCCTGTGACAAATTTAATTTATTCTACATATTACACTGCACAAATACATACATAAATAAAACAGCTTATTATTACAGTATAATAAGTTAGTTAAACTCCAGGGATATCAAGCTGTCTGGCTTTCCTTTGGTAGCCAGAAGTATTCTCAAATCCTCACTTGTTATCTGATAGTTTAGTCAGAAACATGCACACGAGCAGCCTGTTGGAGGTCACTTTGTAGGGCTCTGGCAGTGCTCCTGTTTTTCCTCACACACTCGAGCAGATATTGATGCTGCTGCTGGCTCGATGGCCCTGTCCAGCTCTCCTCATGTAACACCCCATCTCCTGATATCCTCTAAACTGTTAGACTCAGGGTTTTGTGTTCTGTGGTTTGGTCGGCCATTTCAGTTTTGCACAGTAGCATGTGCACAGTTCCCTCATGTTTTGGTTCATATCTAGTTCTGTTTCAGTTTGGTTCATATTTCTTTCCTTGAGTTCCTGTGTATTCTTGCCTCCCTTGTTTAGTCGTGTCTCCGTGTTTTTTTATCTGTGTCAGTTTTGCCTCAGTGTTAGGTGTTTCCTGTTTTATTTTGATGGTCTCCAGTCTCTCGTGCTGTATATTTGGTTCTGCTTCCCTTGTCTTGTCTTCTGTGATTACTTCAAGTTGTGCTCCCACCTATTTCCTCTTCCCTCATTACCTGGTGTATATTTATTGTCTGAGTCTTCCCTTGTTCCCTGCCTCTAGGCTGTGTGCACCCTTGTTCTGTGGTTTCCCCTAGACTCCTATTGTTTTTGTTCCTGGTTCCAGCCCTGCCTTGTTTTTGTATTTGTGCATTTTTGAAAAATCTTCAGCATTAAAGCTGTGTTCATGCACTGTCTCCAGTGTCCTGTAGTCTGGGTCCACATCCTACCTGCAATACAATGTTATATGACACTGTCCATGGACATAAAGCAAATATTTTTGCGATGGCTTGACGAGCTGGACTATCTGTGTAACCTGAAGACTGCAGTTACCGCTCCAGCGATTAGGACGCTGGCAAAAAGCAAAACTAGAGGAAAATCAGTGAGGCAGGATAAGGAGAGAGCTGGTCTGTGGCCACCACCTGCAAAACCTTTCCCTTTTTTGGCGTTGCCTTGTTGTTGCCTCTCTGTCACTTTCATTTGCTCCAAAAATGTATGCTTCCTAAATGGACAGATTGAGTTCCCTGAAGAGTACCTGACTCACTTTGTGTTATACTGTGATAATCGTGTGGTACCTTAACTTCTTTGAGCAGCATATGTGACTGATCAATTTGCAAACAGCATATGTTAGCTTGTTTTATTTTAATTTAAGAAGCTAAGTTTACTGGTCCTCATCCGAATAAATCTGAGAATCTGAAATGACTGACAGGAAAAGAAAGAAGGAGCTTTTTGGACATTTTCCTGTGAAAAACTGTCAGAGATCTAAAGATTGCTTTTTACAATGTCAGGACAAGATTTACATTTCAGAATTGTTGGAATCAACTTTTTTGTTCTTTCCAAAGGTTTTTTTTATTGGATGAAAAAAATCACACAACATCTATTTTCTTAGACTCTTATCCGATTCAAGGTCATATGAAGGCTGGAGTCCCCACAGCCCATCCTCTTTATTCACAATGGGTTGCCACAGTGGATAGATCTACATGTTTTGATTTGGCACACGTTTATGCTGAATGCCTTCCTGATGCAAGAGACTTATGTCTAAATCTCAACAAAAAAAATCTTTCTATAAATTAAATGGTAGCTACTACAAATAGAAGCTGTGGACCTAGTGGAAAAAATACATTTCCCTCTGATATGTTGGGAAAATAAAAATACTTCAGTAAAGTACAAATTGGTACTTGGTTTCTTTATGTCATTTAGGAATTTAAATCTCTGTAGCTATCTACATAGATTTATCTAATCTATGTATCTAATTTATCTAATCGATTTATCTAAAGTACCTACCAAATAAATGTGGCTAAAATTGCTTATATTTAGCTTAGCTACACAGTATGTGGTGCACTGTTAGGCTGCATTAACTTGATTACTCTTAAGAAGATAAATAACAACCAGGTGCTGCTGATCAGATCTAATTAATTAATCGTCAGCAACTGTAAAAAGTTCAATAAAAGCTGATGTTCTGGCAGCTTGCTGGTCTGGAGCCACCAGGAGTGGCTGTCCAACTAAATTTACCCTTTTTTGGTGACAAAAAAGCATTAAAGGGAAAAAAAAAGCTGAGTCTCAGCTGTGACAGTGAGAACTTTCCTGATGTAATATTGTCATAATCACACATTAGAGCATGGTAGCTTGAAATTAACATTTCATATTTCCACTTTTATTCTTTTTTTCAGACATTCATTTAACTCAGATGGTGTTCTAAATAAGTACCGTAATATTTTTGTAGATAGCACAGTGTGCATTCAGACTTAAATGGAAACAGATACAAGCGCAAAAGTGCATCAGTAATGATCTCCAGCAGTTACCAAGCTATTACCCAGAAACGCAGATGCTTCTCTCTAATGCTTTTCTACTCTGCAGCTTCATCCTTCTTTGTCTATTTGACTGTCAGTGCAGATGAAGTGGAACAAGAAAACAAAAAAAGAGTCTCACACAACATCCTTGTTTTGCTGCTCTTTCTATATCTATCAAATAGAAAACTTCAATTATTCATAGGTAAGCTGCAATACTGCACACTTTACAATTTCTATCTGCAAATTCTGCAAGATATTCTCCTTAGTTTTGCTGTTGTTGTTATTTCAGCACTGTCACCCTCACCTTCATCACCTTATCGGCTGTTTTTTTTTTCTTTTTTACTTCTCTATTTCATCCCGCAGCTTGGCCTCATCCTGAAAACTCATCTGTTTGAGTGTTACCTTCTTCACACTGAATCTGTTTACCTCCTCTGCTTATTCCCAAAAATCCCATTTATCACACAGCTTAGCCCTTGTTTTTCTTAACACACAATTACATTGGAGTGACACTCTTTGGAATATTTGGTGACCCTTCCCTTTTACATACTTACATACTGTAATTAACTTTCAGTGAACTAAAAGTAATCTGAATCAATCTGGCATATGCTCAAAAGAGCTGCAAGGAAAATGCCACAGTGCTCAGCCTGTATAGTTTATATGTGAGATGTTTAGTTGAAAATGCTAATCTTTTCTTCATACTGAGTTAGTTAGAATAATTTTATGAATATCTCTAGAGCAAGGAGGTTGGGTCATAGCAAAGAACATAAACAGCATAAAACATAGATGTAGCCACTTTCCCATTTTCCACTGCTTAGTGAAATCCCATTTTGAAGCCTCGAGCCATGTTGGCTCGTTCGCTAACAATTTCACAAGTCATTAGCCAATGAGCATACCCTGATTTATTCTTCTTTTTGATTGTTACAAAATGGACCCAATGAGTTATGCAGTAGGTGACTGAGTACATAAACAGGTATAAGAAGCCAGGTCAATGCCTGGCTTCGTATGAAATCTTTAGGACAGAAAACTTTTTCACAACTACAAAAGTTGATCCCTAGTGGTCATTAAAAAGAATTATGAACTTAGCTGTACTTTGTAGTAGTTTGGAAGTAAAACCCCACCCCAACCAGTCATGGCAGATGGCCGCCCCACCCTGAGTCTGGTTCTGCCAGAGGTTTCTTTCTGTTAAAAGGGAGTTTTTCCTTCCCACTGTCGCCAAAGTGCTTGCTCATAGGGAGCCATATGATTGTTGGGTTTCTCCGTATGTATTATTGTAGGGTCTCCCTTACAATATAAAGCACCTTGAGGCGACTGTTGTTGTGATTTGGCGCTGTATAAAAAAAATTGATTGAATTGAACTTAAACATCCTCTTTGAGAGAGTTTTTTTATTTATGCTGTAAAACCATGCCACCTGGAGAACATGTGAGTTTCATTATTCAACCTGTGTTCATTCAAATTAATCAAATTTTACAGCTAAATCATTTTACAAATTGTAAAAATAATATTAACTTAAAGTTTACAGATCAAGGCTATTGGTAAGCCAGCAGCACTGGGGAATAAAGCAAAGAAATCTATCCACAAATTGTTACATTTTAATTTTTAATTCTGTATTTTAAATTCTCTGTTTTCCACTCTGGCTTTTGGCTTTGGAATCCAATAAGTGGTGGGGAAACTCAGGACTATATATATATATATATATATATATATATATATATATATATATCCCCATGCTAGGCATTGCTATTGAGGTTGAGTTAAAGAAAAATGATAAGCCAGGTGATAGATGTTGGGTGCGATGTACTTATTAGTTAACAGAAGATTAAAACTTAACTAAGATTAACTGCTTTTAACTTTTAAACACAATTTTCATATTCATATTCATATTCATTCACTCAGAGAGCCACTGTAGAAGGCAAAAAGAGCTCTGGTTTGAGAAGTTTAACATAGCCAAGTTCAACAGAGCCAAGGTTTCTTAGTGTTAGCTCACATAAAAGGGCCATTTGATATTTGACTGCACAAAATTGACCAGCTATTCCAATCAGAGACAATATGATAAGGATCTATAAAGAACATAGATTATATACAGTAAAACACAACATTGCTCCTGCTGTAAATAAGATTAGTGAGTCTAACGCTACAGAAATTGTTAATTATATGATTTGATCCCCACAAGTGGCCAGTAATATATTGGTGTTACTGCTCAGTTTGCCCTCGGTGTTGCTGTTTGTTTCTAAACTGACAGACACATATTAGAGCTCTGAAACTTTACACTTCATACACTTAAACATTAGAGGTTACTCAGTGTGCTCCCCGCCAACTCTGTCCCTTGATACTGCTGGTCATAAATAGCTTACACATGTAACTGATCAGTTTTCTAATCTATGGTGCAATGTTTAATGTTAAATAAATACGTGACAGCAGGATTAGAACCGAACCTAATAAATAAATAAATTAAATTAAAATAAATTTGTAAATAAAATAAAAAAACAGTCACTTTGGTTAATAAAAAAACCCCTCTAAATATCAGATTTGTTTTTAAAGGTTATGTTAAAGTTTCTGTTAAACTAATATAAGCTTAGTTTTACTGGCACTAGCTTCATATTTAACACAAACACAAATGCATGCAGGTGTGGGCGCGGGCGCACACGCACACAGATATTTATTGGTCTTCTCATATATCTTTCTGGAAAATCTACAAGTGTTGAACTAAGCAGCAGTAAACAATAATTTATCATAAAAGCTGGGATAGGGACATCAGCTAGCATTGCTATGGCTAACCAGCATTAGCCTTTTGTTTGTCATAAAAAAATAGGGGTTTATGAAGATTATACGCTCACTTGCGACTTTTTCAAGTGTTCAAATGTTATGTTATTGCAATACCTAATCAGTCAATTATAGCATCATGGACCTGAACCCAACAGATATGCAGCAACTGTATGACGCTATCATGTCAATATAGACCAAAATCTCTGAGGAATGTTTCCAACACCTTGTTGAATCTATGCATGAAGAATAACGTTATGAAGGCAAAAGGAATCCAAACCCAGTATTAGAAAGGTGTTTCTTAAAAAGTCTTTGGTGAGTGTATCCGTTCAGACATTACAAATAATTCTTACAAAATAGTAGTTGCTAGGTTTCTTAAAGAATGAAACCAGAGAAAAGCCTTTATCCACCTATTACACAAAATATTTAAAACCTTTAGGGTTTCTATTAAGGAAAAAGATATGAGCTTTGTTTGGGATTTTTATATAACTCTAGATCAGAAATATTTGGATTATCTTGAAGAAGGTTAGCCTAGCCTAGCCTAACATAAATACTGGAAACAGAAAAAACAGCTAGCTTAAAATGAATTAAATGAAACCTTAGGCTACATCTTTAATCAATGTAGACATAAAAGTGTTAAAAATTATATACTGTGTTTGGCTGTGTGCCTTATGCTAAGCTAACCAAACTGCTTTGTTGCTGTACACCTTCATGTGTCAAATGCAAATAAGTGTAGACAACACGCCTTAGGCTAGCTGTTAGTAGGAGAAAACTAGTTGTTTGATATTTTTCCCTAGACCAGAAAGACCAGAAATAATATTAAAAAATAAAAGTATTACAACTGAGGAAGTTGTTAAGGGCTGCGTGGTAGTAAACATTTCATGTCCCCCAACCTAGTTTCCCGCACAGGCCCCAAAGACTATTGCTCAACTATGAGCAATATCCTTATTTCTGTGTTTTAGTACCCAAAACCTAGAGTTTGAACAGCCTGGGGAAAATGGGGGTAAAATGTACTACATTGTGGTTGATTTTAAAGCATCTGCTCAGCATTTTGATACCATATTACACCCACTCAAAGTGAAATTCTCACTTTAGGAACTGGCTCTCAGCACTTGTAAAATACATTTCTCACTTTTTGTGCTCTTTAGTCTGGCAGAGGCAGCAGCGTACACTCAGTCCCAGTGAGAGGTCTGGGAAGCTGGCAGATCTCTCTCCAGCAATCTTTCTTTGTATCATACTCCAGCACACTCTTCACAACCACCTCCTGCCCGTTACTCCACCTTCTCCCTCCGAAAACCAGAAGATTCCCAGATGACATGGATACCATGCCGTAGTTGAAGGAGCCAGTGAGAAGTGGCTTGAGTCGCATCCAGTGATCTGACTGTGGATGGTATCGTTCAATATCACAGAAGGGTTCGTACATCCCCAGCAGTGCATAGATGTAGCCATGAGCAGTTGCCAAGCGATGACTGAACCTGGCGATGGACATGGATGCCCTCTTTTCCCAGACTCTGCCTTTAAGATCCCAGAAGAAGACCTCTCTGCTGCTCTCCCTGCTTTCATCCTGAGTGTAACTATAGTTACCCGGAACACCACCTGACACATAGATGCTGTTGTCAAGCACAGCAGAGGCGTGGCCGTAAAGTGTCTGAGGCATTGGTGGCCCTTTCCTCCATGCTCCTGTGGCTATATCATAAAACTCCACAGAAGCTACAGAGGCATGTGTGTTGGTGTCTGGTCGTGTGTGTCGTCCGCCCAAAGCATAAATAACATCCTCTACCACGCAGCAAGTGAACTGTGCCCTCCTGTCCAGCATGGACTCCACCTGCTCCCAGCAACTAAAGCGAGGATCGTACCGCCACACCTGATTGGATGTTGCTACAGTAACAAGCCTTTTCTCATCTTCATCTCCCTCTTTCACTTCATCTCCTCCAATCACAAAGAGGAAACCTCCCACTGAGCACACGCAGGGATTTCTCAGTCTCAGCGGAAGAACACAAGTCAAAGATGAAAACCTCTTCCTCTTTGGATCGAACGCCATCACCTGCTTTTCTGGCCAATCAGTGCTGGACCCGCCACCCACAAGAAGCACGCAATTGGGTGATGCTCTAAGCGTTGTCTGCCGGCTCTGCCTGATGGGCTGAGTTGAACCGAGCCTGTGGTACTCGGATGCTCGTGTCAGCTGGCTCCTTATTAAAGGTGTGGCCATGGCTCTGTGGGCATGGCTGATATTTGTGAGGTCAGACGGGGGGACCAATCCAAAGCGCAAACGACTCAACAAAAGATTTGATTTCAGGAGTGGGAGGGGCCCGTTATCATCCAGCCAATCCAGAACCAGCTTTATGAGCTCCACCTCCTTAACACTAGGTATCTCATCAGCATCCAGAACCGCCAACAGTGATTCGATATTCAACGTCAGGAGCTCGTCCCTGCTTTCTTGTATCAAGCTTCCCATCTCCATGGCAATGGTTTGATTGGCAGCCTCAAGTGCATTTGAGAGGGCGTGGCGCTCAGCCAGGTTAGCATAGTCACAGCAGTTCTTGGCATTTAAACCATCAGTCATGTAACGCTCGCATATCGCCACAGCTGTTTCCACCTGCAAGTACCTGCCTGTTTCCAGGACAACAGGAAGTGTGGAGGGTGAGATGCTGAGCCAACCTGAATACAGGAAGTCCAGAATGGCATCTAAGCCCTCTGGTGTTAGCGCAGGGAGGCTAATGGAGCCTGCTAATCTCTCTGCAGTAGTCTCTCCAAACAGGGCCCAAAAATAGTCACTGGAGCTGGCTAGAAGGGCGCGATGACAGGGAAAAGATATGCCGCCAGCCTGTAAGACAACATCACACATCTTCCTCTGTGAGCGAAGGCGCTGGAAGCCAGAGAGAAGTCCGGTTCTGTGGGAAGAACTGTAGAGGACAGAGTAGCTATCCATCCAAAAGACGGCAGACAAGAGAGTGGAAATGATGGAAGGAAGATAAGGAAACTTTTGAAAAAAGTGAAAGCAAGTTAAAGGAAAAAGATTTGTCAGGAAGGAGCCAGGAAGCAACGGTGAAGAAACATTAAACACAGCAAGCACAGGAAAAGCTGAAGAGTGAAGTCAAAAAAAGAGGTTGCTGACAAGCCGGCACCAAAAAAGTGTAAAAAGAATTGGATATTAGTCGGAGAGCAAGAAGCAGGAAATGAGAGGCGCAGGAAAGAGTGTGTCTCCTTTGGCAAGCTTTCTCCATCTGTGTGTTTGTCCTTCTCTGCCTTCAGCAGCGAGCATGTGACACCATGATGCGGAGGTTAATAATGGCCCCCTGCAAACACAGACAATGCTACAGCCCGCCCCCTTTTTGGCACTTTAACATGAACCATCCCAAAGCCCTCATGTCTCTTGCCCTGATACCCCGGCTCTGTTGGTTTTGAGTTTGTCTGCTGCCCTTTTCTCCGTTTCCAAGAGGGAGTATCACCCATGAATCATACACACCAACCAACCAGCGAGCATGGAGATGCATGGATAAACACCCTGACCCCACACCCAAAGAGACCGAGAGGGAGCCTGGCAGGGCTTTAGTGTCTAACCCAGTGGATGAACTCATTGGTAAATACAGCTGCTACAGTCTGGGACCAAGATTCCAGGGCATGCCACCAATCTGCACTCTCATGGTGACAGGAATAGTAGCACAGACACAACTCGGCAGATGCGGCGCGAGGTAGATATCAAACCTGCGGAAGTTTTGCCAGGCTGTCAAAGATTTGTCAAGTGTCAGAAGTACTTCATGGCTTTTGGTATTAGAGTTATCCGTGCCCTTTTGGGAGGCATTTAACCTTTTTATGACCTGCAGTCTGTCAGTATCACACAGATGGATGTCATGATATTATTTTTATGCAGAGATAGGAGGCGATGGTGAGCGTAAAAAATAGAGAGATAATGAAGCATCAGGCTACAAGTTAACTAATGTGTTTACTGTCATCTCATTAATGCTGAGCTATACTCCGCGGTGCCACTCTTTGTCTAATACACAAACAAATGCACATCAGTATGCAAACAGCACGTTATTGAACACTTTACAAGATCTTGCAGGGTACGTTTTGCTCTGAGTTATGATTGCTGTCTCTGAATAGATGCTGGCTCACGCTCTGAGGTGAGTGTGTATTTGTCCGCGTTGGTGTGTTTGTTTTATGGAAGGGTTACACCAGTTTAAAATTCAGCACACGGGCTACTCACAAAGAGAAAAAAAAACAGACTCACACCTTTTTTTCCTTTTTTTTTTTTGAAGCTACAAAGTATTTTTAATCTTTCCCACTTAGTGTCAGATTCTCCCATATGGTGGTTAAATCTACACCACTGTTTCTGAATATTCCACCGTGACCCGATGGAAGCTAAACTTAGCTACAGCTGCTGTGTGTGTGTATTTATCTGTCTTCAATAGGGCACAGTGATGTCAGGATGGATATGTGGTGAAATGCAGTGGTATGTGGCCCATTCAAACTGTAGGATTTGAAGGTTTAGGTCATGATTAAAGTGAGTCTGCATTGTCGTGCTCCTGAGTTCTACCTAAACCCCCTAAAAATTCCTATTACATATGCACATAATTCAAAAATAATTACAGCTGGAGATACCAGAGTTCATTCCCCCCCTTCAGGCACTGCAAGTAATGTGAAAACAACACTCCAGGCTACATTTTCCATCACAGTAAATGGGAAGTTTTAATTTGGTTTTGTCAGAGTTTCAGGTTGAGCAGACTATTTCTTTTTAAAATCAGTGTCACACTCTGTTTACTGCCAATCTCCTGACACCCACATGAAAAGACCAGAAGTCTCAGCCAGGATATAATCCATTTTAAATATGTCACCCTGAAAACTACTGTCATGTCCTGTCGGTGTGCTTAGGCAGTCTTTGTTAGCGAATATACCCAAGCTGTCAACTCCACCAGGAAGATGATATTTTCTTCTAAAGGACAGTCACAAGACTAATGTCAAGTGCTAAGGTGACATACGCACATGAACAAAGCAAATCAGCAGTTACAAAGTGAACATACAAAAGAAACATTTCAAAATAGGATAACAAAGGTCATCAGGATTATGAGGTTATTAATGGTTAACCAATAAAAACCAGCAAGTCAAAAAAAATATTTCTTTTTTTTCTGGAACTGTGGTTCTCTGTGCTCTGTGCTTCTTTTGGGGTCCCCTTTTCTGTGATTGGTTCCCTTTGGTCTCGCGCTTCCTTCATCCCCTGCTACGCCTCCATAACCTATTATGTTGATCAATTGTTCTCTTAATTCTTCAAACTTGGTTCAACCTATCATGTTCGGGACTCTCTAATCAAAAGGATTAGCCTAATTATTATTTATGTGTGTAAGCGTGTTTTTGCATTTACCCCTCTGTACTATAAGCCATTCCTATAAGCTTTTGACCTCCACATGACTGAGTAGAAACTCCTATGAGCACGATTGCAATGTGTTTATAAACAATCATTTATACATATATAATCTTCAATGTTATTCACTTGGGTAAACAGCACTTTTGACACCCTTTTAAGAAGCTCTCTTCTTCTCTTATCTGATCACAAACAAGTGCAAAGTTTCCAAGCAAACTGTCTTAACGTCCTGTTATCTGTCTCTGCAAGCATTTTGTTTTTACATTGACCTTTTACTACACTCTGTCACCTTTCACTTATTCTACTAAAAAAAATCAAAGAGAAAACAAAACAAGGATTTTCAATCAATTAAGTTTAAGCATAAAAGCAATTACTTATGAGTAAGTTTTATCATAGCTAAATTATCAAACACCCAGAAAGTCCTAACATGATCATAAAGCCCCTTATTTCAACTTAAACCCCAAATCCCCCCTTCCTGACACACTTTATGTGTCACTAGCAAACACGTTAAAATGATCTGGTGGTTTGTCTATGCACTTAAAACACCTCATAAAAGTGTCATAATTTTTTTATTTCATCACAGTAACATTAAATTTATATCCATAAAACTTTAGTTGTGTATGATACATGGTTGCGCCTCAACATTTTAACAGTAACATTACAGTTATACTCTCAAAATCTATATTAGGACATGACATATTGGCCTAAACCCACTCAGCAATGGGCTAAAATTACCCTTTTCTTCATTTATCCAGCTGTAGGTCTTTAGAAATCTCATTTCTTATTACACAGTTGGTTAACATTACAAACAAACCAAACAATACTGTAGCGTCGGCATCTATCAGTAATATTAAGATACTTGCACTCCTGTTGTCTTTTGCTATAACAGATGGAGGCATAAGTGATAAACTGAGTTTGGACAGGATTTTTAGAACCTTTTTGATTTATTGCAGTGTTTTTTCAAGACATTTTGGGAAACATCACAATAAACAACAAACGTATGATTATTTCCCCCAAAAGCAGTACAGCTGACCTTAAACCCCACATACAACATTAACAAAGGAAACATTTATTATTGTATCAATATAAAGTATCAATATAAATCAGTGGTGAACAGCTGAAGTGTCGCCACAGAGTTTATTTGTTGCTGAGATGGATTCCTCGAATTTATATTCATTGTCAATAAAATGTCCTTTTTAACCATCTACTTAACAGAAAAGCAGATAATATGCTAAACAGTATGTTGTAATTGTAACACAAGTCACTCACTTCTAAAAGTCCAGGTAAATGGTATATTATCTGAAGCAAGACTGTCAAGAATATTTGAAATTGTTGTATAAATTATGATTTAATTGGAAAGATAAATAAATATTTCTGTTAAACTACTGATTGGAGGAGAGTTTATAAAAACTGAGGCATTAGTATCTCCAAACATGTTGGGATTGGGGTTGTATTTTGCCATTCTTCAGAGTCAGTGGGCAAGTCTGTGTCTATGAAGATTATCTGCTTTCCTCTCCGCCTGGCTGGAGAATCCTGGAAGAAAACAGGCAGATAAAGGCATGGTGAGCGATTTTCTTTGGCTGCTATCAGCCGTCTCAGAGCTGCCGACCTCTGACAGACTGTCTGTGACGTTCTAGACGATGAAGAGAAGGCCAGTTTACTACTGGTAGCTGAAATATAGAAACATTCTCATGCGCAATTAGCGATGCTGACCCTTCAAAAAGCCTGCCTCATATTCTTGAAGTAATAAACAAGAAATCCATTTTTCCAAGTTTTGCTTTGATTTTTTGTCTTCGGCTAATGTTGGTCAGAGATTTGCTTCTCAGCTCTTGGCCAAAAGTACTTGGACAGCCATACTTTTCTCTACTTCACATCTGGGGTTCTGTTTTGTAAATTGAGGCCCATTCGCTCCTGTAAAGGAAATTCATAATGCTGCTGTAAACAATGATAATTTAGTTAATAAAGTGATCCAACTCTGTGCCAGCAGTTTTGGGAAATTTCCGGCCTGTTTCAGCAAGGCAGTTTCCCCATGCATGAAGCCAGATTCATAAATAAAAGCGTTTGCCAGTTTTGAGTGGAACTTCGTGTCCACAGTCCTGTCCAATGCTTTTTGCACAGAGCAAATCCCTGCAGGCAGCTTCCAAAATCTTGTGGAAAACCTTTCGCCAAAGAACCTAGGCAGTTTTAGCAGCAGATTAATATCCACAACTCTGGGAAAAAATGGTAAACAAACACAGATGGGTTTGACTTTCAGGTGAACACTGGAATGAAAATTGCTAGAGGTGCTGTATCTGTGTCTCCATAGTGTGTTCTTTATAAACTGCATAAAGAACTGATAAACAATAATAACAATAATCATGATAACAGATGTATGAGGATAGTGTTTATATAGTTTATGTAGATGCAAGCTAATAAATATCTATGAACTTCTATTATGAAACCAGTTTAAATTTACATTCTTTTTCTTTTTCCCTTGTGCAGAATACTAAACAGCTAGTACGTGGCTGCTGTTGTTGTTGCTGTTTGGAATAATTTTCCATGTTAAAACTTAAACCAGCTTCTGCTTTTGTTATTCCATCTCTTCTCTCCCTCATTTAGAACACCTACACAGCACACCCACGTGGCTTGGGCTGGGCACAGCAGCCGCAGTGCTTGGATATTGTGGTTTCTGTGTCCCGCTGGGAAAGTTGCAGCACAGACTGCCACTCAGCGCTCACACTCATTTTCTAAAACACACACACACCCATAAAGTATAAATATAGCATCTGACTCAACCTGTCCAGCCCCCACACACACAGAGGCATCAACACACACGATGCTTGACCCAAAAGGCTGAGCGGCCCACACTGACTCCATGTGGTGAACTGCAACTACTGCAAGTAATTATTGCGTATCCTCACCAGCACCATACAAATAGCACACATTTACAGAGATATGAGTAGACCAATTTGAGTATCCGGTTAGGGTACGATGTAAAAGATATACAATAGCACCATTTGTTCTCTTACCATGCATCAAAGAGACATACTTTAGCTAATATCAGTGTGTGCAAAGTTGAGGTAAAAAAGTAAAAATAAAAATAAAGCAGCGCTAAATATTTATTAAAAGACACTATATCACAGACTGTAATTGTTGCAAGATGCCAGTGTGACTTTTTAACTCTACATATCTTTGCTCTAGACAAAGATGTGTTTGATATTCTTACAGGTGTCTCTCGTGGTCATTCATGAACTCTTCGAACAGTTTGGAGACATTGTCAACTCTGCACATAACCCTTCTTATATAGTGGTTATATAGTGAGGATTCTCATATTAAACACGGTCAGAGTTTCAAGTAGTAAGGGTCAGCATGAGTCCAAGTAAGCTCAGGCTTCAAACTGCTCTAAACAGTTGGCCTCCAGCTGTTTTTTTTTCTGCTCTTGGCCCTTTGTGATGTTAGTGAGAGTGGATCTCCCTAATATGGTTACCTCAGGCACATAGCTCCCATCCACCTGCTCCAACTGTGAAAGTTTGTTCACTGCTTATCCATTCTTTAATTAGCCGCAGTGACCGACAGCTGGCTACACTAGGAGGAGGTTAAAAAAGCGGGGATTAAACCCTAGAAACCTGAACTGCTTCAAGGAGAAGTATTTTGTTTAAAAACAAATCTCAGAATGCAGCTCAACTTTCAGCTAGGCTAATGCTAAAAGATGAAGATCTATAAAAAGCTATGTAGACAAGTGAATAGCTGAAGGTGTAATTAGCTTTATGTTGCTGAAATGATGTGTTGTATTAATATTCAGGCTGAATGGCTTGTGACCACTGTTTCATGGAAGACAAATAGCGTATTTAAATTTAACTAAGCAACTCTTGTAAGCTGATTTTAATATGGTAAAAGTGACCATGAGCACTTGGCAACTGCAGAAAAGCATTATGCTATACGTAACTCTGTATCCAGTGTTTTCAGGCCAGTCAGCATTTCAGAAAATTTCCCTCACCTATTAAAAGGGACGCTGTTTTATAGAGCTTGTGATTAAAAGACTAAATCCACTGTTTTATACCACAATTGCAAGGTAATGAGCATAATATTTACCAAATGGAAACAATCTATCATCTTCATTTTTGTGGATGTTTGCGTTTTTCACTCTCATCTTCTGGGTCAGATTCTCAGAAGCTGCTGATTCAAGACTGCTTAATTATGTTTTCTAGGAGGTTTACAGTTTGTTTTATGACTCTACAAGAAGTAACTTTTGTTTGCAGAAACAAAGGCAGCCAAGTGCTGACTTCAAGGAAAGGTGGCATTAAAGGAAGAGGACAGTGGATTAACTGAGGAGTTGCACCAAGACAGATGTAAACCTACTCTGGTAGAGTCCAAGAATAAAAGTACAGAGCTAGAAATGAGGTCAAGTTTACCCTAACTTGCAAAACCACACTCAGTAACACTTTCAGATAGCCTCAATAAAACTGAATATTAAAACCCCAATGAATGTAGGATTTACTGCAAGACTTAGTTTTACCTAGATGTACCAAACAAAACAGTCTACTTCTATTAGATCTAATTCCGAAAGGATTGTACAAAGAAATCTTACCAATAATTGATGCATTCAAGGTAGCTGTAATGAAACCACTACTGTAAAAAGCCTTTACTTGACCCAGCTGTCTTTGTTAATTATCTCCAACCTTCCTTATTTCAAAAATTCTTAAATTGCAGTCCTGTGAGACCTCAGTGCAGTATTTGATACAGTATCACTGACCACAGTATTTTACTACCGAGATTAGGATATGTTAAAGGAAATGTACTGTCTTCACACACGAAAGGGAATTTTGGAGTTCCACAGGGTCCTGTGCTGGGTCCAGTATCATTTATCAAACATGCTTCCCTTAGGCAATATTTTACAAGGCTGTTTTCTTGCATTATTTAAGATTTAGGACCTTGCATAATCTAATCAGAAACAATTTGTCTCAGAGTGATACTGAAAAGCTAGTTCACAAATTAATTTGTAGATTGTTTTAAAATTTACCTGAAAAGACATTTGTTAATCCAAAACACTATAAGGAGAGTACTGACAAGGACACGTATATTTCTCCTACATTAGCTTATCTTCATTAAATTACAGTCAAATTTAAAATCATTATCCTTACATACAAAATCTTCAATGATCCCATCATATCTTAAACACCTCCTAGTACCATATTATCCTAACAGAGCACTTTACAGGCTTGCTTATAGTTTTAAAAGTAGAATGGGAGGCAGAGCCTTCAGCTTCCAGGACTCTCTTCTAAGGGAATCAGTTCCTAGTTTGGATTTGGGAGACAGACATCCTCTCTACTTCTAAAAATAGACCAAAAACTTTACTTTTGATAAAGCTTATTGTTAGGGCTGGATCTGAGCCACTACTGCTGCTGTGGGACTTTGTGTGGTGGACTGAGCACTTCTTCTCTCACGTTATTTCACTCCCCACATGTTTACATACCGCTGCAGTGTGTCAGAGTTTTGTCTTCTCTCTCTCTCTCAGCTTGTGTTTTCTCCTGTCTGCCTTTGCTTTTTTCTTTCCCCTCAGTCAACAACCAGTCACAGCAGATGACTGAGCCCGTTTGTATTGCAGGTTTCTTCCTGTTAAAAGGGAGTTTTTCCTTCACAGCTTCACAAAGTGCTTACTCGTAGGATTTTATGTTGGGTTTTCTCCAGAAATTTGTATAGTCTCTTCCTCCTATACAAAATGCATTGAGGTGACAGTTGTTGCAATTTAGTGTTATATAAATAAACTTGAATTAAATGAAAAAATCTGAATTGGACAGGAATTGTAGACATGTCTCACATGTTAACTGTGGAGGACTTTAACCTTAGTATTCTTCACTTTTTCTCAGTAACATCAAACACAGTATGCTTCTCTGTCTTTATATGTACACTTTTGTACATACATGTACACGTTTGTCACGTTAGCAAATGATTGACTTTTTTCTTGCACTCAAACTGGATTTGCATCCTCCACAAAGTATTTGCAGTATTTGTGCTTCCTTTCAGTAGTTTGGTTGCGATTTGCATCTTTTAGTCTGGACTTTATAAACCCAGCCTATCTACATCACGCATCACACAAAAGACCTGCATTAAATATCAAATATTAAAATAAGCAGCTGTTACATAGTATCGATGGAAACTTTAGTGCTGTCAGGAAAGGGTTCTGATAAGTACGCATATTACCAGGTAAGGGACAAGTAGAAATTGTATAAATGGCCCCTATTTTGAATTTAAGCTCCTTATAACTCAATGCACAACCATACTTGCAAGCGTGATTGAAATCAAACTTTTTACTGTTTTTAGGTACTGTGTACCTACTCAAAAACTAAAGCTACAATACTATTGGTACTGCATTTTATTTAAAATATAGTTTTAGTGTTTTTCTTCCTGGTTTTGGAATTTTTCCTTTTAAAGATTACATTAAAAATTTAACTTTATGGAAGTTTAGAGATTAACTTGCACATCCTATATAATATTTTTAGAAAATAATTTTCCTTTTTATAGTGTATTGATGAAGTTTTATTTTCTTTGGAATCTTGCAAAAATGAAGGGAACTACAATCAAACCTACATGTTACTCCTTGGTGACCCATCGTAGTTCACTCTTGGCGTTTTGTATCTCTGAAAGGTTAACAGCAGGCCCAGGTAGCTTCACTGCTCCTGGCAATTTCTTCTCCTCTGGTGACTGGGCTGCAGCGCTTGGAGGTGAAGGATCCTGATTTAAAAAAATAAATTGTGTGTGAGGTGATGGCAGCATTGCTTTTACCTATATTTAAAGAGAAACTTCATCATCTTATAAAGGGACAGATTGCAATGGAAGCTGCTGCTTAAGATGCCTATTCATAACAATGTGAGCTTTTAGGAAAGGCCTTAAAGAGACAGCAGCAAAAACTACCTGTGTCCGCTAGAGTATAAACTGAAGAGCCTCATAGAAGGCCAATATAAGATAAGTAAAATAAGAATAAAAAGGTGTAGCTAGAAAGTAGCTTTCTAGTTCCTTTTTAATGTCAATTAAATGCAGTTCTCAGGAAATTAATTTTGTAGTTTTTTGTTATATCTTATATTATACTATATTGTGTTATAAAGTGATCACAAAATAAAATCTGCTTAGAATAAGTAAACAAAGTTAAGGAAATGTTTCTTTTATTGCCATGCCACACACTACAGCATTTATAGCCCAAGTTAATTTGCAAAGCTATTCCCTAGATTGGCCTTTTAAATATGTAAAACTCAGCAACACATACACAGTAGTTAGTAAGAAATGCTAATTGTACAATAAAAGCTTACATTAGAAGCACAAAAGTGGAATAGAGCCAAACTAGGAAATGTCTGAGTTTATTTTTTTAGTTTTCAAGACGATATTAGCATACATTTGTATCCATATTCAGCTCATTTGGGTCAGGAAAATTCAAGTTGTAAATATATGCAGATCCCTGAGGTGGTCATGCGTATGTTGAATTTACAATTTAAATGTGACCACATTGTGGGGGGGGGAAAAAAGCATCAGCTCCACAAGCTGGCACAAGCTGTGTCTGTCTTGCCCACTGGCATTAAGGTGTGGGTAGAGTGGGGATGAGGAAAATGCAGACCAGTGGACTGGGTGTGAAATGTGTTATCTCACCTCTTCTGTTTCTACTGTGTCCTCTCTCCTCTTGACAGGATGTCCCGCCCCTGGACGCAGAGCTCCCATCGGGATGTTCAAATTAGCCTGAATGACAGCAAAAACAGCCAATGAGACCCTTTCAACACTTGATACTCAACTGTCTGCGGTGTGTGTGTGTGTGTGTGTGTGTGTGTGTGTGTGTGTGTGTGTGTGTGCGTGCGTGCGTTCAGGCTTCTGCTGTTTCCTCAAAACCCAATGTTTTGATTATGACCACTGCTTCCTTGTTATCATCATGTCCCTAAAAAGAGACTTGTGTTTTTATGAAAATTGGGAGAGACATGCTTAAACATAGACAGACAGACAGACACACACACACACACACACACACACACACACACACACACACACACACACAAACATACACACACACACACAGATAAGAACGATCTACCTGCTAACTCGATGTTCTACTGCTGCCTGCCCCAACGTCCAACCACCTGGATTTGATGTGTTTTGTATTTGTACTGTAATGTATTGTATATAAGCTCACATTGTACAGCTGTACAGAGTGGGAGTGTGATGTGTGTTAACGATGTCTGTGGATGTTGTTCTATGAAAGAGTTATATATTTTACAGACGTTAAGGTTTTGAGATTGGTGAGGGAAGGTAAATCGCCTCATTCGCAGCATGTTTGCTGATATGTTTGTATCACTGTAACGTTGCTTTGGCTGGAATCGTTTGTTGTCTTTATGCTTGGCGTGCCGTCAGCATTCATGTCCTTGCACACCACTGGCACAACCCAAAGATTAAAGGAATATTTCACCCCAGAATGAAAATTCAGTCATTGCGCTTCAAAATCCATTTTCAAGAAAACAAAACCACATGCTGTAATTCAATCTGAGCCTCCCATGCATAGGAAGAAAATGTTTATTGCAGCTCAGGCTTTTATTTTTCCACCAGCCATTAAAAGATCATGAACTTTGAGAGCAAACCAGTAGATTTACCTGATTTATTTGGATACGAAAATGCCCAGTTGATCCCCATAAACCATCTCAGTTTCAGTTTATCTTTGTAGTTATGTAGTTTTGTTTATGTATTTGACAACAATAATTTTAAATGTCCACTAGTATCAGCTTTTCCCCCCTGACTTCCTGTGACAGTAAACTTAACAGCTTTAGCCATTTGGGCAAAGCAGACCAAGCATACATATCTCAGTAACCTGATTTTCTCTCAAATTTTTAAAGAAAAACAACAAAACTATTAAAACTATTAATGATTCAAGTAAGTTACTCCCAGTAATTTGACGAAAGAAAGTAATACAACATGAAGTGACATAAAGTCAGCCAACTAGACTGAGCTCCTACATAACATGGGGACTGAAATTTTAAGGCATTTGCCACATTTGGCCAGCTGGAAAATCATTATAGAAACTCACGTTTAACTTTTACGATTAATGAATTGAGGTTTAGATAAACATGAATTAAATATTTATCTGATTGCAAAGTTAAGTATACAGAGTTCTAAGTTTAGAAAACATGTGATTTGGCATGTTCTCTTTTGTTCAATACCTCTTCAGTACAGCACAGAAACACATGCAAAATATAATATAACACTTAAACAGCTGATTAAGAGGTTAAGTCTGTGTTTTAACCTCATATGTTTCCCTGTGCATGTACAAGTCTTTCATTCATTCCTCATAAAGTTTAGATCCAAGATATTTTCTACTCATCATTTTAATAATTCTAATAGTCTTAGCAATAACCAGGCAAGAAAACACTGGTAAATTCCACATTTTGTAGGGGCACAGCTGTTGCATAAAGTAGAGTGTATGTGTGAACTTTCGCCAAACAGCTTATGCAACACACGTCAGACCATTTTTTATCTAAATAACAGCACCAACGCTCCAAACCTCTACTTATTTATCACCATTAACCTTGTTGCTAACCACATCCACATATACAGTATGTGAAGTAGAAGTGTGAGAGAAGCTGTCTGAGACGATACCCTATAAAGTCAACACTAGCTGTGAGTCTGGGAAGAGGCTGAGACTGAACTACAGTATACCTCCGCATTTTGATTGATTCTGTTAATGTTTTTTGAAGGTGAACTAATCCTTTAAGCTTGCCTGCTGACTAGCTGTTGTTATAACTTTATGTGAACATGAAAGGAAAGCCTAGATAAGAAGAAAGACCTCAGTATCTGACAGGTAAATGGAAGAAAAACAGACTCACAGACTAATCCTGTTGAGAGAAAAACAAACAAACATACAAATAAGCTCAATAGCCAGACTTCTTGTTACTTCCACATTGTAGTACCATTATGTCTGTATTATATAGGAATATGTTAAACTGAATTACCAAGCCGAGTTTAAGACTTGAACTACAGATTTGATTTAATTTACTTGACTGTCAACTGTTTTCAAAAGCTTAACAACTGAATTCCCTCAGACAGCCTCTGGTTTCCATTTCTTGCGTATGTGTTTTTAAAGTTGCTTTCTTAGTCAAACTGTTGCTGCTCTCTGAAGCAGCTGTAAACAGAGCCTGTTGTGAAAACCTGCTTTTACTGATGCTCAGCTGACTTAGTACTTTACCCCTATAATATTCTCGCATTTATGCTGGCCTTTCTGATTCCACATCATCTTCTTCCTTTTACATGGTTGCTAATGCTCCTGAATCTCTGGCAACCCGTGAGGTTGAAATATTAGGGCAACATGGAAAACGAAGGTGCCAAAGCCACTTGAGGGTGGCTTCAAAGGTGATTCATTCCCTCATAGAGTTACATGTTTAACATGGTCAACTTTAGAGCACTAATAAACATTTGCACCCTGGTATAGAAAACTCCTGTAGTGTTTTGGGTCTTTCGAGCTAATTCATCCATTCATAAGAGCTGTACAGAGTTTTTTTATTTGTTTGTTTCTTTTTTCAAGTAATTCTAATATTACAGGTATAGGTAGCATGCCAGTCATAGATAGGCAACCAGATGCTTTCTGCAAGGCTGATCTCCATTAATTTAAGTCATGACAAGGACCTGTCCACTTTATTAGTGTTGTCGGTGCCTTCAAAGCATTTTAATTTAATAATGTGGTCCACTGTGTGCGGTACAACAAATCTGTTTGGTGAGTGAAATCTTAGTACTTATTAGTCTTTTATTTAACAATAATTAGCAGGTAAGTATGTCTGTGTACAGCTTATGAGGGAAGTTTGCTTTTCAGAATCAGAATCAGAATACTTTATTGATTTTGATTTTATTGATTTTTTGAGGCATTTTGTAATATAGATATCTAACAAATATTATGGTTTGCTATGTGGTTTATCTATTAATGGCCAATTACAAAAATGTCTTTGTCCCACTTTTTGTTAAGTTAAATTCTAGTGCTATATTTGTATTTTACTTGTATGCACCAATACAGCCTATGGTTGCAGCT
This sequence comes from Astatotilapia calliptera, assembly GCF_964374335.1. Classification (NCBI taxonomy): domain Eukaryota; kingdom Metazoa; phylum Chordata; class Actinopteri; order Cichliformes; family Cichlidae; genus Astatotilapia; species Astatotilapia calliptera. Next base: position 26,042,961 of record NC_137430.1, read on the forward strand.
TGAAGGGTGCAAATGTTTCTCTGTAACCATGTCTACCAAGGCATTTGTCATTATCACGCTTATTCTGTAACAATGCAAAATTTCCCTATGGGTTCATTTTAAATGTCTTTATTCAAAAAAACACAGAACATGTTTAATTTACAACCTTTTATCCTTATTTGCAAACTGATTTTGACTACATTGACTTTGTATAACCATCATCTTTACATGACTATCGTCCATGCATGTGTTGGCTCTTCCCAAGATCTTTGTTCCTTGACATTGAATTGGCAACAGGTTGCAAATAGACATCCTGAAAGTTCTAGACTTGTCTTACAGACTAAGAGGAGGCTAAGGACAAAAGTTTAATTAAAAAAAAAAACACCTAAATGCAGAAAATCATCATCTGATGGAATATTAAAGGGTATTTAGGCAATAATTAATAAATGGAAAACAATAGCTGTCTGCAACCACCTTTTGAAAATGTTTGAAGCTAAAGCAATTAAAAGATTTGTTATTGATGAGCTAAAACGTGCAAAGCTGCTGACACTGAAGTATAAAGAGGTTTTTATCATCCAAACATTTATAATGTGAAATCGCATTGCTTTTTTTCTTTGTGATAAAGTGATGATGGACTCTTTGGTGGAAACTGAACTGTGAACCTCATGGTTGTACTGTTAATAAAAAAAGAAACTCTGTTCTGATGCCTATCCCATGGTTAGACGTGAAAATGAGCACAATGAGAAGTGAGCTGATGGAGGAAACACACAGAAAGCCACCAACACAAAGAAACTGCTCTGCATATGTTCGCCTTGCTAAAACCCTGCACTAACAACGCCTTGATAATGTATATGCACAGTTTAAACTCAGCATTTGCCTTCGTGAATAAATACTTTAATGTGGAAACCTGAATTTGTCTTTATTGAGGAGCAGGAAGAGTTACTGTGCATTTCAGTTGTCTTCTATTCTGCCTTTACTTTTGTAAAGTTAATATCATGCAGGAGGTAACACACAACGTTTTGAAGACACATCCACCTTACTGTGCATACAGATGGAAAAAAACAAACTTTTACCTGAAGGGCCTTAACGTTGGTCGAAGGTTTGGACATAATCCCCCTGGTGAGTCCGCTGACCTGCAGGAAGCATAGATCACAGACATTCAGGTGTGTTGGATCTTTGTTCTGTGTACTTGTGAGCGTGTGTATGCATGTTGGGGGCACTGGTACTCAGTTCCTGTGGTTTTCACGGCCTGGGATACCATTTCAGTTGCTTAGCGACTCTTGGGGAGTTAAGCAGGCAGAGGAACTGTTCTCTGAATCATTCATGAGAGGGAGACAGAGTGACTGCCAGTATAAAAGTACCTCAATTTCACTTTTGGGATGACTTTTGGATTGATGTAAAGGTAAAATAGAAAAAAAAGGCAAAATAGAAAAATTTCTACTACTACTGTCAAATTTTTTCTTGGAGATTCTGTAGTTTGGTAATGTAACACGGTACACAGCAGTGTGAATGATAAACGTCACTTTTGTACAGTTTTTATTGCTATAAAGTTGTAGCTGAAGAGGGAAACTCTTCAAAATTCCAGTGTGCTGCTTCACCACCTTTACTGCTATGAACTTTTTTCAGCCAAATGTATTTATATCACAACACGAGCAGAACCTACAACAGAAACAGCTGTTTTACCGGGGCGAGCAAGGCACGTATTGGTTATTTAGTGCAATCTAAAAATAGACATCAATTAAAGTGTAGGAAATTGAAAGCAATCTTGCTCCTTTCATCTCAAACAATGTTGTGTGTTATAAGCTTATCTTATTGTGTGTTTCCACTATCTTTTCAATTACTGCCATGTGTGGACATAGCTGTCACTGCGTCTTTAGTGGCTGGATTAACTCTAACTCATTCTTACAGTCAAGAAAGCTGCACCCCACTTACAAACCAAAAATTCCCATTGGTGCCACCAAATTGTGCCACAGTGGTAAAGCCAATGTGTGACCCACTTGACACTGCGACATAGACTGTAATATAGAGTGGTAAGTTTAGGTAAGAGTAGTGAGTAATATAAAAAACTAACCAGCACCTACCAGTTTTAATATAAAATTCTTTATTAATATAAAAATTGAAATAAAAATCACTTTTATATAAATGAATAAAAATATGGAAATATGAAATTGTACACATGGAGTAATTTCAAATTGAATCTTTATTACTGCAACCCATACAGTACCGTCCTGGCCCATTAGGGGCTGACATTTTTGGAATCTCTGCTCTAGGACATGGACATCTTCATGGACATGTCCATGTCCTGTTAACAAGGATTAACCAAAAGAAAATGCTAAAAACAATGTATGTCTATATCCTAATCAGTTAAACTGAAATTAAGACAAATCAAAAAGTCTAAAAGGAAGAAAATAGCCTGAATGTAGTTAACACTAGCAGTGGGTTTTTATCCCATGTAGGTCAGAGTCTATATGCTTGTACTGAACGAGGTTATGCTCCTGTCTAGTAGTTAGGGCCGCTTTGGAGTAAATGGATGCATATCTATCAGCAGCATAGACAGTTGCAAGTAGTGATGGTCTGACTGTGTAACCTTCCACTACAATAGTGCTGTACTTTGATGTCATTACTTATTCACAAACCAGTATTATTTGTTCACTAATAATTGGTTCACTAATATCTCACGTCCTCCAAAGTTGACTGACTCCTATAAGAAAAAACAGAGAAGTCACTAAAGCCTGTTTAGATGGGGTGAAACTGAGCACTCTGGTAATCTAGGAAGTGAAGCGTACTAGCGCATGTTTAATGTTGTATAAGGGAGTATGTTAACCCAGATGATGGTTTTCCAAACCAAATATGGTTGAGATTAGAAGTAAGCTAAACCAAAATTTCTTAACCCAACCAAACAGCAATTAAAAATAAAACTTTAGTCTCCTTGTCAAAGGTCAAAAATCTGTCTTTGTTTCCTCCACCTAACAATCATTCGTTCTTGAAGTAGAAACACGTCTGTGTGTCTTTTAAGGATCACTTACATGGGTCTTTTCAAATGGAACAAAAGTGTCTCTCACCACTTTGCAGTTATTTTTTACTTGCTCCCCTCCTTTTAACTATAAATAAACTACAAATCCACTCCAAGCAACAAGTGGTTAACTATCATTAAAGTTTCCACGGCCTATTTATCTTATCTCCTAGTAGCTACGAGGGCCAGATGTCGACTGGTTTCTCCAATGTCCTTGGTACAACAAAACGAAAGAAGGAAAAAGCTTTTCTGCCCTTGTGAGTAAAAACATGGACCCCGCTGAAATACACAGTACACACATTTCCACTACGTGATGATATTAATGTTGGCTGCCCGTAGCAGCCGCCTCAGTGACGCCACACTGCAGAGTCTGAAAAGCCCTTTCACTTTGCACACTCATGTCTGTCATGCAACGAGGCAAAGAGGCACAGGTGAATATATTATTTATGCTTTCAGGTTTTTTAAACCAGATGCAACACAGTGGTATGCCAGTTTATTTCATGAAACCTGTGAAAAAGTCTGTATGCCTGCATGTTTTTGCTTGAACATCAATAAAACTTTAAAGAGGTGCAGCTGTGCATATAGGTTTGTCTCACTTTGATTACAGATATGAAACACAAGAACAGTTTCAAACTCATGTGTGAAATACCAACATAAATAATGCATAAAACAATTCATTCTAACTTTAAATAAAATTCTTTCCTTTCTTGCCAAGAGTGTAACAGAAAGATCAAAGCCGCTCCTAAATCTGTACGCTTAATATTTAATAGGAGATGATTGGCTTAGCATAAAGTCTGATTCTGCAAAGTGAAAACATTTTGAGGTTTCATGGACTTTAGACTTTCATGGCTGGAAACCTAAGAATTTCCAGTGATTGCTAAGGTAGGCTGACCTTGGGACACTGACACTGTATCTTGCATCCCATTCAAATCCTTCAAATCCTCCTCTTTCTCCAAATAATGAATCACATAAGGTCATTTTATTTCCCAAGTTGCTGGCTGTTGATTTATTAAGAATAAATGCAGTACATCAATTGCTGAATAACCAAACTCAATAAAGAATTTGGCTTAAATTTTTCCCTGCCATACTCTGAGTTCTCCTTAGAAACTTACATAATAATCCTTTTAAAAGCCACAGAAAGCTGAATGACTTTGACAGTAATGCCATCAACTGTCATGCCAATAAAAACACAGCACATAGACATAACATTATGTAAAGGAGACTGAACTTACCAGTCGATGAAACAACTCTTTCTTCTGATGCTTGCTTTTTACACCCACTGCTCTTGTTTATTTGACTCCTCACGCACTATTTGCCTGCCTTCTCTCCATCTCTTTCTCTTCCTTTCTTTTCTCTCCTTCTCCCTCTCCCTCTTTCACGCTCACTAACTCTCTCTCTCTTTGCCTTGTAAGTGGTAGGAGGATTCCTCTCATATCTGGGATTTGTTCTCACTATAAATAGACGAGTGATACACAGAAGGGACCTGCTTTCTATCTATGCTCACATGGACACACACAGCGACGGACCAAAACACAGTCAAACAGACGCACTGAGCACTGGAAACAGCTTAATTTGCATAGATTTTAAAGGGTTCTTTTTTTAAAACTACATTTACAAGATTAGTCAGGAGCAGCAAAACACATTTAACTCCAAGACCATAGTGACTTTAACACTTTTTACATGTATTAATTCATAATCCACACTCATTTTAAAACTCTTCAAATAAGATCCAAAAGTTTTTAAAATTTTTAAATGCAGACCACTGAAATGCAGCACCGTCTGCATATATGATGTTTACATATTTTTAAGCTACAGTGAGATCTTTGTAAACTTAAAAAAGATGATTTTTCTCGTACCTGACTGGGCCAAACACCATTTAAAAATCTGATGCTTTAACCATGAACCAATCAAACACAATGTTGCCAGCTTCTGTTATGGCTGCTTTTATGATATTTGCTGATGCAAACATTTACTTAAGTTATATTTACAGGGAAATAATGCGAAATAGATTCAGGGCATTTCAGCATGAACCAGAAGCTCTCATATATTGTAATGTTCTGATTGACAAAAAATAAGGGACTCACGTTAGGATCAAACGTAATTTTTAAAAATTACGATCCAGCTTGTCTGCCAATTCAATCTCATTCAGCAATATTTATGATGACTTGATCCCTAATTTCAAATTGCTTTTAAGGTTTTAAACAATTGCAGAAAAATGCTCCAGTTAAGAATGAACCATGAAACTGTCTGCTAGATTATCGGATATTCATTCATTCATAATGAGAAGTGAGGTCACTGATTTAAGCATTTGGATTTTTTTTAATCTACTCATGTAGCAAAATGTTCCAAAGAGTAAAATAATTTCACTGCAGCTTCATTCAGAAAATAAAACATTTTACTCATGAAACTCAAATCTATCTGTTTATATGGCATTCAGAGATGAGATGCATGGTAATTTTTAGCTCTTCATCAAACCCTGACACTTGAGTCCCGAAAACACCCTTTCCTAATCTCAGTGACTAAAATGGGACTGGCCTATTTCTACCCCGACGCACACAAACACACAGAAAGAAGCAGTCATGCTGGTATATCTGCGTTTATACACTGATGTACAACCAGAAGCCCAGAGGAGACCTGTGATCCCACAGAGTTAAAGGTGCGCATGTGGCTATGAATGAGTGTGTGCTTTCTTACCTCCTGGTGTGCGTAGCTGCTCTGCCTTGCCTGTGCGCTCTCTGAGGTCCTCTTCGGCTACCTGACCTGTTTCCGCTTGTCCTGATTGGCTTGCGAGACAGAAAACTCCTCCCAGAGTGGAACCCGACCCAGCATCAGAGAAGTAAAATGAGTTTCAGCCTCTGTGCGTCTGTGTGTGTGTTTGTCTTTATTACATTGTGGGGACAAGGACCTGTTAGCACAGTCATGGGGTGGGAACCAGAATAAGTATGGGGACCAAAGAAAATAACTTTTATATTTAATCAAATTTTTTAATTACAAAATACCTGACAAGTTGCATGTTTTGGACAGGTGGCCCTATAATGTAACAAAGACAAGGATAGGTGTGTGTGTGTGTGTGTGTGTGTGTGTGTGTGTGTGTGTGTGTGTGTGTGTGTGTGTGTGTGTGTGTGTGTGTGTGTGTGTGTGTGCACTTCTGTATGTTTGAAGTCATTATGACACATTCAACCTACCTTTCTCTCTGGATGTGTTCTTCAAATGAGGCTGTTCACATTTATTGCAGCAAAGCACAGCGATCGTCAGGCTTGTTACACTGACCTGTTGTGTCCCTGGGTAGTAAAATGAAGAGGCTCAAACTGAAAGCTTGTTATATATTTCAAACTATGCAAATGCAACCCACACACACAGGTCTCAACTGTTGGGAAGGACCGTCCTGGTCTATTATAGATAAACACTTTCATCACTGAATGTGTTTATTGTGTTGTTGCAGAGATCGGGTTGGTGGAGCCCAGAGGAGGGAAAATCCAAGGCATAACATTTCTCGACATGATCTGATTAATTGCAAATTGGCTGTATAAAGTACAAAGATCAAACATGACTGAATCTTGTGGTGCAGGAGAAAGTCAAAGAACTTTTTATGGATATGTAACGATGAGGTTTTTGTCAAGTTGTTTTTTCTGCCTTGATAGAGCAGTCTGTAAAAAGTTCTACAGTATTGTGAAAAAGAAAGTAGACCTAAAGGATTTAAAAGCTTGCAGAGAATTTTGGCCCACTAGTTTTTACAGTGTTGTTTCAGTTGATTGGGGTTTGTTGGGATTTGTTTATGCACAACTCTCTTAATAGTCACCACAGCATTTCATTCGGGTTGTATTCTGAACTTTGACTGAGCCACTGGAACACCTCGATTCTTTTCTTTCTCAGCCATTCTGTTATAGGTTTGCTGCTATGCTTCGGGACTGTTGAACTGTTGCATGAACCAGTTTCAGCCAAGCTGTGCCAGCAGTACTGCTACAGCTTGGCACATTTGAGTCTAGAATACATTAATTTTCGATTCAGTTGGTACAAGATGCCCAGTTCCTTTGGTTGAGACAAAACCCCGTATCATCACCCTTCCACAACTGTGCTTGTCAGATGAGGCGGTCGTGCTGATATACTGTGTTTGGTTTTCACCAAACGTGGTACTGTGCATTATGGAAAAATATCTCCACTTCATTCAAAGGACATTTGAAATCTGGTGGTTTGTTGTAAACACAACCTTGCAACCAAGTCGTGCAGGTTTGTTATTTTTCAAAGTTCTTCTGCTTTTATAGATGTGCTTAAACTTGCTGATGATCAGTTAATCGAATGCATTTGATTAGCAGCTTCTGGCTGCTACTTACACACTCAATTCCTCTGGATTCTACTTAGTTTTCCAAAGAACTGCATGGAGTCCTGAGAAAATATTCTTTTGCACAAATCTATAATTGAAAGACTTTGAGTATTATTATAGAAAAAACAACTAGTAGCAGAGCACTGGGGTCATATTTCCTTTTTGTGTTGTAATTTTAGTTTCCGGATTTTTTATCTTGGAGCTGGTCCAGCCAGTCACTAGTCGCAAGTCCCTCACTTTTAAACTTTTGACCAGCCACATGCTTATGAAGGCCATTAAGCTCAACACGGCAATATAAAAGCAAGATGGCACACACTGAAACCCCCCCCCCCCCCCCTCCCCGAAGATAACTGAAAAAACAAACAAGCAAACTCTACAGGTGGTAACTGCAGCATCTAATAGATATTCAATGTATTGCATAGAGCTAATTGTATTTGGGTGTTGCTTTTGGCTTTTGGTTATAAATGTATCATGAAGGAAGTGAGAAGGTGTGGCTAATGTGCTCATTTGTTTTGGTCTGTGCTGTGGCTCTGAAGTTGTTTATGCTGTATATCACCTTTAAAACAAAGAAAACCTGTGGAAAAGTATCATCATTCAATAATGGGAATACTGTAGAGCTCAATCAATCATTCATTTCACCTGAACAAAAACCCCATCAAATATGTTCTTTTTTTTTTCTCCATTGAAAACATTTACCTTGTTGGAAATCCAGAATCATGCTCCCATAATAATACAGACTCTGTTGATATTTTTTTTAATGGGAAAAGTTTAAATGTTGTTTAAAAGGCATCTGCTAGTCCAGTGTAAGGTTCAAAGTCTGACAATCCAAGGTGACTTAAAGGTGATCGAGTTATTTACATAGTCCTGAGGAATAACCATTTACATATTCCTCAGGACTATGTAAATATCTTCCAAACTAACCTAGAAATGCCAAAAGGAAGTTTATTTCATAGGCAAATAATGAAAAAAGGAGCTTTACAAACAATATAATCTGCCTGTCTGTGGATAAAATAAATACACCATGGTGTGTATAATCGGTATCACTAAGCGCACAACCACAAACTGTTGCCGCAGGGCCTAAAAGGAGATAAATGTGGCTGTGGCAAAGTTTGATATTACTTACTTTAAGAGTAAAACCTCATAAAGGAGGAGGTAAACTGAAATTGGGGTTTAACCTTTTAGAGGGGGGTTTATTGCACCCAAATAGACAGTTTTCATCTGCAGCTGTGTCCTCATTAAGCTCAAATAACACAGTTATTCTGAAAGGCTGAAGGCTCTGTAGGAACTGATGTACAGCAACATGTTGGCCTTTATCCACAAGCAGTTTTATGTTCCCTTGGCCACATTTATGGCTTAATGAGTCAGACTGGGAGCTTATTTTCTTGTTGCGCCTGACTCTGGCAATCCACATTTATTGGTTTCCTTTTACCCCCATTGACCTTTTGGCAGGATGAAATCTAATATCCAAAAACAAACTTTCATTTTTGTGTCTGCAGCTGAGCCAACTGATTATGCAATTCTCCATTTTTAGGGTTACAGCTCTGTGCCCTATATATAGTAAGCACTGGGACAATCCACTGTGAATTGTTTTTTTGTTTTTTTTTAATTTACATTAAAAAAATTCTCTCTATCAATTTCTGCCATTTAATTTATTTCTTTTTATATGTAATTTCTATAATTATATTTTTTACTTCTTTACTAGTATTTAGAATTTGTGAATTTTTAAAAATACTTTTTATTTTTTACTGCAAATGTAATTATTTTTGTTTTAATTTTTTAAATTAGAAATTTGTAAAAACTACCCAAAATGAAAAGTGAGATGCTGCAGTTGAACACCTGATGGCGCAATATTGGCAGGGACAAAAGAAAGTGTCGAAGAAGAAGAAGAAGAAGCCGGAGTTTTGTCGCGCAGTGCTGACACTCCTTCCGATTCACGGCATTCGTGAAATCAAACCTTTCTGTCTGTTTGCAGTTCACCGTAAGTGACGGCATTTTATGGCAGCGTTGGACGCTAATGACGGCGGCCAGCTGCGTGACAAACGGCGGGCAGAGAGAGTGATGAAGGCGGCGCGGTGTGGAGTCCTGTAACGGCTGCACCATGATCCCAGTGTCCCTGCTGGTGTTTGTGATGGCAGGCTGGTGTGCTGTCTATCTGGCGGACACGCTGCTCAGGGTGAATATTTGCCTTTTTGTTTTTCTTCCTGCTCAGCAGTCTGTCAGCTAACGCACGTGAATGGATTTAACCATTAGAAGGTTTGAGCTGTGGGCACTCGTGTAAACAGGCCAGAGCAGCCCTGGAACCGCTGGAAACCCCGCTATTAAACACATTACGGCCATTACTTCACAATGTCTGTCCATGAGATGCGTTTAATGCTTAAAGTGAGCAGAAAATGTGGGAAATATAAGACCCTGTCTATCTTTAAATGCTATCAGAGTAAACTATAAGCGAGTACCTGCAGTAGTGTAGAGTATAACTCAGGATTTCCATGTATCCTGGAAAACCTGGCAACCTAGAGATCTGCTCTCTAACCCTTAAAATTTCGTGGAATTACAAAGCAAAACACAAGTAAACAAGGAAGAAGAGAGTCCAAAGGTACAGCGCAAAAAGATATTAAAATCAGGTACAAACAAAGAGGAAAGTGCCATTCACAATAAAAACAGCAGGGGATAATTATACAGTGGGGCAAAAAAGTATTTAGTCAGCCACCGATTGTGCAAGTTCCCCCACTTAAAATGATGACAGAGGTCAGTAATTTGCACCAGAGGTACACTTCAACTGTGAGAGACAGAATGTGAAAAAAAAATCCATGAATCCACATGGTAGGATTTGTAAAGAATTTATTCGTAAATTAGGGTGGAAAATAAGTATTTGGTCACCTCAAACATGGAAAATCTCTGGCTCTCACAGACCCTTAACGTCTTCTGTAAGAAGCTTTTCTGTCCCCCACTCGTTACCTGTATGAATGGCACCTGTTTGAACTCATCATCTGTATAAAAGACACCTGTCCACAGCCTCAAACAGTCAGACTCCAAACTCCGCCATGGCCAAGACCAAAGAGCTTTCGAAGGATACCAGGAAAAGTATTGTAGACCTGCACCAGACTGGGAAGAGTGAATCTACAATAGGCAAGCAGCTTGGTGTGAAAAAATCAACTGTGGGAGTAATCATCAGAAAATGGAAGACATACAAGACCACTGATAATCTCCCTCGATCTGGGGCTCCACGCAAGATCTCATCCCGTGGGGTCAAAATGATCATGAGAACGGTGAGCAAAGATCCCAGAACCACACGGGGGGACCTGGTGAATGACCTGCAGAGAGCTGGGACCAAAGTAACAAAGGTCACCATCAGTAACACACTACAACGGCAGGGAATCAAATCCCGCAGTGCCAGACGTGTTCCGCTGCTGAAGCCAGTGCATGTCCAGGCCCGTCTGAAGTTTGCCAGAGAGCACATGGATGATACAGCAGAGGATTGGGAGAATGTCATGTGGTCAGATGAAACCAAAGTAGAACTTTTTGGTATAAACTCAACTCGTCGTGTTTGGAGGAAGAAGAATACTGAGTTGCATCCCAAGAACACCATACCTACTGTGAAGCATGGGGGTGGAAACATCATGCTATGGGGCTGTTTTTCTGCCAAGGGGACAGGACGACTGATCCGTGTTAAGGACAGAATGAATGGGGCCATGTATCGTGAGATTTTGAGCCAAAACCTCCTTCCATCAGTGAGAACTTTGAAGATGAAACGGGGCTGGGTCTTCCAACATGACAATGATCCAAAACACACCGCCCGGGCAACAAAGCAGTGGCTCCGTAAGAAGCATTTGAAAGTCCTGGAGTGGCCTAGCCAGTCTCCAGACCTCAACCCCATAGAAAATCTGTGGCGGGAGTTGAAAGTCCGTGTTGCTCGGCGACAGCCCCAAAACATCACTGCTCTCGAGAAGATCTGCATGGAGGAATGGGCCAAAATACCAGCTACTGTGTGTGCAAACCTGGTAAAGACCTATAGTAAACGTTTGACCTCTGTTATTGCCAACAAAGGTTATGTTACAAAGTATTGAGTTGTATTTTTGTTATTGACCAAATACTTATTTTCCACCCTGATTTACGAATAAATTCTTTACAAATCCTACCATGTGGATTCATGGATTTTTTTTTTTTTCACATTCTGTCTCTCACAGTTGAAGTGTACCTCTGGTGCAAATTACTGACCTCTGTCATCATTTTAGGTGGGGGAACTTGCACAATCGGTGGCTGGCTAAATACTTTTTTGCCCCACTGTAGCATTATTAGTGTGGAAGCACATTCAAGGATTAGTGAGAAAAAAGAAAGAAAATTTGTTATTAACCTATTTTTTTTTTTAAAACTGAGACATCCATCAGGGCATCCGTCCACTTATTAGTTTTCATTAACTGGCTATCCTAATTAGTGTTGCAGGCCTGCTGGATCCTATCCCAGCTATTAGTCATATATTTCGACTTCAAAAAACTATAACTGGGTGAGCAAAATTGAATTTATTTAGGATTTTCTTGACTCGACACGGGGTTTGGTTAAATGACCCTTAGCAAGTTGCAGTTGAATCAGACACTTTTGCTAGCCAAAAGTATATCCCCATGTAAAAACATGTAACATCTTGTCAGATCTAAAGATACAGAGGAGCCAGTGAATGAGGCTTGTAATATCAACATCTGCTCAATTTCAGCTGCATTTTGAACAGTGTACAGATGAGTTAATGAAGACTTTGAAAGCCTTTAAATATCACTGCAAAATCAATTTTAATGTTCAGTGGAGTTTAAATCCCAGTTTCAGATTTGAGAAGCCTTCGTTTTATTTATAAAACATAAAAACCTTATTTCCTACCAAGTTAGAGGCAGTCTGCGGCCTCATTTCTGAGCTGTTTTGTGTGTAAACTATTTCAGTCGGTCCTCCTCCCTCGACTTTTCCTTTTCTTACAATGATTAAGCATTTGGCTGCTTTTATCATTACATGCATCGGTGGGCAATTTTTAACATTGTAACCCCTTGTAGCTTATATAAAGTTAGAGATGAATAGTGTAAAATTCTCCTTCTGATTGGGGGTTTCAATATGCAGAACCTTTTCTGATTACAGCTTATTGAGGTCCGGACATTGGAAATATGTGAACACTATAAGCTCTTACAGAATAACTCCAGTTAGACGTGCTTTCTAAATGTGGATGTTCTCGTGCGCTGACTTTGTTTCTGTCCTGCAGTCATCGGTGACGCATCGGATCAGCTATGAGTCATGGCTCGCCAGTCGTGGCCTGATGTTGTCTCCTTTTCACGTGAGATGGCAAACCACCATGTTCAACCGACTATTTGCATACTGCGCCCGCATCAACCCCCGGGCTCTTTACATGTGGTACGGTTTCTGTATATATAATCCACTCAGCTGTTCCTGTAGTCTTTCTGAACTTTAATCGAGTGCAGTTAGTGTCAAAAATGGTAGAAAATGTGTATGTTGTGACACACAAGCCTAAACTAACATTTACAAATGTGTACAAATGATTTGATTCAGGTGCTAGTGGAAAACCGGGACATCTGAGCTTCCTCATGTGTTTTTCAAATAAAACAACGTTTTGTTTTTGTTTTTTTTTCCTGAACAAACAGAACAGCCCATCACTCCTCGACTACAAAACATACATTTACAAGTTACAGATACAGTACGCACAATAAATAAGTACATTTGCAAGTTAGTTTATGCTTATGGATCATAACACGCACGTTTGTAAAACATTTTGAGACTAATTTCCCTCTATAAACCTTGTCCACACCTTCAGATTCCTGCTTCCTTCCACTTCAGTTACAATAAAATTATACTTTTTTTTTTCTTGTAAATGAGGCGCTGTGTTACTTTTGACTTTGATACTTGATGGTTTGGCTAAAAGCTTTCCTCAACCTTCCTTTTTCATCATAAAAGCATTTGGCAATTTAATAACATTTCTAAAAACGTCTTTTCTGCAGTAAATGGATTCAGAGAAGCTGTTGACTTACTTTCATAAGTAAGTACATAAGTACTTTCATAATTTGTTTCCTGGAAGAAAAAGACATTTTAGAGGATTACATTTTAATTGCAAACTGAGTCTGCACTGACTTCCTATAACCAGCCGTATGACAACCGAGCCTTAAAAGCTAAAGTCGGCAGCAAATGTAAAAAATAAATAGCTTGAGATGTTAGCAGACATCTTTCCTCCTGCAGATGTCCTCTCTCTTTCTAAAGACTAAATGGACAGATAGACATGCATCATACATGCTGAAAGTAAGTCGATTTTTGACTTTTCAGTAAGCAAGTAACATTTACAAAGCACTTCTCAATAACATCACATGGCTCTTCACAGTAAGATGAAGACAATGATGGAAAAAAAATAAAATGGGGATAAAAGCTGGTCTTAAGCTTCCCTTAAAGGTATCAGAAATGTCCACAGACCTCAAAAGCTCCTTTCTTCCTTAACCTGGACTGTGGGACAGCTAGCAGCACTGAACAATAAACTGTAATGTCTTGCTAGTTACATATGGATTTAAAGGCTGACTAATATAGAGGGGCATCTGACTGTCAGAGATTTGAAAGAATTTTGATTTGAATCCTAAGCTTTAATTCGAAGCCAATGTAAAGCCAGGACCATTTAGAGGACGTGATGAGAAGCCTCACAGCAGCATTCTGGACTGTTTGTAGGCGATGGATTTGGTCTGGATTGTAGGATTTAAACTCTACTCTCAAAGGTAAAGGTCCTAACGCTATCTGCGTCTGGTCAAAGAAGTTGTTTTCCCATGACACAGTTTAGGAAGGAACCTGAAGGACAGGCCAGTTTTTACATGTTTGTTTTATTGATTCATATTTTTTATGCTAACACCCCCAAACTTTTGGATTTATAGTAGATGACTTGTAGTAGTGACTGTTTTTAAAAATAATACTCTTAGTGTGGAACTGACTTGGTGTGGCATTTCTGAGTTTCTCAATTCCAGGTGTTTTTCCCGTTGTGTAGCTTTAATAATCTTTAGTTTTTTCACATTTATAAATGTGAAAAAAGTACAGCAAAATTGCACTTGTTGAATTTGCATCCCATCTGTGTTTCCCAGGTTCAACAGTGGTCTGGTGTTTGGCATCGCTGCCATGTTGGGCTCAGTGGTGCTGCTGATAAGGACTCTGCAGCAGACCATCGCTCAGATGACCACAGACAACCCACGGATTGGAGATCCACAGACCCTGCAGGTGGTGGTAGGTTGACTTTAATGTGATTTCTATACATAAGTTACATCAGCTGAATGAAAATGGCAAGTATTCATCAGATTTAAATCTGTAAGCTTTTGTGTCTCTTTTCTGTGTGTAACTGGATAAAAACATCCTTCAGAGTTGATCATAAGCGTGTGAAATTCAAATGTCTGTGCCATGAAAAACAAAAGACCCCTGCTTTTCAGAAGTGTTTCCCTGTTCACTTTTTATTCATTATGGTGTCAAATAACCGTGCATAAATGTGAGCCCTATCCCCAGTGGAGCTCTGTAGGTGATTCATGGGAAGCTATTAGTGGGCCATTTATATCCAAGAATTCAGCCTGGAGAAGAAAAAAAAATCTAGTCAGAAGGAGAAAAAATGCAGAAAACCACAAGCTTCAGCAAGACACCAAGCAATTAACGTGAAGAACCAAAACAAAAATTAAATGTGGTGATTAGGGCTGCCACAAACGATTATTTTGATAGTCGACTAGTCACCGATTATTTATGCGATTAGTCGACTAATCAGATCATCATCCACTGGACATAAAACTACAGCTTATTGCACCAGCAGCATCTGCTCTTATATAACTATCATTAGCTTACAGCTTTAAGCTTTTAAGGTGCTAACTAAAAATAAAGACAAGATGATAGTTTATTCAATTTTAATGAAATTTGCAGATTGTTTCGGTAAAGTTTAATAAACTCCTTGCTATCTAAAATATAACAGGACACCGGAGTATATTCTCCAGCATCTCACACTTCTGATAATCAGCTGTCTGCTTGACGTTTATTCAGCTGTGTAAAAACTATAACTTTAATCTCAGCCAAACCGATTTACTCAGGAACAAATAAAATACAAAAAAAAAAAAAAAAGCCAAACAACAACATTTTTAATTTATCTAAGTGACTCATATATATTTAACCTGAGTCGCGAAAGACGGCGGTGGGTTTGAAAACAATTTGCCGGGAGTCCGGTGTTCTCACGGCGCTAGTGACCTAGCTATCGAGCTAGTGGGTAACAGACGTCTCCGAAAACGTCGGAGCGCTTTTGAAAATATGTGGTGTCCTGATAAACTGAGCCGATATTTGAGGTTTACACAGCTACATTCTCGCCTGAAAATATGTTAAACGTTTATTTTGTGACCCAGAAAGAATAATAAGAGTAATATTAAAACTAACTAGCTACCGCCATTGTTGGAAACTAAGCTGGGCCGCGCTATGAATTCTGGGACACAGCTGCTTCTTCTTCTTCGGGGTTTAACGGCAGCTGGCATCCTTGTACATGCTGTGCTGCCATCTTCTGTTTCAGTCCGTTATTACACTCTTAAATCCTGCTATTATTCCTGCGTCTTTTGCGATCTTACAAAGCTTCAAACGACACGTCGACTATTAAATCAGTCGTCGACGATTTTGATAGTCGACGTAATCGTGACTAGTCGACAAATCGTGGCAGCCCTAGTGGTGATACAAATTAGAATTTTTTATTTGGGAAGATGTTACACTGTGGTTAAATTGGCTCTTCATTTTTAGGATAAAACTAACCATAAATGCTGATTTTTAACTCTGTGAATTATGTTTTATGTTCGTATCTTAGTCAGTTTCTTTTTTTTTTTTTTTGTCTCTGGTGTGTCTTTAGGTCCCCGGCGTTAATCTACCCACAAGTCAGCTGGCCTACTTCTTCATCGCCCTGCTGCTCAGTGGAGTAATACATGAGCTGGGCCACGCTGTGGCAGCACTGAGGTAATAACCACACCGCACCACATTGTAGTGTCAACATAGCATCCAGCATGAATCCATCATGATGAAGAGCATTTGTTTTGTTGGTGGATAATATATTAAACTCCAGAAAGGTGAAAGAATACAAAGACTCCAATACTACAAGTGTGTTTGCAAGGAGGACGTTGTAAATGTATGTCAGACTTCTGCTCAAAACGTTTGAAGCCTGGTCTTAAAAGTAGAGAGGACGTCTGTCTCTTGAAGCCAAACTGGGAGCTGGTTCCACAGGAGAGGAGCCTGATTTATAATCTTGTCCCTTGATAACCTTTCGGGATTAAGATAAAGGATTTATCTGAATCAGAGATAAAGGATTGTTAAAGATGGGACAATGTGCCTGCAGACATGAGCCAAATATAGAGCCCTTTGCTTTCTATTCTGCTTTAAGTAGAATGTGTTTCTGCTACTTTAGTATTTAAATTTGACCTTAAAACACCGGTTTGATAAAATTAGAGTGGCTTAGGCTGTCCAGGTACAGTGGAAATTAAATGTGTTTTTTGTATTAATCGCATGTTTTGATGTCAAATTCAAAACCACAAGTTGCTGGTGATTTTGTTTCATTGCGTTGTATTACTTGCTCACTTTGTGTGATTTTGATGAGCCCCAAAAAATCCCTTTAATTCATTCCTGATTTTTATTTCATGGTGCATTGGTTCTGATTACAGTTAATGATTAGGTGGATTGTGCAAATCCAAACTAATGAATTAGTGTGCATAGCACATGGTCCAGATGACCCCTCTGATCTGCTGCATCATCCTATTTTTCACAAAGCCACTGATTTCAGACAAGTGATTTTTAAGTGAGGAGCCTCAAAGACTTCTTTCATGTGGATCCAGTCTGTAAGACTGTGATTAACCTCTGCTGGAGGATTTTTTTTCTCAAAAGGGTTGCACTTATTTTAATACAGGATACAACTTGTGTACAGATAAACGTGAAGGCAGTAGGGGGCTAGGTTCCAAGTACAGTGGTATGTATTTATGACAAATATAGGAAAATAATTAACATTTGAAAAATATGTACATCCATAAACAGTCAAGTCAGTATCTTGATTCAATCAAACAGGGGTTCAAGGAAGCCAAAAACTAGTAGTTTTTGTACTAGTTTCCACCACACCAAAGGGCAAGCCAAAGATTGTTTTGATTTTTTTTTTAAAGGATGTTTATTGCAAATTCTGTTGCACTAAATTAACAATGAATTCTTAACTTTCAGTCCAATATATACTGGGTGTATCAAAAAGAGTTGTTTGATTTCAAAGTGCTGTAATTCTGCAGCTGTTCGCCTGTAACAATCGAAAGATGCGTTGTTACAAAGAGGGGATCCATGAGTTTCATGTGGTTGCTGGACATATGCTGTTTGTCTAGAAAGGGACATGCTGAGCAGTTGTGAAAATTGCAAGTTTTGTATATAAAACATTATATTCAGCCATGTATTTTAAAATGTATTTCAAGGTTCTATGTCTGTTACTTTAACAAATATAGCCTTTTGAAATTGGATGGTTCTTTTTGATGAACCCTGTATATTGCAGTCGTATTTAGTAACCCCAAGTGCTGCTGCACACCTGAGGCGAATAACGTTCCCTTACTGCACATTGGCTCTGCCCTAAGTACACCCCGCTTTAATTACATATCAGTTAATAACCACATAATCTAAAAAAAAAATTAGATTATGAAATTACTAGCAAAATGTTTACTGAGGTCAAATATCCAGTGAGCGCCAGAATAGATTTTCCCATAGCTTCTTATACAAGCCGGCTTCTGCTTGGAGCCAGATGTTTCCCCTTGCTTTCTATTTGAAGGTTTAAGGTACCTCCAAACTTCCCAGAAGCTACATCTATGTTTGCCTCTAAATATTCACAGACACAATAGTGTGTTTGTCTAAATGGTCTCAAGACTTCTTATACGTTTAGTGGAGTCTGGTGTGTCATTTGAGTTCAAGGGCAGCGAAGCCCAGTTTGATCTCACATGAGCTCTGCTCTTTGCCTTTTTCTAGTAGGTGTGCCCTATCTCATGTGCACATCCATGGTATGTCATGTACCCCCTAAAACACCTAATTACAAGCCTTCAAAAAAGAAAAAGCATTCTTACCACATGACTCCCATCAGGAAGTGGTCCAGTCTGTCATATGCTTGTCACCAGTCTATCTACCGTTGAGAGCGTAAATCAAGTCTGCCATTTCTTATGTATCTGTCATACCTTGGATTTTGAAGATTTTCCCTCACTGTGCCCAAAACCTGGAAGCTGCCCAGCGTTGCCCAGGAGCTTCCACCACTTCAGTTGTTGGAGTACCAGCTGTTAACAAAGATTCTCTCTTAGCAGGAGAGTTTACCCTCTGTTAAATTCAAGGACCAAAAATTGGCTTGAACATTTGATTCTAGGTGAAAATTGAATGAATAGTGCAATATTTTGCGCTGTTATTGTAAGTACAGTGTAAGTGCTTTCTTGAAGTGCACTGTTTTCTGTGCATTTGCTGTTCTTTTGTATGTTGTGGGCTTTTGTGGTAAATGGTAAAAGGACTGGGTCTTATATAGTGCTTTTCTACTTCACTTGAGCACTCAAAGTGCTTTATACAGCTTGCCTTGTTCACTTATTCGCACCCATTTATACAAGGACTTTTTTTCTATGCCTTCACACACATGACACTCCAATCAACACATCAGAGAGCAACCTGTGGTTCAATATATTGCCCATGGATACTTTGACATGCAGACTGGATCAAACTACAAAACTGATTAGTAGGTGACCTGCTCTGCCTTCTGAGCTCACCGGTTTTGTGTATACAATTGTAGAGACTGGCCTCAGGGCAAGTTCCTTTGTAGGGTGTCAGACAGGGCTAGACCAGTAAAACCACTTGATAATACGCTGTATGTATAAAGAAATACAAGTACTGTTGGAATATTTTCATTTGTATTGAATCAATCCAATCAATCCGATCCATGATGGCAAGGCTGAAATAAATAAAATGAGTGGGATTCCACTGTCGCTTCTTTCACTTTCTGGTAGTCTGCAAAGAAATATTTCCATCATAGCTGAAAGAAAGCTTTGGCATGGCTCCTTGTCTTCTAGGTCATGATAAAAATCCAAAAATGATGACCTCCTTTATCTTCCTTCTGCTCCGGCCCTCAGGCTGTATGTTTGACACCCCTCATAGAGTCTGTTTCCCTTTAAAATCTAATGTTTCTTTGTTTTTTTTTTATTTCTGTTCTCACGCAGGGAGCAAGTGCGAGTGAATGGATTTGGGATGTTTGTGTTCGTAGTTTATCCTGGTGCATTTGTGGACCTCTTCACCACACACCTCAACCTCATATCACCGGCTCAGCAGCTCCGCATCTTCTGTGCCGGTAAGACTTTTTATCCTGAGATGTGCTGATAGCTCCTTACGGCAGCCTGATTGTGTTTCCAGCTATTAATCACAATTATTACAAGCATGTTGTTTTGCCAGCAAAGGTCACTCTGAGGAGTTTATTGCTAAGCAGCAGACAGCTGCATCGCATCAAATCATTTCACTCTGCAATTAAGAAAATTAGAGCTTAATGAATTGAATGGTAAGCTGGCAGTCATTCGCACATGAATGTGACTGATGTCTGCCATCGCAGATCATCAGAGGGAGCTGCTTAAAGCCTGAGTATTTTCTGTGTGTGGTCTGGTTTGGAAGAAAAGTGCAGTTTCATTAGAAAATAGTCAAGTAGTTAGTTTGGAAAATCCCCATGCTGTAAGAATTGCAGTAGAATTGTTATATGAAACATAAATTAAACGTCAAGCAGAGACTTGAACTTGATTTCCAAATTAACACAATGAAAACCAAAAAACAAAACATAATAGATTAACATTAGAAGTTTTTCTGCATACAACTTGTAAGTGTTGCTCTTAATATTCTTGTAAAGCAGAAGTTATGAGAGCAGCATCTTTTCCACTTTGATAATGTATACCCATGCCCCCTTACAGAAAGTATGAAAGGATTATGTGGACTTGTTAAGGCCCTGGTCATACAGGCCTAGAGTCTGGTTGTTGACTGCTTGGTAACCACTAGTTACTAGGGAAAAGTGAGTATTCCCAATTAGTTGCAAGTGGTTGCTGGCAATCTCTGTGAAATAGATTTTTTTTTTTTAAGCCACAGTCATGCACCAAGAGGCCAATCAGTGAGACTTGGAGTATCCACAGGTCTGTTTGATGAGTGGTTGCTGGAGGTTGCCTGCTGCTGTTAAGTGAAATTGGTCACAAACAGGTATACGGTTGCTAGCAGATTGCTTTGGTTAACTTTAGTTTGTATGAAAGATGCTGACTAGTCTGCAAACACTTGCCAACTACTCTCAACCATTCGCCTTAAAAGTAAAAGTTTATTTAAACGTGTTATTTTCAGTAGAGAGGCGAAACTTTCAATTTGAAGGCAAATGTTCTTAGTTTGCAGTTTGTATCGCACTTTAGTTTTAATACTTCTTTGTAGTAAAGTGTTTGCAGAGGAGTCAGCATCTTCTGTGCAAGCCACAGCAATCTGCAAGCAACCGTATACCTGTTTGTGACCAGTGTCACCCAATGACAGCAAGCCAACCTCCAGCAGCCACTCATCCACCTCGTTGTTGACTGGTGTCTAGGTCTATGTTACTCAGGCCTAAGGTACCGCATTCCCTCCATCATAATGCACTGCCAGGCAGATGATTTTTCAGATGGTTTTGCATGGTGGATCAAAATCTGCTGGTTTCTTTCTGTGTTCATCAATTTTGACAAGATCTCTGACATCACTGGCTGAAATGCAGCCCCAAACTATGACCGAGTCTCCACCGTGTTTTAGTGATGGCTTCAGATACTCACTATTATGTCCCCATGCACATGTTGATAACAAGTTTGAAGTTTGAACCAACAATTTCTGAATTTAGATTCATCACTTAATTAAACCTGTTGCTGCCGATTTTCAGTGCAGTTCTTGTATACTTTGGCAGACCTCACCTTTTCTTTGTTAACTTAAGAATACCTTCGTCACAGCCACCTTTCCACTGAAACCATTTCTGATGAGGCTTTGGGAGTTTTTCCTTCCCACTGTCGCCAAAGTGCTTGCTATTAGGGGGTCATATGATTGTTGGGTTTTTCTTTGTATGTATTATTGTAGGTTCTACCTTACAATATAAAGCACCTTGAGGTGACTGTTGTTGTAATTTGGTGCTGTATAAATCAAATTGAATTCAAATTGAATTGGACAGTATGGGAATCAACCATGATTCACACAATGCTGAGAGATGCTAAGTTTTCAGCTAGTAGTTCTTTAGGAGTCACCTAGGCTGAAGGTGATACAATTTAAAATGGGTTCTTTGCTAAATTGTCTAATATGTGTAAATGGAATGGGTTCATCACTTGAATTAGATGCCTTTTTGTGCATGAATTATTCACAGGTCAGTGTTAAATGGCTTATGAAATTTAAAATACAAACTATTAAATAAGATTCTCCTGGAAATGGTCCAGTACAAGGACTGGATTGAAAATGAGTGGAAATAGCAGCCAGTGTCTAACCCCCCCCAAAAAACTTGGACAACAAGGTGAAACCTGCACAGTACTATACATGTGTAATAGCCTTATCAATACAAAGGTCTGGCTAATGTGTATTAAAAGTTAGCAGATTTAAATACTTACATTAGTAAAATTATGAAGGTATTATCAGTTGAATACAGTTGATGCACTCATTATGTAGAGCTGGGCCATGCATACTGTACTACATGTGATGTTTTATGTTGTGTTATAGGATTATTTATTCTATTGTCTTTGTATTGCTTCTGACTTGTATTTGGTCAATTCTGAAGCAATTATTCTGTCGGGCAGTTTAATGGAAAATCCCAATCACCCCATCTTAATGAAAGCATTTCTCAATATAATGAAGAAAGGTTGTAGCTATAAGAATGGGGGAATGAAGCCTGTTATTGCGGTAAAAATATAATGTAGGAAAAAAAAGGTTCTGACATTCTTCCTGCTTTGTGATATTTTGTCGCTTTATTAGAGAATTTTAATGATTCAGTCAAAGATGAAAATTGGATTAATTTTTTAAATTTATTTTTGCACTTAATCATTTCCACATTTTATAGATTGAAGACATGGAGTAAAAGTGCAAGAGTAGAACAGAACAAGACCACTCAGGTAAACAGAGCCACACCTTAATTCAGAGTGTGGCGATGCTATGAATAATTTTTCCAGCCTTGGAAATGTCACGCTGGTCTGGTCGAGGCTGAGCTCCATACAGATTATGGTACAGCTGGCAAAATTTCATACTGCTGGATTTCCCTTTGCTGTTTGCAGCCTTTAGAGGGCAGTGAAGAACTGTTGTGAAACAGTCTTTGTCTTTACCTATCAAGTGAAAAAAATTCCCTCAGGCTTTGCTGAGAAGAAAATAACTTGGTTGGGACTCCAGATGCAAAACTGAGATGTTCAGTCAGTTCACGTGACAAAGTGAGAGAGATGCTTTTCCCATTAGGAGGGTGGTGACGTAATAGCGTGCTGTGTTTATTGTTTTTTTCTCTCGCTGTCCACAGCCGAGATTGCCCTGCATGCAAGGGGGGTTGTCAGACATAACATGTTTATTATTTATTCCTGTAGAGATAGGTGCTGAAACTTTAATAGTTTGTTTACTGCATATATCAATATTTGAAATACACTGCATGAAGATTTTCCTTTTTTCTTTTTTGCCTCTAGGGCAGACATTGACTTTTTTTTAAGATGTAGTGCATTTTTTCCAGCTGTACATTAAAAATCTTTTTTTTTTTTTCCTTTTTTGTCAAAAAGGTTTTTCCTCAAAATACCATGTTTTTAACTTCCCTCTGACCACAGAGTCTACCTCTGTCTATGTCACCATCACTATGTTTGAGTGATACCGTTGAGTGCTTTGACCTCATCAGGCCATGCAACGTTTCCTCCTGTGGTTTTTGGGAGACTGGCTTAGTTCTCTTGCATAATTAAGATGGTATAGACTGCTATTTTTAGGGAGCCGTGGTTACTGTTGTGGCATGAGATCCTACATTCAGAATATGTGGCAAACACGCAGGTGGTTATTACAGCAGCAGCAAAACTTTACCATACAATCCTCACATTACGAAGGATGTTTTAGTCTAAGCTTTTTGAAGGATGCGAAGGATGAAAAGACTATTGTTGTCCACAAAGTGATGTGCAGACTACATGAGCAAGATACTAGTATTTCTTCTTATATTTGGAGTTCTTCCTTTGTAGGTCAAAGAGAGACACTCGTTAGCCAGTCTTTTTAGTGCAGAGTGATTTTGTAAGGAAAATGAAATTGCATCACGTTTGCAATATTTTATGTGTTTTTTAAAACTGTGGTCTGTTATTCACATTTCCATTTGTGTATTTATAATCTTGTGTCCTGATAGAGTGGCATTTCAGCATTAGTAGACCAAATAATCGCTATTTTTATACTATCAGTTGATTAGATGTCTGAAATGAGCTGTGAAACCAAAACCTCCAGTTTCAATGTACTTTGCCATTGACAGAAGGGTTTAATCAGAATCAGAATACTTTATTGATCCCTGGGGGAAATTATTTTTTGTTACAGTGCTCCATTTTAAACCAACATTAAGACAAGACAGACAATACGCTAACTAAGAATAGTACAATATATACATATATATACATACATACATACATAAGTCACTTATAAATAAATAGTTGGAAAAGAAACATGTGTAGCTGTAGCAGCAAACGGCATGTGGGTGGGGCATCTGCACACTCAGCAACAGCTGTGATGACCATATATGGGATATCTGTCTCAGTGACATAATTAAGAGATCCCCCCCCCCACCCAAAAAAAGTCTGAAACTGAGCATACACTGACCTCAATATTTAAAATTTTTGTTCATAGAAAATAGCAGGTGCACTACAGTTTTCTTTGAACCATTGGACAAACAGAAACTTCCCTTTCTATGTACTTACATACTTTAAGATAACACGGTAAGAAATTAAAACGAATACAAGAGCTTGTAGTTATAGCCATTTAAAGTTCAGACACCGAGGCAATTTAACAGTCATATTTCCACTTGATTTGATTTAGAAGGAGTAATTACTGCAGCAGCTGGCTGGAAAATGTGAGAACCTGTCTTCCACCGCTTCCAATTCGAAATGGAGACTTTGGCTTCAAGTGTCTGCCAATACAGAGTTCCTATCAATAACGCTGTTAAATTAATAATCTGTATGCCTCACTGTGAGAAAAAGACTGGGTATTAGGGCTGTGCGATATGACCAAAATCTCATATCCCGATATAAGAATTCTATCGTCCCGATAACGATATAAATCACAAAAATGTAACATTTCCTGAAAATTCTGTGAATCTCAGCTGCGCGTCATGTACCTGGAGTCGAGTGTTTTAACAGATGTAGAATAACGTGAAAGAGCAGATTATTTATGGATGAGAAGTAAAAAAGAGCCGACAGGTGCAAAAAAAGAAACCTTAGACTCAAACGTTAGAACAGGCTTTTCCCCGCAGCACGCCGTGTAATAAATACTCACAAAGCAAACGGCGGCCGTTACAACTTATGTCTAAAAATGTATAGTTTCATGTTTATTTTGAAAAGTCTCAACAGGATCTTGAGCTTTATTGTGAAAGGTTTATGTGGAAGATAAACAAGCGGACACGCGATGGTGTTACCGTCGTTGTTGCTAACCACAACGCATAAAAACAGGCGCTTGTCCGTAGTGTGGTTATATAAAATATAAGAGAAAGAGAGAACTTTAAGAAATTCATATAGCCACTACAGTGACCATCAAAACGATGAAACAATAATGCCCTAAAGAGTTTATTTTGCGACACCACGAAACAAAGGATAGTGTAAAATGAAACGATAGACGTTTTTATATCGTCATCCGATATATATCGTTATATCGAACAGCCCTACTGGGTGTGTGTGTATATATATATAGAGAGAGAGATAGATATATGGAAAAAAAACATCAAGTTCGACTTAAACAGTGAAATAATAAATGAAGACAGGTCCAGGAGAAATACAGTGGGGGGAAAATAATGTATTTGTCTTGTTCAACTAATTTATTTTCACTGATCTTATTTTGGATCAAAGTGAGAGTCATGAGGCCGCAAACTGCAGCAGGTGTGCAGCTGACAGGAGACAGCTGCAGTGGAATCATATTTAATTGCGGTGACAACAACATTTTATGTTAACATAAGTGTAATAAAAGCTTACTGACAGGTGTTACACCAACCCCTACTAGCTTCACGTGTAAAGACTCGAACATGACAAGAGTGAAAGTAAATGATAGTGAGCATAGTTGTCTCATCTTTTCAGCCATGTCTGCTTACTTTGATCACAGCTGAGTTTTATTTTGTTAATGCTGTATAGTTTTCACGGTGGCTTTGGAGAGAAGTCTTCAAATAAACCAGTGACAGAAAACCACTTGCGTCTGCCTGTGCTTCGAGGGAATTATAGTTTGTATGTTTGCAGAAGTTTTTTATGTAAGTGGAAACAGCAGCTATTGGTGTAAAATGCCTCCAAAATGCCAATATCCTACTGTTAGCTTCCTCTGTGCTATGTTAGCTGTGTTGCTAGCTGATGGCTTGTTGGGTGAAGAAAAACCACAGCAGCACAGAACTGAAATGAACATCTCCATCTATAGATCGACTTGTTGTTGACAATATTGTTTTTAACGGGATTAAGATAAGATAAGATAAGATTTGCTTTTTAAACCCAAAGTTTTAAAAGCAAAACTACACAACTGAAATGAAGATAAAAATGAGGAAAAACAAAAAAATATTTTTTGTCTTCTCTTTCCAGGTGTGTGGCACAACTTTGTTCTGTGTTTGGCAGCGTTGGCCTTTCTCTTCCTGTTGCCTCTCCTCCTGTTTCCCATGTACGCCACCGGAGCTGGAGCGCTGGTCACAGAGGTTGTGCAGGTCAGTGCCTCAGTTTCACATATCAGGTAAAGGGGTAGGTCGACGTGATAGAAAATCCATTTTCCATAAAGTTACTTGTCGTTCCTCTACATGAATTAATTTTAGCTGAGCTTAGCAGAAAGCTGCCCTGCCTCTGTCCCAAACTGAACTGATGTGAAGCCTGTGAGCAACAAACCCGCTGAATGTTTCATTTTCTGTCTGAGGTGGGAATGTCATTGTCATAAATTAATCAAATAAACACTGAAATAAACCACTGCTTTAATGCTGCATAATGCTATTACATCATCAGCCAGATTACAATCGATGATGATGAGGATTGTTGATTTAAGATGAGAAAGGCTACAAAACACACCTCTGTTTACCTGTGGAGGTGAGGTACATCAGGTGAACAGATTAATAATATTACTACTCAGAATCAGAATCAGAATACTTTATTGATCCCTGGGGGAAATTATTTTTTGTTACAGTGCTCCATTTTAAACCAACATTAAGACAAGACAGACAATATGCTAACTAAGAATAGTACAATATATACATATATATACATACATACATACATAAGTCACTTATAAATAAATAGTTGGAAAAGAAACATGTGTAGCTGTAGCAGTAACCAGTGTGTTAAGTGGATGCGTTGTACAGGGAGATGGCCACAGGCAGGAATGATTTCCTGTGTCGTTCAGTGGTGCTTTTGGGTAATCTCAGTCTCTCACTGAACGAGCTCCTGTGACTGACCAACATGTCATGGAGTGGGTGGGAGGTGTTATCCAACATTGTCTTTATCTTGGACAGCATCCGCCTCTCCGACACCACCTTGAGGGAGTCCAGCTCCATCCCCACAACATTGCTGGCCTTACGGATCAGTTTATTAAGTCTGTTGGCATCTGCGACCCTCAGCCTGCTCCCCCAGCATGCAACAGCATAGAGGATCGCACTGGCCACCACAGACTCATAGAAAATCCTCAGCATTTTCTGGCAGATGTTGAAGGACCTCAGTCGCCTCAAAAAATAGAGACGACTCTGGCCCTTCCTGTAAAGTGCTGTGGTGTTTTTAGCCCAGTCCAGTTTATTGTCAATGTGTACTCCAAGGTATTTATAGTCCTCCACAATGTCAACACTGACCCCCTGGATTGAAACAGGGGTCAAGTGTTTCCTGGTCTTCCTGAAGTCCACGATCAGTTCCTTGGTCTTTGCCACGTTGAGCTGCAGATGATTCTGCTCACACCACGTGACAAAGGAGTCGACCACAGCCCGGTACTCTGTCTCATCATCCCTGCTGATGCATCCAACCACCGCAGAGTCATCAGAAAACTTCTGAAGATGGCAGGTCTCTGTGCAGTGGCTGAAGTCTGTGGTGTAGAGGGTGAAGAGGAAGGGGGAGAGGACAGTCCCCTGTGGTGCCCCTGTGTTGCTGATCACCTTGTCAGACACACACTGTGGGAGACGTACATATTGTGGTCTTCCTGTCAGGTAATCAACAATCCAGGACACCAGAGAAGCATCCACCTGCATCGCTGCTAACTTATCACCCAGGAGGGTCGGCCTGATGGTGTTGAAAGCACTGGAAAAGTCAAAAAACATGACCCTCACAGTGCTCGCCGGCTGGTCCAGATGGGTGTAGACACGATTGAGCAGGTAGATGATGGCGTCCTCTGTTCCGAGACTACTAATAATATTATCATCAATAATGTTATTTTTGGGTAATTGAGCCTTTATATATGTTTAAAAAATTCTCCGTGAATTGCTACCTTATCGTGGTGGAGGGGTTTGTGTGTCCCAGGGATTCCAGGGGCTATGTTGTCTGGGGGCTTTTGCCCCCTGGTAGGGTCTCCCATGGCAAATTGGTCCTGGGTGAGGGACCAGACAAAGAGCGATTCAGAAGACCCTTATGAAGAAAACATCGAGGGAAAAGTTTACCCTGCCCTGGATAGGGTTACCGGGGTCTTGCTCTGGAGCCAGGCCCGGGGAGTGTGCCCAAGGGCGAGCGTCTGGTGGCCGGGCCTTAGTCCATGGGGCCCGGCTGGGCACAGCCCGAAAAGGGGACATGGGCCCATCCTCCCGCGGGCCCACCACCCGCAGGAGGCGCCATAGGGGTCGGGTGCATTGTGTGCCGGGCGGCGGCCAGGAGCGGAGGCCCTGGCGGACTGATCCCCGGCTGCCAAGACTGGCAATTGGGACATGGAATGTCACCTGGAAATGGAAATCAGGGGCAGTACCCCTGGACTGGCAGACCGGGGTGGTGGTCCCCATCTTTAAGAAGGGGGGGCTGGAGGGTGTGTTCCAACTACAGGGGGTTCACACTCCTCAGCCTCCCTGGGAAAGCCTATGCCAAGGTGCTGGAAAGGAGAGTTCGTCCGCTGGTCGAACCTCGGATACAGGAGGAACAATGCGTTTTTTGTCCTGGTCGCGTAACACTGGACCAGCTCTTTGTCCTCTCAAGGATACTTGAGGGTGCATGGGAGTTTGCCCAACCAGTCTACATGTGTTTTGTGGACTTGGAGAAGGCATTCGACCGTGTCCCTCGGGGTGTCCTGGAGGTGCTGTGGGAGTATGGGGTGTCTGGCCCATTGCTACGGGCCATTCGATCCCTATACAACCGTTGCAAGAGCTTGGTTCGCATTGCCAGCAATAAGTCAGACTCGTTTCGGTGGGTGATGGGCTCCGCCAGGGCTGCCCTTTGTCTCCGGTTCTGTTCATAATTTTTATGGACAGGATTTCTAGGTGCAGCCAAGTGGCGGAGGGCTTTCTCTTCGGTGGCCTCAGAATCTCATCTCTGCTTTTCGCGGATGATGTGGTTCTGTTGGCTTCATCGGGTGAGGGCCTCCAGCTCGCACTGGAGCGGTTCGCAGCAGAGTGTGAAGCAGCGGGAATGAGGATCAGCACCTCCAAATCTGAGGCCATGGTTCTCAGCTGGAAAAGGGTGGAATGCCCACTCCGGGTCGGGGAGGAGTTCCTGCCCCAAGTGGAGGAGTTCAAGTACCTCGGGGTCTTGTTCGCGAGTGATGGGAGAAGGGAGCCAGAGATCGACAGACGGATTTGTGCAGCGGCTGCAGTGATGCGGACGCTGCACCGGTCCGTCGTGGGGAAGAGGGAGCAGAGTGTAAAAGCGAAGCTCTCAATTT
This sequence comes from Astatotilapia calliptera, assembly GCF_964374335.1. Lineage (NCBI taxonomy): Eukaryota > Metazoa > Chordata > Actinopteri > Cichliformes > Cichlidae > Astatotilapia > Astatotilapia calliptera. The sequence goes on from NC_137430.1 coordinate 26,072,288, forward strand.
ACTGGTCGATCCCTACCCTCACCTATGGCCACAAGCTGTGGGTAGTGACCGAAAGAACGAGATTGCGGATACAAGCGGCGGAAATGAGCTTCGTCCAAAGGGTGGCTGGCCTCTCCCTTAGAGATAGGGTGAGAAGTTCGGCCATCCAGGAGGGGCTCAGAGTAGAGCCGCTGCTCCTCCACACCAAAAGGAGCCAGCTGAGGTGGTTCGGGCAACAATACATAATCCCCTGTAGTAAATAGTTAAGTAAAATATAGTTATAGCCAAGTCTGTAGTTGGAGTCTATGCTCTTTATATGTTCTTTACCACTGCTAGTGTCCCTTTATTAGCTCATTTAATCCACTTTAAAAATCCATGTAGGGTGCTTTATCTGCTCATCAGTGTAGCAGCATTTAAAATACTTGAACAATGACCAGAATACTGACTATCACTAATCTCCAACCAGGAAAGAAGGGTCAGAAAAAGCAAAACCAGGCTAAATTCATGTGTTAAGTTCTTGTAAACATCCACAGAGGGGGAGTAGAAGACTAACTGGAAGCTCTGCAGTCTGGAATGTACGCTTTGTACGGTCAGAACAGGAATACCCTGCAGTGGGTGACTAAAACCACCCAGAACGTCACTAGTTCCTGTGTGTCGCTGATACTGATGAAGCGAGGTGTTTGACCAGACTCCAAAGGAGATAATAACCAGCCCCGTTGCCATCTGACAAACAGCACAATAGTATCAGCTACATTACCACTAGATTTCTTTCCTTAGGCTATGTGACTTATGAGCTCATCCTCCCCACTTAAATCCACGGTAAATACTTTTTTAAATTTTATGACTTAATCATTTATTATTTCATTAATGTATTTATGCTGCAGCAGTGTAGCCACAGTTGGTGACTGTTGCTCAAGAGCTTATTGTATTTGTCAGAGTTTCCCAACTATTGCAAGCTTGCAGGACTGAAGCCATCAGATTTCACTTGTGTGACCTTTTGCCCATTTAAATCAAGATTTATGTCTGCGTGTGTATTTGGTCCAGAGCTCTGCAGCTGACGGTCCCAGGGGTCTGTCAGTTGGGGACATAGTGACAGGCCTGGAAGACTGTCCCGTCAGGGGAGTGGAGGACTGGACCAGCTGCCTGTCTCACCTCGCTCACACACCACAGACGGGATACTGCGTCCCTGTCGCCAGCCTGCAGCCCAGCTGGGCTCATGGACGAGGTGGGTGAGGAATTTGTTCAGCAAGGCCACCGGACTTGCTCTATCAAGACATAAGAAAGCCGTATTATTTCATAGTTTTGTATGTACGCCTCCAATAAAGAGCCAGCTGAGTACCTCTACCTGGAGACTTGACTGTATTAAATCGTAATAGCATCATAAATTAACGTCTTTCAAAAGGCAGCTATTAAACTACTTTATTAATCACTTGATTTAAACATTAATTGACCTTGTTTTGTCATCACTACAGTGGGCCACTTAAATATTAAACGGGGTCACAGTTACAGAGCAGCAACAGGAGCTCCGATTGGCCAAGTGTCAACTCATGTGGGAGGTAATTGTGTAACAGCTGGCCAATCCTAGCTCCTGCTGCTTCTCTGTGGTCTAGAATTTACTCAAGTGATTTAGGAGCAGATGCCCTTAATGTTAATTTTCTATTATAGTCCTAAATTTTTTTATTGACATAACAGCTTAGAGATCAGACATTTATGTCATTTTATTTGTCCTTTGTCTTTCAAAGTCTGTGTCTTGGATGGTTATCGAAAATAAGCTGAAACAAGTTATCACTGGGGATTTTGCTTATGATACTCTTCTTACTCTGGCATTAGTAATTATTGTCATATTAGATATGCAGAACAGAGTCTTTGGGGTTTTTCGCCTGAAGCACACCAGATTAATGTGCTTTTTACTATGCAGAGTTAAGCCAATGACCTTTTAAGGAGTCCAGAAGACTTTTTAGTCATCGAATAAATGGTGTGATATTGTGTTATTTTTATCTAATCATCCATTTCGAGTCCACCTACTAACAGAACATCTATTTTTAAGATTCTTTTCAGAGTTGTGCTATATTTTCCATTTGTTTCTCTCCCCTCTGTAGCTTTCAAGCGTCTGGATGGAACGATGGACTGCTGCAGCAACAACAGCCTGACCGACCTCTGCTTCTCTTACATTAAATCACAGGGCAGGAGCAGCAGAGAGAGAGAGGTGACACACACTCACTGACAGATGTGGGGGCTTTTTGTGGCTGGTTAGTCATACAAACAGGTCTCAAAACCTTTTAGACAGTCGCGGATATTTATATTACTTCCTTTGTTCACTTCCCTTTTATTTCCATGTGTGACTTTCCATGAGTTTTCAGCTGCGGTGCTGTGAAAAAAGTTTGACACTGTTCGAGTAAAGTTAGGATTTCTATTAGCATTTGGTGTGAGCACACTTTGTCTAAATCACCAGTTCTTCTTATCGCCTTATTTTCTTGAGTAGCCACAGTTCTTCTGTGGGTTTTTATGCCACTTCTGTTACGTTTTGTTCTTGCGATTGAAGATTACTCTGTGTCAACCTTACATGCTGAAGTGACCCAAATCTGATTGGTTTTGCCCCAGAGTGACAGAGCTTGAGCATCTGCATTCGAGGGCTGCTTTACATGAGAGAGCTGGTTTTATGACCCCTATTGGGACAATGAGATTGAAATTTTTCTGTTTTTTTTTCTTGCCTGTCACCACCCACAGCTCTGTCTGGGCTGATGTGCCACCAAATGTTGGCAACACAGCAGCGGTTAAGGCTTATTCTTGTCTTGTCTGCTTACCTCTACAGTAAATTATCCTGAATGTGTACAGTAACACAGTGGCGGCACGGTGGTTAGCACTGTTGCCGCACAGCAACAAGGTCCTGAGTTCAATTCCACCATCAGGCCAGGGTCTTTCTGTTTGGAGTTTGCATGTTCTCCCCGTGTTTGTGTGGGTTCTCTCCGGGTACTCTGGCTTCCTCCCACCGTCCAAAGACATGCAGTTTGTGGGGATAGGTTAATTGGATAATCCAAATTGCCACTAGGTGTGCAAGTGCGAGAGAATGTGAGCATGAATGGTTGTCTGTCCCTGTGTGTTAGCCCTGTGACAGACTGGCGACCTGTCCAGGGTGTATCCCGCCTCTCGCCCAATGACAGAGTTAAATGAAACCCCAACCACTTGTGGCTAAAACCTCTTTGGGTGGAGGTCGCAAAAATCTCTGTGTAGGAAAGCCCCTTCCCTGTCATCTCTACTTATGTTGTTACTGTTGTATAAATTAAGGTTTTGTTGATGTTCTTGTGGCTGTGGGGCATTTTCCAAACCCCCATCTGGAGGAAATGAACACCAACAATTAAAGTTTGAATTCTGATACATTTATTTCATAAATTCTGGTGAGTTAGAAGTGTCCCCCAATGACAGCTGTCAATTATCAGTACTGTTTTATTGTTACATAATCTTGCCTGACACTTGCAATGTTGCCTAAAGGGTAAGATGTTGCTTGCTGTAAAGGGACTTAATAAAATTAATAAAGGTTTTTCAGTATTCAAACAAATTTGGCTTCAAGGCCTGCAGTGTGAAGGATAGCCTCTGAGTCTGGCTGTTTGCTCACAATAAGAAAATTATGATTGAACACTTTCTGTTTGTATTTGCTAAAAAATTAAATTCCGCTTACAAAAAAACAAACAAAATACACGTAGCAGACATCTAAGCGGAACAAACCGAGCTATCTTTTCCAATCTTCTGTTCTCCAATTTTGGTCAGCCTGTGCAAATTCTAGCAGACAAGAATAGGACTCCGTGTGGTCTTCTGCCCATGTGCTTCAAGGTATGCTCTTCTGCATACCTTGGTTCTATTAAGTATTTATTTGAGTTACTGTTGCCTTTTCTATAGATCAAAACACACTGGCCATTCTTCTCTGACCTCAAAATGTAATTTTTACCCAGAGAACTGCAGCTGAGTGGATGTTTTCTCTTCTTCAGATCAGAAAGTCATACAGATGGTTGTGTGGGAAAATCCAAGTAGATCAGCAGTTTTTGAAATACTCATACCAGCCCACCTGACCCCATAACCATGACACTTAAATCACCTTTCTTACCCATTCTGCCATATGATTGGCTAATTAGATATTTGCATTAACCAGTAGCTGAACTGCTCTACCTATCAAAGTGCCTGCTAGGTGTATTTCTGAAATGTCTGTGTTAGGGGATGTCATGAGTTGAGTTGTAGTCACCAAAAATAATCATCTCCTATTTTGCGCTGCTCTCTATTATCGCATTCAAGCTGCAATGCCAGTGTCTCCTCCCAGTCTCAAATGGGGGCGCTTTCATAACCTTGTAACCTTATTTACAGAAAAGAATAATTAGATATACATTTTGAAATACAAGCTGAAAGTGTTTGTGCAGTCGTGCTTTGTATGGAAAAAGACACCGTACCAAAATGAATGGGTGTTAATGGTGGAAACAGAAGCTAGCTAACATGGAGAAAAGCTGCATGTAACTGAACAAAGCTGTAACTGAAAATCGGTTTTTTACTTCCTGTGTTTTTTGTGTAATCCTGTGGCTTCAGTACGCCTGCATGCCAGTACGTAAGATGGTGACGGGAACGCGAGTGTGTCATACAGATGACGACTGTGCTGCACATTCCCACACTGCCAGCATTTGCGTCACGCCTTCTCTGGAGAACCAGACTCGCTTCATCCGTGTCACACACCCTCCCAACACGCACATGCTGTTCGTGGGATATCCGCCACACCTGCAGTATGCAGGTACGTACACTTATGTCACCTCCATTTGTGAATGTAGGACATAATTAGCTGAAGCAACCATTTGTTGAACATATCATTTGTTTAAATCTTGTGTTTTCAGTTTCAAACTTGTAATAAGCAACTGCATTTACTGTAATAAGCAAGTAATTGGTGTTTACAGTGTTCTGTAGATGTTGAACTGACTCTGGGCAAGGCAGAGGGAGTAATCACGAAGAGCCTGGATGTTTTCTCAGCTCATATTTAAGATTCATAAAGTGTTCAGTGGATCAAACTGAGGACCTATATATCCTGTGTTTTCTTATTTCCACAGTGAGTCTGACTAACTTTGTCCCTCGCTTTGGATTCCTCCACCTGGACCTTCCTGTATTCCTAGAAACCTTCTGCAAGTATCCTTTCAGGTTAAAGGGACTACAGTCATAATCAAGGATGGGTGTAAGAAGAATGAACCCTACTCTTCTGTCACTTTAAATTATAACATGCAGTGCAACATTTTATCATGTGTTGCATGTTCTCAGTTTCCTCTTTTAGGATTATATAGCATAAAAGTTTCATCTTACTTGATTCCAAATGTCTTTTTCTGAATAAAAGACCCCTTTTTAACATCTAATCAGCACAGTCAAGAGGCCAGATGCACTTTAAGATTGCCTGAATGCAGCCCTTAATTGCATTGCTGTGCACATTTCTGATTGCAGTTCAACCCTTTTTAAGCCGTTTTTACATTTTTGTAGGTCTGTTTTTCTTTGTGACTACTTAACAAAGTAGTTATCTCTTGGCACTGCTGATTGGTACTTGGATTGATTGAAAACGATTTTTATTTGGGCTGAAAAGAACATAGTCTCATTAAGGTCATTAAGTTTATGTTAAGATGACGGTGAAGGCTAAAACTGTATCTCGTTAATGTGAATTCACCTTTTTATTTGTAAGGGTAGGGTGAGTTGTTTCTTCTTGTTATGTAATGCTTTGAAAGTTAAAAGCATGCTCTTTGGTCTTGGGGCATTTTGGATGATTCAACGTTGATATGTTTTTAATGGTGATCTTTTGAAAACCAGCACTGCTCATATTTGACCAGGTGATTGTAGCGTGCCGCCTTTTCTGATTACTACTGGTGAGCAGCTACCTGCTCATCTAGTCATTTTCAGCTTCCAGTTCTTCCTCAGTAGGATTTTTTTCCCTAAAATCTAATTATATGTTTTATAGTTTTATATCCGTTGCTTACACGTGTACATGCAGTGCTAATTCAATTATGGAAAAAATTCTGTATATAAAGGATGAATGCGTCTTTGGTTTCTAAAAGGTGAAGTCAATGCAGACATGCCTTAAACATTCATTCATAATGATAAAAAGCCAGAGGGTGATTCCTTTGGTCAGACGTTCAATTGTACTAACATGCATTTGGGGAGGGGGAGCCTTTTCCACACTTGATCTGTGCTGTCCTTAAACACATCCCTGTTGGGTTTATGGGTTTATTTCTGACTGACTTGCTAGTTTTAGGTCATGTCAAATCCAGCATCTTGTTCGTTTTTCGAGTTATGTTCCCATTAATGTCAAAAAGGAAGATAAAGAATACAGTATATTTTATTTCCTTTTTCTTTCTTGTGTTCGACAAGAGTGTGCAGTGCCCTTCAGATTCACAGTCAGATTGACTTTGTGATGTACTGTTTCAAAAAGCCAACATGGCAACGGCCATAATGATTAGTTTGAGAGTTCAAACACCAGACTGCACAAACCACTGAGTAACGTCATGGTGGATCCCTTTATTTTTTTTATGGACAGACACTCCAAAGTAACAACTAATTGAGAGTATATTCTAGATAATGCTGTTTCTACTGGTTCTCACTGATGTGATATGCTTTGGCTGAATTAAATGACAGATGTTAAGAAGATGCAATGTAAAAACGTATCTCATTAATCTTTAATTAATAGTTTAATTCCCCTCTCCAACTCCAGTCCTCGAGAGCTGCTGTCCTGCAGCTTTTAGATGCATCCCTGCTCCGACACAGCCCTATCAAATGGTTTAATTGCTTCTTCAGCTTCAAGTTTGACAAAGGCCTGGTAACAAGCCATTCATTTGATTCAGATGTCCTGGAACAAGCATGAATCTAAAAGCTACAGGACAGTAGCTCTCGAGGACTGGAGTTGGAGTACCCAGCCTTACAATATAGATAGAAATGTCCAACAATCACAACCTGTGAACAAGCAGTTGGTGATGGTCAAGAACTCCTGTTTCACAGGAAGAGTTCTGGCAGAATCAACCTCATGGAGGCCACTGCAACTGGTTGAGGAATTAAGGGAAAGTAAAGAGGAATAATGAGAAACCACAAAGGGGAAAGTACTAATGGTATGCCTTTGGGAAGTGTAAAGTAGAGCGTCGTGGCAAAGGGCAACTTTTTTGTTCATCATCTGTTTATCATCAACAGCCAGAGCTTATAGTAGCATAACTATGGGACTGTTCAGGGCCTACTGAAGGGAATTTACCAAAATGGAAAGTTTAAGGTAGAGAGTGTGTCTGTGTCCTGAGCCCAAACTGGGAGCTGTCTCAACAGGAGAGAATATTTCTTTCAGACAATTAACCAAATTGGAGTTTTTGAGCTAACTGTAAAGAATGGACTGCTACTGTTTGCAAGCTGTCCAGCAGACAGAAGTAAACTTTCTCTGCTTCCATTGCTCGCTGCTTAAACTGACACTTAAATAATTGCCTGTTACTGTGTTTGTTTTCCTGAGCTGCCCTTCCTCTCAGATACGTGGTGTCCCTCTCTGGCGCATTAGCAGTAGTCAACTCTGTGCCGTGCTTTGCTCTCGATGGTCAGTGGATGCTGAACGCCCTGCTGGAGGCCACGCTGGCCAGTGTGGTAATAGACCGTCAGAAGCGTGAGCTGATTGGTTTCTTCCTGCTCCTGGCAGGCAGTGCCCTGCTGGCGGCCAACGTGGCGCTGGGCCTGTGGATGGTCACGGCACGGTAGCCACAGCGGTCAGCTGCCCCGGTGGACTGAGAGATGTTGTCTCAGGATGCGTTTGAGTGTTGTGGACCATTAAACTGTGAACAGACTGCATTACTTAGAAGCACTGCCCACCTTGTGGAGACTGTTGAGTATAACATCACTCTGCCTTTAAAATTGGACCACCAGGGAAAACAACTTTAATCCACCTTGTTGCTGCCATAAATCCAAAAGCACACAAACAAGTTAACAAATGCACTTGCTGTAAAGCACTGTCCTATGTGACTGTTTACAAAGACTGTACTGATGAAACATGTGTGTTTGTGTTTTTCATTACGTTGATTCCAAAAATGCCATATTTTCCTGAGGTATTGACTAAGCTAACCTGTGGACACAAAAACGTTTAAGGAGCTTTCTTTTGTTTTCTGGTGAATGCATGGCAATATAATAATCTTGAATTCCTTATCACTGTTGAAAAACTTTACTACCTACTGTTCATGAAAACATGAATTATTTAATTAAATGAATGGACTCCTATCAATTTGACCCTATTTAAATGGCGTCTATCCTTCAGATTGATCTGGCATTGCAGTGCGAAAATTGCTTTCTTTTTCACTCACCTTTTCTTTATGTGTACGTTTTATTTTTTATTATATGTCTGCCATATAGTTGCAAAAGTCAATTTCTAGAAATTGTGAAATAAAAATAACAGTTTTTCCTCTTTCTTTCCTTTTTCTTTTGTCTGTTGAAGACACTGTTGGTATGTCTGGCAAGTGTTTTCCCACTTTATACTTCTACTACACATGTCTTACTTTTATTCATCAATTTGTCATTTAGTGACAAAACATTAGATATCATAATTTATATTTAAGCAAAAAAAAAGATCATTTTGTGTAATATGTGCAATTTTCCCTATGAAGCAGTTAACATTACCTGCACTGCAGCAGTGACAATACTGTATACTGTCACAGTGATAATACTGCATTTACAATAAAACAGCAGCAACAAAGATGATATGACAAGAAAATTGATTATAATGAAACACAGAAGTGCTTAGGATAGAAAAGTCCTCACACTTCAGTAAGATTTAAACAATGAGAAATTAAACTCACTGACCACTAAAGCCATGTGCACATGTTCAGCTTCTTGTTAATGCTAACATCTAATCAGCCAATCACATGGCAGCAATTTGGTTAATTTAGGCATTTACATGTGGTCCTCGTGATGCTAAAGTTCAAACTTCAAAAGGGAGTTGATTTATATGACTTTACATGTGTTCTTGGTGCTGGTCTGAGTATTTTAGAAACTGCTGATTTACTAGGATTTTCTGGCCATCCCCAGCAGTAACTCAGATACGCACTTGTTGGCGAAGAGCATCACTGAACACACAACATTTAGATGGTAGCGCCAGAATTGTGCGCAAACAACATGAAAGCAAGTGGTGTAATGGTATGGTGTATATCTTATATGTATATCTTAGTACCCTCAGTACCAACTGAGCATTGTTAAATCACCACAGCCTACCTAAACATTGTTGCTGACCCTGTCTGTTTCTTTATGCCCATATTGACAACTTCTGAAAGCTGTTTCCAGCAGGATAATGCCCCATATCACAAAGCTCAAATCATCTCACACTGGGTTCTTGAACATGACAATGAGTTCACTGTACTCAAATGGCCTCCACAGTCACCAGTTCTAAATTCGATAGAGCAGCAGGATGTGGTGGGACTGCAGACTGGCTTCATGGATGTTCAGCTGACAAATGTGCAGTAACTGTGAAACGGAACCAAAACGTCTGATGACTTTTTCCATCACCTTGTTGAATCTGTAAGTGTGAAAAGAATATTAAAATAAAAGAATTTACATAGTGTGAGTTTAAGATTTAAGCTTGGAAGGCATGAACAAGTTGCCTTTTTCATTATTATGCTTTTGGCTATGATACGCGTTATCTTAATACAGGGTGTTCGCGTGCAATAAAACATTTTTCTTCCCCTTACATAGTTTGATGGAGCCAGTGGAATATAAAGTATTCAGATCTTTTACTGTAGTAAAAACAGCCATACCACTGTGTAGGAGTACTCTGCTACAAGTAAAAGCTGTGGTCGCTGTGGTCTGTCAGGGTTGCTAAAGGTCATACGCCTGATCTTTCTCTCAGGAGGCTGCAGAGCACCTTTCTAACTTTATACCCGGCATGTTCCCAGCATATTGGCCCATTGTATTCCTCAGATACTGTAACAAAAGCACACAAGCTACACTTTTAGTAACAGCGCCAAACCACAGTGTTTTCACAGAGCCGTGCAGTGATTATGTTTCTTGAGTGCGTGAGCGAGAGGATTGACACATTGTAATTTGGAAGGGTGTTTCCCACAGACTGTAAATACTGATTGGCCTTGAGCTTAGCCACAGAGGTGTGTTTAGTAAGATGAGCAGACACCTCTGTCAGCAGGTTCAACATTGAGGCCACTTTGGAGACTCTTATCACTGAATAATTAGTGCAGTGTATGTCTGTGGGAAGATCGGACCATGTTGCACGCATGAGTCTGAGGACTTGGCGTCTTTTGCGTGTGTACATTTGTCCTCTGATAAGGCACATTGGAAGCTTATTTTTTTTGCCAATCTATGCAAACAGATTGCTTATGTGCCCTTGCGTGTGTGCTTCTGTTGCTTATCTTGCACTAATGACAGCCTGCAGGGATGCTTGGGTAAACAGACATGGGAGGATGATGAACAGTAGTGAGGGAGAGGGCAGAAAAGAGGCATGTTCTGCCTGTCTGGTCTATAGTGAGAAATTGCCCCTAATTTAATGCTGCAATCTCCCCCATTTACCTATAATAAAGGGCTGCTGTCATATTTTAGTGTTATTATTCTTACATTTGTTTGATAGCACTAAATACAAATGTGGCTGCGACTAATGGGGATGTCATGGGCCATTAAGTATTTGGCTATGATCCAAATTATTGTACGAGTTGAAAATTTGACCCCATGATGAGACAGAATAAAATGAATGGATCACCAGTGTTTATTACAAATCATTTTCTATGGTCTTCACCAAATTCCATGACAAGCTATCATAACATTGTTCTGTTTTTTTTGTTTTTTCCCCCACTACAGCTCTATAAACTGTAGGCTTTAACAGAAGAAAGTCATTAAAGTGAGATCAAACTTAAATATCTGTGGAGTGTCTCTGTAACCTATCCTGTGGTTGTTTAAATTCTCCAATAAAAACACAAAGAACACTAGATGGTTAAACTAGAGGAAAAAATTATAAAATAATGACAGTCTCAAACTGAATAAAACCTCTGGGGGCTGAATGAGTAACAACTCCCATCCAAATCTGTTCAGTAGTTGTCCCAATGTTTATGTAAACATGCACACAACATCATGTTGCTGCTAGGTTATTAATCCTGTGGGGAACACTGATATCTGTGCTAAATTTAATGATAATTCATCCTGTAGCTGTGAAACGACAACCACAAAAACAGCAACACACGACTGATCATTTCATAGTGACGCAAGAGGAAAGACCCTGCATTGCAATTTTGCAGTGCTTTTAATAAAAAATTAAGTTTTTAAACTTAACCCTCTCGGGAACACGTGTCTACACAAAATATCTTAATGGTTCATCTTGTGGGGCGATCGTGGCTCAAGAGTTGGCAGTTTGTTTTGTAATTGGAAGGTTGCCGGTTTGAGCCCCAGCTCGGACAGTCTCGGTCGTTGTGTCCTTGGGCAAGACACTTCATCCGTTGGCTACTGGTGGTGGTCAGAGGGCCCGGTGGCGCCAGTGTCCGGCAGCCTCGCCTCTGTCAGTGCGCCCCAGGGCAGCTGTGGCTACGATGTAGCTTGCCATCACCAGTGTGTGAATGTGTGAATGAGTGAATGTAGTGTAAAGCGCTTTGGGGTCCTTAGGGACTAAGTAAAGCGCTATACACACACAAGATGATGAACACACCCACAAGATGAACCATTAAGATATTTTGTGTAGACACATGTGTTCTCCAGAGGGGATCAGGCCATTTACAGGCCATTTATTCAAAAAACTCAAAAAAAGATACAATTGCATTATGCTGCTAAGACAATTGAAGGGTGCTTTGTAACAGTTAGTTTAGTGATTTAATCTGTTGGGGGACCATGAATATCTGAACCAATTCCACAACAATCCAAACAGCAGACGATGACTCTTTGCAGAAAAACCATAAATAATAATTTTATAGTAGCTTTAAAAGAAAGGTAAGACAGGCTCTAGATGAATGTCAGAACTAAAATTCTTGACAGTCTTTTCAAATTAAATTAAAAAAATACCCATAAAGACAGTTAATGGTGACACTAGAAGAAAAAGAGAGCTGATAATCAGAATCTGTAGACTAAGTGCTCTGGGGAGTATTAATATATCAATCAAATCTCACATTAGTCTATCCAGATTTTTCAGCACTTTTAACAGTATTTGTTGTAACTTAATCTTATGGGCAACACAAATATCTGTATCAGATTTCACACCACTCCTTAAAGTAGCTGATAATATTCAAAACAACTCCTCTGTGGACCACAAAGATGGCAAAAATATAGCTTTGACTGGTCATTCTGTATATGATATTTTAATTAAGTTAATTTAGATTTTTCTTCATATTAGTTACAAATTACAGCTCAAAGGCTTTTCAGGATTGGCTGCTATGTGTAGAGACTTGCATCTAGAAGAACTCTGATTTTTATTTCTTTTCTTTTGACAGTTTAGCATTGTCTTTTTTCACTTTTGGAGGTTGGAATGTCGAGCATGAAGTATCGGTTAGACAAATCAGCTCCACCGCAGTGGTGATGCCTCTGACAGCTTCTACAGTAATTTAAAACATATCTTTGTCACAAGTGAGTACAGCTCTTTTTAAATGTCCAAATCTTTAGATGTAATTTCTGCTGTCTTACACAGATACACAGATGTAGCCATACCTGTGAATGGAATTTTCTTTAGGTTTATTTAGGACTCTTGGTTCAGGTTTCACTTCTGGAGATGGCTGCACATTCTGTTTGTAAGAGTAGATGGAGACTTCAGTAAGTAACCACAGGCTGCACCCCGCGAACTACTTCGCCTTGGTGATCACTTGCCCTCAAAATAGACACGTAGTAATGTGTATTTGTTTGTTTTGTATGTGAAAAGTAGAAACTGTACAGTGGCAGCTGAAAAATCCTGTTTAATGATAATTTCATAATCTCTCAACAACCCTCAAACTAGGAAACATTAAGTCAAAAAGATTTGACCCAAAAGGTTGTTGGACATTTGCAAATAACACTACATTTCTTTTACTGTGTGTTTTAAGATGTTGATCTCTTAATTGTTTATTAACTATATTTTTGTTATTCTGTGTTTAGACATGTTTTGTGGACAGGAGTCAGGAAAATCAACGATGACAATCCACTTGTCATCTTCCTTCTTGCTAAGTTAGCGGAAAACTGTTTTCCTTAAAGACAGACTGTTACTGCTGAGTAGCATTAGTGATTTTGTGCTCAACACTAAGTGTACAAATTGCTGATTGATGTGAACCACAGGATATGCATCTGCTATTAGCACTGATGGTGAAGATAATATTGAGAATAAATTCAGATGACAGAAACAGGACGTTACTGGCTACTTGCGGGTGTGCTTGTACTGAGAGGTACATCTTTTGGATTTTTGGATATCAGTTTTTTTAACTGTTGTGTAATTGTTATATCTCTTGTCCACGAAGGACTCCTCCCAGGATATCAGGTAATAGTTGTTTCTATGACCTTTATCTAGGTTTTAGGATTTAGTTAGACTATATTTAAGAGCATGATTAACAGAGGACAATCCGAACAAGGAGGTATAGCTGCCTCATGACTGTAGTTTGCTATCAGAGACCAGTAAAGTGGTCTGTGGGAAGGACAGACCTCTAAAGGGAAGTGGTCGTGGTTCTCTCTACACAACTTGATCTTTGGTAACTGATAAACTACCAATAGGAAGGGTGGTGGCTCGAGTCCAGTAACAGTAAATGGGAAAGAGACACCAAACCCACTGGGAAACACTTTATATTTAAGTGATGTTGCAGGCTTTTAAACCACGTCTGGATTGGTATGTGCTAGCAAAAAATAACACTAGTTTATAGTAATATCTTGTGATATTTTCTACTCTATGAATATATAAACATATCAGGTACCATCAATGAAGATCATCCACAGTGCAGTACTTGAACAAGAGGGTTTGAGTGCTGTAGTGCTGTCAGCAAAGCTTGGGTGGTTAGCAAGTTGTCAGTTCTTTCAACGATTTCTTCCTGTTAAAAGGGTTATTTTTCCTTCCCACAGTCACCAAGTGCTTGCTTATTTGGGGGGTTTCTTCTTACTATTGTACAGTCTTTACAATATAAAGTGCCTTGGGGGGACTGTTATTGTGCATTAGTGCTATATGAATTAAACAGAATTTAATGGAAATTAATATTTTGTACAGGTACAATTCACAGACAGATACCTGCTAAATGGAAACCTGATAAATATCAGTCTAATAAAATACTAAAATTACACCTACACCAGTTCTTCTTGGTCAGTTGATTTTACAGAACAAGGCATATTATTTGTCAGATAAGTCTTTTAAGATGTTTAGGAGCTGTCAGTCAAAGCAGTCACACAGTTACTGTAGCTTTAAGCCTTTCCAGTATCCAAATGGTGCTAAAATATGTTATAAAGTGGTATACGATCAATATAAGGCAAAACTGTTTTTATTAGCAGGTTGTGAATACTCTTAGATGTTGGAGCCAATGGGATTCCTGCTTGACTTCCTTTTAAGGCCAGCTTCAAGTGGCCATTAGAGGAAGTACAGGGTTTAGTCACTTCTGAACTGCCCTCAGTTTTTAGTTCCAGAGGTTGCTGCTTGGTTGTTAGTGATATACTGTTCTTCACTTTTTTGCTGCTATCGTGACTATTTGGATGATGTTATCGTGATCATACCTGCTTAAAAACTGTACAAGCTAATAGGCAAGCATACATTACAACTGAGAGATAGCCTGCAGCTCTGAAACTGTAATATTTGGAAGTTACGCTAGTTTATTGTTTTCTTATTACCTTCTGTTGAATATCTGTATTCCTCACAATTAGGTTACACGTTGCTAAGTTATTGATCTTATTTATGCAACTTGAGACTGAAGGATAACTGAAGGTTAATGCATTCTTGAGAAGGGCTTTACATTCAATGGACTTCAATGGATTTTTGTTTTGTTTTTTTAATAGCTGGAGCAACAGAACCAGCTCTTGATTGCCAATCTGTAAAGCAACTGAAAAAATTAGAGACTAAAAGCGGAGCAGAGGCAATCAAAACACTATGAGTAGGGTCCCAGTTGAGAATTGAGACAATGAGATATAAACAGGACACAAGTGATTGTTAGTCAGAGGGGTGAACAATAGCATCGTGGTCTGTGTTTGATGAATGGGTGTTTTTAGCAGCACAGGAAGTCGTAACTATATAAGGGCTTTGTGGCCGACGCCCCAAACCCTAATGAGCACGTGCAGAAAGAGTTCTCACCACAGTGAAGGGGGTGAAGTTGAAGGCCAATCAGGAGTCTGCGTTGTCACGGTCATCTGCACTTCAAAGAGAGTGAGAAAGTAGACAAAAACAGTGATGTATTTTTACAGACAGCAGCAACACCACCTTCATCATCAGATTAATCTGCAATAATCGGTGTCCTGTGAGGATAATTTGGTTCTAGTTCACTGGCTGTCTGATCTGATAAATGTTTCAAGCAGAGCACCCTGTTGTTCTGTACATGAGGTTAGGCACACACGTTTCACATGTGCGCCATGAAGAAGAAGTGCAGCTGCCAGTGCAGACACATGCACAGATAAGGTCCTGGTTCTGGCCATTGATTTTGTTTTTGTTTTTGTTTTTTTGTTTTAATATATGACCTTAGTTCATGTCACTGGGAAGACTGGTCTGTAGTTTTCTGCAGGGAAGGAGGAAGGACAGAAGGGAGGGTGGGTGCAAGGCAGGGAGGAGTGCTGGAGGAGAGGAGGAGGGATGGAGGGAGGAACAGTCTGAAGAGCCAGAGTGAAGTTTGAGTAGCTGCAGATAGACAGAGAGCAGCAGAGAGAGCAAGACAGATTGGGAAACTGATCCGAGTTCGGGCTGTTAAATTGAGGGAAATTTTAAATTCTCTGAAATTTTACAGAGATGTTTGTAAGACTTTTGGGCATTTCATTTTTGCCCAGATATTAGACTTTTGGGGCCTATTTTTCTATAGTTTGGGATTTTTATTTATTTTTTGCCAGTATTTAGATGATTAATGTCTACTTCACCTCTCAAGATTTTTAGACTGTAGGAGTAGTGTTTTATCTGTGTGTGTGTGTGTGTTTGTGTGTGTGATATAGTAAACCATGGAGCTGGAGCATTTAGGCGGCGGGGGGGTTAAACCCGAGAGGGATAGCAGTCGTCTCTACAAGATAGCTCTGGCCATGTGTGTGTTACTCTGCGCCGCTCTGCTTCTTGCTCTCATACTAGGTAAGTCCACCCCAAACACACACATATATTTATATATGCACACATTTTCCTTATCCTACATTATAATTAGTTAGGAATCCAACATATGAGAATGTATGCATGGTGTCCTCAGATTATAGTACATGCAGACTGTAAATAACACATGACCATGCGAGTGGGAGCAAAGGTCTTTGTGGAGGTCTCGCGGGTAACTTGTGTAGAACTATTTTAGGTTCATGTAAGGTTTCATACACGCCCACTTGCACACGCACAACTTTGTGCTCTCCGTAATGCACAGTGGGACACAAATCGGGACACTAGTGGAACAGAAAAGAATGTGTTTTTCACAGCTCTTCCTGCAGAGTGTAGTATTTTTTAGCAGGGACATGTGTAACGGTTTGCAAGTTATTTATTTACATCAATTTAAGCTGGTGCTGTAAAAGATGGTAGGTGCTGGTAGGTGTGCTAAACCAGTAATTTGCATGCTTTAGATTAGATCTCACACATATCCACATAACACTGCAATAAAGGGGGCAAAAAGGAGTAAGATGAGTTTAAACAAATATATTTAACACCTGTCGCTTGCATGGGAATATATAAAATATAATTAAAAAGACAATAAAGCGTGGGTAAACATGGGTTGACTATGAGGGCTGTTATTTTGATGGATCCCCATGGATTAACACAATCCTAGAGCTGGAGAGCTTCTTTGACTGTTCTTTTATTCTAGGAGTAGGTTTAATCCATGTCTGGGGACTGTGTAAGAGCGCTGTATGCACTCTTAGCTGGACTTTTCCAGATGTTTCCTCCTGACTACGTTCACACTGCAGGTCTTAACCTCTTAAATGCTCAAGGTTAACCGCTCAATTCCGATTTTTTGATCAAATCCAATTTTTTTGTCTGCTTGTTCACACTACAAATAAAATGTGACAGCAAACGCGCTCTAGTGTGAACCCTCAAAGTGGCCCACATGCGCAAAAGACGACGTCACACACAACGTCACACACAACGCGCTCTGTTTAGACCCAGAGCAAACAGTATTGTTTGACTGATGGCCTTAATATAAAGACTTGTTTCGGATTTTACGTTTCCCAATTTTGCTTTAAGTTATAAAGTTACTTTGTTATTTACAAATGGCCTAATAATTATCCTTATTGCTGTTTTAGAGAAGAGCGGTGCTTCAAAGGATAGTTGGAAATTTCTGTCAGAATCTGCAGATTATACAGTACAAATAAAATGTTCACGTTTCTCCAACGTAGTCTTCCCAACAGTTTCACTGGATGGCCAGGAAGCGTTCGCGATGTCTTCTCCGGTGCTGATAATTGCCGTCTGTCTT
The DNA here is from genome assembly GCF_964374335.1 of Astatotilapia calliptera. Classification (NCBI taxonomy): domain Eukaryota; kingdom Metazoa; phylum Chordata; class Actinopteri; order Cichliformes; family Cichlidae; genus Astatotilapia; species Astatotilapia calliptera. The sequence goes on from NC_137430.1 coordinate 26,089,774, forward strand.
GTGTCAGTGATGTAAAAGACGGATTTAATGACATGACCATTCAAACAGCAGTCGCTTTCTAAAACATCAGATATGTATAGGATTCAGTACCACATATGAAAGTGACCCAGATCGGATTTGAAAATATCAGATTTGTGCCGTTCACACTGTCATACCATGATCAGATATGGGTCGTATAGGGTCAAAAAAGTCTGATTTGATGCGCTTTCGCCTGCAGTGTGAATGTAGCCAAATTGTTTGTTCTCCAATTCATTATTATTTATTCATTTTTTATTTCTGTTGAAACAATGCAGTCAGTTCCCTCTGCACAGAACATGTGGACCTTCTTTCTCAACAGTAAGATTAGTTACTACTCATAATAAAAAAAAATAGATTTTTATATGTATTATATTATATGCATTTCTATAATGGTCAAATTCTCAATTTTTGCTCAAAAGAAACAGTTTGGAGAATAAGAACATGCTCACTCTGATATTTAGAAATATTAGAAGTGGGCAAAAATACTGGGCAGCTGTAGCTCAGGAGGTAAACTGGGTGGCCTACTAATTAGACAGTAAATGGATTGATCCTCGGATCCTCAAAGTACCTTTCCGCAAGATATTTAACCTCAAGATGCCCCCAATGCACCTACTGGAGTGTGAGTGTGTGACTGTTAAAAGCACTTAGGCATGATGTGTGCGCTACATCAGCCCATTTACCAAATAGCTAGCTTGCTTTTGTCTGGAGTGAACAAATATGTCTATCTGCTGTTTGAAAGTTGTGGTTTTTACATTGTAGGAAATATTGCAGCATGGCTCCAGAGGAACTTTAAAGAGAGCCTGATTAGCTATATGCTCATTTTTTCCCAGTCTTTCTGCTATGCTCATAGTTTGGATTGGCATCACTCATGTGCAACTCTGCCTTCAAGATTTTGAGGAGAACATTTGAGTAATGTGAGTGTTGCATGGCTGTGAGGATGCTGTAGCAGGGAGGGGTGCGAGAGTAAGTATTGTTTTTTTTTTTTTTAGTTGTTGAGGGAAGGCAGAATTCTTGTGGTTTCATTGAAGTGTAATTACATTACGAGCCCATGTATGCAGTCCCACACACCCACACTAATAGAACCCCCCCCTTCCCCATCCATGTGAATGACCACACACAGGAATGCTGCTTTGATTTTTTTTTCCAGATATTTTTAATGAGTTTAAAGAGTGTGAGTCTTAAATGTGTGCTTGTGTATCTGCATGTTTGTGTTGGTGGCTTGTTTGGTATCTCAGTAATGGACATAAGTTTGGTTTTAGCAGTGACACTGGAGCCTCAGTCGCGAGTGTGTGTGCGTGTTTAAACCCCTGTGTATGGGCTTCTGGGTGAGAGAGCGCCTTGTTGAGTTTGTTCCAGGCCAAGCAGTTCATGCAGGGTTGAAGCTGTTCTGAAAGTGGCCACAACTCTCAACAAGCAGCTCTAACTAGGCAACAAGGCTGGTGGACCTCAGAGGTCAGACATTGCGGCGCAGCACCGTAACGCTCCACTCATCCGTTCACAATGGGGATTTGGTTTCTAAATCTGTCCACGGATCCACATCACATAACAGCGGTTTCTGCCAGGAGGTTGGAAAGGCAGGTTTTTGCTCACCTTCTATGAAGGGAAGTGAATGGGTAAACCTCCAGTTACAATGCAAGTAGCTTAAACAATGGTGTGCCTATTCTGTTTGTTTTGTGGTGTTTTGATTGCCTTTCGCAAAAGCGAGCGAGTAATGTCACACTTATTGCATCTTTCAAGAGTGTGGCAAGCATGACTATTTACTCTGTCTGAGCGCTCTGCAGCTGTATCAGCTTTACTTGTTTATCTCGGTTTGACCCTTTTTCCTAAAGAGTGGATAGTAGAAATGTCCTCGACTACATCCTTCTCCAATAAGTACTGTCATTTTGGGGTAATTATTGCATAATCACTGGTGGGGGAGTATTCAGAGGCTGAAATATATGTAATAATGCTTCAGTATAGTAGTGCAGTGTTCCAAGGTGGAAGTCATGCAGTCAAAGTTTTACAGCCCCCGTAGGGAGGGGTAGACTGTATGTTTATACGGTTGAGAATATAGTAATTTTCTTTCTGTTGAGTTCATTTTCTAGAGCATTTTTTATGATATATATCATTACAACAAAGAGCATGAAAAGTCAAGTTTGCACAATATTTTCAAACTTATAAATTTGCTAATAATTCATCCTTGCATTCAGGATATCTTGTGAGATGAGGCAGAATTTCAAAGAGACATTTATGCATCAAATACACAATAACAATAACTGTTTGAGTCAAAGTTGATTTTTTGACCCTAGAACTGGTTTTGCTCAAGGTGCGGCCTTGTGAAAGTCTCAACTTCCCCCAATCTGATGCAGAGCTGAACTTGTTCGACGTTTGTGCGCATGTCTTCAGTTCTCAAACTTCACCAGCAACTCTTTTCCTCTTCCTCAGTGTCTCAAAAATCCAGTCAGGAGGAGTTCTGTCTGACCCCAGAATGCATTGAAGCAGGTGAGAAGAGGCGCTAAACGGTCCATCTTGTACGTTTAGCGGGTTACATATGGACTGTCTTAATTGTGACCTAAGTACCTTATGCTTAAATGTCATTGATGGAGGTGGGTTTTTTTTTTATCTCTGTAGCGGGGTCTATTCTAAGTAAAATGGATCAATCTGTAAACCCCTGCGAGGATTTTTATGCTTTCTCTTGTGGTGGGTGGCTGAAGGAGAACCCAATTCCTGAAGATTCGTCCTCTTACGGCATCTACCCCTGGCTTAGGCAGCATGTTGACATCCAACTTAAAGGTTTGAGAATAAATTCCTCATCGATGTCCTAATAAGCATTTTGGTTTTCTTACAAAGTTTCAGAAGTTTGGAATAATGAAGTATAGATGTAAAATGCACATACTGAATGTAAATGTATTTCCTTTAAGCTAAATTCTTGGCTGCAGACTGCTCTGAATAGTTTTCAATTTGTTTCTACTTTTGGGATATTGCTGCAGTTTTCTTTATATGGTCGTCTGGTACAGACAGAGCACACACAGAGCTGCTCGGCATTCAGGAAGTTAGCCAGTCAGCAAAAAGTGCTCTTTTAGGGAGAGGTAGCTTAGCAAGACAGGACCTATAATGGCTTATTTCAGACAGAAGATAACAATAAGATCCAGTATAATAATAAATGAAAATATTGGAATTACAAAACAGAAAAGGAATAGTGCTAGATATTCAATTCAGTGCAATTTTATTTATATAGCACCAAACAACAACATTTGCCTCAAGGTGCTTTATATTGTGCCTTGAAAACAGGTGACTCCCTGTGAGCAAGCGCTTGGTGAAAGTGAGAGGGAAAAACAGCCTTTTAACAGGAAGAAACATCTGGCAGAAGTAGACAATGATGCAACCTTTTTCCTTAATAGGAATTTCATTAAAGGTCATGAACAAGGTTAAGTGTTTCCATTCACTGGACTCTTACTTTCAGAGTACGCTACTGAAATAGCATAGTGCTCCAACAACACTGCAAAGCTCACATCAAATTTAAAAAAAGGAGATCAATACAGCAAGCATGTCATCATTTTAAATGGTAAATGGTGGTTTACCATCATTTTAATCCATACATTCTTTTTTTTCAATTCTACATTAAACATCAGCCATTATGCATCCTGACTATATGGCTAAGTGTGTTATCCTAGTGACGGGTAATGTATCCCTGAGCGGTTAGCCTCTAGCAGAGATGATGACTGGGCATTAGAGGTTTCTTTGAATGATGACTCCAATTTGCTCCATCAGAATTACTGCAAGCTCCTTCTGACCCTGACGAACTTGAAGCAGTGACCAAAGCTAAGAGCCTGTACCGCTCCTGTTTGAATGAAAGTAAGTCACAACACAGACGTTTGCTCTGTGGATTTGTGGGGATTTTGTTTATATGAGACCCTCAAAATTCAGACCCTACAATTAAATGTCCTTACAAAGTCAATCATTTACACAAAGACACAGTGACTCTGAAAACAAATAAGGTAGGATGAGCTTTTATTGATCCACACGACAGATCTGGGGTAATGGAAAAGCAATAAGAAACATGGGTGCAGCACAAAGCTAAAAAAATAGCCACATGAGCTGTAAAAAGAGTACAAAAAAAATCAATAAAGTTGTGTATACCATTTGTTGTGTGTCTGTGTACAAAGCTCTATTGGAGGAGCTGGATGCCAGACCAATGCTGAGAACACTTAAACAGCCAGAGTTTCGGTGGCCTGTTGTGGGTGACGGGCGCGGTGGGGAATATCAGTGGTCAGAGAGTCAGTGGAGCCTCCTGAAGACGCTGGCAGCGATGAGGAATCAGCACAGTAAGAGCGTCCTGATTCGCCTGTACGTCTCCCCTGATGACAAAAACTCCTCTCACTACATTATCAAGGTCAGACATTTTTCCTTCATAGCCCATCACATAACTCCACTGTAAAGCACATTTTTATAGTATTGCACTTGCATTGTTGGATTCAAGAACTTGGAGAAATAGAAGTCCATTTCATCTCACTATCAAATTACATTAATCCCATTTTTTTAGTTGCTTGTACTGAAGTACAAAATCCACAATCCCATACACTGTATATAAAAGATGGACATCTAAAAAGAAAGAAAGAAAAGAAATCGAACGAGGCAAAAAGAAGCCTTCTTTATAGAATCCATGAGTTAAGGACAACATGACTCTGTTTATCTGTCATAAACTCATCTTTTCCCAATTATACTCTATGATCACAGTTGGTACTAAAGTTATACAGATGTTTATTTTTTAAGTTATAGTCCTGTTTAGTCCTTGTGGTTGGAAAGTGTCTACTATGTGTCAATTTCTCAGTTAGATCCACCCTGCAAAGTTGGCAACGGCCAAAACAATTTCTGTAAACCAGTTTGTAAGGTCAGTGTTATATCCATCTTTTATATACAGCATTTGGTTCCAATTTTGTAGAAGGACTTAAAGTTTAGGTTTAGAAATTTTCATTGTTAAAAACTGTGGGACCAGACGGGAAAGTGAGACCAGACAGGATAAGTACCTTTTCAACAAAGAAAATTAAAAAATAATGCTGTTATTCATTTTTGTTTACTTCATTTTTGTAATAATCAATAATCGTGTGCTCAATCAAAAGGCACAAAAACAGTTCAAATGGGCCAATCATTTTTATTTTATTTTATAAGAATGATGTGTACATGCACAGGCTATTCTTATTAAAAGAAATCTCCCTGTGCCAAATTATGACATTGAAAAGTGAATAAGAGCAATATTTTTGAACATACAACCAGAATTTAAAAGCTAATCAGTCATGCGAACAGATCCAAGTTTCAAAGCCAGGTGAGTTATTATGTATCTAGCTTAGCTTCACTAGAATATAATGTATCTGAAACCTCTTGGAACTGTTTTGAAAGACAGCAGTGTAAAAAGCAGCAGAGGCTAACCAGCACTTTCTGTCTTTATGTAGCTCGATCAGGCATCCTTGTCTCTGCCTTCCAGGGAAGACTACATCACCAACACCTCCTCTGCCCAGGCGGTGAGTTTCCACTTTGCCATTTTTCCATCTTACCTTTTAACCAAAACTTTCCGTCCTGGATGAGTGGTAGCAAAAAAGACTTTTCTTCGGAACAAGAGTTTCTATTCAGACTCAATACGTCCCCCTCTGTGTTTTCCTTTAAAAAAAAGATTTCTTCCTCACCTCAGTCACAGAGTTCTCACTCAAAAGGGATTGTAAAGACCTCATAAAGCACCTTTAGAAGCTATAAATTTAAATGGAATTGAAGATATCAAATAAGGCTTTTTATAATCTCTATAACTGTGAATTCCTTCTTATAACTTCAAATCTAAACATTTATGAGTGAAGACCTGTTCAAGCCTTTGAATTTAGAGTAGTTCAAGATATTCATGCAAAACTTAAAATAGCAGAAATGTAATTTAAGGATAACAAAATCTTTTTGAATAAAACCGCTCTTGTATCACTTTCTTTTTTCAATTGTTTCTAATTGTTTCTTTTTTGTACTGATCTGGCTTTAAATATTTCTGAACCACTGATAAATGGATACATTTACATTTATATATATTAGCATATAATGCAAAAAACCTCTTTTGAGCCGAAACATTCTTATTAATAGTTTATCTGATCTGCTAACTTTAACACACAAATATTTAAACTTTCTAATGCTTTATAAACATCATCAGCGAGCAACACAGATTGGATTCCCTTTTTCAGTCACCATGAAGCTATTTGTGAACATAAATGTCCCTTTAAACCACTGAAGATTTTTCTGCTGCTGTGTGTCTCTCCCTCAAAAAAGGTAATAATAAAAAAATACGTTTCACTGAATACTGATACAGTAGCACAAGGGTATGTGAGTGCAGATGCAGGCGCTTGATTGATGTCTGATGATGCCTGATAGCTCAGAGCAATGAAAGAATGAAGTCTCTCTGTCTCTCTCTCCAGTATCGTGCGGCGCTGCTCAGTTTGATGGTGGATGTGGCCGTCATGCTGGGCGCCCCAGAGAAAGACGCTCTGACCCAGATGGAAAAGGCTCTCGCCTTTGAGACCAAAGTGGCTCATGTAAGGACGTCATGTCAGATAAATATAATCCCGCTTAATGTATGAAAATTATTAAATAGGTCTCTGTAGCTCCAAAGCTAATTAAAACTCTACATTATTCTCTGTGAAATATGGCGGCTGATTCATCAGCTTCGCCAACAGTATAACAGGAAATCGTTTTTTGGACAAATTTAGGATCAGTCATGCTGATGACAATTGCTCTCTGTGTCTGCAGATCCTGATTCCCTATGAAAACCGCACCAGCGAGAGCATGTACCACAAATACACGCTCTCTCGACTGCAGCGCTCAATACCTCAGGTACTTTAAAACAATGCAGAAAAACCGCCAGAGAGAAATCAACCTTAGCATCAGTTGAGACCGGTTCAAAACCAAGTTGTACACGATGTCCTTGTCCGGTTTTTCCTGAGAAGTCTTCCTACCAAGCAGGGCTTTCTTCAATAGTACCAAACATTCCTGTTTTTTTGTGGACTGTTTTGTTTCCAAGGTCAGAAGAAAGATCAGTACCGCTCTGATGGTGAATTTGTAGCTACTGAGAGCAGAAACTCAATCAGCAAGTCAAGGAAACTGCTTTTATTGGATTTGTCTGAAATGTAACTACAAGCTTCATGATATGTTTAACCTCTATACAAACCGAATTAGAAACGAGGACTGCTGATATTTTGTATTTACCTGTGCACAAAAATGTAGTTCACAAAAGTTGAAGTTGAACTCTGAAATTGAAAAAATACAATGCGTGCAGGTGTTGCGATGCACAGAAACTGAAGTAGCTGGCTTGGTGAATATACTACATATTTCTATATAGTGTTAAAGACCTTTCGTGCTCTTTCTCCCTCTCTCTCTATTGCTGTAGTTCGATTGGCTTAATTTCGTAAAAACTGTGGTGGAGTCTAAAGGTGACCCGGATCGATCCATCTCCTCCTCTGAGCCTGTCATCGTCAGAGTTCCACAGTACTTCAAGGAACTTATGAAGCTCATCGAGGCCACCGATCCCCGGTACAGACTCCCTTTCTATCGTGGTGCCTTGTTGACACAATAGCTTAAAGACACTCTTCATACACACCCTATTAATAAATACAATTGTTTGGTCCCAATGCGAGCTAAATAGTGTAGAAAACTGCCTCGGGCAGTTTACGTGCATCAGCAATGCAGATGCAAAATCTGCAAGCAATAGGCAATAAAAGGGTGCAAAAGCTACATAGCCTCAGAGTTCAGATGCTTGGCTTAATGGCAGGATGGCTTTAAAGAAAGAGCAGCTAAAACAGTGAGGGGCGCAGTAGGCTCTGTAAAAGAAAAATAAGGATTATTATGTAGTGTATATCAGGCAAAGCTACTCTCGTAGTGTCAAAAAATTGAAGAATTGGCACCTGAGATAAACATTCAACTCCCCTATAAACTCAACCCAGTCCTCATAAGGGACAGATATAATGTAAACACACAGGCACAGACATGAGCCCACACTGGGGCTCGAGGGCACCTGTCGCTCAGTACAAGTATTTTACAGTGTATAATGAGATTACATGTAGGAATTGAATTAATGTCCCCGTGTCTCTCGCTCTCCAGGACGGTAGCGAACTACGTCCAGTGGAGGACAGTCTTTTCCCGGATAACCGCTCTGAGCCGTCGTTTCCTCTACAGATACCTTGACTACGCTCGGGTCGGTACACAAATCTATGTCCATATATGATCACTTTTGAATGTTTTGAAAACAACTGTATTTTAGAAAAGCTTAAGAAATGCAATATTTTGAATGTTAACATTTAGCGTGCTAACCGAGGCCTGTTAAATCTCAGATGTAGCTCTTGGGTTTTTCACAGTTTCTCAGAGCAAAAGTCTGACCTCGGGGTGAATTTATTAGGACATTCACTCCTTGGAAGTCTGGCTGCTATCTTGAATGTCTTCCACTTGTGAATAATCTTTCTCACTGCAGAATGATAGACTTTAAATTGTTTGAAAATAACCTTATAACCCTTCCCAGATTGGCTGGCACCAACAGTTGCTTCTCTGAGATCATTTCTGATGTACTTGCTCCTTGGCTAACACCATTGTGCTAACACACTAAAATCTTCCAGACATACAAAACTGCCAAAAATCTCTGCTTTTATAAAGGTGCTCAAACTTGCTGATGATTAGTTAATTGGGTGCATTTCATTAGCAGCGGCAGCTGCTCATAATTCTCTTAACGTACACTTTTTTTCCCTTTTTAAATGTTTTACACCTAAACCTAAATAACTACACTTGAAGGTTTCTCAGCTTTTCTCAATCTCTGTTTTTAGGTCGCAAAATTCTTGTCACAGTACTTAGTGAGTTGGGGAAAGATTTTCTAATTTTACCAGTTGGTAGCTTCAAATGTTTTAAACAAATCATCCCCCCTCCCCGACTAAAGTGACTCAGCGTGAGGTCTTAAACACTCTCGTTAATGGAAACTTGTCAGTGGAAGTTGTTTTTTTGGAGCGATGTCACCTTGAATTTCCGTCTCTCTCGCCCCCATTAGGTAACCACAGGAACCACCTCTCTGACCCCGCGCTGGGATAAGTGTGTTAACTACGTGGAGAACTCACTTGTTTATGCCACCGGCCGGCTTTTTGTCAACACACACTTCCAGGAGGACAAGAAACACCTGGTGTGTGTGTTCCCATCATATCCTAAATCCTGGCTCAGCTGTTTGAGTTTTCTGTAGCTGTGTAACAGATGAGTGCTGAGCTGTGATGTCTGCATCACTGTAGGTGTGTGTGTCTGTGTTTAGATGGCAATGATGCTGGGCCTTTTTGCATTTTTTATAAACAGCCTCACTTTGCTATAAGTGAGAACGTTCTAGGTTTGCGTCTGAAAATCTGAACATTTAAACTTCTGTTTCATACTTGATTTGTTTCTTAGATGGAGGAGCTGATCGACGGCATCCGCTGGGCGTTCATCGACATGCTGGAGAAGGAGAATGACTGGATGGATGATTTAACCAAGAAGCGAGCTGTGGAAAAGGCACAGTTTATTCCATCTTTTCTAATCTAAACTGTAATATTAAAAAATATTTGGATTGGTGATGTGAATTTCAAACTGTTTAATCCAAAACTGGCCCAACAAATTGAATGAAATACAGCAGTGCATTAAATAGTGAAAACAACACCCTCTCTGAACAGCTGTGTTAGTCACATCTAACCGTTAAAACAAAGTCTGACCTTACTGTAGTTGCAGCAGCTGGAAACAGCTGCCAAGCTAGAACAGATACCATTGTTCTATCGGTTCGGGAAATCTGTTAGTATTTACTGGCACCACTAAAGAATATTTATACGCAAAAAAGAAGAAGTCCTTTACTCAACAACCCAACAACAGTGTCTCTTACGTGATCCACCATAATCCTTATTTATCTTATAGTCAGCCTTGGTGAGGTTCTTAGGCATAAGTCATACGGGCCAGAGACCCGTGGACAATCCCCTGGCAATACCATAGAAAAATGACTATTGCCTGAGCAGTTGGCAAGTGGTTGAAGGAGGTGGTTGATAGTCACTAGGTGAAACTTGTCACAAAGAGATATATGATGTTCAATATTTTTTATTTTTACCACTTAACGAGCAGTTGGTAAGTCTTTGTGGACAAGTCAGCATCTTCCCTACAGGCAACAGCATTGATTTGTTAGTGCCCAAAGCAGTTACAAGGATGTTTTTGGTGCTGCACACTCTTTGTGACTGATTTCACCTTGCAACTCAAACCACTCACCAGTCAGTCAAGGAATACAAATTTCCCCTAGTGACCAGTGCTTTCCGGGGGGTTGCTTCCTGCTCAAAAGCCTTTGTTAGTGATGCTTTAATCCATCCTTTTATCTCTTCCCTCTTAGAAGCCACGTCTCCTTTTATTAACTTTTAACTTTCTTCTACTTGACTGCCTCCAACCAAACTGTGGTTCGGGGCCTTTTATGCTGTGACCATAAAAGGATATCTTCTCTTGCTGACATCAAACTGAGTGAAAAAAGAGTGTTTAGAGCAGCGTGAGCTTTTGGCTGACAGGGATTGTCACATTCTCATTGATTGCAATTTTCATGTGTTCTCACTGGAACTGCAATGATTGAGAGAAAATACATTATCTTAGGTTTTCATAAAGTCAGACTCAAATGTGTCCAGGATCTTATTGCTAACACAATTGTTTTCAGCTCCACTCACTGTTAAAATGTTTTTGATGCCTCTCAGCTTGAACCGAGCTATTTATCATTCACCAGCTTTGCTCAAGCTACAATACTGAAACCATTTAAAGAAATTGGGTCCACTTTATGGCAAGCATATAGACCTTCATAATTAAAAAGGATTTTGCTGTAGGGGCCCGGCAATGTTTCTGTGAAGACACTTTAGCCTATGACTCTCACAGTGCTCTCTTTTTATTACTTTAATATCATTTAAACTTACTCATTCAAACTTATATTTGCACTCACTGCCAATTAAGTTTGACTGAGAGTCTGACACACCTTTTTATGTTTAATTTAGATTTTATTTAAATTCTCTTATCTCTGTCTATAGGCACATGCAGTCCTGGCTAAGGTTGGCTACCCAGAATTTATTTTGAATGACACCTACCTCAATGAAGATTTGAAGCAGGTCTGTTTAAATTAGCACAGCACCAGCATCATGTTCCTGCAATGTTTTTTTCCCTTTTCATTCTGAAAATGGAGGAATGTTGCTATTTAGAAGTAATGTGTAATGTGTTTGTGTCTGCTTCAGCTAGAGTTAAAAGAGAATGACTACTACGGCAACGTGATGCAGACACTGAAGTTCATCGCTCAATCCGATCTCTCCTGGCTACGAAAGAGCGTCCCACGCACAGAGTGAGTGGCAAGTGTGAATACTTAATTAGGCACTGTGACATCATCCGTTTGATAAGGAGATACATGTTGACATTAGGTCCGTCCTAAAGTATATGCAGCTTTACTGCTTTTTGACTCTAATGGGCATTATAATATATAAAATAGACATGGTGATGTATTAAATGAGACTTGAAATTAGGGATACAGCAACAGGAGTCGCCCCCTGTTGGCCACTGGAAAGAAGGAGGCACTTCCTTTCTTGCCTTTCTTGAAGCTCCGGCGATCGTTTATAATCAGGCTATGGTTTTATGTCCTTATTAATGCCTAATGTGTGTTTGTGTTTCAGGTGGTTTACAAACCCAACAACCGTGAACGCCTTCTATAGTTCATCCACAAATCAAATCAGTAAGATATACATTCATTACATTTTGTTTTTTTAATCACTCAGTTAAGTCCTTACCAGACAGATCAAAGCACCAATTCTGGGATTTCCATTTTTGTTAGCAAACATAAGATTGAAAAGCCTTGACCTTATGCAGTAAAATATCCTGTTTGGAAAGAACTAAAGATACACAAAAAGAAAAATTATTTTTGGTCTTCTTGTTTAGGATTTCCTGCTGGAGAGCTTCAAAAACCCTTTTTCTGGGGAAAAGAGTATCCAAGGTGAGTCATCCCACCCAAGAGCTGACTTTATTTTAAAAGAAAAACCTCCTATTAGAGAACCACAGCCTGGGCAGCATTATTGTTCTCAACAGATCTATAAACTGTCCTATATTAAACATTGGCTTGACAGCTTGATTTTATTTTGTAAAGCAATTTCCCACAGCACAGTAACATTTGTCCATGCTTCTTCTTCTTTTTTTTTTTTTTTTTTTTACCATATCTGAGACTGGATGACAAGCTATGTAACAATCTGCCCAGCTGGAATGGTGCTGGCTTCCAAAGCTTCTATTGCTTTCTTTTTATTGTGTTCTTTCCTCTTCCTGGTGTTTTGTTCTCTGAGTGATACTTTACATCATTAAACTAAAAGTTACTGAATGAAGAAAGTAGCTCATTAACTGCCTGCTAGCTGTCAGTTTTAATACTCTTTAGCTTGGCCGCTAATAGAAAAATAACTGCACACAGTTTATGTATGATAGGATCCAGTGGTGTGTGACGACTTTTACAAAAGCTCAAGCAGAGACAATGACAAACAAAAAGAAATTATCTTCCACTGTTTAACAAGACAAATTGTTGTTTCAGACTATGAAACAACCGTTTCATGATTTAGTGTTGCATGTTATGCATCTTGCAGCACTCTGTGTGGTCATCTTCCCCTTTGTGCACTTCTTGCTGGCTGAAGAATTATTAAATGTTATTACTTTTATAGTTATCATAAAAAAAATATTTGCTCTTAGGTGACAATGATCTGTGCCGGAGGAACATTTAAGAACATTTAGTAGAAGTAATAACACACTTTATATGCCACACTGTACATAAAGCTGTAGTATTGTTATGTAAATTTGATTGGTAAAAAGCAATATTACTGCTGTTTATGTTTGAGGTTGGTTTAAATATTTAAATATATTCTACTTGGTACTCAATTATATACTTGTAATTGTTCTAAAGGACCATTATAGCTAAATTAAAAGGCCTGTGCACTGTCAAGATCTACAGGAAGATTCAAATTATTAATGAAGAAATAAGGTAGCGTATTAAACAAAACAGCTGTCTAAAGATGATACACTCAGTATAGACAGCTCTCGTGCATGCTAATCTGAAAGTATTGGTGAAGTCTGCAACTGTTAACTGTGTTCAGAGCCTTGAACGCAGAGCCAGCAGCAACTTGTTTAGCATTGCTAGTCTCCCTCAGTCTCCCATCAAAAACCAGAGGTTTATCCACAATGCACATTCCAATGGAATCATAGTCAAGCAGAGTCAAATGTGCTTCCAAAGACAGAGGCTGCAGCCTCAAGATGTCAATCATTTAAAGAATGGATACAGTGAAACCAGAATAATTATGACAGAATTCTGTTTGAGATGTCTGTGTTTAGACTTCATTGAACAGGCACTGCTTGCATACTTCCCCTGATCGAGCACCACTGATAGAATCTAATCCTCTCTTGAAATTCCACAAGACGTTGACTTGTGCCACACTAAAATCTGTGTTGTTTTCCTTCAATTTACAGATCTTTAAGTTACGGTGCCATCGGGGTAATAGTTGGACATGAGCTAACGCACGGCTTTGACAATAACGGTAAATAATGTTTGCTAATAATGATTTCAAAATATAACATTTGCGATTGAATAATAATGAATTATGTGGTCTGAACAGGTCGCAAGTATGACAAAAATGGCAATCTTGAACAGTGGTGGAGCAACTCGTCCATAGAGGCCTTCAATGAGAAGACCCAGTGTATGATTAACCAGTATAATGGTTATCACTGGAAGGAGGCGGGCCTAAATGTAAGGAAGCAGTCTGAATGTGCAAAAATTTATTTAAAAAAAGAAGAAAAAACTGCAGATGTAGTTTAAACCACTTTTCTAAGAAACTGTCTAAAAAATGCCTGTGTATAACTGGATAATTATCAAAGTCAAGAAATAACTGAAGACTGTTGTTCAGTTCAGATGTTTCTGATGCATTACGGCCTTTGTTACTCTTTTGTAAATGTTTTGCCCTGCAGGTGCGGGGTAAGAGGACCCTGGCAGAAAACATAGCAGACAATGGAGGAATAAGAGAAGCATTCAGGGTATGATCTATGATTTAAGAAATGGTTTTCTACAGGAGCTGTCTACTTCGGACATTGTGAGCTATTGTTTTTAAAAAAAAAATTCCTAATCCTAAAGGAATTTGTTCCCTTTGCAAAAATGATGAAGAAGAATTAACGACGTCATGTAAAGCAATCCAGATGAGAGAATGTTTATTTCACTGTTCTTGTGTAGGCGTACAGGCGGTGGGTGGATGAGAGAAGAGGTGGTGTGGAGGAGCCTCTGCTGCCTGGAGTTGCACTGAACAACAACCAACTGTTCTTCTTGAGCTATGCACATGTAAAGACACTTTTGCACACTGTTTTTCACTACGCTCTAAATGCAGTTTTTCTGCCAGTGTGTGTTAGATCTGAAGACCTTCAGTTGATTTGCAGGTCTGCATAGTAAAGTGATGATAGACAGGTAATATTTGGGCATTTTCCTATGGGAAATGTAATGTTTGGGCACTTTAACATAATGGTTGAATATAAACCAAACCATATAAACCATTAAAGTGGATTACATAAAAATAGTATATACATTAAAATTGTACTTCAGTGAAGTACTTGAATGAATGTACTCAGTAACCTTCTATAGCTGGTTCTATCCATGCTGGAGAATCCAATTGTATTTCCCATGGCCCCCTTGTGGACACATCCCTGATGTCCTTCATTTCTTAACTACAGTTTTATGCAAATTTAAAGAGTCGGTTCTTGTAATTCCTAAAAGTGTCAGTAGGAGGCAATGTTGCTCCTCTCACGCTGTCATTTACTGAAACAAATGTAAAATATAGTTGAACATATCTATTTCTAATGCTATCAAAACCATAGAGATGAGAAAGGTTTGAAAATCTATCACAGGGCTTTCATGCTGTGTTCCACATCTTGGGTACTGCTCTTGTTGAGCTGTTAGAGTTATTTGTTCCCCTTTCATGCTGTCTAGCCAAACAGGATGTCATCGTGTTTTACTGTTTCCATGTGTGGAACATGTCTGGCTACTCAGAATTATTGCATTTATAGAAGCATGCATGTGTGATTTTGCATTCAAATGCATTCCTGTCTGTGGAAATAATGAAATGGAATGGCCTCAAATGGAATGCTAGACAGAAGTTTTCCTTTCGGATTTTTATTGTAATATTGCATGCAGTGGCACATGTTAAGTCAGAAACTTCTGAATACGCATACGTAATTTTGAGTATCTAGCAAAGCATTTAATCGGTGTGTTTGTAATGCGCAGGTGAGATGTAACACATACAGACCAGAAGCGGCCAGGGAGCAGATCCAAAGTGGAGCTCACAGTCCACCAAAATACAGGTGAAGCCCGCACACAGACACACACATGGACACACATAGCAAGAACCCCTCCAACCTGACCTTTATCGTCACTCATGTCCTGCAGAGTTATTGGAGCGATGAGTAACTACGAGGAATTTCGGAAAGCATTCAAGTGTTCCGAGTCGTCGATTATGAACAGAGGAGCACAATCCTGCCGGGTGTGGTAACCTTCGACCTCAGCGTGATATCCCTGAAAAGGCTGATAATGCTGGATTTATCCAACATAGTTTACATTGTAAGGGAACAACATTAAAATGAAGTAGAGTTGTTCTCACTGAAACACACTAATACATACACAGCGTTTGGGTTAGTGTGGATCTTTGACCTGAAACCACTTTCAATTGGCTAACAAGAAAAATTTAACTTTTTACAGTCATCTTTCTTCCTTATGTCACATAAATTAAGGTTGAAGATTCTTATAAAGGACCACAGTTACAGGGTTGGAGACAAACATGTTTTTGTGACATTACAACAACACAGCTATATGTGCTGTACATGCAGCTAAATAAAAGCACTGCATTTACATGAACTGCATTTCTTCTGAGAATTTATGTAATGTAAATGTACAACGATGAGAACTTTTCTACTGATTACAAAAATATATCCCAGGTTGTTTTTTGTGACTGTAGGATACAGATATATCAGCTCAGCTCGCATTTATTTGTCAGCAGCCCAAATTCTGAACACTGTACACCAAAGATTAGCTCTTTAAGTAAAGTTATGTTACTTAATATTATTTTATTTTGAAAACCAGTATTATAGAAGCAAAGTGATCTTAATGTAACATCTAGCAAACTAGATCAGGTACTTTGTCTGTGAGTTGGAATTTGAGTGTGTGTGAGTGTGTGTGTGGGCCCAGATTTTCCTTTGACAGTCTTGCCTTCTGTTTTGCTTTGTTTCAATCTTGTGTCAGACATTTATATTCATTGCGCTGCAGTTCAGCCCGAGGCAAATGAACTTACAGAATTACAAGCACTCAAACTGCAGCATGCGTTCTCATTTGTCTTTGTGTCTCCGTCAGTGGACTGTACCGCTCAGGTGCATTCACACCACAAAATGATGTTTCTTGGGAATAACAGGAATACTGTATGATGCATAGTTTAAATATTTCGTCAGAAAATGGGAAAGAAGTATCTGTTGTAATGATTTGGCTGTGATTTGTTGACTTTGTATCAGCCTGCTGGTCTTTTTCTTTATTTAGCATTTTGTTTTTAATAAAGAAATCTGTAGTGAAATTACACTTATCATTCTAGAATTAAATTAATCAAATATTAATTATTTGAGTTTTTAAAATTTCTGTAAAACTTTTTTTTACTGTTACTGCCAAACAGTAGTGCTAATGTTTGATTCTGTGCCAATTATACAGCTGTTGAGACCTGTTGGTAATCCTCCCTGCCAACAACTGGTTAGTAGGGAAAAACTGGTATTTCTGATCTGGAGAACAGTTGATGGCGGTCTCTACACTGTAAAAAATGTAAATAAAGAACAAACAAACAAACAAAACAAAGAATGTGCTGTTAATTTTCTGCCAGTACATTGTCTGTTTTTTCTTTGTTTCTTTGTTTGTTTATGTAAACTACAAATGGTAAAACAAAGAATGACTAAATTCCTAATAAATTTTCGTACTTTAAAATAATACATTGTGCTGTATTTTTACAGATTTTTTTTAAAGTGTCTATTAAATTGGTTAGAAAGGGAGTGCTACACACAAAAAAAAAACTGTTTTTCATAGGATCAGGACTAAAAGAAAAAATATGATACTTAATTCAAAATAATATAAAACTGGATTAACTTGTAAATAACATCAATTTGAAATTTGTGATCAATGGGCAAGCCCTAGTCCTGTAACTTTACTGTCAGTATTTTAGTAGTACGATATCCACTGTAGAAATGATTAGATTGAAACCAGTGTATATCATTACAGGTCTTTGTCTTCCTTTTTTCATTATTATTATTATGTCTTCTGTTTTTCTTCGAATGTTTTTGTAAGTTAATATGTGACAAACTTTTCATTGTAATTATAAATTTGTATGTCGTCATAATGGTCCACTGATTCTGGTCTTCAGTTTTGTTTTGTTTTTTAGGTTCCAATAAAACTTCTGAGACATTACACTGTACCTCCAATTTTGCCGTGATTGATAAGAAGAGACAAAAAAAATATGTGTGCGAACAAGAGAGAGAGCCAGAGTGATGTAGTGAGCAGTGGGTGGAGGGTGCTGATGGATGGTGGACAAAAGACATAAAGAGATTGAAAGCATGTCCATTTATTGATTTTCCTCTGGACTCGCTATTACACACACTTACACCACATCACATCCCATTCATTTATGTCAACAGTTCCCATGGCAACTTGTTCTGTGTTACAGGAGGTGCTGTGTAGTCTTGTGGTATCCAGCAGGGGGTAACATTAATGATTTGTATCTGTGGCAACACCAGCGGCAGTCTCATCAATTCACACCAATTAGAAAAACAGTCCACTGCTCCAGTCTGTCTCTTAGTGTGTGTGTATGTATGTGCATGTGTGTGTGTGCTGGGAGGTGTTTAGATGATTAAGAGACAAAGGTAGGAAGTAAGTGAGATGCTTTTACGAGCAATATAATGCATCAAGCACCTGGCAGGCATTCTTGTCTTCTAACTTAATGGAAGTTTCGATTACCGATGTGCTACACAAGAATCAGAACAAACAACGGACATTTTTACTTTTTATTTCTTTTATTGTTGCTTGTCTCCTCGTGCCCTGTCAAGTATTTGGACTCGACATTTGAGTTGATTTTATAGATTAAGACATCTCAACTTTTGTATACAGAAAAACATCATGACAAAATCCATTAAAGTGAAGCAGTAGAAAACTTTTGTCTCCCTTTTGTCTTCAAAACTATTTCACATTAGAAAAATCACACGGCACAAACAGAAATGTCACAAAAAGCATAGGCTACTGATAATATTTCCCCGTGCACCAGGCATAGCAGAATTGGCTTGATTTGTCCCCAATATACCTTTTACTACTCATGCTAGGAAATTCATCCGGGTAGGAATTTTCTCCAGGACCCAGGTCAGATTGAGTACTTTTTCTTTTCATATTGCTATTATGCGCTGCATTGTTTCACTCCCACCATGACTATGTAATTTCTTTTTCGCCTTCTTCTGTTTTACCGGCAGTTGGCAACCCATTTAATTGGAGCAAGAAATTGCACTGCCCTCTAGTGGAAGAGAATGTAATTGTTTTGCCAGGTGAAACCCGATAGTCTTTCACGGCACACCTGATCATTTCTCACAGCACACCTATGTGCCGCGGCACAGTGGTTGGGAAACACTGAGCTAACTGACTTTTTGCCAGCTTGTGTAAAATGTAAGTATCCCTCTTGAAAAGATTTTGTTCAATCAGATGGTTCACAAGGCTGCACAAAAAGGTTCAGGTGCTTTGCCCTAATTATAAGACTAATTGTTATAAGATAGTTATAGATTATTTTATTGATGTATTTATTTTTTAATAAATAAATCTTACATGGACTCCAAAGAGCTAAGTGATTTCAACTATTAGCTGTGTTCACGATAACTGTTAGAGTTGTGTTATGCAGCTCAGAAAGCCCAGGTTAGCTGTCAAATAGATATTTTGATGATAGCTAGACTAAACTTAGCTATACAAAGACTAATTTTTGAGATTGGGTTTTTGATTCTCCAGTTGTTTTACCTATATTTGTGATTAGAGAAGCTCTGAGCTCTGTTGGTCGCTTTTATCCAGTACGTAAGAGAGCACAATCACCCCTGCTTGACTCTCTCAGTGTTTGTCGAGCAGTTATGAGTAATAAGCCCATACCTGACTTGGTGCCATTACATCACTGACTTGTGATAAATCTACTTTAGTGGCCAGTGTAAAAATGACATCTAGGGTGATTAAACCACTGATTTGTCACCTGGAGGCTACCTTTGTTAAACACTACCACACTAATCTGCACACTTGAGTAAATCAACTGACACATTGACCCCAAGAACCACTGAAAAAGAGGCAATGTACTGTCTATGAAAGCATCTAATTTGTAAGATTTTTTACTTCTATTTTCTTTACTTCTGCAGGTTCCACAGAGTAAAGGAAAATTGAAGTGAAAGGTAAAAAGAAATTGTAACCTCTACATATTTTTATATGTCATAATTTTTAAAATATTTTTAAGTTCTATGCTCGTCCTAATGAAATGCTGAGTTTGCATAAGTTGTATCAGTAAGCTGCAGTAGATTGGCAACGTGTCCAGTGTGTACCACGTCTGTGTCCCTAGAACATCTGGGATAGGCTCCAGCCCATCCATAACCCGGATCTGGATAAGCAGAAGAAAATGAATGGATAGATAATTGAGTTCCTGTGTATTTTTCACCACAGAAAATGCATTTATTGCCTTCATAACAAAGCACAGCTGTGCTTTGTTTGATGTCATTATTAGCTTCCTTTTGTCAAACATTTGCCCTCATAAACATTTACATTCTGAAAGCCGGGCTTTGTTAATTAGATACTCGAATTGTCCAGAGGGACCTCTTCTGATGTTTATGTATCTGTGCTCCTATCATAGTCAGTGATTTTGTTGACTCATCCTGCACTCCAGGTACAAAATAACTGTCAGTCCTTCCCGTCTAGATGGTTCTGAAGAGGTTGGTTTCATCATACAGCTATGGTACCATTTTGCCCATTGTGAATAGATTCTAGTAATAGTATGTGAACAGTATTGTCTCAAATTTGAAGATTCTCAGCTAAAGTTGAAGAAAATTGCTGTCACAATATGCAGATTTGATCCATTCTTATTGAGCATGGTAATCAGCCCTCCTGATTTGTCAAACTGAACAGCAAAAGGCTTTTGAGTGGATGTCTCTTAGCACAACATCAGCTTTTCTGCTGCCAGAGGCTCAGCCACGGTCTGATGTCTAGGCTGGCAAACAAACACCTTCCCTTTGTTGTTTACTACATTCTCCCTAAGTGGAACTGATAGCAAAGGTTACAAAAATGACAGTTTTTTTCCCTGCTGAGCTAAAACGTGTCCAGCAGAGGGCAGGGAAAACCTGGGGCCGTTTTTTGTTTGATGTACAGATTAAACTCTCTTTCTGATAGATGAAAATAGCTCTTCTAAGATATTACACTCTGACCTTTGAGCCAAGTGGATTTTTTTCAGACACTGCTGAAATCACTGGGCCTCTTCCAGTGTTTCTTATTAAATTTATGATCACCTGTCTCAATCATTTTGTTCTGCCCTTTTCTACTGCAATCATGAAGAGAAGCAGCGTGATCATGTGATACGCCTTTTATCTGCATCCGTCGGCATCAATCTTCTCTGTTTCTGTCCGGTAACTGTAATCAAATCTTTGAGTCTCTAAGAGGCCATGAAAACGACTCTACTGTATTTCTCCACCCATGCACCTCCCTTTGACCTCCCTCTTCCATCACCCCCATTTACAGCATCCTGCCTGGCCTCATGAGCTAATGCCCAAATGACATTTAGAAATTACAGATGCTGCTGACCACCGAGAAGATGCTCCGACTGGATAGACAGAAATAGCGGATATGATAAAGATGGATTGAAAGAGGGAGATGGAGATAGTGAAAATGATTAAAATGAAGACATTTAAATGAGTACAGAGACGCTGTGCTTGATGAGCAGAAACCGCCGTTAATAGTATGGTGTCTTAAAATTTTAAACATCACTTTCACGAAGATTTCTAATTTAAAATGTTATTTAAAATGT
The DNA here is from genome assembly GCF_964374335.1 of Astatotilapia calliptera. Taxonomy (NCBI): domain Eukaryota; kingdom Metazoa; phylum Chordata; class Actinopteri; order Cichliformes; family Cichlidae; genus Astatotilapia; species Astatotilapia calliptera. The sequence goes on from NC_137430.1 coordinate 26,110,902, forward strand.
AAAGAGTCAGAAACTTTTGTTCTGCATCAAGAAGTTTAATTTTGAACAGATTAGTTATTTATCCTGGAGTAACCACGAGACTGACGCAGCCATCACCCACTGGTTAGTGAAGTCCTGTTGTGAAGCCTCAAGCTGAGTGTTTTCACAGGACCCTTTGTGGTGTTTTGAAACTAGCTGTGACTAACAAAGGATGACTCTGCAGAATGAGTCTGCAGATGATTTTTCACCCAATCTCAATCGCACAATTGACCCGGCCTAAAGAAAACAGTACTTTATCCTCCTTTTTTACTCTATTAAGGACCATAATTTATATAAGCTCATCATATTATACTGAATGTGATGTGGGATAAGCAGCATAGGGCATAAACTCATGAGATCTGGGTTTATTGTTTGTAGTAATGTTTAAGGTCATCTTCCCACCAAACTAAAGCTACATCCATCTTTCATATACAGTCTGTTCCTAGAGGCATATTTGGTTGGTTGGACAGTGAATTTGTGGCACCTATCAATAGTTCCCCCTTTTTACGGTCCCCCAAAGGGCTCTATCAATACATGTAAATTGCATTGCGAAGATTGTTCACCAAAATAGGTTTGATCACTTTCAGTCATGTGAAAAAAATATTTTTTTACACAGGATTAGTAGCATCTAAGTGCTTCTAGTCAGATGCCTTTGATTAACTGATCATCAGCAAGTGTGAACACCTCTATAAAAGCAGACATTCTGGCAGTTTTTTCAGGTTTCTGTCAAGGAGGAACAATATCAGAAATGATATTAAAGAAGTCATTGTTAATGCCCATCTGGGATGGGTTATCAGTTCATTTCCAGAGAAACGGAAGTCTATCATTCCACAGTGAGAAGGATTATTTACAAGTTGAAAACAATCAAGATAACTGCCAATCTTCCCAGGAGTGGACAGCAAATTCACCCCAAGGTCAGACTGCAATGCTCAGAGAAACAGCAGAAAAATCCAGAGCTATCTCAGACTCTATAAGCCTCAATTAGCGTATTATAGGTTAAAGTTTATAACATTGCGATTAAAACAAAGACTGAACAAGTTTGGCTTTCTTGAAGGGCTTGCCAGGAAAAAAATCTGCAGCTAAAAACAAACCAACCAACAAAAAACTACAACCCTTCTGGAACAATGTTGCAATCTGTCCAACAGCTAAAGCTTGGTCCAGACTGGGTCTTGATCCTAAGAGCAGCAGCAAACATAATGTGTTCTAATGACCCAAAGTCCAAACCTCAAGCCAAACTTCAACCCAACTTAAATGTCAAGCTGTGCATAAATTAATCAAATCCTGATGAACAAAAGCAACATTTTAAAGAAAAGTGGGCCAACATTTTTCAGATGACTTTAACTGCAGATAGTCATTTTTTAAAACACTTTAATTAGACTTACTTCTTTCAGACCATCTCCAGCCTCTTTTGGGTTGAAATGTAAAATTCATCTGAACACCACCGAGCACCTGTTAACACCCACAATCTGCAGATTTGGTAGATGTAAATTGAAAGAGCTGTCAATCAGAGTCTATACTAATTGCTGTTATGGCTGTTTAAAAGATTGAACATGATTAGTCATTTGTTTTTAGAAGTGGGTAGATCTGCTGCGTCCCATTCTGGCACGCATATCTTCCCACCATAACTGGAGATAGATAAGTAAATAAATAATACAGAAGGATGGGAAATAGAAACGAAAAGACAGTCTCTTTATTAATGGATGGCCTCCACCAAAACAGATGGACTGGGGGATGGGAGGGGTGGAAGAAGAGGAGGACGGGAGGGTTTGGATAAGTACGAACTCAGACAGGAGCCCTTTCATGAATATCTGCCCGGTGTCCATATAGGTTTTGTTAGTAATGGAGGATAGACGTCACAGATGGGCAAACATGAGGCAAAATGAAATGCATATTTCAAATATGGACACAAACTACATAACAGCCTGTAGATGTAAAATCCTTAGTGGTGCTGTCCTCTTGTCAGCCTGTGCCATATTCCCCTCATCTGTCCATCTTGTGCATGCTTTAGGTGTATGTGTTGGCTTGCACTTTTTAACCCCTGGAGGATTTCCCCCTCCTTCAACTCTGTAGGTGCAGAAAATAGCCTGACAACAAAATGGGGCTATATACTTTCAAAAGATTCCATTCATTCTCTCCACCTTCCTCTTTCTATCCTTCACACACGCTATTCTGATTTCTATTAATCTTTTAGCGACACTAATTACTACTTTTGTTATCAGAAACTGCCCCGAGCCCCCTATATCTCCGCAGTCCTTCATTTTCTATTCTGCTCTTCCGTCCTCCCCGGGGAGATGCTTATTCATTCCTTCACTGCTCGTCTCTCGCTAGACTGGTAATGGGGATTAAAGGCTAATTGAGGCCTAATTGAATAATGGATTAGGACATGAACATAGTTGTTTTTTTCAGTTTTATTGAACTTTTTCTAAGAAATTATGGCATTCTGTTTGTCTCAGCAGACTTTACCTGTAGCTACATGTGCATGAAAACTATTGAAATCCTGGTTGAATTGACAGGATGTGTAATTGTATGCTAACCATATTTTTTAAGTAATGTGCAAAAGTCTTGAGCTACCCCTAATGTCTTTCTATATTTTGCTTCCAAGGAATCAGACTTTCTTCTATTTTTTAATTATCTGTAAAACACATTGGAGGCTCTGCCATGGGTTAGGGCTGCACTTTATACAGTGGTATTAGGGATCGCTTCAAAATTGATGTAATTATTAATGCAGGAAAGTACAGTCAGATTTTGATCTACCATGTGATACCATCTGGAAAGCATCTGATTCAAAATGGCTTCTTTTTCATGACAATAATCCCAAACACAATGCCATACAGTAAAGGCATGCCTGGACAGAAAAACAGAGTGGAATACCAGTCATGGATTGGCCTCCCAAAAGCCTCCACCTCAACATTATTGAAGCATTGTGGGATCATCTTGACAAAGAACTGAACAAAAGACGGCCAGCATCCACAGAAGAGGTTTCTACCATAATATTGGATATTCTAACATGGCAGTCTATAAAGACTGACTACAAACTGTATGTTAAAAATATAGCCTTCATGACATCACCCACTATTTTTGGAATTTGCATTGTGAAGCTTCAGGATATTGTGCTAAATTATCAGCTTGTGAGCACAGAAGATGTCACAGTAACAGCAGGCAGATCATTGCTTTAACTCCATTTGTTTTTGCACCTGTCAGTCAAAGCAGCCATGCCCCAATCTTTTCACCAGGCTGTGAATACGTTTTTTTTTTTTGTTTGTTTGTTTGGTTGGGGTTTTTTTTTAATGGTGTTTAGCATTTCAATATGGGAGTCTGTTTCAATACACAATTTCAGGAACTGAAGTTTATGGCAGCTCAGCATTAGCTTCATCTTTCAGATCTAGGTGATAGTGGCAACCAAGATTTCATGTTACAGGACATAGAATTCTGTGGGTAAAAAAAAAACCCAACAACAACAAAGACACAGAAAAACAAACAAACTCTTGTTTTTGTGATAAAGTAGTCTGGTATAACTAAAATTCTTTTTTCCATCATTTTATTAGAAATGGTGATTGTGATGGCCAAACCCGTGGCCACACTCTAAAGTCGGTAACTTTTGTATTTTCATTCTTCATTTTGAATATAGTAATACATTTTAGTTTCCAATAACTTTATTGATTGGTTTGGATACATTTGTTCTATTTGTAAGCGCGCACATTTAGTTTACTTATGTATTCATACTACTTCATTTCTTTGCTTTCTGACTAACCTTTGTCTTTTTATTTTCTTACCTGCCATCATCACTGGGAGTTGCTGGACAAAAGATGGTAGCCAGGGTTTGAAACCATTAAATACAAGGGAAGATAATTGGACCACACCACCACTTCCTGCTGAAGGGGGGGAATGTGTGTTTTCTTTACTTTAAAAACAAAGTATTTGTATTTAATTAAATATTTGAGTTTAGGGTTTAATGGGGTTTTTGGTTTTCTTCTTTAGTGTTTAGTTTATTAACAAACTAGATTGTACTGCATCGTTTGTGATTTATGATTGTGTTTTGTTTGTTACCCCTCATGTGTCACAATGGTCTGATCAGCCATTATATATACCCTTGTATGTCATTTCATGTTTAGGTCAATTATGTACGTTTGGGGCAGTCATTTGGTTTGTTAAGGTTGCAGTCGTTGCCTGAGTTCAGTTTTGTTTCTTTGACCTCTTTTATGAGCTCAACATTTATTAGTCTTGTAAATATAATTTTTGGGGGTTAAATAAATGGAAATTATATTTTTCTAATAATTCCTGGGCTCCTCCTGTTTTTCAACTCGGTCCATCACATGTGGTGTCAGAAGTGGGATCCTTCAGTTGAGGAGACAGGATTTTTTTTTTTTTTGCATTTTTCTGCCCTTTTTCCTCCCCTGACAAACTTTTTGAGCCATGCAGAATGCTGTGCGCCCAAAGAGAGGAAATAAAATGGAGGCCAGAGAGGCCTTGCAGCAGCCAGAGAGGGAGAAGGAGATGGAAGAAGGAATTTCAGTTGTGGCTGGAGACACTGAAGGAGAGGATACCAGGGAGCCAACTCTCCTTGATATTGCTGGGATTCTTCAGGCTTTCATGGGACAACAGGAAGTTCGAGATAAAAAGCAGAGAGAGGATGCTATACTGCAAGAACAGCGGTTTAAGAGTTTGCAACACCAGTTTCGGCTTTTGCAAATGGAAGTGCAGGCCAGAACCACCCCACTTCCAGAGCCCACATCAACTGATCCAGAGTCTGTTGAAACTCCAGCTGATTATCAGACACAAGCAACCTCTCAGCATGAGGGTTCTGGCTCAGCCTCCATATTAACAGGTCAGTCTGTGCATATTCATCATCCTAAACTGGAGAAACTAGCTGTTGAAGATGATGTTGAACATTTTCTGACCACTTTTGAGAGAATTGCAGCTGCTTGTCGTTGGCCAGAGTCAGACTGGATTTTTCACCTCATTCCTCTTCTCACTGGTAAGGCTCGAAGTGCCTATGTTAATATGGATGTGGACGATTCACTGCAATATGAGAAGGTAAAAGCTGCCATTTTGCAAAAATACGATATAAACCCAGAAACATACAGGCAAAGATTTCGCTGTCTTGAAGTTTTTGATGAGAGTCCCAAGGAACTGTATGCGAGACTGAAAGAACTTTATGAAAAATGGATTCAGCCGAAAAACAGAACTGTAAAAGAAGTTGGTGAAATTATCATCTTGGAGCAGTTTTTAAGAATGCTGTGTCCTGAGCTTCAGGTCTGGATTAAGGAGCATAATCCAAAGTCTGCTGCAGAGGCCGCCACCCTGGCTGATGTGTTTGTAGCTGCCCGAAGTAAGAGTCAGCCATGGAGCAACAGTGCATGGAAGGCTGCCAGAGATTCACGTCGGTCGCAACCCCCTCAGCATCCTCAGAGGTCAGCGACGGGTGTGGGTAAGCCCTTTACAAGGGAAACGCAGCCTTTGAATACCTCGAAGCCAGGTAAAAGGCCACCAGTGTGCTACCTTTGTGGACAGGAAGGTCACACTAAGCCCATGTGTCCTAATAATCAAAGCAAATTATCTCAGATGTGTTTTGTGCCTCACCGGAATGTGGATATTAAATCTGAGAGAAAGCAGTCAAATAAAATCACCACAGTTAAGATTAATGGACAAGAAATTAATGCTTTAATAGACACTGGCAGCACACAGACTCTGGTACACAGGAAATATGTGTCAAAAGACTACACATGCCCCTCTGAAACCATATCAGTTTGCTGTATACATGGTGATGAAAGACCATACCCTACTGCTGATCTGTTTATTGAAGTGCAGGGGACACCCTATCTGTTAAAGGTTGGTGTAGCTGATAATCTGCCCTATCCTGTAGTTCTTGGGGAGGATCTGCCAGTCATCTATGATTTGTTGAGAGAAGTGCAAGAGTGCAATGTTGCTATAACAAGGGCTCAAACTAAAAATCAGGATGAGCATCATGCAACCCTCAGTGCTTTACCCTTCTTTGAGGCTGAACTAGAGACAGATCCCGGGAAGTCTCGGAAGCCACGCAGTCAAAGAAGACGTGAAAAATTTCAACACACTGTTGGAAAGACATCAGTTCAGGCTGCTCCAGATATGCCTTTAGGTTTTTCAGTACCTACGAACATCAGACAAATGCAGCAGGCTGATCCAACTTTGTCTGCCATGTTGCTGAGGGCTAAGGAAAAGGACTCTGTTGAATCTGACACAAATAAAGAGCTGTACATTCTGCAAGATGGCATTTTATACCACCAGCACGGCCAGGTTAAACAGTTAGTGGTCCCTAAAGTAGCCCGTGAAACAGTGCTTACTTTGGGGCACTCCATTCCCTGGGCTGGCCACCTGGGGAAGCATAAGACCACCGCTCGCATCAAGCGATACTTTTTCTGGCCTGGTTTACGCTCAGATGTTGCTATGTTTTGCAGGAGTTGTCCTCAATGTCAGAAGACTTCAATTAGAGTCCCCACCAAAGCACCACTCCAACCTCTCCCAATCATTGGTATACCATTTCAGCGTCTTGGCATGGACGTAGTTGGTCCTGTAGAAAAAAGTAAATCTGGAAATCGCTTTATGCTAGTCATTACAGACTATGCTACGAGGTATCCTGAAGTCTTTCCATTAAAAACTGTTAAAGCAAAAACTGTAGCTTCCTCATTGATTCAACTGTTCTCAAGGGTTGGATTCCCACAGGAGATTTTAACTGACCAGGGCACTAATTTTATGTCCACACTGTTGAAAGAGGTCTATAAGCTGTTAGGTATCAGGAGTATGCGGACAACCCCTTATCACCCACAGACAGATGGACTGACGGAGCGCTTCAACCAAACTCTCAAACAAATGCTCCGAAAGTTTGTCAATGATACAGGGTCTGATTGGGACCAGTGGCTGCCATACCTCCTTTTTGCCTACAGGGAAGTTCCTCAAGCCTCCACTGGCTTCTCCCCGTTTGAGCTTCTTTATGGCCATGAGGTGAGAGGCCCATTGACCCTGCTAAAGGACTCATGGGAGGGAGAGCAAGGTAAAGAGGAATCGGTCAATGTTATTTCATATGTCATTCATATGAGAGAAAAGCTTCAGCAGATGAGTGAACTGGCTCAGAGTCATATGGAAGCTGCTCAGAGGCAACAAAAGACTTTGTTTGATAAAAAAGCTCGCCACAGGAGTTTTGTCCCTGGCCAGAAGGTTTTGGTAATGTTGCCAACTTCTGACAGCAAGTTGCTGGCAAAGTGGCAGGGACCCTTTGAAGTACAGAAGAAACTTGGACCTACTACCTACAAAGTTTCTACACCAGGTCTTCAGCGAGGGAATAGAGTGCTCCATGTTAACCTTCTTAAGGAATGGATTCCACGCACTGAGAATAAAACAGAGGGTTTGCTTATTCACAGCGTGGATGAGGAGGAAGAAGTTAATGACTACTTGCCTTCAGTAACAGTCTCTGTCCTGGACCTGAGCCATCTCACCAGTGAGCAACAGTCTCAGGTAACACCTCTGATTAATTCAGACATATTTCAAAAGTACCCAGGTCGCACGAGTCTGGTGGAGCATGACATTGTTTTAAAACCTGATGCAGCTGTGAAGCGTATGAGTTACAGGATACCGGAACGCTTCCTGGTGGAGTTAAAGGAGGAGGTGGACCTCATGCTGTCTCTGGGAATCATCCAACCTTCAACAAGTGAGTGGTGCAACCCTGTTGTGTTGGCTCCGAAAAAGGATAGCTCGATACGTTTTTGCATCGACTTCAGGTATCTCAATTCCATATCAAAATTTGACTCTTACCCGATGCCACGCATTGACGATCTCATTGAGCGTTTGGGGAAGGCAAAATATCTAACGACCATTGATCTCTCCAAGGGATACTGGCAAGTACCTCTCACTAAACGGTCTCAAGAGTTGACAGCATTCCGTACTCCGTGGGGATTGTTCGAGTTCACAGTCTTACCATTTGGTCTGCATGGGGCCCCAGCAACATTTCAAAGGCTAATGGATAAGGTACTCTGTGGGCTCTCAGCATTCACTTGTGCGTACCTTGATGATGTTGTTGTTTTCAGTGGAACTTGGGAAGAGCATGTGGATCACCTAAGGATCGTGCTGGATCGGCTGTGTTCCGCAGGCCTTACCATCAATCCAGCAAAGTGTGCTCTTGCTAGGACTGAAGTCCAGTACCTCGGGTTTACTGTTGGAGGTGGGACAATTAAACCACAGGTTGACAAAATTAATGCAATTGCATCATGTCCTCTTCCACAAACCAGGAAACAGCTGCGATCCTTCCTCGGCATGGCTGCGTTCTACAACAGATTCATTCCCAACTTCTCAGCTAGAGCAGCCCCACTGACGGACAGGATTGGCTCAAGATGTCCCAATAAGATTCGGTGGACAGCTGAAGCTGTTGCAGCTTTCAAAGACCTTCGCCAGTCCCTGAGTAAGGACCCCGTTCTGCACTCACCAGATTTCACAAAAGACTTTACATTGCAGACTGATGCTTCTGAAAGGGGTTTGGGAGCAGTGCTTCTGCAGGGACCACCAGAGGATCGACATCCTGTCGCCTACATCAGCCGTAAGCTGCTACCAAGGGAGAGCCGCTACGCAACGGTTGAGAAGGAAACCTTGGCCATTAAATGGGCACTTGACTCTTTCAAGTATTATTTGCTGGGAAGAGAATTCATCCTTCAAACTGACCACAAAGCCCTGCAGTGGCTGGAGAGAATGAAAGACACTAATGGGAGAATCACCAGGTGGTATCTGGCTATGCAGCCATACCGATTCACTATATCCCTGGTAAAGACAACACCATTGCTGATTACCTCTCTCGCTGCCTGATGGAAGATCCAGAAGTGGGGGGGTGTGTGATGGCCAAACCCGTGGCCACACTCTAAAGTCGGTAACTTTTGTATTTTCATTCTTCATTTTGAATATAGTAATACATTTTAGTTTCCAATAACTTTATTGATTGGTTTGGATACATTTGTTCTATTTGTAAGCGCGCACATTTAGTTTACTTATGTATTCATACTACTTCATTTCTTTGCTTTCTGACTAACCTTTGTCTTTTTATTTTCTTACCTGCCATCATCACTGGGAGTTGCTGGACAAAAGATGGTAGCCAGGGTTTGAAACCATTAAATACAAGGGAAGATAATTGGACCACACCACCACTTCCTGCTGAAGGGGGGGAATGTGTGTTTTCTTTACTTTAAAAACAAAGTATTTGTATTTAATTAAATATTTGAGTTTAGGGTTTAATGGGGTTTTTGGTTTTCTTCTTTAGTGTTTAGTTTATTAACAAACTAGATTGTACTGCATCGTTTGTGATTTATGATTGTGTTTTGTTTGTTACCCCTCATGTGTCACAATGGTCTGATCAGCCATTATATATACCCTTGTATGTCATTTCATGTTTAGGTCAATTATGTACGTTTGGGGCAGTCATTTGGTTTGTTAAGGTTGCAGTCGTTGCCTGAGTTCAGTTTTGTTTCTTTGACCTCTTTTATGAGCTCAACATTTATTAGTCTTGTAAATATAATTTTTGGGGGTTAAATAAATGGAAATTATATTTTTCTAATAATTCCTGGGCTCCTCCTGTTTTTCAACTCGGTCCATCACAGTGATCTGTTTTTATGTTGCACTCTGCACAGCAGTAAAACAACATGTGACCTTGTGGAGAAGTTGGAGATGTGCGGCCTGTTGCTTCCATCCTTTCATCTTATGGTTAATGTCGACTGCTCCGTATTCTTCCATTAGCTACTCTTTGTAATATTTTAAACCAATCCATTGTCAAAAAATGCTGAAAAGGCCAGTTATCCTACTTTGTAGAGGCATTTTCCCTGAACGACAGAGGTAAGCTTTACTCTTTCTAACAAACCTGTTGCATTTGACTGCTTTAAAAAGTCAGCTGGTACTTTGTCCTTGTCAAACATTTTTCTAATGAGAAATCTTCTGGCTACATGTGGTGAAGGTTTTTTTTTTCCACAATTAAAAGAAATCAGCATTGCTTCATCCACCTTAGCAGCCTTCCAGTTCTTTTTGGTGTTGTGGAGCTTGGTATTGCATTTCTTCTGTTTTAAGATTTTAAATTTTAAATTGTCCACTCCAAACATTTAGGGGGTCTGCTACGCGTTTCCCCCAACCTAATTATGGCCTACTTAATTTCCATTGACATTTCATGAATCATGATCCAATGTAATGAAGCAAAAAAATAAAATGACAAAAACTGCATCCAAATACTTGGACCTGACAATATGGACATACTTTGGCCAACGGTTTAGTCATAACTGTTACCTGATCAGGGATACCGCCATATATTTAGCACCTTCAAGTCTAAGGTCACAGATCACAGTTGTAACAATGCGGTTTGCCCATTCTGGGTTGGGAATGAGTTATTGCTGCTGAGCAGTTCAAATATATCAGGGTCTTGTTGAAGAATGGGGGAGAGAGTCTGGCAGCAACCGGACAGATGGATTGGCACAGCATCTCCATGGATGTGCTCCTCTGGATCCAAAGGAGCCAACTGAAGTGGACCAAACATCTGATTGGAATGCCTCCTGGGTATCTCCAGGAGTGCTGTTCTCGATATATTCAGCGAGATATATCGAGATTTTGGGAAAGACCAAGGACATGCTGGAGAGATTATGCCTCAGTGTAAGAGAACCTCAGAAAGTTTGGGCATCTCCGCTTAACTGCTGCCCCCACGAACTGGACACAAATAAGTAACAGGATAAAAAAAAAGAAATGTATGGCTTAATTTTACTAGATTAAAATGTTTAAGATTGTCCCTTTAAGCAATTGTGGTTTTAGTAGCTCAAGATCTTCTAGTAAGCTACTACATAAGCGTATAACACTGAGATGGCCCTTCCTTGAACTGAGGGTTGATGGTGCCTTTGGAAAGATGAGCTTTTCCATCCATTCATCAGACCTCACGATTCCGATCAGTTGCTCACATTACCAGCATATCGATGTTTACTGTGTGACGAGTTGGGTCTTTATATGTGCTAACAGGAAAAATTTGTGATATCCAGACATTTCATCTTGGATGTTAAATAACCTCAAATCAAACATACCAGATAATCAAACCACCTCTGACATCCTGGGAGAAAACGAGCAAAAGACATTTAGAGGTATTGATGCTTCACAGGTTAATTGCATCATTTTTATTAAATAAACTAATTATACTGGCTGATACTAACGCATAACAGAGATACATGTTTGCACTGACTGGCACTAAAAGATAATTATCTATCACAGGTGTAACAGATGGCAAACCTAGACTTCTATTAGTGCTCAAATAACATAGAAATTTCCAATCTCCATAAATTGATATCTACATATTATAAGAGATTATGAAATGTAAATGTTTCTGCTTTCACTTTTCTGCCCTTCCAGTTTGTAAGTGTTACTGACCGCTCACATTTGAGCAGGCTTAGGTTGTATGCGGTCCACGTGGAGAGCAAAAGAAATCACTCATAGTCGGACAATGGCTGGCATCTTGAACCAGATATCTTCACTACACTGGATGGCCTTAAAAACTGTTCTGACTGTTATTCCAAGAGGCAGCGGTCTATGGGTTCTCAGAATGTTACATTTCTGACTAAAATTTGTTGTTTTTTTCACTTGAACATCAAACTAGGTTTAAAAATGCAATAAGACAAAGTGACAGTTTAACAGCAATCCTTTGGCTTTTGCACACTGCACAAAACCTTTTGCTGCAAACGTTTTTTCTTTCTTTAGTTTAAAGCGGTGCACTGTTTCTTTTCATTTAATCCAAACATGGTGAGTAAAGAGCATTTTTGTTGTTGTTTGTTTCTTTTCATTTTTTTGTGTTGTCTTTTGAGTCTGTGTTAAATCCGAACAGCCTTGATGTATGATATCTGGGGAGAACAGGGAGCCATTAGTGGTCCCACAAAGACAGAGCAGAGCCTGCCTGACTATTTGATTTCAGGGCTTTAAATACAAAGACACACAGACAGACAAGAAGAGAGTGATCTCTGTCTGTCTGCACTCATTATTTCCTCCTCTGCTCCTTGCTCTCTCTCATGCTTTCTCCCTCACTCTTATGGCTTTAATGCCACTGTATCAGACACCTCCACCACGCCATAAGCAGATTGGGAGTCAGCAGGTGTGTGACCGTGTGTGTGTGTGAGTGTGTGTGAGTGTATGTTTGGGGGGATGGGTGGCATCACCATTGCCATAGGAACGAAAGCATATAAAAAAACAACACAGTAATTGTTCCGTTTCCATGGTAACGAGCTACACAACAGCAAACCTAAGAGATACTTTGTGTCTGCGCAAAAAAAAAAAAAGAAGTTCTATTTAACCCTGCAGTAAAAACACAAATATGTTGTAACAGCTGCACGTTTCTCTTATAAAAAAATCATTCAAGCTTGAAAACATCCCAAAACTGAGGGAACAATCACAGCAGTACCATAATATTAGTATGCACCGAGCAACTGTAATTCTTCTTTTTCTGATATAAAGACATCACAGAACCTGTGTAAACACTTGTAACATGTTGAATTCCTAGAAATCCTTCTCCACTCACATCGTCGTTTCTCTGCATCGTAGCGGCGCGGAACGGTGAGAGGCGGGGCCGAAAAAGGGGGCTTGGAGCGGGTCGTGAGGGCGGTGCAAAAGAGGGGGGAAAGCAAAGAGAAAGAGAAAAAGAGAGAGAGACGGTCCCCAGTTTGAAAGCCGGTAATTAGTGGCAGATGAACGGAAGCTCCGCTATACCACCGGAGCAACGCGGAGAGGAGAGGGTGGATGACAGCCTTCTGCCGCAGAGAAAAAAAGCCCAAATTAGGCTGATTTCACACGCAGCTATACCGGCATCCCCACTGCATGCACAACGCCTCACCTTATCCCATCTTGCGACTCTCACCTACCCACAAACCCACCCACCTCGACCACCCATCCGGCTGTGTGCTGACTTGGTGATGCAGGGTGGAGCTGGACGCATGGACAGCCGGCAGGATAATATCTCGGTCTGAGTGCGTCTTAGATGATCTCCGTCATCACCGGGTCGGTACCCCCGCTCTCCTCTTTGGGTATGTACAGCCTTGCTTTGGTATAGTGCAACTACAACGTGTGTTCAGCGCGCGCTGCGAACAGAACTACTAGACAGTTTTGAGGGGAGACGCTTAACAAGTCTAATTATGAGATCACTTGGGCTCTGCGATTTTTCTCTTGCGCACAGAGCCCTGCAGTTTGCAGAAGGCGCGGAACGCAGCGGGGTACTGACTATTAAATTTAAAGTAGAGCTGGCGATATAATTTCTGAACGCAAAGCAGATAAATGCTAGCTCATTTTGCAGCCTTCTGTCCTTTGCGTTATTCCAGCGGATGAGAGAACCCCGGCCAAGGGGCGCCCCTGTGACCGGAGGAGGGTTGGATTCTCCCGGCTGGTGACCTCCTGCTCCGGGGGACAAATCCTCCCACCACCGGGCATCACCTCCTCTACCCCGGACAAAGACCCACGGAGCCCACCGATGCGTCCGGCAGCCCCTGATGCTCGGCAGTGCTCCGGGGCTTTCCGGTCGGTGGGAGAGGCTCGAGCCGCGGCCGCGCGCTAGGATGCTGCGCCAGGTGTTGCACGCGGGCCTGAGGACCTCGTTCCACGCGCTGGGTCGGTTCGTGGCGAGCCACCCGGTCTTCTTCGCCTCCGCGCCCGTGCTCCTCTCCATCTTGCTGGGTTCCAGCTTTAGCCGGTACCGCGTGGAAGAGGACGTGGAGAGCCTGCTCGCGCCCAAGCACAGCCTGGCCAAGATTGAGGGCAACCTCGTGGACAGTCTGTTCCCAGTGAACCGCTCCAAGCACGCGCTCTACTCTGACCTGCAGACTCCGGGCCGCTATGGGCGCGTGATCATCACCACCCGAAAGGGGAGCGTGATGGATCCGGTTCATCTGGACGCCATACTAAAGGTACGCACGTGCACACATGGCACAGACTCTCAACTCATTTCTTTAGTAATTGTGAATTTCAGCTGACAAGCAGTCTGATATATAAAATAAAATAAAATAAATGTAAAAGTATCTTTAAAGTATTTTCACGATTAATAAAGAAATGATAAAAACACAAATATGACAACGAAGCAAATAAACACGTACACAGGTGTCTGCTGAAGAAATAGGCTTCAACTAGTAGGTGCCAAGATTGAAATGGACGGAATGTGAGCCGACCTATAACCTTTGAATGGTCATTTTTAGAGTTCGAGAGCACATATAGGCCTACCCACCCACTCCGCGAGGAACCTGTGGCGAAATGCCAAGCGAAAACACACAGCACTTGAAAAGTACAGCATTTGACAAGTTAGCTACTGTGCCCTTTAAATCATGGTGTATACATCAGAAAACGAGGTGCATCTACAGCTTTAAAAACAAGCTCTCATTCAGAAACACAAAGAGGTGAAGGTCAGTATCTGTAGGCTGCCTCACTCCTCACTCTCCGTGACTGATATTCATTAACTGGAGTCTTATTTCAAATCACCCTGACAGCCTTTTGAGGTTATTAAGCAGGGTATCCTAATCACACGTTAACTGGAGCTTAGAGGTCTCTATGTTGGTACACCTAAATGGTGTTATGAGTATCAGCCTGACACCCCTAGAGCAATTAGTTTAATGATTTCATGAAGTTATTAGGCTGCTATCAGAGCTTGCTGACTCATATGCTGGACACGCCGAGCTCTGCTGAGGAGATTGAGTTTGTGAGAGCTCCATCCACGCATGCTTTTCTGTGTATGTGTTTATCAAAGAATGTTATTGTGGCCTACTTTACATACATGCAGAATTCAGCGTTGGTCCACAGAGGACTGCCACAGTTAGAGAGCTCAGAGCTGTGCATCTTTTGCTGCCAATGGGCAGCGAGTGAGAAACAGGTTGGTGCATAAAAGAGAGTGCTGTAAAAGGGTAAATCCACTGTTACGTAATCTTACAGTGTTGCATATCATCCGTGAGGTTCAAGACTCTGTAATTTTCCTTTTCCTGTGTCTTTGCTTGCTCTTGGCTTGCCCTCAGCATATGAGTTCTTGCATTTTCCCAGAAGCTTTTTTTGCATCCCTCTGGGTCTGAACTTGTTGCATGTAGTAAGTTAAAGCATGCGTCGGTGGAGAGAGCGATATCAGCAAGAGCGAGAGAAAGAACTAGACGGGATTTCCACTTGCAGTAAGAGTAAGATTTCTGAGTCACACCCATTGACTGCATCTACTGAAGTATTTAATCTGTAGTTGGTAAATAAACTGATTCACTACAGCTTGCTCTTTTTTGAGGTGGTTTTCATCCTTTGTGGGAAAATGTTCAGTGTTCAAACAACCC
Organism: Astatotilapia calliptera; assembly: GCF_964374335.1. Taxonomy (NCBI): domain Eukaryota; kingdom Metazoa; phylum Chordata; class Actinopteri; order Cichliformes; family Cichlidae; genus Astatotilapia; species Astatotilapia calliptera. Next base: position 26,126,225 of record NC_137430.1, read on the forward strand.
TTACTATACTGTTATGTGATACTGCATGTTGTTTTTGAAAAGACAAAGCAAATATACAGCATCATTTCACTGCAGGGGCACACATGTGAGCCAACACCATGGTCAAGAAATGTCTTAACAACTGTTTACTGGAAGTATATTATTATCAATATAGACTCGGTTCCCAGAGGATACACAGCGCTGTGTTAATTGTGTTTTTCTTTTTTAATCTTTTTCCACCAGCAGGTTAAAGTCTCTATTTATCGAGTAAAAATTAGAATTTCTCTCGAGGCATTTTCTGTTTAAGTCAAATGTTATTATTTAGAACAAATCTCTGCTCTACAGTTCTCCTAACATGGCTCTAGTGTGGTTTTAGAGCCCAACCAATGTATCCATTTTCTTTACTGTTTATCCAGTTTCTTAGAGACTGGTCAGAAATCCCCTGGAAACCTCTGGTCGCTACGGGAAAACAGTGACTGGTTGGCGAGTGGTTACTGGATGTCAGTGAGTGAAATCAGTTGCAAAGAGGGTTCTGCGCCGTGACCTCCTTGTGATTGATTTAGTCCCTAGCAGATTACTGGAATTGCCTGTAGTTTCCATGGAAGACTGCAAGCACTTGCTAACTTACCATAAAGTGGTAGTAATGTTTGGAGAAAGTAATCAGAATCAGCATACTTTATTAAGGATAGCATACCCTAAGGAAATTATGTGGGTTACAGTTGCTCCAATACGCCAAGGGTAATAGACTAAACTATTAAAACAATCTAATATGTTACAGATTTACAAATTTAAGAAATAGCACTAATATATATATACAATCACTCAATGATAAATATCAAGGATTAACAGAGGTGAATATAAATGAATATCAAGAATATTGACAGGAATATTACAGAGTAGAAAAGAGTGTGTGCAAAAAGGATGTAACTATTGCAGTGTTTATAGTGTATTAGATGGAGGAGTTGTACAGGGAGATGGCCACGGGCAGAAAAAGTTGTGCTGCACTGGCTTTACTTGCTCAACTTTTATTTTGAGGTTGAATGGTCTCCATTTCCAGTTTGGGTCACACTTTTTACAGTTTCACAACTACTTAGAGAGTGATTGGCAAGTGTTTGCAGAAAAGTCGATGTCTTCCATGCAAACTAGGTGACTGCTGCTTTCTGCTAGCAACCAAAGCACTCACAAAGAGATTTTCAATGCAGTAGCATTTACCTTTTTTGTGTACCAATGTCACATAACAATAGCATGCAGCCTCCTGCAACCACTCATCAAGTGGTCTCAGAATACTGGTCTCTAAATCTTTGTGATTGGGTCTTTAACAGTAAATTTCAAAGGGATTGCTACCAACCTACAACAACCACTTGCAACAGGTTAGGGATACTCATTCTTTCTCCTAGCGACCAGTGGTTACCTGGTTTCTGACACCCAGTCTCTAGTTCTGTGTGACTGGGGCTTTAAGTTTACAGGAGGGCTGCAGGATATGTCAGTTTTCACACAGCAAAAAGCAGATACCCCCTTTATAGGTTGGCACAAAACACACAGTCTCACACCTATCATATATAGTAGCATCACAGATGGTTTTGCAAAGTTTCTAACTAGTCCATAAAATATGTTGCTGGAAAGTTATCCCCATCAAATATCTTTGTATATGTTGATGTTGGATTTTTTAACACAATAAAAGATTCCCAGCCATCTACAAGAATTAATTATTGTTTATAGTCTTGTTTTATGAATATTTTTTCTTTAACTCTCACCACCAGCTAGTTAGTGATCCACAGAGAATATAAATCTGAAATAATATCCACCTTTTAAAACAGGGTCACTTTAGTTTCTTTAACATAACAACCATGATAAGACTTTATTATCCCACAGAGAAATTTTCTTGGAGACATAATGCATAAACACACTTCATACACCTACGTACACAGTAGCTGTTTCATGAATTTTATATTGAGGATGATTACTAAAAACCCTTCTTGAATAATCAAAAGAAAACAATCGACTCTGTGTTGATAGAGCATGGTAGGTTTACTCTTGATAAAGATAACTGCATGCAAGTGGAAGTGAAGTTAACGTTCACTTGTAGTGTTCAACTATTAAAGAGCAGGCATCTGAAGTTAGTGTACGTGCTTGAGGCACCTACAGCAGGAATTTTAAGTCTCTGCCATGAAGCTGTCGACAATAATGATGACAGAGTGGAAGAATTTGCAGTAAAAGTTTATTTTACAATAAATCTTAGGACAGGTTGCTGCAGGACAGTAACTTTTAAACCAAAATTATAATAATTTTCAGGAGACATTCCTGCAGAATCACACTCCCTTTCTTAAGCCAATGCAGCAATCTGAGGTAGGAGAAAGCTTTTCTCGTGTTCACCATGGCAGAGACTGGCATCAGGCCTGTTGCTTAGTAACCAGCACCGTGGATGCTGGCACAGTTGTCCTCTCGCCATAGAAATGGAGGAGTACTCTGAGACAACTATTATTTCTCTGTTGAGTAATATATAAACACATACACACACACACACAAACACACACACTTCCCCAAATTTCTCTCCCTAGTAGTCGCACAAACAGGAACACAAAGTAGGTGAATGAGTGGCTGACACTCAGTTTGTGTGCTGCGTAGTGAAACTTTTCACTGTTCCCACAGTTTATCCAGGAAAGCCACCGTTAAGCTGAGCAAATAAAGCTCTTTCTCTCTTTGTTTTCTCTGCTCGCAGCTCCACAGACGGATCTACCAGATGCAGGTAACTGTGCCAGCAACAGGCTTCAACAGTTTCAACTACTCCTTCTCCAACCTTTGCCTTCTTGATGACAAGAATGTCTGCATCATCGATGACATCATCCGCGCCATGGAGGAGATCCAGTCAGCTCGCAACTCCAATCGCTCCGTGCCCATCCTGAGGTACCCCATCACACAGCTGGCAGATGGGCGGCAAGCGTACATTGGCCACCAGATGGGTGGTGTGCAGGGCTGGGGTCCTGGGGGGGCGATGCGAGCTCAGGGAATGGGAGTGAGGGGAGAAGGTGTCCGATCTGCCAGGGCGCTGCAGCTCACCTACTACCTCCAAGCCCCAGGCGGCCTGATGGACCGGGTGGCCAGCCAGTGGGAAAAGGCCTTCTGTGCTGAGTTGCAGAACTTTGCAGAGTTGCACCCAAAGTTGGGCTTCTACCCTTCTACTTCATCTTCTCTGAGGACAGACTTCCAGTTCTCCTCAGTGCTGGCACGTCGCCCCCTGTTGGCCAGCCTGGGAGTGTGTGGGGTGCTTGTCGTCCTTTGCTGCTCCATGAGGGACTGTGTGAGGTCCAAACCCTGGCTGGGACTGCTAGCTCTGCTGTCCATCACTCTATCAGGCCTTACTGCTGCTGGGATACTCAACCTGACTGGGGCCACCTACAACTCCACGTACTTGGGGATCCCTTTCGTCATGCTTGGTAGGTTTAACTCTGATATATTTGCTGTAGAAATAACAAATAATATCACAAAGTATATTTTACCTTTTGGGTGTTTATGAAATAATTTTCCCATTTATCTGGAACTGACCTGTATGTATAGGACGTTTTCAAAGAGTAACCGATGCTAATCCATGGCAGGTGGGAGCCGCACAGAACATTGGCATTGCTTTTCCTTCGCAGTTTGCTTGCCTGTACCTCGCAGCCTGCTTTTTCAGTACCTGTTGTAATAGATTTTTCAGATGTCTGCCTAAGGCTGAATGCCATTTCAGAGTAGACAGGTCTTCAAAATGACTGACAAGTGGTGGGGCATGAACTTGACTTACTGATAGAGAGGATGATGGTAACAACAACATGTTTTTTGACGAGTGGCAAAAACTAAAACTAAAGGTTCAAAAAAGTTTTAAGTTGCAGCTGAAGCAGAGTCTTGAATGAGTTGTGAGATGGGACAGGAAGTTATTTTACATGCCAACAAGACCTCTGACTTTAACAACATTAACTTAACTCACCATATATGTCTTTATTCACCACTTTGCTTTCAATCATTAGTTGTTAATAAACTCTGGCTGTCTTACAGAGTGTGTCTTTTGTGTGTCTTTTCCTCCGCTCTCTTCTTTTCTACTCACCCAAACCAGTCATGACAGACTGCTACTCCCTAACCCCGGTTCTGACAGAGCCACACACAGATACATACACACATATGTAATAACACTTTACTCACGTTGTATATAACATTGTACACAGACTATCTTCCAGATCTTCAAACTGAAGCCCATGCCTTAAGCCTGCAGTTTTTTTAATGGCCAGCAGGAGGTGCCCCCTCTTTTTGCAGAAACAAGTCTGGTTGCATAGAAGTCTACAGGAAAACTACCCTACTGTTCACTTGATATGCGATCACAGTGAACACTTTTCTGATTAGTGCTTTAGCATTTCAAGTCTTGTTTATTACAAGATGTCTGTTGTCTAAATTATGGTATCAATTAGTGTGTAGAAGGATCATAAAATATGGTTTGCTTTAGGGTGAGCCTGCCGTGTTCTTGAGAAGTCCTTGCACAAGTGCACAGTTGTCCTTTGTTTCTCAGTAAGATCTACCCTGCACTTAGGACTAGTTTCAAGGAATAAAATGGTAGCCATCCATTCGCTTCCACTTATCCTTTTTCAGGGTCGTGGGGGGGCGGGAGCCTATCCCAGCTGTCACAGGGCGAAAGGCGGGGCACACCCTGGATAGGTAGCCAGTGGTAAAAATGCCCAGCTTTTCCTTTAAATACAACTTCACTTTGGATAACAGTCGGTGATCACATCTTTGTAATTAAACCTGGTACAATTTAAGTTCATATTCTGTGAAGAGGCATTGCTGTGCTTTGTTTATGTCGCATCAAATTTAGTACAGCTGAAATGAAGACACTTTTAAAACTGTTTGTGCAACAATACTGCTCAATGTAATAATCACATTCTAGTGATGGAAGGAAAAACCTTTCAGTGCAATTTATAACCCTCTGTAAGTGTCCAAAGAGCTTAAGGTTGATTAAGGGGGCAGCCCCAACATGCAATTGATTTTGGAAGCCAGTGAAAATGCTGATTTACAGGTAGTATAAAACTTGGGTATCAATGTAATTATATATATATATATATATATATATATATATATATATAATTTAAGGATAAATACTTCTTTGGGGTATTGCTAAAAACAACAACTAATATTAAACAAAATTAACATTTTGTTTAACTGGAAATATTAAAGACATACAAGCATATTTTTGATTTGGTGATGACTTTTCCACATCCATTCATAACATTGTTGTAAATGGGGTTGCACAGTAGTATTTATCCTACTGTGTATTTCCTAAAGTGAAAAAAATCAATCAGCAGTTTAACAAACCTCTGCTACTGATCAGTGACTATTTCAGCTGCGTAATTGGATTGTCTCTGCATTCCTAATTATGCAGCACCTTGCATGTGGAAAGGGCCAATAAAGTTGTATCAGTGTTTGAGCATTCATTTGTGTTGCATTTGGCACTAAATTAATTAAGTAAATTTGTTTATTTGGTTGGGCAGGGATAAGATATAGAGAAGGAACAAAGAGAAAGTGGGCAAGGAAAGGCTGCTGTCAGGCTTAGAACAACTGCAGAGTGAACAGAAAGTACAGGGAAACAGGCAGAGAGGATAAAATATGAAATATCACTCCAAATGCAGGCTGAGATAAGGATTCTCTTAGCAGAAAATGAAGTTAAACTGTAGTTAGAAGGAAGACAGGCAGGCAGGGAGAAGGATCTTCTCAGAATGCAAGTGGGCAGACAGAAAAAGGTGGGAGGACAGCGTGAGGCGAGAGAGAAAGCTTTGTTACAGGGGAAGATAGGATTTGGATTAAGGAAGAATGCTGTATTTTTGTAATATCTTAAAAATGACAGAGATTTGTGTCTTTCTCTTTTAAAATCAATCACAAGAGATGTTTCACATTGTGCTCGCTAATTTAAAAAGTTGCACATTGATGGGATAATGACTTTGGGCCATTAACTCACCAGGTGTGTGATTGTGTAGCAACGAGGGTAAATTGTTAACGGTAAAGGATCATTCTGGTCTGCTTCAGCCTGCCATTACTGTCACTGCTGTGGCTCTGTGGGTGTTGCTAACTTTGCACTTTTCACCTCCGTTGTGGAGCTTTGGGGAGTTCTGCCTAACAGAAATGGTGCAGTGCACAGTACATCAGTGTGACAAGTGCAAGCTTCCTGCTTGTTTAAAACTGAGATTTTTTAACAGAAACGCAGAAAGTAAATACAGTAATCCAAATTTTCCTGGTGACCCAATCACCATGTGAATTAATTTGGACCCCAGTTTGGGGGGGGGGGGGGGACTGATAACTGATGGACCATTTTAGTCATTTTTTTATAGAAAATATCACAGTTGTACTTTTCTCATGACTTAATTTCAGGCTTTCTTCTGTTTCATAAACCTGCCAACTAAGGATTTTTCATGTTTGAACAGTTGGTCAGATGCACAAAAATGTTTCCTAGAGCTCTAGGAAAATTTCAGGCATTTTATAGAAGAGTTTGACTGATATATTTGTTGACCACTTGTTAGGGTACTTGGGAGGCTGAAGTTTTTCATGATTACTGAACTTCGATTTTGTCATTATTTATCATTTCTAATATTTTGGGTTCAATGTTAGAGTTTTTAGTCTTCTGGTTTCTGTCTGTGTTCAATAGTTGCTCTGTTTCCCCTGTCAGCTGTATCCCCTTGTCAACTGGATACAGCTCTCATAATACAGTCTCTGTGTTATGTTTCCTGTTTTACTTTGAAAGTCCGTGTCACATGTCAGTGTTTTTAGTTTTGCTTCCCTTGCCTCATTAGGCTTGATTTGTCCCAGCTGTGTTTCCCTCCTGTCTCCCATTCCCTGATTGCTCCCTCTGTGTATTTAAACCCTGCGTTTTCCTTGGTCTGTGTTGCTATTTCTCTCGTTTCATACTGTGTGTTCTGTCTGCCAGTCTGTTTTGTTATTTTGTTGTGTTTAGCAATAAGTCAGTGTTGAGTGTACCTTTTTATCTCCGTAAGTCTGTACTTTGGCTCCACCATTCCTGCCTTCACCGAGTACAAGAGACCAATATTGGCCTACTGTACATACTATAACTGCAGCTATGTTGAAAGTTTTGTTTATTTTACAGACAAAAATGCAGGGAAAAAGCAGTACAGTACAAGTAGGACAAATACTTCATATCAATTGTCAAGCACAGTATGGTGATTTGACCTGGTTTTGCAGTTGACCATGAACTCATCTGTTTTCCAGAGAATTCTAGAGTCAAATGTGAGGTCATCAGTGCAAGAGCAAACTTGGTCAGGCACCAGGGCAGGGGTGGCAAAGTCCAGGCCTTGAGAGCCGGTGTCCTGCAGGTATTAGATATCACCCTGGGTCAACACACCTGAATCAAACGATTAGTTCATTACCAGGCCTCTGGAGAACTTCAAGAAATGTTGAGGAGGTAATTTAGCTATTTAAATCAGCTGTGATGGATCACGGACACATCTAAAACCTGCAGGACACCGGCTCTTGAGGTCTGGAGTTTGCCACCCCTGCACCAGGGCAATGATCCCAAGCAGAATAGTTGAAAAAGAAAAGAATCAAGGTGTTGCAGTAGTCCATTCAACATCCAGACCTCAACCTTAATGAAAAGCTGTGGCAGAACCTTAAGAGAGCTGCCAGAGCGAATAAACTGAAGCATTGTTGCAGAGAAAAGTGGGCATAAATTACTCCACAATGATGTCGGAGACTAATAAAGTCATAAAGAAATTATTGCTGTTTCACAGGAAAACTCGTAAAACCAAGCTGCTCTTAAATTCCCCAAATTTATTTTTATTTTGTAATTTAACTAAAACAGTCATCCCCACATTCAGTCATTCCACATTAATTGATATGTAAAAATCAAATTAATGGATCATTTAGTTTTTAAGAAAATGTCATATAAGCACCTCATGAGATAATCTGTTTACCTTTATTTGTTTTACAGTATTGTAAGTTGTTTTTTCACATATTTATTTAGACAGTTATTAAAAACTGTCTTTGGGGGAGGCAATTTTAGAAGCTTACCATTAGCTTGATTTATCAATTTCAAAGCCAGTTTAGATATGTGTTTGGGGTCATTGTCCAGTTGGAACATCCAGTTGTGTCAAAGGTTCAACCATATAGCTGTTGATATGAACAATTTGCAGGTAGTCCTCCTGCTTCATTATTCCATCCACATTCTACAATGTACCAGTATCACTGCCAGCAAAACAGCCCCAGAACATGATGCTCCCATCACCATGCTTAATAGCTAGCAGTGCTCTTAGGTTTATAAGCCTCACCTTTATGCCGCCGAATAATTCCGAATTCCTGTTTTCATTGTGGCCAAATAGCTTAATTTACGGTGGTATGCAAACGTTTGGGCACCCCTGATAATTTTCATGATTTCCCTTCATAAATCATTGGTTGGTTGGATCAGCAATTTCATTTTCCCCTTTAAAACCAGTCGGAGCGGGCATGCTCCGTTTTGCGTAACTATTTTTAAATCCCTGTAGCTCTGCAACCACGTAAGCTTGCGCAGTAATTTTTTTGCATAAGAAACCGGAAGAGTTGTACTTACATGTTATGCCATCAGCTTGTCCTAGGTCACGGTTTCCTTCCACATATAGCTTTGCAAAAACTGCATAAAAAGCACTTGCAGCAACAAAAACATAATATTCCAGAAACTCGCTTTGCCGATCTGATCAGCTGTTCATAACACTTCCTACGTTGGAACAGACCTCAGCGCGAACTATTGCATGTCCGCCATTACCTGCTTGGAACCGGAAGTGATTCTTTTTTTTTTTTTTTTTAACCTTCGGGGCTTTATAAGCCTACACTGGTGTTTTCAAAAGTCATGTTTGACTTTATGACTTTCTGTATCGTTTCTGGGATGCGTAGAACTCAAATTGCACTGCTGGAAATAGTTTATTTTGATGCAAATGCTGGTTTTTTTTGCAAATTTGCATTATAATTTTCTTTTCCGTTTTTCCTGCAGTATATAAAAATTGGTGTATCTCAAAAATAAAACTATGAAGACACTCAAAATAAATTTCCTGTTGTTGGAAAATATTTTGTGCACCTTTTTTGTGTTTACAGTTTTGAGGGATAAACCTCTTAAAATTCTCTAACTAGAAATATATATATATATATATATATATATATATATATATATATATATATATATATATATATATATATATATATATATATATATATATATATATATATATATATATATATATATATATATATATATAAAAAACCCAAAAATGATTTTAAATTTTTTGGTAGTTTATTGCACTTTTTTGCAATTTGTGTAGTTATTATGCACTTAATGCATGTATAACAACTTGAAATGCTCCCAAAAATGGCACTACAGCATGTAAAAATATAAAGATAAGCTCTGGCAGACTTGGTTCTATGGTAGGTCTTAAAGGGTTAAATATATCATGTAGCAGATGAACACAATGATATTTGAGAAGTGAAATGAAGCACAGAAAGTGTGCAATAGTTACTTAAGCTAAATTAGGCAGGTGTATAAATTTGGGCACCCTTGTGGTTTTATTGATTAGAATACCTTTAGCACCAATTTTTGGAACATAAAATTTGTTTGGTAAGCTCATTGACCCTTGACCTACATACACAGGTGAATCCAGTCATGACAAAGGGTATTTAGGGTGGCCATTTGCAAGTTTTTCTCCTCTTTGCGTCTTCTCTCAAGAGTGGCTACATGGGAGCCTCAAAACAACTCTCAAACACCTGAAAACAAAGATTGTTTAACATCATGGTTTTGGGGAAGTATAGAAAAAGTGATCTCAGAGATTTCAGCTGTCAGTTTCCACTGTGAGGAACATATTGAGGAAATGGAAGACCACAGGCACAGTTCTAGTTAAGACAGATCAAGGAAAATCTTAGATAAGCAGAGGCAAAGGATGGTGAGAACAATCATAGTCAACCCACAGACCAGCTCCAAAGACCTGCAACATCATCTTACTGCAGATGGTGTTGCTGTGCATCATTCAACTATTAAGCGCACTTTGCACAAGGAGATGCTGAATGGGAGAGTAATGCAGAAGAAGCCATTTCCGTGCACATGCCACAAACAGAGTTGTTTGAGGTATGCTAAAGCACATTTGGACAAGCAAGCTTAATTTTGGAATAAGGTGCTGTGGACTGATGAAACTAAAATTGATCTTGTTAAAGTTGAGGGTTGCATGGATTCCAGTCAGTATCAGCAGATTCTTGAGAACAATGCTCAAGAATCAGTCACAAAGTTGAAGTTGGGCCGGGGCTGGATATTTCAACAAGACAATGACCCTAAACACTGCTCAAAATCTACTTAGGCCTTCATGCAGAGGAACAAGTACAACGTTCTGGAATGGCCATCTCAGTCCCCAGACTTGAATATTATTGAAAATCTATGATGTAACTTAAAGCGGACTGTCCATGCTTGGAAACCATCAAACCTGACTGAACTGGAGATGTTTTGTAAAGACGAAAGGTCCAAAACACCTTCAACCAGAATCCAGACTCTCATTGGAAGCTATAGGAAGTGTTTGGAGGCTGTTACTTCTGAAAAGGAGGATCTACTAAATGTTGATGTCATTTTTCTGTTGGGGTGCCCAAATCTATGCACCTGCCTAATTTAGTTTAAGTAACTATTGCACACTTTCTGTAAATCCTATAAATTTCATTTCACTTCTCAAATATCATTGTGTTTATCTGCTATATGATATATTTAAATGAAATTGCTAATCCAAACAACCAATGATTTATGAAAGAAAATCATGAAAATTATCAGGGGTGCTCCACTGTATGTCTCATTTGACTATAAAACATTTGGCTTGTCCATATAGGCGGCTGAAAATTTTAGTTGAGGTTGAAGGTTTACATTTTGGAGCAAGGGCTTCTTCCTTTTTGGTAACCTCTTAGTCCATGGTGATGTAAAAGTTGTGTCATGGTTCACTTTGTGGCAGCCAGGAGGAAGGACCCAAATGCAGCTTTATTTGCTGGAAAAACATGAACACCAAATGCAGGAAACAAAACATAAAACTAGAAGCAAGGAAACACAGACTCTAGAGGGTACAACGTGACAACAAGCAGGGAAAGACAGGACTAAAATACACAGAACCAGAACCTACCCACATGCCAAAATTGGTATGGCCCGGATCTGGCCCACACAATGTGCTTACACATGGCCCACATACCGCAAAAAAAGACAGCCCTTTGGTGGCCCAGATCAGGTTTGCCAGATGTAATCCACACATGGGGCAGCACAAGGCCAGTTGCAGACACACTGGTGGTTCTCTGCAAACCTGATCTGGCCAAAGGGCCATCATTTTTTGCGGTATGTGAGCCATGTGCAGCCACGGGCCAGTTGCAGACACACTGCTGGCCCTGTGCTGGCCCAGAACAGTTTCAGCTCTGGCCCCAGATGTCAGCCTAATGTGTACCTTAATCAAGCCATGTAATAACAACGTGTGCCGGAACATAACAGTGCAAAAGTAACATGATGAAACTCTGTTCAGACAGTGAATGGACTGATTCTTATATAGCACTTTTCTACTCTCCCGGATTACTTGAAGTGCTCTATACAACATGCCACATTCACTCAATTACACACTTTCTCTAAACTGAGTGCTTCCTAACTACATTCATTCAGACTGGAGGAGCCAGGGATCAAAATGTGTACACTCACAAACCTGTCAAGCCTGCATTTGAAACATTGGCTACCATAGCAGTATAGTATTTTAACATAGCATTTGGATCTTCTAACTAAAATAGGAGAATAGGAACATAAATAGTGCCATCATTTACAGACCTGGCCCACATCTGGTTGACATACACCCTGCCATGACACCAGTCAGTCAGAAGTGCCAGCTTGATGCCGGATCCGGGGAAGACCTGTTTTCTATGAGCCTGGGCCACATAAACCAAACCACAATTGGCCAGATGTGGCATGCTATCACATAAACAGTGGCATCTGCGCCAGCCCTGACCCATATCTGGATGACATACCACTTACCATAGAAAAGACTAAAGAACTAAGGAGCTAGGAATACTTGAGACAGAAACCAAAACCGAGAGACTAGCAAAGACAAATCATGAAATCAAGGATAAATAATACAAAACAGAAAACATTGGGTCACCGTCCCAGGAGCGTGACAACGTGCTTCACTGTGGTCAGTGACACGGATGTCCAGCAGCCATGGCAGGCTTGAGTCTTGGTGGTTCCTGATTGTTCCTGAACAACAACCAGTTTCCTCTCATCTGGGTGTAACAATTTACATCTTCTTCTAGATCTTGGTAAAGTGTTGATAAATCCAACTAACTTGTCGTTACCTACAATTGCTGGAGCTGATTATTTTGAAATCTTCAGTTGTTCCTCCATGTCTCAAAGGGACCATGGCAATTTATGCAGATCTACAGTTCTCCTTCTTAGATCTTCACTGAGATCCTTGGACTTCCCTATTGTTTTGACTATTGGTCAAATCATTCATCATGCTGACAAAGAGAAACTACCAGTTGTGGTAAATCATAATCACTAATGAGAAGTTAATAAGCTTTGGCTAAAACAAGGTTAAAAGACACTGAAGAATCTGCAGTAACACTTATTTAAAGATTAAAACGTGCATGCATATATCTGAGCCTGTATGTATACTTTTTACCCTGCGTGGATTAGAGAAAATCCAACACCAACCCAAAATTATGCAACCAATTCTCATGTTTTAATTCTTAGGATTTGAAAATCAACATGACATTCGTGACTATGATGAGTGTAAGTAAACTTCCAAACACAACTCTACATACATACATTATATCCCCCAAGGATCATCAGCAGCAATACTTCACTTGTTAAGATCGCTTGTTAAGATTTTTTATTTTCTTCTGCCTGTTTGCTCCATTTTTGCCATAGTTAACAAACTGACAAAGACTTTTCAATATCTGAAAAAAAAAACCATTTTGCAACACAGTAGTCGTATCAAGGGCAGACATAGTTTCAGGAAAAAGAAACATCCTTCTATGTTCCTCTAAGTGCTTCTATATATGTGAGTGTGTCTGCTTGTGTGCCTGTCTCCTGCTGGTAAATATCCTTGCACAAGTGCTGTCTCCAGCCTCTCTTTTTTGCTCTCATCTTGTCTCTGCAACATTAACCTCTGCACCTCTTTTCTCCGTCATCCTCTGTCTAATTCCCTCTCACAAGTCGCAGATCTGCAGACTTTCTCTGTACTCCACGCCCACGCCTCAAGTGTCGGTACAATGCGCCTCTGCTTAGGTGTTAAGTGTTTCGCCATGCTGAGGTCACTGGAGAGGGGGGTGATGGTGGTAGCGGTGGGGTGTACATGTGTTACTGGTGACTCACGGATGCTATGGCAACCACAGAAGGAAAAAAACCCTTAAAAACCATCTGCTGCACCTAAATCAATGTGTATGCGCAGCACGTGAGACTGGACAAGCACAAATTCATGGAAATGGGCACTAATTTGCTTTATTGAATCGACAATGATTCATTCCTTTCACTTATCATGTGAAAATTGTGCTGTTGTTTTAAGACTATTGGTCTCTTTATTGTTGCTACTGCAGGAGCAATGGCGCTTCTGGTATTTCTCACGTTGGGCATGTTACAATCACAAGAAAATGGCATTTTCACAGTGTCTTACATCTGTCATTTCATGTATCTACACTTCAAATGGGAATTTGGTGTGACCTCATACAAAGAGGGAATATTCAGAAGCACTATTGCACTACCTTGTGCAACACTGGGATTTGATGAAATGAATAAACTGAAGCAACAAGGCTGAAAGATCCCCAGTTTGAGATTGGGAGGAGACACAAATCCCTGGGAGGTTCTTATATAGTTTTGACCCCTTGTAAAGAAGAGAGGAGCTTTAATTTTAAGCCTAGTTACAAGAAAATATTTGTCTTTAATACAGGTGATGTCTTGCATCCCAATAAATTACCTTGGTTTTCTGCTAAGGGAACCATGAATTAAAAACAAAGAGGTTGGAGTTTGGAAAACAGAGAGCTAAGTATCTTCTGGTGAACTGTGAAGGTTCTTCAGATAAGTCAAGAGACATCATTTGCAGCAAATGAATAAAATAAATAATTAAACTAAAATAGTTAATTTATTTAAAATAAATAATTAGAATCTAATTTGTGTAATTTAGATAAAAAACCCAAAAAAACCAAAACATATTATTTATTCTTAATTTTCAGATTTGCTTTTTATCTGCAATTGTCTCAGTCTAATCAGATTGGAGGCTTACTTGTGGTTCTTGGGGTATTTAAATGTAGAAAAAGTGAGGCATAGCCTTCAGCTTCCTGGCCAGCTTTGGAACCAGCTACCAGTTTCCTGTGATTCACTGAATATTTCTTTACTCATCTCTTTTCTTTTTCTGTATGTTTATACCTGACTACTGTTTTTAGTCATTGACAGTATTTAAAGTTTTACTCTCTAGTTTCTATATAAGAAACAAGCCAAATAGAACAGAAATAACAAAGTTCTGCTAAAGTAATTTTTTTTGGCTAAATAAGTGTGATACTGTTACAATCTCTTTTAAATTTGTTGGTCTAATACAAGATTCATTCTCATTGCTGTTCTATTTGTCCTCAGGTCATGGGCTCTTCGGCTCCTTCGAGATGCTGTCATCGTGGAGACGTACCCGTGAGGACCAGCATGTGAAAGAGCGTGTTGCAAGCGTCTTCGAGGATGTTATGTTGCGTTTCTCTGGCTCCACCATGATCCACCTGATGACCTTGGGCCTGGCCGCCTCCCCACTCACCAACATGGAAGCCGTCCGGCTCTTCTGCCGCACTGCTGCTCTGGCCGTTACCATCAGCTATGTTTACATGTTGTCCTTCTACAGTTCCTGTCTGGTGTTTACAGGCTACCTGGAGACCGGGTACAGACATGGCTGCTTCTGCCGGCGAGTCCCCAAACCAGACCGTCTGGACTCTAAACCGGCTTGGTACAGGTGTTTAATGTACACTCGTTACCAGGAGGAGACCCAAGTGACGAATCCTCCACAAGGGATTGGTCACACTCACACACCAAACCCTGACCTTACTCACACGCACACACACCCTCACCCGCATACAACTAACAACCCCGCTGTTCGTGGACATGCTCATGTTGCTAACTCCACTCACCCACACCCTCACCCACATTCCACAGCAAGCACGGACCCTCATCCTCAGGACTCCCACCTTTTGTTGGGCTGTGTGCGACGTTGCTATGGAGACTGGATCACTAACACTTATGTTAAACCCTTTGTGGTTCTGCTGTATCTGGTTTACATCTCTTTTGGATTGATGGGATTCCTACAGGTGAGACACCTGGTGATTTCTCTTTTACAGAATTATAAAGTCTTTATTTGTGGCATGTAATAAAAATGTTTGTGTCGTCAACAGGTGACCCAGGGTTCTGACCCTAGCGCACTGGTTGCAATGGACACCGCAACAGTATTGTACACCCGAGCCCAGCAGCGTTACTTCAGCTCATACTCTCCTGTGATTGGATTCTACATTTATGAAAGTGCCCCTTACTGGAATGCCTCAGTGCAGCGGGATCTGCTGGAATATGCCAAAGGCTTCCAGAGAATAAGCTGGCTGGAAGCTTACCTGAACTACCTGTCAGATCGCAACCAGTCCACCAGCCAGCCGCGGGAAAATTTCACCCGCACACTGCGCCACGCCTTTCTCCGTGAGCCGCAGTTTGCTCACTTTGCAGATGACATTATATTTGCAGAGCGCGGCCAGGGCGAAGAGCCTGATGTGGCAGCTTCTCGCATCTTCTTGGTTGCCAAAACAACGGAGAACAAGCGCGAAGAGATGTCAGTGCTGCTGGACACGCTGCGACGCCTGTCACTGACCTCACGAGTCCGCTTCTTAATCTTCAACCCTTCTTTCGTCTACCTGGACCGCTATGCTGCAGCAGTCAGCTCCCCACTTAGACACTCACTGCTGGCGGTGCTTTTCCTGTTGGGTCTCTCCTCTCTGGCTGTTGTGGAGCCCCTGGTGTCTGTGTGGCTGGGCCTCACACTGCTCTCTGTCCAGTTTGGCGTCCTGGGCTTCATGACCTTATGGGGTGTAGAGCTGGATTGCATGTCTGTGCTATGTTTGATTTCAGCTTTGGGGCACTCAGCAGACTGCAGCGGCCCCCTCCTCTGTGGCTTTGCTGCAGGTCGGGGTGAAAGCAGGACTCGCTGGGTGAGAGTGGCACTGGAGAGACACGGTGTTCCCTCTTTACAGACGCTCATCTGTTACGGTGCTGCCCTGGTACCCGTTGGCTCCATACGCTCCAACCTCACACGCACACTATTTCGCTGCCTCACCCTGACGGCCGCTTGCTCGGCCCTGCACACGTTGGCTTTCCTGCCCACACTCCTCACCTTCCTGCCCCCCTCCAAGAGCCGGGGCCATGGACCTGGAGGGGAAGGACAGAGACAGGAGGTGGAGTGTGTTGAAATGAATGACAGCACCAGAGTTGTCGACCAGATCACCACCGTCTGAGCATGGGATGAGAAGAGAGGAAGACAGGTTTCTAGTGCACATGTTACCTGCTTGTTGCTAGTGCTGTGTGGCATGTGAATGAGGTGTTTCCTAAAAAGCTAATGAGACATTAAATTTAATCCAGGTTGTGATGTAATCACAGAGGAAGTGCCACACTTTTCACCAAAACTTGCTTTAGATTCAGTCACTTTGTTTGGCTACTGCTGTCTGTTCACCATATCAAGTTGCACAACTACAGTGACATGAGGCAATCATCTGTATGACTCGAGTATTTCTACTTTATTGCTGGAAAAATAAAGACAAAATAAAAAAATCAAGATCTTAGCATTGTGATTTGTAATATATCATCTTGTGGAAATATTAGCATTTAACAAAAGTCCCCTTGTATGGGAGTTTTTTCTTCTTCTTTTTTTTTAACTCTAATTTGTTCATTTTCAGCTCAAAATTTCTAATTCTATTCCTGCTGGTGTAGCTTCACATAAAAATAATTTTATCTTATTCTGGGTTTTAATGCAGCCTCTCTGTACAACCCTTATCTACAACACGCCATTTTGGGTATGATCCCCTTCCATTTAAGTCAACGTTCTTTTGACTGGCTGCCCGTGTGGAGCTGTAAGCCCACAATGTCGTGGTCATTACTCAAGAGAAATTATGTATTAAAAGTAATGCAGTATGTTACTTCAATACTTGACCAACCCTATATCATGACAAAGCATGTAATAGACACACTGGTCCACTATGTCCATTTCACGCTTTGCCCCTTCAAAGCATGAAATGGACAATCATGCAGAAGTTGCAGTACCAGAAGAGGAAGATAATATATTTAAAGCAGTACAATCCAGCGTTGTTCTATGTCACAAACAATTAAGCTAGGTGGCTAAAATGTGTTTACATGTAAATGTGTTTATGATGAACTGAATGCAATGTCTCTTTAAGCGCTTTCCTGTGATTATTTTAATGTTGGCTTGAAATAAAACATCTCCCTCTGTTGGTACTGCAGGTTAGTGAATTACGGAATTTGGTACAGTAACACGCTGCATTAGTGTGTTATTGAAAGACGTAATGTGATTACAGTATCACATTACTTTGTAATACATTACACCCAACAGTGGTTACTGGGGTAACCATATGAAGGATCTCCAAGATTACTGACATGATACAGATCAAGGAGTTTAAATGAAAGTCTGAAACACTATTTAGAGCAGCTGAAGACAGAGCTTGTGGCACATCAGGATCACTTGTACACTGACCTCATTATTTTAGAGTTTGGCCTTGTTTAACTTAAGCATCAACCATTGTAACAGTATAACATATATAGTCATGTGAAAAAAGGGTTTTAATATGCAGTCATCAATCAATTGTTTTTTGTATGACTTTATCAGTCTCTGACATTGTTATGGAGGAATTGTGGCCCACTTTTCTTTACAATGTTGCTTCAGTTCATTGAAGCTTGCAGGTATTTGTTTAAGCACAGCTCTCTTATGGTCCCAACACAGCTTTACAATCAGTTTAAAGTCTGGATGATTCTGTTGTTGTAGATTTACTGCTGTGTTTGGGACCATTGTCCTCAAGCCTGAAGTGGAAGTAGTAGAATACTTTGGTATAGACAGTTCATGGTTGACTGAGTGACTGCAAAACAAACCCAAACCATCACCACTCCACTACTGTGCTTGACAGTTGGTAAGAGGTGTTTGTGCTGATATGTTGTGTTTGGCTTTCTCAAAACATGGAAGTGTGAATTGTGGCTTATCATCTCTTTTTTGGTCGTGTCTGTCTCAAAAGCCATACAGTAGTTCCAGAAATCTTGTGATTTGTTCAGATGCTGTTATGTTCTTTGTAGAGAGAAGAGACTTTCTTTTGCCAACATTTCTGAACAAGTCATACTTGTTAAGTCTTTTTTTCCAGTTGCCAAATGTGGCAGTGTGAATTATGACTAAAAAGCTTTGCTTTGGTGTTATCTGCTCAAAGAACATTGTTCCACATGATGATCAGTCATTGAAGTATATTTGATTACCAGCCCCTGGCTGCACATTACCCTCTAAATTCCTATGCTTCCTATTGAATCACAAGGTTTTTCACAAGACTGCAAACCTTTTCTTTTCACATGAATGTATATTAGTAGTATGTGTAGTATGCATATATTGTTTATTAAAAGACAAAGCATAATAGGTCTACAGTAAATGGGTCAAAAATTTTACATTTGGGCAAAAGGAATTTTAATAGGGCTTTGAAACTGATGACAAATGAATAGATAAAAGTTCATAATACTGACTTTTTTTTTGTAAAGCTGTCATCAAGTGGCGGCTCAGAGTGTAAAAGTGTATATCTTGAAAGGTCAAATCCAATACCAATCATTTTGCTCTCTTTTTATTACAATTATGCAATTGAGACACCGGCAATGACATTAAGTAGTCATCAAGAAGCATCTATTGTCAGAAAATGTCAGAAAGCATTAGTCAGCCAGCTATCAAATGTGCACAGACAAAATCCTCAAGCTTCCTGTAATCTTGCTCTATTGTACCGTCGTTACCATACTATATAAAGCCCCTTGAGGTGGCTGTTGTTGCTGAATAAATTAAATAAAATAGAACTGAATAAATCCTCGAAACAAACTTTA
This sequence comes from Astatotilapia calliptera, assembly GCF_964374335.1. Classification (NCBI taxonomy): domain Eukaryota; kingdom Metazoa; phylum Chordata; class Actinopteri; order Cichliformes; family Cichlidae; genus Astatotilapia; species Astatotilapia calliptera. The sequence goes on from NC_137430.1 coordinate 26,145,324, forward strand.
CTTACTTCATGTGCTCGATCCCTTGGGGATGAAGAATTTAGTCAGCACCTAAACTAATGCTCATCTGGTGTTTTCTGACAAGTTTGGATCAAAGCATTATTCTATCCTGTTAACCCGCCTTCCTGAAGGGAAACGGCCTCTTTGTGTTTTACTCCTTAAGTCACAGATGTAGCTGAACTTCTGGGTGTAGGAGTACCTGCTATTGTTAAAGCGTGATCCTCTCTGATAATTGCTTGAATGAAAGTATTGTTAAGGCTCTGTGCAGGTGCCACAGCCATCAGTAAGACAACGAAACCCAGCTTCCCACCTGTGAACACTGCCAATTGGCCTTCGCAAGAGCGCAAGCTGGAGGGATCATTAGCTGTGATGCCTGCGTCATCTTTTGTAAAACGTCCCACTTACACACAGAGCTGGATGGTGTTCCTTCTAAAAATAATCAATGCTGAAAGCGTGCTGATGTGCTGCTTGCTCGGTTGAAATACCAGAAAAATGTGAACTGCTTTTTCTTAGAAAACGGTGTGTCTTTGATGCCGCCCTAATACTGAAATAAAAAATAATAAACTGTATAGTGTTTAAAAGCTGCTGAAATAAAACAAAACTCACAGCATGTTGATTTAACTTTAAGACTGAGCCCTCAGGGTAGAAACACACTGGGCTCTATTAGGTCGCCAACACCTCCTACGCTCACTTGTGCTGTCAGTCCAAATGCAGTTTACTGCTGCTGCTGTTGCTGCTTAGTTTCACAAGTAAAGTAGGCCAGTGTAGGAGCTGTGGAGTTTTGTGTTAGGTATAAAATAATGGGCTGCAGGTAGCACCTATGTAGAGTAAATCAGCAGTGCAAGGTGTCTGTAAATGTTTTATAATATAAAATTATTGAGACATCAGTTAAAAGACTTCAGGTTTTTCAGTCACACCAAAATGCTGGACAGAGCCGTCCTGTGATGCTGTTAAATTCACTGTTAAAACAGCGGAGCTGAGGATTAAACTTCAGCATTCATTAGTCCTGTAGTTAACTAGGTTTCTAACATTGTTTATTTGATTTTCCACCACACTCTTTCACTAAGACTCGAACAGTTCAGACACCGTATACCCTGCTCTAATTTTATCTTCCAGCCTCCGGGCAAAGCTTTGTTGTCGAGCTATCAGCCATAAAACATCTTCCGTGCCTTCAGTGCCTGTTGCAGTAGACTGGCTGGTATTGTCTTCACCTTGTGAGGGTATGTGTGAGTGTGCAAAATGGGCCTGGAGACACAAACTGTAGGGGCTTCCATCACAAAGTTGGCAGATTAGTTAAAATGATAGGGCTGCAACTTTGCAAGACAGAATTACAAAACTTTACAGCCAAAGATCAGAGTCAAACATGTGGATTAAATGAAGTTTGCATCTATCATATTTACTGAACTTGCATACGTTTATTGACTCTCACACAAAAAGCTTGCCAGCTGGAGCTATCAGCATAGTTTGACTCTGCAACAATACCTGTAAAATCAAAAAGTACTAACCTAGAAGCAAGGATAAGGACTCAATTCAATTCAAGAATATAAGTTAATTAAGTCAATTTGATATTTCTGCTTCATGACCAAAGCATGGGTGTGTCTCACTGCTGACTGTAGCCTGCTACTGGAGACAAACACGGGAATATGATATTATCATTATATATCCTCCAACATAGAGAATGATGTAGGTAATTTAACCTCAAGGCAGGAGATGACTTTTGACTTAGTATTATGAACATTTTTAGCATAAATATGTTGTTTTTGGATGTTGACTAAACTCTCTGATGCCTCACATGATCAATGATATTCATCACTTGCATAAAGGTGGAGTTGCTATGTTGTGGGTGGAAGGTGAAACGTGTAATGTCACATCAAATTCAGATCAGATGGTGCTGACACTACAATTGAATTTTGCACTAAGATTGCAAAATTACAGGAACGGGCTGCTAACATTCAGCAGAACAACATGCAAAGTTTCTCCGGAGTGTGGGAGAGAAACATGATGCAAAGTTTATGTTCGACTGGTGCGCAAGCTTGTATACAAGACCAGTCAAATTCCATGACACAGACACAAAACACATATTTGCATCTTTCCATATGACTTACACTTCCAAATACTTTCATTAACACGGAATAAAGACAAAAAAAATCAGCTTAGACACTGATATTACTAGAGAATAATTAAACGTTCTTGTTTTCTTCAGTATTAAAGTCATCTTGTGACTTCTCTGTGCATCCATGCCTCTATTGCAGTCAGGAGCTTCTAATAGTTTGTTCAGTATATTTACAATGAAATTGTTAAGGCAAAAATCCCAAATAGTTTTTATGATGAATTATCTTCTGCTGGCTTGCATCCTTCTTTTTAATCATCAAATTCATTCTCAAACAGTTTTATTTTATGGTTGTTTGCATCCAACAATAAAAGGTACATTTTTACCATGATATAACATTGATTACCTTGGCTGAATACAAATTACAGCAACTACCTAGAAAAGCAGCGGAGTTGGAGTTTGAAAATTTGCTAAAACATTGCCCAGAAGCGTGCTCATTATTGAGCAGCTCAGGTGATCTTCCAGGTATGAGCATGTGTTGTCTTTGAAGAGGTAAAGAAATGGAATTCATTAAGTGTAGCAGAAGATGAAAACAGAAGAGCTTGCTGGTGGAATTCAGATTTACTCAAGCCTGAAGTCTGTGCTCACACTCACGTTTGCAAGTAGCTCGCTAAAAATGCCGCGTCACTGAAGACGAGCAGCAGCACTTTGCAGTTATGCTCTGCTTCACTGATCCGATACTGTTTCGTTACCGGTCAGTAAAAATGAACAAAAGCTGACACTTGATCCACTGTGGAAAATAAAGTTGTGGATATCTTCATTGCCCTCCTGTGGTCAACGGGTAGCTGTGTTACAGCAGGTTCCTCCTCACACTGCAGACCAGGAAAGAACACACTGAGATTTGAAGAACGGTGTCGCCCCGAGGCTGCTCTTGTCTTGTTTGGATTCATTTTACGGCTGACGCCAGATGCCAGTGCTCAAATTCAAAGCCCTGCCATCATTGTGTGTGTGTGTGTGTGTGTGTGTGTGTGTGTGTGTGTGTGTGTGTGTGTGTGTGTGTGTGTGTGTGTGTGTGTGTGTGTGTGTGTGTGTGTGTGTGTGTGTGTGAGAGAGATGTTTGACCGGTTTGCCAACCTGCCCAGCATACATTTTTTGACTGTTTCAATTTTTTGCTCACCTCACACACTTTGCATTGGCAAATAGAAACATGTATGCATGCACAGAAACACAGAAACACACACATACCAGATAAAGGATAATACTCTTTGCAGGAACTGTCTGACCCCATATCCTGTATTCCCAGCTGTTACCCAAGAGTCACGCAGAGACAAAGAAATAGACAGAAAGATAGATAGAACTTCCCTCCCCCTCCTCTGTGGGGGTGTGTCAAAATTGTGTCTATTACGTCCCAGAGGCAAACCTTGCATTTCAGAATTTCTGATTTCCTGAATGCACCTTAGCACACGCACATACTGAAACACAAACACACCTGCAAACTATGCCATCTGATGCCAGAGATGATGCTCCTGTGTAAGAAACAGGTTGCTACTGGAACAGCAAAGAGAAACTGAGGACAGAAAGGAAAGAGAAACAACAAGTTGTGAAATAGACGGTAACTGTGGCAATTTTTGGACTTATGAAAGATGGATGAATGAGACTATGGGGATAAGGAAGAGACATGCGCAGAGCAGAATGAAGAGGACAAGTCTCCATAGGACCCTAGGATACATATATAATTGCGCACAAGCATAAAAAGACTCTACAGATGCTTTTGAGAAGCATCAGGTAAGCCATTTAAAGTTCAAAAAACGTATTTAATGAATCTAAAATATAATGTAAAATACCCTGTGTAACGCTTGTGAAGGATGCACACAATATGAAAAACAGCGCTGTAAATTCTTAAATGAAAGACGAGAAGAATGTGTCATGTTTCGATTTCAAGGAAAGCCAGAATGTGGGAAAAAGCAGGGGTTAAGCAAGGAATAGTGCTGTTGCCATTCTTCAGAACAAAAAAAGTGATGATGATTTTATTTGTGCTCCATCTACATGTATAATTTATTCAGACACTCCAGTTGACATTCTGCATATTTCATGCAGCAAACCCTGTAGATTAACTTTTATTTTATCAGATTCTGTGTTATAATGAAACACAGTAAAGCGTAATGACTTTTGTGAATTGATTACAGAAGTTTTACTGGAAACATGTAGCTGCTTGTCTTTAGTCACTGAGGCCGAGTATGAAATTTTAAAGGAATAACTCACTCATAGTTGCTTTTGTCTAATATATATCAACAATTTAAAACAACAACAAGATCCATTTAGTTGTTTTTTATCTAACATGCCCATAACGTCAATGGGTTTTCAAAATGCACATCAAGCACAAAAGTTTGGGTTAGTTTTAAGGAAGATAATAACTGTTAATATAAAAGAACATTTGTTATGACGGTTGCAATAATAAAAAGAGTGGCTACACTAAAAGAAAGTGCAAAATCACTAACAATATTTACTATTGTCTAAAGAAGGAAAAGAAAAGTGTCTCGTCACCAACAAAGAAAATATGTCTCCCTTTGCTTTAGCAATCATTAGGCAGTAATTTGTAGTAATAGTTAGGTGACTGGATGAAACAGCCTAAAAGAAATGATGACAGTGTATATTTTCAGATAAATAATGGGTAACAACGACATCGCTACCTGACTTTGGATAAATGATGGGGCAGGTTTTCCAATGTTATTTGTTATTCCACTCAAATAAATCTACTGTCAAGTAGATCAAGTAATTGTCAAGTAATTAACATTTTCAATTAAAGTAACTCTGTTTCATGCTCGGAAACAGTGTTACTTTAATTGAAAGGGAGGTTGTGTATAGGAAATGAATTCCTGCTGTACCATGTGTGAAACAAAAAAATAAAAAATGTATATAATAAATGAATTAATGAATTAATAATGGCCGGTAATGAATGTAAACCCTTCTTTTGTATCTCTGAAAGGCTGGGATGCAGTTGTATTACTTAAATTCTCGATTACTACATAAAGCTTTTCATGTACAGGTAAAGATTTGTACTTTTTGAGCATACTGAGCAATTATCATTGAGCATTAAGTGCTGATGAGGCAGATGGCACATTTAAAAACTACAGGCGTTGGAAAGATTTGAGAATAAAACCTGCGTGACTTGAAAAAGCAGAATTATGTGAGATGATAGTTTGTTTTGCAAATTTGCTCAGTCATTTTCTATCAGTTATTCTTCACTTAAATGTTCTCTTGTCTAGTCTACACTGCATGTACCTCAGAATGATTTGATTTTATATTATGTTTGGAGGAAAATACTTCTATTTTGCATTTTATTAAAGATTCAAAAATGATTCTTTTTTTCTTTATTATGAATACAAAGAATATGCCTATTTTTTATGTGAGGAGACACACATCACTAATATTAGATCATTTTGCAGTTTGTCCGTTTTTTGTGTACTACATCCCTGATAGCAAGATTAGATTGAATTAATTTTGATTCTTCATCTGAATCATCATTATGGTCAAGATTGAAATCTCAATGCTAAATAAATGTTGAATCAATGCAAAAATACTAACCCACTTAATAAAGGTGGATTTATAGTTCACTAGGAAATTATATTGAAAGGCCACTGATTTATAGTTGAGTGGGAAATTAAAGCTATTATTACTTGGACAATTCCATCGCACCCCTCTTTTACAGTGGTCCACCCCATTTGTTCAGTAGTCACTGATTTATAGTAGACCGGATATGATTTTTAAAAATCATGGATTTATGGTTCGATATCACTGAACCACAGAGAATACATCAGGTAAGCATTCACTTATTTTCTAATATTTCAATTTTACCAAATCTGTTCTTAACCAGTTATATTTATATAAAAATATTGCTGAACACTCACAGTGATACATATTCTAGATGTTTGACTGTCAAAAAGGTCATCAGTTGAAATTAGCTTGCTAATGTAACTGATTACTTAGATGATCAAATTATGTTAGCTAAGATGAATTAGAGAAAGATAGCGACATCTTGAGTAGAAAACATCAAATCTGAAGAAAGTATGCTCATTCCTTATTTTTTTCATTTGCTTTATTCAGTTTTTGGTTTTGTTTTCTGGTGTAGATTGGGCGACTCAACAAATGGAGGAAGTGACAGTCTGAAAGTTCTCCTTTATCTACAGGCAGTTCACAATTACAGTCCAGACCGGGGCAGGACATCATTCACTGCACGAGTGAATTCACCGAAAAGTATTTTAAACTAATGTGATCCAATAAATTAAATCTTTTTTTTAAATGATGTCAAGTTGTCTGTTGTCATTTATATGTTAAAACCCAGTGTTTAATGCAACAGTCAAAATGTTTTAATCAACATCATTACATTATTTACCATAACATTAGATAAATAAATTATATTATGCTAAAGTATTTTAAGTAATTTTTTTAACATCATTTGAAATTCCACTTCATGTCCTTTTGATCTTTAGTTGATCATCATCTCAGTATTGTTTTAATATTAACCGAGGTGTAAAAATGACCAAGAATTAATGTCAGAATCCAATGTTGAGTCAATGAAGTTTAGGGGTGATAGTAAAAAATTGATTTAACATTCTTTTAGTTATTGTTATATATATATATATATATATATATATATATATATATATATATATATAGATATATATAATATCGTGCTCTTTCTAAATTTTACAAGCATGAACTGAAATTTAGCCACAAAATGACTCACACAAATATAACCTACTGGGTTCTTTTAAAGGCATGAATGTAGTAAGGTGTAACCCAATCTCTATGTGTCCACCCTTGCCCCATTGTCAACCTTTCAGTGCACACAAAGGCACATATAATACAAGATCGTGTCAGTTGACGAGGAGAGGAAAGGAGAAGTTGAATGCAATCCCACAACTGAAACAAAAACTGACACGAATCTACATTTAGAGAGACACAGACGAGGTGTATTACATAAGTACAGTAAGAGGAAGCTGGCACGCAAGTTGTTCTTGTTTAAAAAAAGTTTGAAAATTTACTTTGAATAACATGATTGACATGTAGAAATTTGCAAAACAAAATGAAAAGAGAGAAACGGATGAATAACTGACTGCGGAGTGTGTTGCCTCATATTTCCAGGAGGATGTTTGACCTTTGCTTAGAGGGGAGGTGGAGATGGAAACCTTATTTTCTTCTCACCATCTTGCTTGTGTTGCTGGGAGCTGCTCCTACAGGTAATGACTTACTCACATAAAGACAAAAAAAAAAGAAGGAAATACTGAGTTTTATTTAATGGAATATTTTACACCATAACATATTGCTGATATGTCTGTGAAGGTTCTCAGTCATCCAGGTCATCGTAGTCAAAGGAGCTTGCAAAGAAAAGCGTCTGGACTTCTTTAAGTTACTTGAAGACGTTTCACCTCTCATCCGAGAAGCTTCTTCAGTTCTAAGGTCAAATGGTGGAGAGTCCCAGATATAAACCTAGTGGGAGTGACCCCCCACAGAGGGACAAAAGGACCCCCTGTGGGGGGTTGTCCCTCTGTGGGGGGTTACTCCCACTAGGTTTATATCTGGGACTCTCCACCATTTGACCTTAGAACTGAAGAAGCTTCTCGGATGAGAGGTGAAACGTCTTCAAGTAACTTAAAGAAGTCCAGACGCTTTTCTTTGCAAGCTCCTTTGACAACATATTGCTGACTTAACTTCAAATTAAGTGTGCTATTTTATTTGGCTCTAAGCCACCACTGAGATTTTATCTGTCTCCACTGTGTCGAAGTGCAATTAAAACTTTTTGTCTGGATTTCTTTTACCCATTTGCAGCACTTGGCAATTTCCTGGGAGACACTAAAGCAGTATTAAATGGTTGCAAAGACCACTGGACCCTGCAGGACAGGACAGCTGTGCCCCTCCTTTATGAGATGACCATATGTGTGGACATTCGTGTGGTCCTCCCTGGTGCTTGGGTGGCCTTCTCTTACCGCTCAGCCTTCGCACCTAGGCCCGAGTTAGGCCTGGAGGGAGATGAAAGAGCACTATATGGATGGCTACTAGGAGTGCGACACCGATTTCCTCTCCAGCTGTCCCCAACGCATTGGCACAGAGTGTGTCTAAGGAGGGATATAAAGGGCAACACTTTTAGTCTGAAGGTAACACTGAAAAGTGTTTGACAAAGCATTCAGATATTTTACTTGCATAAAAAGTAACAATGCAAGATTGTAAAAACACCCAATATTATTACAAATTGATGTATTTGTATGTATATGTGTGTAATTTATTTAGTAGTTACAATAAGAAGCAGCACAAAAGTCAAAACAACAATTTTCCCATGTTAGCACAAACCCAAAACAAACAGTGTTTGTAAAAAAAGAGAAAAACTGTTACATAACTGAAACTTGCAAAGACACTGCACATAATGAGTGGAATTTGAAATAAAATACAAAACAAAAATGGCAGGTACTGTTTAGACAAACACAGTTACAGTTTTGCAAGAAGTTGAGTTGCTGAGTCTATGTTTAGCCCTCACAGTTGTATGAAAATAGTTTCCAAAGAACTGCTAAGGGAAATATGTATTAGCTTGGTTATTTTAGGCAGGCCAGGTAATGCTAATGACTGCAATCCCTTGCTGTCTCAGTACTTTTGTTTTGTAGATACACTGTGATAGTTTTATAAAACCATAAATAGCAGGTTAAGCCTGTGAAATATAAAATTCTTTTTAAACTTTGTCAGAGCAATTTAAAGGATAACATTACTTTATTACAACTTGATCTTATAAATTTACATTTTGGCCATCATTTCTAGTTCTGATAGCATTTCTTTTCCAAATAAAGACTTGACTTGGCAAGCCAGCCATGTATATTAGTGGACAATCTACTTGGTCTAAGTTTAAAGTGCAACTCAGTGCTGCTTTGCCTTACATTTTACCTACTGTGTGGCTTGCTGGCCACTAGTGTGGAAGTCCTCAGTGTGCTTCAGTTTCATCTTTAGGATCTTTAGGTCTCTTGAATGGATAGACTTGTAGTCCATCAGAATATGCATGTGGTTAGGTTAATGAGGATAGTAAATTGACCATAGGCATGAATGTGAGCATGAATGGTTGTCTGTCTCTCTGTTAGCCTGGCAACACTTTGGCAACCTCTACAGGGTGTACTCTGCCTCTCGCCCAGTGACAGCTGGGATAGGCAACGCCCCCCCCCCCCCATGACCCTGAATCGGATAAATGAAAAAAGATCGATAAAATCGGTCTAGTTATGGTTATGTGACTAAATTTGATCTAGTCTTTTTTTTTTTTTTTAGTTTGCCTGCCTTCAAATGTGAGCAAAAACTAGAAGAGGAAAAACAATAAAGACAGACATAGAAACATCTAACTTTTTTAATTGTTCCAGGTTGATGGGGACATTATAGCAGAGAGGACTGTCATTGCTCAGGCCATCCCCTCCTACGGCTCTCTATGGATGGGCTGTCGTCCCAGAGATCCACCCCCAGGACCTAATCTCGGAAATGTGGAGCTGTACTTGTTCCGCATGTGGGCAGACTTGGGTGCTCATGGGCCCTGCGAGGACGGCACTGTGATTGGCTGGAATGCCAAATACTGGGGAGTGACCAGTCCCAGTGCAAGGCAAATAGACCCCAGCCTTATGTGTGGTGAGCCAGATATGAAAGAATAACCTGTCACGGATCGCAACTGTTCTAGAGTAGATGTATTAATATTAATCATGAATGGACTGCCAAACTAACAGTGGCTGCGTTCATAATAAAATGCAGGGCTGTCTTTTCTGTCACAGAAACGACCTTAATGTTAGCCAAACAGCATGTTATTAAGCATTTATCTGATCCTGCCTCATTAGAGAAGTTGTTACAGCTTTGCTTTCAGTTTTTTCATTTAGAAAAATGGTGTCACACGAGAGATTTTACACCAGAAATTAATTTTCAAGTCTTCCTTAAAGAGTTGAGAAAAATACAAAAACTAAAAGTGATTATTGAAAATTGGAAGGTTTCTTTTCCATTGTTTTACATTTTCAAAGTAATTTTTAATCATAAAAAAGCAGAGCAAACATTTAGACAATTAACTTTCAACAAAAACAAAAACTACAGGAATGGCTCTCCAATATCATTTGCTTAAAACAATAACATTGCATGCAAAACTTGTCTTTGTTATCTTTATGCCTGTCACTTGTTTCCATACCACTGCAGTGCATGTTCTCCAAGCATGTTGAATGTTGAGTGTTGCATGTTTTTATGTCTTGTAGACCACAAACGGTTGAAACGTGGGGCTCGTGCTTACAGAAGCATTACTAATGGTGTGTATCCATGCGACTAGTGTGACTTAGACACCAGTATGCATGCTGTGTTTATTTCTCTAAATGTATGAATATAAAAGACTAAATATGTGTTTGTCCATTAGAGGATATTTCTATTGTTCATTTAAGACTGTGTAAATGTGGATTCTCACCTAAAAACATAAAAAATATTATTTTATTTTATTTTTACATAACCAGATGGCCTATTTTTGTGTAAATATGCTTTTCAGAAATGCTATTGCAGTGTAAGAGATAGGAGTACCTTAACAAAAACGGTATCACAATAGCGCAGAAACAACAAAGAAAGAGACTAGAGGAAATCTACCTTGCTTTTACAATGCAAAAGAGAAAAATGTAAAGAATTCCTTCACATTTACAGCAACTACACTGGGAGCTGGCCGGTCCCTGCTGCCTTCATCTGGTAAGCATCACCCTGAGACACGTACTAAAATATGCTCTAATAACAACCCACAGAAACTTCTTGTTGATGACTACTTTGCATATTTTTTTCACTATCTGTATAAAGATATTTCATTTTGGTCCATTATTTTAGCTAGTAATAATGATTTGTGAGTTTGTCTTGTTACATTGGAGGCAAATCAGAAAAAACAACAGAAATCAAAGGATATTTTGTGGGATTTTGAGTTAAGATTTCTGTCTTTTGTATAAATTACAGGTTTGTCATAATAACATGAAATCATAGAAGATGGCTGAAATTTGATTTCTGGGCTAATCATTTGCTGTTAGATATGGTCAAATTATTATACTACTACCATACACCCACCAGCCACATTATTAGGTTCACCTTGCTAGTGTATTTGCCTTCAGAACTGCCTGAACTCTTTGTGTCATACTTTCAGCAAGGTGCTGAAAACATTCCTCAGAGATTTTAGTCCATATTGACATGATAGCATAACAATTGCTGTGTATTTGTTGGCGGCACATCTATGATAAGAATCAATCAGCAAATCAAGGCGCTCTACTGGTTTGAGAAATAGTAACCACAGAAGCCATTTGAGTACAGTGAACTCACTGTCATGTTTAAAAAAAACAAAACAGTTTGAGATCATTTGAGCTGTGGTCCTAATAGGATGAATACAAAGAGATAGACCTGGTCAGTCATTATACTCAAGTAGGCTGTGGCATTTGAACAACATTCAGTTGGTAGGGGCCAAATGTTTGTCAAGAAAAAATGCCCCACATCACATTGTAGCATTATTACTACTGCTACTACTACTTGACACTGTGGGCGGGCCTTGGAGGTCCAGGGCTATCCAATCAAGTTACTGTGCTCCCTCAGCTGAATTCTACTAATATACTTTAACTACAAGTTACATTAAGTCATACAATTTGGGAAAAACCCACATAATCAGCCATATAACTGCTAAGTTTTTGCAGTCCAGTAGTGTAGTGCTTCTGCAGCAATCATTGTAACCGGCATCAGAGAGGAGGCCACTCACTGAGTGGATGGGCCTATGCAGATCAGACTATGGGAAGCACCCCTCATGTCTCTTTGAAACTAAAAAAGAGTTCATAGCTTGTGCAGCTACTTTTAAAGCATGACCCCTTGGAAAACAAATGGAAATATGTTAAGGATGTTGTGAGCTCACAGTCAACTGGCCAAATGTGTAGTGAGGTCATTGGCAGTCTTCTGCACCTAGAGTTAATGTCTCTCATCTCTGTCATCTGATTTGTCATCGTGTGATTTGAATTTGGCTCAAGAACCAACTGTCAAACTTGGTTGGCCATCCAATATATATTCTCTGGTGCCGACCCTGCACTAGCCACATCAGTTAATAAAAGGCTGAGTGCACCAGATTTATTACACTAGATTCCTCACTATCTGGATGTCAGAGCAGAATCTGAGAGTGATCACATCAGGCACCCAGACCTCCCTCTCCCCAGCCACCTCCCCCAGCATGTTCCACCGGGTCTGCCCCGGGGTGTCCTCCCGGTGGAACAAGCTCAGAACACCTCACCCATGCAGCATCATTGTCAGAGGCCTGAACCACCACAACTGGGTACTTTCAATGTGGAGAATGCAGCTATATTCTGAGCCCCTCATGGATGGCTGAACTCCTCACCCTATCTCTATCTCTAAGGAAGAGGCCAGCTACCCTTCAGAGAAGGCTGAACGATAGCTGCTGCAGCACCAATCTGTCTTTGAAATTCTAGAAAAGCATTATTGGTGGAATGAAGTCAGATGGGTCATCAAATTCAATTTGTCACACACACAACCATACACAGTATGACGAGGTGGAATGCTTGTAGCTGTGCAGTGCCCGACCATTAAATGACAGTAGGTTTACAGTAAGATATACAAATTTACAGGTTACTACAAAATTTACAGCTTTAACTTAGAAATTTACAGTAAACATGTGAGAAAAAAACAGTTTACGTAAGAGATTATTAGTCAAAAGAAATTATAAGTTATAAATTATAGGAAGTGTGCAAGAAGAAAAACCAGAGTGCGTGTGGTGATGTGATATGTGTGAGAGAGTCTAGTCCTAGGCCTGGTTCAGGTCCCAGAATAGCCTGGGGGAAGAAGCTCCTCCTCATTCTCTCTTTTTTGGCCTTAAGGGAGCAGAAGCGATGGGAGAGCTCCATCATAATCTTCCTGGCTTTGGTCTTGCACCACTTGGTGTAGATGGACAGCAGGTCAGGAAGCTCTGATCGAATGATGCATTTGGCTGAGCGCACCACTCTTCACAGCTCTCGTATCTCCTGCTTGGTGCTGTTCCCAAAGCAGGTGCAGATGTTTCCCGTCAGGACGCCCTCGATGGTGCAAGAGTAAAAGTTCTTGAGCACCCTCAGTGGCAGATGGAAGTCCCTGAGTCCTCTGAAGAAGAAGAGAAGCTGGCAGTCTTTCTTAACGTGTGGCAGGACCATGACAGGTCCTGAGTGATGTAGACACTCAGGTATCAGAAACTGTCCACTCTCTCCACTGATATGCCACTGATGATGAGGGACTTGTAATTCCTCGCCTGCTCTAATCAAGAGATTAGTGCATGTGGTAGTTTACCATCATGTGATAGTTCTTTAGAGGGGAGGGAAAATCAAAAGCAGGTTCTTCTTTGGAGTCATCACTTTCATGCCGTTCTCACACTAATAACATCATTCTCTCAACTCTTAATGTACTTCTGGAAACAGTTCTCCCAACACAGACCCATATGTGCAAAAGACACCAAAACAATTCTTGAAACTTTTTTGCATATATCAAAACATGTGAAGTCTTTAAGATACCTAAAGCTTTTAAACTTTTACCAAAACCTTGCTGTCTTTGGTAAGAATACCAGAACTACAAAAATGTTGGAATTCAGAGACAAAAAAGAAATGTGAAGGATTTACTCCACAGTTTACTCAGTATGACTGCTAAAACTGAAAAAAGTCATATCAGACACACGAAACTATCTTCATCTTCTTATTCTATATTCGGCTGTTCTATTTAGGGGTCGCCATAACCAATCATCAGCCTCCACCTCCAGCTCTGTCTCCTGTTTTTCCGGCTATACCACTGTCTCCAAACCCTACAACATAGGAGGTCTCACTACTGTCTTGTAAACCTTTCCTTTCACTTTTGCTGCTATCCTTCTTCACAAACCACTCCAGTAAAATATATAAAACATAGAACGCAGCACCAACTACTCTTTGCTACAGTGAAGTCACACATATAATTACAGTATGTGCTTGTGTGTAATTAGCAGTTCCATGACATGCACTTGTCTTGATGCAAGACTGAGAACATGTGTTTAGATTTGCTCTCAGTTGACGCATAATTTCACTACTACTACTGACAGCGTGTGACCGGCCTTACTCTTTCTTACATATTAGAAAGAAAGAAGTTTGCTTTGATTTCATTGCAAATGCTAATGCAATGATGGAGAGTATCCAGGTAAGTCAGAGATCTGTAGTTCTGTTTACAGAGGTGTAACATTTAGATAGCAAATGCATCAACATGTGCAAATGTGGGTGGGAAAATGCATTCCTGATATGAAAACTGTATCAAAGCTATCAAGAAAACCTAAAAAAAATGACAGATACTGTCTAAAAACACCCAAAAAGCTAAACCGCCACAAACAACTAGATAATGGGACCAAATAATGGAATGGAGGGTATTCTACTGGACAAAAATTAAAAGTTGGCACCTGAATATTTGTTGTATTTCAGTTTCCTCCATCAAATTCTCAACAAATAGTCTTTCAGCCCCAGCACCAGTTTTGCCTGTCACTACTAATCACATTCTCCGCACAGACACTACAGCTTCGCCTCTGAACTCAATCCTGCCCATGAACACCAGTTCAGCTATTCAGATCTCAACAAGCACCCACATACCTTCAGTCACAACTCCGGCAGCCAGCCAAAGCACACCTGGAGGATTATTCACATCAGGTTAGCCTTTGCTAACATGCAGTCACTCGACATTTTATTTAACTGGAGATTCTGTTTACAGTTTGTGTTAGTAATGAGAAGAAACAATTTGTAAAGTTGACATTTTCTTTCAGGATCCACCAGATTAGTTCATTGTGATGTCCGTCAACTCTGTTCCAATAACAGTAAGCAAATATTCACTTCTTGTCCTTTCCGATTTCCTTTTTGCATTTGCATGGCCTCACAGATGTATTGCCTTCTGCAGGTGCTTACTATTGGATGCCCATAAGTGTAGAGGGCAACAAGACTGAAGAAGAGGTCCAAAATTTGGTGAGAATGACAAATTTCCCTTGTCCATCTCGTTACGTTTCTCATATTTCTTTCAGTTACCACCCGGTCATTGACACATGCTTTACAAACAAGTCTTGTAAGCACAATGTAAGTTTGTGGGAGCAGCGCATTCCAACCCTGTGAATCACCTGAAAATAATTTAGATTTTTTTTACGCCAAATATTTGTTGCTTTATTACTACTTTGACCTTTTACAAATTCTGCTGCCTCTGTGTTATAAATGTGGTTCTTTAATCTTTTTTTTGCTTTCTTCAGTGTCTTCTCTTCTCCTTTCCCATCATTCCTAACTTAAATGAACACTTCCTACATAATATTCTTACTGACACTTGATATGCAGTTCTCAGCCTATGTCAGATAGACCTTTCTACATAAAGACCATGATTATTAGCTGTCTCTGGTAGCTGTCTTTGCATAGTAAAGCTAATGATAAAACAAATAAAATGTAATGGAAACAGCAGTAATAGATATGCAAATTATTAGACACTGTAGATATATTCACAGTTATTTCGACTAGTCATTTCCTCCCAATAACCCTTTTTGCTTTGTACCATTTTTCTCCTCTCCTTCAGCTTTGTGTTGCAGAAAGAAACTCATTACCAAACAACAAAGTTATGTGATCAAGATATTGTCCACTATGTTTCTACCCATAAAAGCAACAACCTTACCTGATTTAAATATATAAAATGTCCAGTTATGATTCTTTAACCCTTCCTGTCCACTTCCAGCTTTGTCTTGAGATTATACTATACGGTATCATAGTCCCAGCTTCCTTTGACCATTTCTTTCTTTTTAAATTATTGTTATGGTTATTAATATATATTACTGAAGAATAAATTTGTACATAACCATTACAATTCTCAACATGGATCATAAATCAATCCTGCTATATTAAGTCTTTGGTTCACTTTTAATGCTTGATCATTTTGACACAAATCTAGTCATATTTTTAAGGTCCATTGCAAGGAAATAGCATGTAAGCAAAGGTTGTTCAGTGAATTCTCATGCAAGGCTGTCTAATAGTGCTGTGTTGATGCACTGACAGCTCAGAGATAAAAGTCTCAGCTCTGAAGTTTTGTTGCCCAGGAGAGTATGAGTTGTGTCCCACTTGGAACAAAACAACATCCCGGGAATAGCAGTGAGCTGTGTCTTTCTTTTCCCATACGTTTTTGTCCAGGAAGTAACACACTGTTTACCACAGCTGAGCTGACAAATAGTCCTTTCAAGCCAGAGGAGTCCCAATACACAAAGCTACTATAAATGATTCAGTATCCTTAGTTTGACCATGTGCTTAACATATCTAGAATGCGTCAGTAAACATATGAGTCAATATCCAAATTGTATCCTACTGAAGCCACTATACATAACTGTGGCACTTGTAATCTGATCAATCAAAAAACAAAAAACAGTTTCCATGGGATATTTCGTTATACATCATGGAAACTTTGTGTCAAATTGTTCTAATGGCTTAAATTCCTATATTTAAAAACTATAATTTGACTGAAATACATTATGGTTTCATAATATGTATATAAAAGAACAAAGTGCTTTTACAGTTAAACCTGAGTGGTCTTTATAGCTCTCATCCTGACGTCTAAGACTGCAGAAACTAACAAAACGTGCTACTTTCCTTAAACTTTATACGTCAAACTCCCATCACCTCCCTCAAACATCTCTATCTGTCTGCTTCCCTCTCTCCATCTATCACTCAGGTGTCAAAAGCATTGGGTTGTCACAATGACAGTGTTGATGCAGCAAAAAGAAAAACAGGCTCTTTGAATTTCTGTCAGGGTGACAGACAACTTCAGGTCAGTACAGAAAACGACAACACCTTATATACTTTACAGAATCAAATTTCTCCTCTAAGCCTGGCTCATGGCTTTAACTCTCCTTTTTCTCTTTGCAGGTAGTTGAAGTGTCCTGTAGTGCAAAAAGGAATGTAAGGTAAAAAGGATATGAGGAGCTGCTTTGTACAGCTGTTACATGTGCAGCAGATCGTGCGCGCTCACATGAAACTCTTTTGTTTCCAGCCAAACTGCCTGCAATGTGGTGCTGCTGCTCAACCATGCTGTCTCAGTGTGTGAACTTCAACAAGCTGGAGACGCTGCACTGCAGCAAGCTGGAGCACCAATGCAAGCGAGAATCATAGGAGAGATGGAGAGAGTGGGTGAGCACTTGTTTCCTTGCATTTGCTTCACTCTGTTTTGTCTGTGAATTAGATTCCCGGTCTTCTTTGTCCATCTTCCCGTTTTACTTTGGCAACTGCTCTTTCTTGTGTGCTGCTTCCTTCCCTGTTCCCAACTGCAGTAAAATAGTTCAAAATATGACTTCCTATCTTCTTGATAGAAAACATAATGGTGTCAAGGAAAAGTGTGGATTTAAAAGGAAAAGAGGACCACAGTACCCAGGGTATCGGATTGCACTTATTCAGTACTTGCACAAAGCTCCTGATAATGTTGCTGATGTGGCTTTGTTGTGTTGAAAACCGCAGTGTCCTGAAGATGGACTATAAAAAGCTCATCTTAGATGCTTTGCCCAGTGTCTTCTTACAAAGTTGTATCATGCCAAAGAGAACAACCAGTTAAAAATATACGGCCAAGCAAAAAAAAAAAGAAAAAGTTTAAAAAAATACAAATTTTAAAATAAATGCTCTTACACTATTTACTTAGGTAAATCCAGGTGGTGACTTAAGTTAATATGTATAAGTTCATTACTGAAAATCAATAAATAGTATCAAATCAAAGGGGTGACACATTGAGATATGTGCTCTAATTTTCTCTCCCCGTTAAAGAGATGATCTCTTGTTAATACTTGTGTGACTTAAGTAAAATTTATGCTTGATAATACTTGAGGCTGAAAATACAGCAATAGACCTAGCTAATGAAAAGTGAATTATGGTAAAGGAGTGCTTCCCACCTAACAAGTTGAGAGGTGTGGTACACTGTGGAGTGTGAATGTCTGTCACATGTTAGCCATGTGACAGACATTCACACTCACATTCAGACCTATGACCAGTTTAGAATCATCATTTAAACTATTTGCACATGCAAATTCCACACAGAAAGGCTCCAGTTTCAAGGCTTAAAGTCCAGGACCTTCTAGCTGTGAATCATCAGCTAGATGATTAATCATATCAAAACAAATATTTAACTCATTAAATGGAATCATGTGAACCATCCTAAAAATCACATCCAATAATATAACTATTTTTTTCCAAGTTTCTAACTAAGTTTTTTTTTTACAAACATGCAACCTGCATTCATTTTTGAATTAAGTGTACACATGGAAATATTAGACCTGTTGTAATCAGTCAACTTAACCAGTGATATTACAGCAAACAGGAGTAGGCTGACAGACCTCTCAGAATCCACTAATCGTCACTGGACTTTTTGACTCACACTGTTCACTCACCCACCAAATATACATTTATCTTCATCTCTGTGTTTTCATATCTATTCAGGCATACCTGTTCAACTTTACTTACCGATATTTATCAAGATTAACAGAATTGTTATAACCACAGGAGATGGATTAGAAGATTGGATTAGAGTTCCTCATAACAACTCTGAACTGACTAGTTTCTGATATAATGCAATGGAATGGGCTGAACATCAGCTTGGAGTTGGAGATTGCTTTAGATTTTTACACTCAGTGTCCACTTTGATAGGTACACCTAGCACTTGGTCGGAGCCCTTTTTGGCTCAGAACGGCCTTAATTCTTTGTGGCACAGATTCAACAAGGTGCTGCAAACATTCTTCAGAGATTTTGATCCAAATTGGCATGATGCCATCATACAACATCACTCAGCAACTATGTGAATCTCCTGTTCCAAGACATTGCGATTGGTCTTGCCTTCTTATCAGCTTGAAATAGTCTGGCTCAATGGATGTTTTCTTTTCTTTTTTTTCAAATTGAAATGATCTGTGAGTGAAAATCCCATTAGATTAGTCATTTCTCAAATACTCACACTAGCCATCTAGCCCCATCACAGAGGCCTAAATAAACTTTCTTCCCCATTCTGATGCTCAGATTGAACTCCAGCAGGTTGTCTTGATCATGGCTACGTGCTTTACTTTGTTGGGTTTCTGCCGTGCTATTGGCTGTTTAGATCTTGTTGTTAACAAGCAGATGAACAGGTGTACCTAACAGGTATATCAGTAAATAGGATTTCTGATAATATCTGTGCCTGTCATAGAAAATTTGCATTGTGTACGTGTGTGATATTTTCAGCTCTCTCTTGAAAAAAGTATATTAAATAACCAAAATAAGTGCAAAATCAGACATTGACAGATCCAATACTCTCTTTGGATTTTCTCCACATCAGGTCGAAATCTGTGTAAGGATGCAGAGCCCTCTAGTGGCGGTTTTGTGAGATGCAATTCCACGTCTTCTCTTGACGATATATGTCAGTTAAATAAATCCTCCCCACTAACATGGTGAGCAACACACTTTTTTTTATGTCCACTGGATGTGTGTCTGTACACCCTGTAACTTATACATGTTTAATCTACAGCTTCCTCTTAGAGCCCAACTCCAACCCGGCTCCTAAATTGAAGACAGACTCTTGTAGCAGTGAGTATCACAAACACAGATGCTTTTTATATTCACCCCTGTTTATCAAGGGTTTTGCTGCTGTAACCATGTTTGTCTGATCCTCAGGGGAAATGCCTCGCTTCTGTGATTGCACAGCTTTCTGTAATTCTACACGTAAGAAAAATAATCACAATATTGCATTGACATTTTTAGAATCCAGGCTGCTGCTGCAATATGTGATGAGTGAATGCACCATTGTTATTCAAATTTAAAGAAAATATTTAGGCTTTTGGAAAACAGAACGTTGCTTCTATGAAGCAAGCTATCTGAGAAGAGAACTTCTCAGTTAATAAGTATTTTTATGGCGTCTCAGAAACTTCACCCACATGCTAACCATCCCTTTTCTTTATCGCTTTCTCAGGCCAATTTTATGCTTTTAGAATCAATGTTACTAGTGAAGCTGTTAACATTCAGTACCTAAAAAGCTTGGTATGTACCACACTGTATGCTTATAGTATGCTTCATTAATATATAATTACTATATATATATATAATGCAACTTTGTAACTTTGTAACCCTATTTGACAGTTACTAAGTCCTGCTGCACTCCTCACATGTCCCACAAAGCAACAGTAAGTCTTGATCCAATTACATTACATACAGTAAGTGTAGATTTGTTGATATTTACTATGCATTTGTTAGTATCAGTATGTTGGTCACAACAGCAGACAAAGCAACAGTGAGCAGTAAAAAGTTCTGCTGTTAAACTAAACTGTCCTGGTTTTCTGCCTCAGTCATGCAGGCTTAGAGACCCCCTGCCAACCTCTGGTTGTTAGGGAAAAATCTATATTGCCCAACCAGCGGTTGACAGTCCTAGTGACTGTCAGTCACCTCAAGAAGCCACTCACCAACCATTTGGGAAATACACATTTTGACAACCGGTTGTTGCCATGGCGTTGGTCTTTGGGCCTGTGTAACTAAGGCCTACCTGGGAACATGGTTCTGGGTTTGTCTGTCTGTTTTTACAATAGAGAGAATAAGAATTGTCATTTAAAGGTCTCCAGGATGTTAAATGTGATTGCTTTTAACAAAATCTGTTAATAATTTACACATATTAAAAATTCTTTCTTACCAGGTGCAGTAATTATAATATTACAAAGCAATATCAGGTAAACCTTACTGTAAACTTGTATAATGATTTCTTGTGTAGGTCTATAATTATTGATCATACTTCTATAATGTGAATCATGTTTTGACTTTCATTACTCAGGGTGCTCATATAGAATGTCATGGGACAAACCAGAGGTAATCATGTTTTGTTTTGGGTTTTTGTTTTTGCATTTTACCTGCACGTATGCTAATGGTAGAAAGAAAAAAGAAATTCCACTGACAGAGTGTAATGTCAATCCAACTTTTTCCTCTTTGCCCTGTTGTCTTTTGGTCTCTAGGTTGTACAGCTGTATGGTGATATTGGAGATGTCTGGACCCATCAATGTTTGCTCCTTAAAAAAACTTTTGCAACAGATCATTGCGAGCAACAATTTATTTACAGCTGAAAGTTCCCTTACTCGCCTGAGTTAGTTTGCATGCTTATTTTGTTATTTTCCTACCAACTGCTTTACATGATATAATAATTTGTCACTGTTACTCATGGTACTCTGTGCTTTGTCAGTGGTGTGTGGTGCTCCTGATTTGCCTGTCCAGAGACTGTTGGAATCCAACCTGACCTGGGTTGCCAGTGACCTGCGGAGCTCAGATGTTTGTCAACCTGATCCTACACGACTTGCATGGTAACAAGAGTATAAAATATAGGCTTATATAAAATGCAGCCTTTGAAAATTATGCCCACATGGCTTCATAGTCATGTACATTAACTGTAAGTAGGAAATTTAAGAGTGTTTTTTTTTTCATATTTTCTGTAAATACACAAAAAAGTGCAAGGTTATTGGGGATGTACTCTGTTTCTTCAACATGACATAACAAATACAACATAACCAAACCATTGTATGTTTATGATAATAATAGGAAGTACTATCAAACGCCATCAAACTGTTTAACTCCTCTCTGGAGGGGAGAGGGAGGGGAAACAGGAGGACAAAGGAGGGGGGAACAACTAAGCTGTAGTGCCTCTTCACCTCACTGTACAATACCTTGTGCAATACTTTTTGTAAATAGTCAACAGTGCAATAGACTCAATACTTGAAATGTGCAATTCACTTGTATTTTTATTTTTTATTCCTATTTATTCTATTTATCCCCTTTGTATATTTTATTTATATTTGTCTCTGTATTTATATATGTGTGTGTGTGTGTGTGTGTGTGTGTGTGTGTGTGTGTGTGTGTGTGTGTGTGTGTGTGTGTGATATATATATATATATATATATATATATAACAATTCTGTAACTGTAACTTCGGTCGTTGCTGTGCTTTTTGGAAGTCGAATTTCCCAGAGGAACCCACCCGAGGGATTAATAAAGTTCTATCTTATCTTATCTTATCTCTTACTACATTTTTTGTTTCAACATCATTTACACTTTTACATGAGTTTTTTATTTTGTCATTCTTCATTTACAAGTTTTGCTGAATTATTTTTATTACTCTCCTTCAATATTAGATTACTTTCCTATCTACTATTATTTTTTATTATTTTTTATTTATTTATTTTTTGTTTAAGACAGAAGAGCTCTGTTTAAGAAAGTGTTTTTATACATATGTTGATGTCACTTACTATATTGTGAAAGTTGTTCATTTTTCCCAAAATTGTATACAATCTGTTAGAGGAGATATGTTTTATGTCCAGTAGACTCTAATAGGATATAATTTCTAACCTATTTATCATATTTTTTTTCCACAGTGAAGCAAGTGAGACACTTGCTGTTCTTCTGACTGACAGCTGCCCTTCAGACACTTCAGCTGTTCCAACCACAACAGAACTTTCAACTCTGGCCAACGGCATTACTGCAGCTATGCAATCTTTGACTGATACCACCAAATCGTTGACCAATACAAGTGGAGATGTTTATGCAACAATTGAAAATACAGTGCAAAAAAAAGAAAACACAACATTTTTTCAAACAACTGCCAGTGCAAAGTCCCCATTAGCACAACCTATTCTTCAGAATAGCTCACAAATAGTTCCTTCAACTGTGTTTAATAAAACAACAGTGCAAAATACTTTACCTAATGAAACCCAACTAACCAACACCATAACCAGCACTTTCATAGCAGTACACAACACCACAACTGTTATGCCTGATTCAGTGCTTAAGAGTACTACACCCTCTAAAATAACAAATGCATCTACACCATCTCCTAATCAAACTGTACACAAAGCAACTACAACAGCAACATCTCCAGATCTTACAACAATATACAATGTAACTACAGCCACAGCATATGCCAAAGATTATACAACAAAGAACAATGTAGTTGCAGTTACACCATTTCCCACTGACAATGTAACATCTCCAGGTCTTGCAACGGTTACACCATCTCCCAGTGGCACAACAGTGTACAATGTAACCACAACTGGAGCATTTACTCCCACTGGCAAACACACATTTGTTAGCAATGTAACAGCATCTGACAGTAATGACACAACAGGGACTCTAAACAATGTGTATAATGTAACCACAGAAAGCAAAAACAAGGCAGTATATAATAGTTCAGAAAGTTCAGTTAGCAGTACTACAATGTACATTTCAAATGCAGTTGCTTACAATAAAACTGAAACCAGCAACATTAACACAACAGCCTACAATTCAGTTGTATCAGGTAATAATTACAATACAACTACAGCTAAAAATAATTCTACAACAGTGTACAGTGAAACTACAGCTGGTTACAGTTACAGAGAAAATGTAACAAAAGCAAAAAATACAACTACAGTAAACAATAATTACACAACAGTGAGCCCATTTTTAACATCTCTGAACAATAGAACACCATACAATTCAATTACATCTGGCACCAGTGACAGAGAAACTGGCAACAGTTACAACGCAACTACAGCCAGCAACATTTACGCAACAACCTACAATTCAGCTATGTCAGACAACAATTACAACACAACCACAGCCAGCAATAATTCTACAACATTGTACAATACAGCTATGTCCAACAATAATTTTACAACAGCGTACAATGCAACTACGGCCAGAAACAATTATACAACAGTCAACAGCGCAACCCTAACAGGTGACAGTCACACAACATACAATACAACTACAGCTGGCGATAGTTATTCAACAGCATACAATCAAACTACAACAAGCAAAAATGGCAGTACAGCGTATAATGCAACTATAGCTGGTAGCAATTACACAACAGTGTACAGTGAAACCACAGCTGATAACAGTTACACAGTGCACAGTGCAAATACAAGTGCCAAAAATTCAACAACAGCATACAATACAACTACAGCAAACAACAATTACCCAACAGTGAGCCCATTTCTAACAACTCTAAACAGTACAACAGTGTACAATTCAGTTACTTCTGACAATAATGCAATTACAGTCAGAAACAATTATACAACAGTCAACAGCGCAACAACAACTGGTGACAATTACACAACATACAATACAACTATAGCTGCCGACAGTTATCCAACAGCATACACTCAAACTACAACAAGCAAAAATGACAGTACAGTGTATAATGCAACTGTAGCTGGTAGCGATTACACAACAGTGTACAGTGAAACCACAGCTGGTAACAGTTACATAGAAACTGGTAATATTTACAATACAACTACAGCCAGCAACAATTACACTACAGACAATTACACAACAGTGCTCAGTGCAAATACAAGTGCCAAAAATTCAACAACAGCATACAATACAACTACAGCAAACAACAATAACACAACAGTGAGCCCATTTCTAACAACTTTGAGCAATACGTCACTGTACAATTCAATTACTTCTGGCAATAATGACAGACAAACTGGCAACAGTTACAATACAACTACAGCCAACAATAATTCTACAACACTGTACAATACAGCTATGTTGAGCAATAATTTTACAACAGCATACAATGCAACTACAGCAAACAACAATAACACAACAATGAGCCCATTTCTAACAACTCTAAACAATACAACAGTGTACAATTCATTTACATCTGGCACCAATGACAGACAACCTGGCAACAGTTACAACACAGCCACAGCCAACAATAATTCTACAACAGTTCACAGTGCAACTACAGAGAGAAACAATTATACAACAGTCGATGGCACAACCACAGCTGGTAACAATTACAAAATACCACCAACTACAGATAGCAATAATTATACAACAGCACACAATGCAACTACAGCCAGCAACATTTACGCAACAACTTACAATTCAGCTATGTTGGACAACAATTATAACACAACTACAGCCATCAATAATTCTACAACAGTGAGCCCATTTCTAACAACTCTGAACAGTACAACAGTGTACAATTCAGTTACTTCTGACAATAATGCAATTACAGTCAGAAACAATTATACAACAGTCAACAGCGCAACAACACTGTCACTGTACAATTCAATTACTTCTGGCAATAATGACAGACAAACTGGCAACAGTTACAATACAACTACAGCCAACAATAATTCTACAACACTGTACAATACAGCTATGTTGAGCAATAATTTTACAACAGCATACAATGCAACTACAGCCAGAAACAATTATACGACAGTCAACAGCGCAACAACAACTGGTGACACTTACACAACATACAATACAACTATAGCTGCCGACAGTCATCCAACAGCATACACTCAAACTACATCAAGCAAAAATGACAGTACAGTGTATAATGCAACTGTAGCTGGTAGAAATTACACAACAGTGTACAGTGAAACCACAGCTGGTAACAGTTACATAGAAACTGGTAATATTTACAATACAACTACAGCCAGCAACAATTACACTACAGACAATTACACAACAGTGCTCAGTGGAAATACAAGTGCCAAAAATTCAACAACAGCATACAATACAACTACAGCAAACAACAATAACACAACAATGAGCCCATTTCTAACAACTCTAAACAATACAACAGTGTACAATTCATTTACATCTGGCACCAATGACAGACAACCTGGCAACAGTTACAACACAGCCACAGCCAACAATAATTCTACAACAGTTCACAGTGCAACTACAGAGAGAAACAATTATACAACAGTCGATGGCACAACCACAGCTGGTAACAATTACAAAATACCACCAACTACAGATAGCAATAATTATACAACAGCACACAATGCAACTACAGCCAGCAACATTTACGCAACAACTTACAATTCAGCTATGTCGGACAACAATTATAACACAACTACAGCCATCAATAATTCTACAACAGTGAGCCCATTTCTAACAACTCTGAACAGTACAACAGTGTACAATTCAGTTACTTCTGACAATAATGCAATTACAGTCAGAAACAATTATACAACAGTCAACAGCGCAACAACACTGTCACTGTACAATTCAATTACTTCTGGCAATAATGACAGACAAACTGGCAACAGTTACAATACAACTACAGCCAACAATAATTCTACAACACTGTACAATACAGCTATGTTGAGCAATAATTTTACAACAGCATACAATGCAAATACAGCCAGAAACAATTATACGACAGTCAACAGCGCAACAACAACTGGTGACACTTACACAACATACAATACAACTATAGCTGCCGACAGTCATCCAACAGCATACACTCAAACTACATCAAGCAAAAATGACAGTACAGTGTATAATGCAACTGTAGCTGGTAGAAAGTACACAACAGTGTACAGTGAAACCACAGCTGGTAACAGTTACATAGAAACTGGCAATATTTACAATACAACAACAGCCAGCAACAATTACACAACAGTGAGCCCATTTTTAACAACTCCGAACAGTACAACAGTGTACAATTCAATTACATCTGGCAACAATGACAGAGAAACTGACAACAATTACAACACAACTACAACCAACATTTCTTCTACAACAGTGTATAATACAGCTGTGTCCAACAACAATTATACAACAGCGTACAATGCAAGTATGTCAGACAACAATTACAACACAACTACAGCCATCAATAATTCTACAACATTGTACAATACAGATATGTCAAGCAATAATCTTACAACAGCACACAATGCAGCTACAGTCAGAAACAATTATACAACAGTCAACAGTGCAACAACAACTGATGACAATTACACAACATACAATACAACTATAGCTGCCGACAGTTATCCAACAGTATACACTCAAACTACAACAAGCAAAAATGACAGTACAGTGTATAATACAACTATAGATGGTAGCAATTACACAACAATGTACAGTGAAACCACGGCTGGTAACAGTTACATAGAAACTGGCAATATTTACAATACAACAACTGCAAACAACAATTACACAACAGTGAGCCCATTTCTAACAACTTTGAACAATACATCACTGTACAATTCATTTACTTCTGGCAATAATGACAGACAAACTAGCAACAGTTATAATACAACTACAGCCAACAATAATTCTACAGCCAGCAACATTTACGCAACAACCTACAATTCAGCTATGTCAGAAAACAATTACAACACAACTACAGCCAGCAATAATTCTACAACATTGTACAATACAGCTATGTCCAGCAATAATTTTACAACAGCGTACAATGCAACTACGGTCAGAAACAATGACAGACAACCTGGCAACAGCTACAACGCAACCACAGCCAACAATAATTCTACAACAGTTCACAGTGCTACTATAGAGAGAAACAATTATACAACAGTCGATGGCACAACCACAGCTGGTAACAATTACATAATCCCACAAAATACAACTTCAGGTAGCAATAATTATACAACTACAGGTGGGCACAGTTACACAAAGGTTTACGATGCAACCACAGTGAACAACAATGACACAGTAGTTCATAATGCCACTACATCTGGGACCAATTTGAATGAAAATACAACTAACCAAAATTACACAACACTTAATTATGCAACTACACCTGGCAGTAATTCCACATTAGTGTCCAGCAACTTTAGTACAGCTACAACTATGAATAGTTCCACAGCAACTACACCTGGTAATAATTATACAGCAATGTATAATGCATCCACAGCTGTCATCAATTACACAGTAGTGTATAATGCAATTACATCTGGCAACAATTTTAATGTAACTGCAACTAACAACAACTACACAATAGTTTATAATGCAACTGGATCTGGTAGTAATTACACCCTTGTGTATGCTGCAACCACAGCTGACAACAATTACACAGCAATGTACAATGTAACAACAGCTGGCACAACTTTACACAATGGTGTGGCGACAACCAGTAACACAACAGTTAGTACAACAACAATATCTCCCAACTACACAATGATAAAGAGCACAACTACAGCCTCTAACAATTACACAACACCAGTGATCATTACTCCGACTATTCTATCTCAAAATAAAACAACTGCAATTATTGGAACCACAGAGAAAAGCACAACTGCTGCAGTGTCTCACAGTACTAAACCTACTTCAGCTCCACTGAAGAACCAGACTGCAAATTTCACCACAGTGAGTTTGACTCATGTCACAACAATAAGCAAAAATGAAACCATGTCCACCACAGCTGCTAGCACCGTCCAAACAGATGACAGACCAGAGGCCGGTTTAACGACAACAACGACAACAACGACAACAACAACAGAAAATGCATCTGTTGTTATTATCTCACCCGCAACCACTGCAACTACTATAACAGGTCATGGTCCACAAGATTTAAATGGCACAACTGCTGAGGTTTCTTTGACTTATACAACACCGCTCACCAAAACTACTACAACCACCACAGTGGCTGGTATGTAGATACTGCAGTTTAACCTTTTTAAAAAGTTATTACTATCGAGTTTTAAGCTACAGAACAAAAAAATAGATCTACTGATTTGATGATTTGTTCCTGTAGAGAACACAGGAACTTCCACAACTGATGTACAAACAACTGATGAAGCAGTCTACCTGTTGAATCAAACACAGGCTATATCTCTGCTCAACGCCTCTCAAGTAAATGTCACTCTGCTGCTCTGTTGTGCAACTAACATTTAAATGGATAACGACTGTGTTTGTTTATTTTAATGTCTCATTTGGGAATTTTAAGGTGTCAGTGTTGGTTGAGACGCTGGAGAAGCATCTGGACAGTCCCTCTGTTTCACCATCAGTGGTAATCAAAGTTGTCAGTAACTTGATGGACAGTAACCCTGAGGCACTCTCTAAATCTGCAAACAGGTTCAACACACACGTCTGTCTTAAAACAAACAAAGAAAATAACATATACACATGCAAATGTGATTTTTTCCCCCTGATGTTTGTGTTGTATTTCTTGGCGACAGGCTGATTCACTTGGTGGATGATCTGGGTGTTAAACTGGCTGTCACTGGTGGCGATGGAATTCTGTCAACCAGTTCCTTAGTTGTTGCTGTGAAAACAGTGAATGGGAGCAACTTCACAACAATCCTTTTTGATGTTTTTAACACTGATCATGTCCAGGTAGTCATCTGCTCATCAAGAGACATTGGTCCTCACATGAGAGCCTTTTTTTAAATAAACATATTTAAGGGCTCAACCACACCTAAACCCAAACCTACCACTTAATTATTTATTTATTGCGTGTTTTCAGTTCAGTGGCCCAAAAAGGACCATGAAAAGCTCAGAGCCTGCTTTGGCGTCTGTATACTTGCCTGCCTCCCTCACATCTGGTATCAGCCCTGAAGAGCAGAAGCAGGCCAACAGCGTCCAGTTTACTTTCTATGCAAAAAATTCATTCTTTAAGGTGCTTTCTCACTGTCATATCAGAATGTATTTATTTATTTTCTGTTTTGATTTATCTAATTGATTATGACCTATATGAAAGGGGTTAAATTTAAAGCGAATCTCATTCTCCTGTAACTGACCTCTGTATATTTCTTCATTTTTGCAGGATGCATCATTAGATAACAAAACTCTTGTCAGCGCAGTTCTAGGCTCAAGTGTGGCTAATCTGTCAATTAGCAACCTGAGTGAAAACATTAAGTTCACCATCCGAAACAGAAACCCGGTTCATGTGAGTGTCATGTGCAGCACGTTAGTAGTTTTGTATTGTTCACTTATGATCATAACATTATATCACTGCAATTATAAACAATATAGGCTCACAAAAAGATAAACTGTAATAACAAATTGTTTTTGGTTTGTAGGAAAACTACACAGCCAAATGTGCATTTTGGGATTTCACGCTGAATAGTGAGTTTGCACATTTCAAACAGTGTCTGTGAAGAGCCAGAAAGCCCCAGGTGTAAATATTCCTGCCCTTGATGTTATTTTTCAGGTGGTGGAGGAGGCTGGAGCTCTGTTGGCTGCTTTGTGGTCAACAGCACCCCTGAATATACAATCTGCAGCTGCAGCCATCTTACATCCTTTGCAGTACTGCTGGTTAGTGTGAATTTGTGCACCTGTTTCTGTTTCATGTATAATTTATAACAACCAGCAACGGAAACAAATTGCCTCAGTTTGTGTTCACTGTCTGTTTGTTGTGTATGCCACTTCTCCATGCAGGATTTGTCCAGACAGGAACTTCCTGACCAGAAGAACACACAAATTCTTACTTTCATCACCTACATTGGCTGTGGAATCTCTGCTATTTTTCTTGCTATCACATTGCTGACGTATCTTTCTTTTCCGTAAGGATCTATTTTGGTGCACATCAATCATTACTGTTTAGTCTTATAAATTTCTTAACGTTCTTTATTAAACTCTGTCTTTGTAGAAAATTGCTAAGGGATATACCAGCCAAGATCTTGGTCCAACTCTGTTTATCTCTGCTCTTCCTGAACTTGGTGTTCCTGCTGGACAGCTGGCTGGCGAGCCACAACAATACAGGCCTCTGTATTTGTACTGCCTTCTTCCTGCACTACTTCCTGCTGACATCATTTACATGGGCGGGGCTTGAGGCCCTGCATATGTATCTCAGCATTGTGCGAGTTTTTACACCCTACCTGAGCCAGTACATGCTGAAGTTCACTTTGACGGGTTGGGGTAGGAATCTTCAAACTTTTACTAGATGATCAATTATTAATTTTTCATTATATCAATATTTTAAATATGTTCATAAATTTCCTTTGATTAACCTTGGGTTTTTTGCAGGTATTCCTCTTGTCATTGTAATTATTGTGATATCCGTGGACAAAAACAACTATGGTTTGATTAATTATGGAAAACACACAAATGACACTTCAGATAACTTGTGAGTTATTTTTTAATATTTTGTTTTGTATGTCAAAGCTTTAGATCCATTTTCTTGATTAAACTCACCAAGAAGCTATGGCTAAGTACTGTAGATAGAACACTTACTTGGGCAAGATACTGAATTCTGATCGTGTATGTGAATAGTAAATGAGATGAATAAGGCTTGTAGTGTAAAATATTTTGAATGGTTAATAACATTTTGGAAAGTGCAGTCTGTGCTTTTCCTAAACGGCATTTGAGAGTAAGCAGCATTCCCATAATGTTGGTTAAACATATTTCTTGAAAAAATATAATAAAGGTTATCTATTTAAATACCACACGATTTTACACAGTGGCATTATTTAACCAGAAATAAGCCAAAATGTACAAGCACCATGTGAAAAACTAAGTATACCATTACTGCTTCCATTAGAATTAAGAGGGTAAACAGCAGCCTGGTTCTCTTAATAAAATACACTGAATTAACTAATCATCAGCAAGTGTTGGCAGTTTGCTGCTCTGGAGCATTCAGGTGTGTGTTAACATAATGCCAAGCAGAAAAGACATCAGCAGCAATCATAGAGAAGTCAGCGGTAACATATTAAATGTTTAGGTTCATTAAAGTACAATTAGAAAAAGACAGAGAAAATATAGCTTATTTGGAAGGGCTGCCAGGAGAAAACCTGTTCTCTTCAAAGGGACATGGCAGCATGGCTTATATTTGCAAAATTACAACTGAAAAAACACAATAATTTTAGAACAATTCCCTTTGGATAGAGGAGACCAAGGCAGAGATCTTTGGACAAAATGCACAGCTCTATTTTTGGCAAAAAACAGTTTATCAGCATAAACACTGCATACAAACTGTCAAGCACAATGATTAAAGGCTGATGATTTAGGCTTGTTTTTAAACCATAGGACCTATACATACTAGTATTCTAAAGGCAAATATGTGTCCATCAGTCCCACAGCTAAACCTTGATGAAAATCCCAAAGATCCCAAAAACAGTAGCAAAGGAAAGAATTAAGGTGCTGAACTGGCCCAGTGAAAGTCCAGTCCTCATCCCCACTGAGATGCTCTGGTGGGACCGTAAGAGTGTAGTGCAATGTCAGGAAATCAGCCATTTCCATTTTTCAGCTCCTGAGTATGAAACTGTGCAATAACCAGTTGAACTAATGTCACCATTCCTAAACCAAAGTATTTCCCAGGAGTGGCAACTGTGGAAAAATGTCCTAACTTGATTCTCCCAACACTGATTAGAGATGATGATTTAAAAACACTATGCAACTGCCAGGATTCTCACATTCCATGAGGCTGCTTTATGGCATGGATTATTGATTCTGATGCACATATTGAAACAGAGCCATTATGAATTTTAGAGTGATTTTTCCAAGTGAGGAGTCAAAATATCCCTGTGGGAAAGGTCTGTTCAACTACTGTAAATGGATTTTGCCATACACATCAACAAATTAGACGGTCCAGCCACCTTAGCAAAGAACTTAACCTTTGATTAATCACACTGCTTTAGTTGTGTCGCCACAGCATCTAATAATTTTGAAGCAACCTAAGTGAAGAGAAAGAAAACAAGTTATCACTGTTTTGAAGCTAAAATGTTCCCTTGGTCATTTCTCCTTTGTTTTCTTTCTGTAGCTGCTGGCTGAGTAATAACATAGCCTTCTATGTGGGTGTGGTGGCCTATTTCCTCCTGATCTTTATCCTGTGCCTGCTGGCCTTCATCGTTGTTATGGGACAGCTTTCACGTATCAAGAAGCAGAACCCCCACAACCAGTCTCCCAAAAGAAGTGTTATGACTGATCTGCGCAGTGTCACCGGCCTCGTCATCATCCTCGGCCTTACCTGGGGGTTTGCTCTGTTTGCATGGGGACCCCTCTACTTACCCTTTGTTTACCTTTTTTCTATATTCAACTCTCTGCAAGGTGACATATGTATAAACACCTTGAATTTCTAAATAGGATTGATTATTTTTTATCATAATAACACAAATATATAATAACACAATAATAACACTATAAAATGCATGGATGTATACTATAAGCTACTTCCTTACTGTTCCTGTGTAGGTTTCTTTGTCTTTGTTTTCCACTGCGCCATAAAAGAGAATGTCCGCAGGCAGTGGAGAACTTACCTTTGCTGTGGAAAACTGAGACTGGCTGAGAACTCAGGTGAAATTACTAAATGTTCCCGAAGATTTCTTTAGAAGCACTTTATAGTAGTTCAGTTGGTTACAACAGAGTAAACAGTGGTTGCTTTAGAACCTTTGTCTTCAAATTTTGTTCTTAATTTCCACCAAAATAAGAACTCATTTAAATAAAAACTTAAAGTAATCTAAATAAAGATATGATATATGGATGTAGTATGTCATTCACATCCATGTGTGAGGAGAGCTCAGGTTTAAATCCAAAGCTAAACTTGTTAAATCCACATAGTTTACTGCTTATCATAAACCAGCTAATTACAGTTGAATTCTCTATCTTTCTGAAACTAATGCCCCGACTAATGGGTTGAACTTGCCTCTCACCAACTGCTGAACTCTAGAATTGACATAAAACTAGTAGACCACTCCTACAGTACTTCGCAGTACTTGGTTTGTTTTCTTGTTTTCTGGGAAGGCTTTCAGATTTTTTGAGGATTGACTGCTTTAAAGCCAAAAAACATTTGTTAAATATTAGCTACATACCTGATAGATAACTGCTAATTAGTGCTAATGTTCTAGATTTAAGCCTTTAGATAAGCATAAATATGAATGGCTTAAAAGTGTTGCTGGGTTGCTTTGACCTAACAAGAGATTTGGCAGAGATTTTAAAGAATGTGACAGGAAAATCAAAGTGAAATCTTGTCGTATTACCCTGCCTTTTAAAAAAGCAGATAGTTTGAAAGCAAACAAACGTGTCAATTTTCAGCCTATTTTTGGTTAAACAGTCATGTATTCTACAGATTGGAGTCGAACATTCACACAAAACAAGAAGAATATCTCTCGCTCCAGTGCAATCACCTTGGATCCAAAGTTCACTTCTCGAAGCTCCTCTGTTGTCAGTTATGGCACCAATAGCAGTGGTATGTGATGCGGTGGCAGATAGTCCTTTTCAAACATCGCATATTTGAATATATTCTTCATAACACATTGTTCTCATTGCCTGCAGGCTCTGTGTTCGCGGACAGCGGGATATCTGACAGCTCCAACAATGATGTCGTCCTCAACGAGATTCACAGAGGAAATCTGAAACAAGGCAAAACTACCAAATGACTCTACCTGAGCTTTCTTTTGTGATTACAGCCAATTCCAAGAAATGATCTCTGGGAGTTTACAAGATGCAAATTGGAGGAGTAGTTTTCCTTAAGAAAGCCTTAATGTTCCAAAAAAATGAAGGTTCGATGAAGGACTAAAGAGGATCAGGGACAAAGGAAACCTTTGTCTAAATACCTTTAGAGAAGAAGAAATCAAAAAGTGGAGAATGTTTTCAATTCTACACTAATAGTATAGATAATGAAAGAGTCTTGTTAGCAGAGATAAGGTGTACTACTGAAACTGAAACATTATATTGAACTGCATTTACTTGGTAGCCGAGAACAGATGCTGTCAGTATTGTATAGATTATTATCTGGCTATTTCTTTGAGGCTATATTCATTTCTTGAACAGACAAATGACGGAATTTCCAGTCTCAACTCTACATTTCAGTGCCTTTGCCAAATTCTAAGTTTATTCTGGCAGTGTCAAATGGCACTTTGGATGTATTTAGCTACCTACAGAGACAAGGTTGATTGATGCAAAATGTGCACATGCCAAACTCAACTGCTTGATCATATCAGATAAAAGTTGATATCTGCAAGATTATCTAAGGGTGCAGTTCTGTGTTAAATATTGTATTATTCACTACATTATAGAGGTTTTTTTTAAAATTTGGTTCAGACATGCTTTTTATGAAAAAGAAAAAAGATTTGAAATATTTTAATGTGGCGAACTGAAGCACAATCAAAATATGGGATTTATGTCCTGTCCTTTTTAACAAGGACACATTTTGCTAAATGTCCTTGGAAGGCCATTTGCATGCCATGAAAGATGAAATAAAAAAGAAAAAATTAACTTCAACTTGTCACCTGC
Source organism: Astatotilapia calliptera (assembly GCF_964374335.1). Taxonomy (NCBI): domain Eukaryota; kingdom Metazoa; phylum Chordata; class Actinopteri; order Cichliformes; family Cichlidae; genus Astatotilapia; species Astatotilapia calliptera. Next base: position 26,180,333 of record NC_137430.1, read on the forward strand.
CCAGCTGCTCTCTCTCTTTTTGCATCAGACTTTCACATCTACTCCACATCTTTACATCTTTAATCAAACCCTTTCAACAGGAGGGGGAAAAAAAACTACAATTATGATCCCAGCAGACAACCCTCTCATCACCGTGTTGAGTAACCTTCAGCAGAGCATCTCACGCCCACCCAGCGGCCAGTTCAATTGCAGCCTGTCAAGGTTAGCCTCAGAGGTCGGCACCAGTTAGCTATTAAAAGTTTTACATGATTTCCAACCTCAGAACAGGGCGACCTCTAATGTTAAGCCCATGAGTGAGAGATGCTGGGAGAAAAATGAAGAGCTGGAGGCACAGATGTTACACTGATGAGCATGAATACCATAAATTAAATTTAATCCTGAATGCCCAATGCCAATCAATCCTAATTCTGCTTGAAATCATAATCACTGTTTTTTTGTAAACCAAATGTTTTGTTTACCAGCTTCTTCAAAATGCCTTCTAGTTAGAGTCATTTTAAGTTCACTCAAAATTTTAAGGGCATATGCAGTTTAAACAGTCTTTATTTGTGGTATTGACAGTCATGTTATGCAATGCCATTATACCTTATCACCTTTGTTTTACCTTTTTATGTTTTCATTTTTGACTTTGTGACTCCACTGCGGTCTTAAAGATCCTTGATGTCATGTCTTTTGTCTCTGTTCAACCCTCACATGCAGAAAACTCCAAATTGGAGCTCAGGAGTTAATGCTTTCCGGTTCACATGGAATGAAGCTAAAAAGGCTGTCACGCCAGGTGCCATACTTTATTGCCAAACAAAATGTGTATGAATTTGTGCACATATAAATCATTAAATAAATAAAAACGTTTATATTTATATATTTTCTGTATTAATGGCATTTGTAATTGCTAATGGTAATGTAGTCATGGTACCATTTGGGTACTTGGTAAGATTTGTCTTATGGTACAAAGCTATCTTAGTATCGTAGTTTCAATAATTATTCGCATATTGTGGTGTAAAGCACTTTTATTAAGGCTTATGAACCCTGGCTATAATGAATAAAAGTCAAAACTAATAGGGTGTGTGTTCTCACAATGTTCTACAGAGAATAAAGTTTTTATTTTAAAGCACTTCTATAGATGGGCAAATTTCAGCTTCAGTACATTTCATTAAATCATATCTGTTTATGTATCGTTTTCTATACACCCACTTGTGCTCTTCAGCCTCAGGCAGAAGAGTTTGCATTGACAGTATTAAATGTAAATAAAGACAAATCAAAATCAGTTGGTGTTAAGAGTCATTCAAGTATCTTCTGGGAGCTTGTTTTCCATAAAAACTCTTCAAGTGCCACCATCTTCCACCAGATGTCAGTATAATCCCATCACTTTGCACTACCTTTAACTCTGATATGATGATGGCCTGTTGGCAAGTGTGCAGTTTTATTACAGCTATTTGGCAGGTTATTATTACCGAGGCAAATCTTAATTATAGCTTCTAAGTGAAATAAAAATCCCCCAGCTTTAACCAGGATAATATTACAGTTATAATCCTGTTACAACCACTATAAAACAATACAATTTCTGAATGACAAAAATTCAGCAAGGACTTCCAAGAACCTTAAATTCTCATTTCCCATCATATAATTCATACATGCATGAGAATCCTTTCTGTCTGGCTGATGTCATTCTGTCAGATTCTATATTCCACTTTGCTAAAAAAAAAAAAAAAAAAAGTGCCATGGATGCAAAATAAACGTGACAGGTTCACTCGGCTAATTTGTTTGCAGATTTAACAAACTAATCACACATCAGCCAAGGGGGCCGTTTTTTTCTCCTCATCTGAAGTTTTAATTAGATTTGAAGGTTAATTTTTACTGCTGCTGTGCAAGTGTGGCCTACGTGCTTTCACAAACAGACTAACAGTAGCAATGTGGGAAAGGGTAAAGGGAGAAATGAAACCACTGAAACTGATAAAACATTTCATTTCTAATTGGATGTTTTATTGTTAATTTCAGGGAAAATATAAACAAACACTATTAATTTACAAAGGCCATCCATATTTCCCCCAGCTGAAGAAAGGCCCATGCCTCTCTTAGGGTTGCAGCTTAACACTTTAATAGCATTTTCATTCATTCCATACCCGCAGTGCTTTATTTGCAGGTATAAAATCCTACAAGGATGTGAAAAATCTTTTTTTTTTTACACAGGTCTCTCTGTGTATTTTTTCAAATTATTTTTATGTATTTTAAAGTGTAAGAACTGAGACAGCCTGCTTGTGTTTAATAGTGAATAGTTAATCTTTTTGCAGTTAAGGAGATGTAATTCACTCTGATTTTTGGGCTAATGTGAGGGTTTACTCCTTACAAAACTGTACTCTATGCAGCAACTTTCCTTCCCGTCTTTTGCTGTGGTCTTTTGCCCTCAGTGAACAGGTGTAAATGGAGCTAAACCTGTTTATGATGCTTGTCAGCAAATAACTAATCATTAGCAACAGCGTTAACAGGAGGGCAAACTTGCATAAAAGAAGCAGCTCATGAGCCCAAAATCGAATTCACTCATGGTACTCGGACATCCTCGTTACTAGCAGAAAGGTATGTTACTACGATATAAACCTGCAAAAACAAAACCACTCATAGTTCACCATAATTCACAGGTTATTGCTGTAAAATGACAGATTTTGCCTTGAGCACAGTTTGGGTGAAGCCCTATTAGGTGATCACTGTTTGCAAGTTTCACTAAAGCAGAGGAGTGATTCCAGTGAATTGTGGATGGATGGATGGAAGATGGATGGCTCACCATGGCATGAGCTTATCGGCCCTTTGGCAGAAAGAACTACAAATGAAACTGTATGTATTATTTCTGTTCTCTTAAGCCCTCTATCCCTTTCTTTAATTGTACTTTTAAACATGGGAGAGGTGTGCATTACTTTTCAAATTTGTAGCTTTTAACTTGACTAACATTGGTAAATCTGAGATGTTGCAGCTTGCGGACTTTAGATTGCAATATCTCAACTTGCATCACACTTTTTACCTCATACATTGAGATATACCGTGAGATACCCTGAGTTAAGTATTGATTAACTTAGCTGCAAATGTCATAGGGTATATCAATTTTTCCAACTTTGTACCAAATTCAGGTATCCTTGAACCTCAAGTCCTGTATCTGTAAGGCAGTGGGTATTTGGGATGACTGGAAGAAGGCGGATCAAAGTGAAAACCTGGCTGTACCAAAATGGCTGTATTCAACCATTCCTATAATCTGAAAGTGCTCCTAATGTTCAATGATAGGATAATTTTCTTCGGGATTTTCAGAAAGTAGTAAAGAGTAATACATTTTTTAAGTACTAAAGAACATACCTATTACGGTACGAACTTAAGTTTTCGTAAAATGTAAACATACTGCAACTGACTTGACTTATATAATTTTTTTTCCAATGATGGCTTGAGCAAATAAATATAACTATTAAATGTTTTCTGTAGGTGTTGTGAAGATGCAGTTTAAGATAAGAAAACATTCCTCCACAAGCCTCAGAATTGATTTTTTTTTTTCATTTAGCGCACAGTTACAGCTTTGAACCTATAGCCAAACTGAACAAGCCATTGATATTATCAACCTGCATGACTTGTTATACAACTAAAAGTCTTTCTCATAACAAATGTGCTATTTAAAAAACACATATTTATGAAAATTTGAAGAGCTTTAAAGAACCCTATTAATATAACTCTCAGACATGGTGGTGGAGGGTTGATTTGTTTTGCGGTCACAGGACGTAGGCAACTTGCTGTCACCGATTTGAACATGAACTCTTCTGTATATCACTCCGCTGTATATTCTAGAGCAGAGGTGGGGAACTCCAGGCCTCAAGGGCCGGTGTCCTGCAGGTTTTAGATATCACTGTGGGTCAACACACCTGAATCAAATGAGTAGTTCATTACCAGGCCTTTGCAAAACTTCAAGACATGTTGAGTAGGTAATTTAGCCATCTAAATTAGCTGTGTTGGATCAAGGACACATCTAAAACCTGCAGGACACCGGCCCTTGAGGCCTGGAGTTCCGCACCCCTGTTCTACAGTCAAATGTGAGGCCATCTGTCTGACAGCTAAAGCTTGGCTGAAACTGGGGCATCCAGCAGGACAATGATCCCAAACAGCAAATTTACATCAGAATGGGTAAAAAAAAGAAAGGAATCAAGGTCTTGCAATGGATCAGTCAAAGCCTATACTCAGACCTAATTAAAATGCTTTAGTTCATTTTACCACTCTCCTATTAATACAATGAGTTGAGGTTTGTATAACGACACACTTCAATGAAATGAAGCAACATTGTAAAGAAGAGTGGGCCAAAATTCCTCCACAAGGACATTGGAGACTGATAAAGTCAAACAGAAAATGAATTCTTCAAAATATTGCTGCTAGTGGCAGTTCTACAAGCTACTGAATCATGGAAGGCACTTAAGGATTGCATAGAGTCCTGTGAATATTGAATTAAAAGGTCAACAGTGCAAAGCAACTGCACTAATAGTTTTATTTTTTTTTTGTGAAATAAATGGTGGCTGCAGGAAGCAACATATTTAGTGAACTTTTCCAATTTCTTTTAGTACACTTAGATATAGTAAGAAGTTTTAAAAGGATTTTTAGAACAAAAAACATCAAAATGTTAGAAGCAGTTTTACAAACAGAACCAACATGCTGCAGATACTACAGAATCAGCAGCATTCTGACTCTGATACTGATTTAAAAAAAACAAAGAAACCAACGAAAACATTTCTTATTGTGATTTAAGTGGTAGGGTTCCTCATCTCCCTCCCTCCTCTTTCTTGGGTTTCTGCTGCCTGATAACACAAGATGGCGCGGCCACGTCCAGACGCCTTCCTGACCGCTCCGCTCCGACTATCCACTTTTCTTGTTTTTTACCTATTTTTTGCTCTGGTTTACATCCCAAAATCCTCTAGTCTTATAGTATACGACAGCGGATCACTTGTAAACATCGGTGCCAAGGTTGCACATCTAATCTTGGACACTTTTAAACCTGACCCTTCCTGGCCGCCAGAGATTCTACGCGGCGCGGAGAACAACAAAGGACGGGCCGCTCATCCGAGGCACAGAACAAAGAAGCGCCGGGGAAAACGCGCTGGTATTAGGAACAGACTGAGACAGCAGGCGCATCGCGCACCACTGCCCAGTATCCTACTGGCCAATGTACAATCCATGGAGAACAAGCTCGATGACCTAAGAGCAAGGGTCACCTTCCAACGTGACATGAGGGACTGCAACATTCTGTGCTTCACGGAGACATGGCTGACCCCCACCGTGCCGGACCAGGCCGTAACTCCGTCGGATTCATTCTTTGTGCTCCGCGCGGACAGAACGGCAGAGTCGAACAAAACCAAAGGTGGGGGAGTGTGTTTCATGATAAACAGAAAGTGGTGTGATGCCAGGAGCATTTCTACTCTCTCCAGCGGCTGCTCGCCACATCTGGAGTTCCTGAGCATTAAGTGCCGCCCTTTCTATCTGCCCCGTGAGTTCACCTCAGTCATCGCCACGGCGGTCTACATCCCACCCCAAGCGGACACAGGTATGGCTTTGTCCGAATTACATGATGTGCTGAGCTCGCTTCAAAACAAGGACCCGGGCGCAGCCCCCATTGTAGCAGGACACTTTAACAAAGCGAACCTCAGACAAGTCATGCCAAACTTTTACCAGCATGTCTCGTGTCCAACGAGAGGGGATCGGATTTTGGATCACTGCTACACGCCATACAAGCAGGGGTACAAAGCTGTCTCACACCCGGCTTTTGGGAAGTCTGACCACAACGCCATCTTCCTCATTTCCCAGTATAAACAAAGCATACGGAGGGAAGACGTGACCAAGAGGGAGGTAAAACGGTGGACTGCCCAATCAGAAGCTACGCTACAGGACGCACTCAACGACGTAGACTGGGACATGTTCAGAGCATGCGCAGTCGACATCAACGAGTTTACGGAAGTAGCAGTATGCTTCGTCAATATGCTAGCGGAGGAGATTATCCCCACTGCGAGAGTCACCACATTCCCAAACCAGAAACCGTGGATGGACAGATCGATCCGCACTGCAGTAAACGCCAGGACCGCCTCCTACAACGCGGGTCTCGCCACTGGCGATATGAGCGCCTACAAAGCGGCCTCATACGGCGTGCGGCGCACGGTGAGAGATGCAAACGCCGGTACCGGGAACGTGTGGAGTCCAGCTTCCACCAGGGCGACACACGGAGTATGTGGCACGGACTACGCACCATTATGGACTACAAAGCCAGGGACACTGCGCCGATCAACGCCGACTCTGCATTCACCAACGAGCTGAATCGGTTCTACGCCCGTTTCGAGGTTAGCCAGGCGGCTAATGCTATCTACCGCCTGACTACCGAGGACAGTGACGTCATCAGCGAGAGACCGGTGACCAGCATCGCGGAGCATGACGTCCGAGCGGCACTGAGGAGAGTGAACACAAGGAAAGCGGCGGGGCCAGACGGCATCACCGGCCGTCTGCTGCGCTGCTGTGCTGACCAGCTAGCAGGTGTGTTCACTTACATCTTCAACGAGTCCCTGGCGAAGTCTGTGGTCCCCACATGCTTCAAAAGATCCACCATCATCTCTGTGCCCAAGAACAGCAAACCCTCATCCCTGAACGATTACCGGCCAGTTGCACTGACCTCGGTAGTAATGAAGGTGTTTGAGAGGCTGCTGAAGAACATCATCTCCTCCTCCATCCCAGACACCACAGATCCGCTGCAGTTCGCCTACAGATCCAACAGATCCACAGAGGATGCCATCGCCCACGTGCTACACACCACTCTCAGCCACGTGGACAAGAAACAGGGTAACTATGTGCGAATGCTGTTTGTTGATTACAGTTCAGCGTTTAACACAATAGTGCCCTGCAGACTGTTCACAAAGCTGAGGGATCTGGGACTTAACAGCCGTCTGTGTGCATGGGTGTTGGACTTCCTCACTGGCAGAACTCAGGTGGTGAGGGTGGGCAGGTGCTTCTCCAACAGCATCACCATCAACACAGGAGCACCTCAGGGATGTGTCCTCTCGCCACTGCTCTACTCCCTCTACACTTCAGACTGTGTGGCCACCCACGGCTCCAACACCATTGTGAAGTTTGCTGACGACACAGTGGTGTTGGGTGCCATCTCCAACAACGATGAGGCGGCCTACATGGATGAAGTGAAGAATCTGGCATCGTGGTGCCAGGACAACCACCTCCAGCTGAACGTCAGCAAGACCAAGGAGCTGGTGGTGGACTTCAGAAGGGGTCAGCACAGAGACTACAAGCCCATCATGATCAATGGAGCTCCAGTGGAGAGGGTGCAGTCCTTCAAGTATCTTGGTGTCCACATCTCCTCAGACCTGACATGGGCTGCCCACATTCAGGTCCAGACCAAAAAGGCTAGGCAGCGCCTGTATCACCTACGACAACTGAGGAAGTTCAGGGTCTCTCCAAAGATCCTCAGGATTTTCTATACAGGCGCTGTGGAGAGCATCCTCACACAGAACATGACATCGTGGTTTGGGAACAGCTGTGTGAAGGACCAAAAAGCTCTCCAGAGAGTGATCCGTACAGCAGAACGCTGCTGCAGGATTGCTCTCCCCCCGCTTCAGGACACCTACACCAGGAGATGCCGGACTAGAGCAGCGCAGATACTGAAGGACCCGTCCCATCCAGGCAACAAACTGTTCCAACTTCTGCAATCTGGTAGAAGGTTCCGCATCTTCCGGGCAAGGACAGAGAGACTCAAGAGGAGCTTCTATCCCCAAGCCATCCGTGCCCTAAACACACACACCCGCCCGCTCACATCATCTATAATTGACTGAGACAGGACTCTCTTCCAGACACTCTAAACCAAGGCACAATGTACATTTCAATTCCTTTAACTTTAAATATGTTTATATTGTATATCCTGTAAAATAGTCAGATGTCTATTCATATTAATGTACAGAATTCACCTGCTTGCTGCTACTACTGCACATTCACCCAGTGTATATACTATATGTATGTATATTTATATATAATGTTCTTCCTCTACACCCCCCCCATTTTTGCACATGTCGAGGAGCGTGTCAGGCTACATTTCACTGTGTGTTATACTTGTATAACTATGCATGTGACAAATAAAGAACCTTGAACCTTGAACCTGAGGTATTCACTGAGCACTCGGTCAGTTGGGGCCATCCTCCCAATGTATTCTTGGATGTTTGTTGTCTCATCCTGGACTGTGGTGCTGACACTCATCAGTCCCCGGCCCCCTTCCTTCTGCTTAGCGTACAGCCTCAGGGTGCTGGACTTGGGGTGAAACCCTCCATGGATGGCAAGGAGCTTTCTTGTCTTGATGTCAGTGGCTTCTGTCTCCTCCTTTGGCCAGCCTATTACCCCAGCAAGGTACCTGATCACGGGCAGGGCGTACGTGTTGATAGCCCGGATCTTATTCTTACCGCTCAGCTGACTCCTCAGAACTTGCCTGACCGTCTGCAGGTACTTGGTGGTTGCAGCTTTCCTAGCGGCCTCTTCATGGTTCCCATTCACCTGCGGGATCCCCAGGTACTTGTAACTGTCCTCTATGTCTGCAATGTTGCCTTCTGGTAGTTTGATCCCCTCCGTTCTGACTACCTTCCCTCTCTTTGTTACCATCCGACTACACTTCTCCAGTCCGAACGACATTCCAATGTCATTGCTGTATATCCTGGTAGTGTGGATCAGTGAATCGATGTCTCGTTCACTCTTGGTATACAGCTTGATGTCATATATATATATATACATACATATATATATATATATATATATATATATATATATATATATATATATATATATTAGGGGTGCAACGATACACAAAATTCACGGTTCGGTTCGATACTTTGGTGTCACGGTTCGATATTTTTTCGATACAAAAAAATGTTCATTCTTTTTTAATTTGTCATTTATTAAAATTATAAATAGATATTTTAACTCAAAAGTACAGTTTTTAAATTTAATGTTGTTGAAACAACAAAGTAATAAAAAAAATAAATCTATCTGATCGAGAAATCACTCATCGTTTATTACAGAGAAATGGCTCTTTCCAAACTAAAAGCTATACTATACACTTCTTCTGGGGTATATTCTCAGCAGCATATTAAACATATCAGGTCCCCATGAGGAGAATCATGTGCTAACTGCTGTCTAAATGACTCGGGTAAAGTTTGTAGCATGCGTGCTTGTTGTTTTTGTCTGCTTCCACTTGTCTTTGCACTAGGATGATGTCGGAGTAAATGTGCAGTCATATTCGTTGTGTTCCCACTAGTGCTGTCAGCGTTAATCTGAAATGACGTTAACGCCACAAAACGGCAAATCTCCGTTAACGAGACCGCGGATCGCCCCGTGCGTGGGGCTGGACGGCGTCAACACGTTAAAGAGCAAACTGCGCTAACGCAGTAGTTCCCACCCATGTAATTGAGCATTGCTTGGCACATCCGACATACTGTTTTACTTTAGTCCATGACACGCTTACCTTCAGGGTCATACGTCACATGAAGACCAAAATAGTTCCAAACGCCAAATCTGAATGAGGGTGGGGGAGGTTCAATTTGCCATGTTGCAACGAGCTTAGCTTCTGTCTTGCTAGCTTGCCCTGCGCTCAGTGGATCTGCACTTGACAGTGCAGCCTAGGTGGAGTAGTCAAATGCAGATCCACTGAGCGCTAAACACAGACAGCATCGTCAGAAGAAAAGTTGATAAAATAAATTAAAAATTTTGTATTGTTCGATACATATGCGTACCGAACCGAAAGCACAGTATCAAACGGTTCAATATCGATACGAGTATCATTGCACCCCTAATATATGTCACTGTTCTGGGTCATGTTGACCCAGCTTTCTGTTTTTCATGCTTTGGTGTTTTTCTAGATTATGATTTATGATTTGATTAATCAGTGATACTGTTTTGATTATGATTATTATTTAGTAGGCTTTGGTCAGTGTCAAGTCTGTCTCTCTCTGTCTAGTCCGTGTCTTAGTAAAGTGTGTTTTGTTTCCTGTTTTACTTTGAAGGTTTTTGTTCCTGTCTGATGTCAGTGTTCCGGCTTTGCTCTCCCTGTCTCGTTAGGTCTTATTTCTCCCAGCTGTGTTCCCCTTCTGTCTCTAATTCCTTGATGACTCCCTCAGTGTATTTAAGCCCAGTGTGTCTTTGTGTCAGTGTTGCGTCGTTAACGTCTGTTCACCCTCGCTTCCTCTGTGTGTTCCATTTGCCAGCCTGCCAACCTGTCTAGTTATTCTGTTCACCCAGTTTAGTTAGTGTTTTTCCTGTTCAGTTTCATACCTGCAATAAAGCTGTGTGCTTTGAGTTACTGCCACCTCCGTGAGTCCTACGTTTTGGGTCCTCTCTTTCTGCCTGCCTACACACAGACATGACAATGTATATACACATATATATGTATATGTATATATGTGTGTGTGTGTGTGTGTGTATGTATATATATATATATTAGGGGTGCAACGATACACAAAATTCACGGTTCGGTTCGATACTTTGGTGTCACGGTTCGATATTTTTTCGATACAAAAAAAATGTTCATGCCTTTTTAATTTGTCATTTATTAAAATTATAAATATATATTTTAACTCAAAAGTACAGTTTTTAAATTTAACCCTAACCCTTGTGCGTGTTTTTTATTTTGACAGCGAATGCGCACCTGCAGACCACTTATGTGCAGCCCTGGTTATTTAGCTCGTCATATTGCAGCCACAGAAATTCTTTTGTCCATGAAACCATAAAGCTGCACTTTCTTTTTGCCTTATAGTCTGATTTGTCATAACTTCTCCGTTTTGTGGTAAGCTTTTCTTTGGCTGTCACTTCTTCACCCTGACCTGTCTTATTTGGCTCAGCAGAACTAAAATATATATCTGTCTGTGAAGGTTCTCAGTCATCCAGGTCATCGTAGTCAAATATAAATCCTGCTGCTTTTACACACGCACTCACATAAGCTCAGCGATTCTCTGCGCGATCAACCTCTCACATGTTTAAGCTTGCTGCGGGAGATTTCACTTGTCATGTTTGCATAGTAAGCTAACGATTAATAAGACGATGTCAGAGGAATTGGTGCGCAAATTATCATCACTCACAGATCAGTGCTGTCGCTCTCTATACACAGTTCGCACGATTGCAAAGTGAAAGCAAAAAAACAAGCGCAAATTCAAACGCGATTTCAATATGTCACATATTGACAGTGGCTCACCGATGCCAATGACATAATTACCCAGCTACATTTCTGAAAGAATGCAAAAGCATTGACATATATTTTTCCTTCCTACAATAGCCCGACGGGCAGGGAAGAGATAGATTTTGGTAGCCCGACTGAAAAAATCGCTAGCCCCAGGACGTCAGGCTAGCGATATTGCAAGCCCTGTATCTGATTGAGGAATCATGCATCTTTGGAAAAGAGAGTTTATTACAGAGAAATGTCTCTTTCCAAAATAAAAGCTATACTATCCGCTTCTTCTGGGCTATATTCTCAGCAGCATAAGGAGAATCATGTGCTAACAGCTGTCTAAATGACTCGGCTAAAGTTAGTAGCATGCTTGTTGTTTTTGTCTTTGCACTAGGATGATGTCGGCGTAAATGTGTAGTCATATTCGTTGTGTTCCCACTAGTGCTTTCAGGTTAATCTCGTTGAAATGACCTTAACACCACAACACGGCAAATCTCCGTTAACGAGCTACCGCCGATTGCCCCGTGCATGGGGCTAGACGGCCAACACGTTAACGAGCTAACTGCGCTAACACACTAGTTCCCACCAATGTAATTGAGCATTGCATGGCACATCCAACATACTGTTTTACTTTAGTCCATGACTCGCTTACCTTCAGGGTCATACGTCACATGAAAACCAAAATAATTCCAAACGCCAGATCTGAATGAGGGTGGGGGAGGTGCGCTCTTCCTTCTGACGATGCTGTCTGTGTTGAGCGCTCAGTGGATCTGCGCTCGACAGTGCAGCCTAGGCGGAGTAGTCAAACGCAGATTCACTGAGCGCTCAACACAGACAGCATCGTCAGAAGGAAAGTTGATAAAATAAATTACAAATGTTGTATTGTTCGATACATATGCGTACCGAACCGAAAGCACTGTATCGAACGGTTCAATATCGATACGAATATCGTTGCACCCCTAATATATATATATACATATATATATGTATATATATATATATGTATATGTGTGTGTGTGTGTGTGTGTGTGTGTGTGTGTGTGTATATATAAAACACCCAGCACGCCCCTGCGGGCGGTTTATCCTTCAAGCTCGGGTCCTCTACCAGAGGCCTGGGAGCTTGAGGGTCCTGCGCGGTATCTTAGCTGTTCCCAGGACTGCGCTCTTCTGGACAGAGATCTCCGATGTTATTCCCGGGATCTGCTGGAGCCACTCGCCTAGCTTGGGAGTCACCGCACCTAGTGCTCCGATTACCACGGGGACCACCGTTACCTTCACCCTCCACATCCTCTCGAGCTCTTCTCTGAGCCCTTGGTATTTCTCCAGCTTCTCGTGTTCCTTCTTCCTGATATTGCTGTCGTTCGGAACCGCTACATCGATCGCTACGGCCGTCTTCTTCTGTTTATCTACCACCACTATGTCCGGTTGGTTAGCCACCACCATTTTGTCCGTCTGTATCTGGAAGTCCCACAGGATCTTAGCACGGTCATTCTCCACCACCCTTGGGGGCATCTCCCATTTTGACCTCAGGACTTCCAGGTTATACTCGGCACAGATGTTCCTGTACACTATGCCGGCCACTTGGTTATGGCGTTCCATGTATGCCTTGCCTGCTAGCATCTTGCACCCTGCTGTTATGTGCTGGATTGTCTCTGGGGCATCTTTACACAGCCTGCACCTGGGGTCTTGCCTGGTGTGATAGACCCCAGCCTCTATGGATCTTGTGCTCAGAGCTTGTTCTTGTGCTGCCATGATTAGTGCCTCTGTGCTGTCTTTCAGTCCAGCTTTGTCCAGCCACTGGTAGGATTTCTGGATATCAGCCACCCCCTCTATCTGCCGGTAGTACATACCGTGAAGGGGCCTGTCCTTCCATGATGGTTCCTCATCTCCCTCCTCTTTCTTGGGTTTCTGCTGCCTGAGGTATTCACTGAGCACTCGGTCAGTTGGGGCCATCCTCCCAATGTATTCTTGGATGTTCGTTGTCTCATCCTGGACTGTGGTGCTGACACTCACCAGTCCCCGGCCCCCTTCCTTCCGCTTAGCGTACAGCCTCAGGGTGCTGGACTTGGGGTGAAACCCTCCATGCATGGCAAGGAGCTTTCTTGTCTTTATGTCAGTGGCTTCTATCTCCTCCTTTGGCCAGCCTATTACCCCAGCAGGGTACCTGATCACGGGCAGGGCGTACGTGTTGATGGCCCGGATCTTGTTCTTACCATTCAGCTGACTCCTCAGGACTTGCCTGACCCTCTGCAGGTACTTGGTTGTTGCAGCTTTTCTAGCAGCCTCTTCATTGTTCCCATTCGCCTGCGGGATCCCCAGGTACTTGTAACTGTCCTCTATGTCTGCAATGTTGCCTTCTGGTAGTTCAATCCCCTCAGTTCTGACTACCTTCCCTCTCTTTGTTACCATCCGACTACACTTCTCCAGTCCGAACGACATTCCAATGTCATTGCTGTATATCCTGGTAGTGTGGATCAGTGAATCGATGTCTCGTTCACTCTTGGCATACAGCTTGATGTCATCCATGTACAGGAGGTAGCTGACAACTGCTCCGTTCCGTAGTCGGTATCCGTAGCCAGTCTTGTTAATGATCTCACTGAGGGGGTTCAGGCCTATGCAGAACAGCAGTGGGGACAGAGCATCTCCTTGGTAGATCCCGCACTTGATGGTGACTTGTGCTATGGGCTTGGAGTTGGCCTCTAGTGTTGTGCGCCACATCCCCATTGAGTTCCTGATGAAGGCTCTTAGGGTCCCATTGATCTTGTACAATTCTAGGCATTCCAGTATCCAGCTGTGGGGCATTGAGTCATAGGCCTTCTTGTAATCAATCCAGGCAGTGCACAGGTTGGTCAGTCTGGTCTTGCAGTCTCGGCTGACTGTTCTGTCTACCAGTAGCTGGTGTTTTGCGCCTCTGGTATTCTTGCCAATTCCTTTCTGTGTCCCGCTCATGTATTGACCCATGTGCCTGTTCATCTTAGCCGATATGATGCCTGACAGGAGCTTCCATGTAGTACTGAGGCAGGTTATTGGTCGGTAGTTGGAGGGGACCGGTCCCTTCTTGGGGTCCTTGGGGATCAGGACCGTCCGACCTTCGGTTAGCCATTCTGGATGTCTCTCGTTAACTAGCAGCTGGTTCATTTGTGCTGCCAGACGCTCGTGGAGTGCAGTCAGCTTCTTCAGCCAGTAGGCGTGAACCATGTCGGGCCCTGGTGCTGTCCAACTCTTCATACTGGAGACCCTTTCTTGGATATCTGCCACTGTGATGGTTACTGGACCCTGTTCAGGGAGGTCGCTGTGGTCTGCCCTCACATCCACTAGCCACTGAGCATTGCCGTTATGGGTTGCGTCCTTCTCCCATATGCTCTTCCAGTATTGCTCGGTCTCCAGCCTTGGTGGTGCTGTTCTCTTATTATTATTGTTTCCTTGCCACTGAGAGTACACCTTTGCTGGTTCTGTGGAGAACAGCTGGTTTATTCTCCTGCCTTCTATCTCTCTGGTGTACCTCCTCAAGCGGCTGGCCAAGGCTGTGAGTCTTTGCTTGGCAGTTTCCAAGGCCTCAGGTATGGACAGCTTGCTGTATTTCTTATGCACCTTCTTTGTCGCACCTTTCTGCAACTCCGTTAGTTGGCTAACCTCCCTCCGTGCTACTTTGATCTTGCCCTCTAGCCTCCTTCTCCATGGAGGGTACTGCCCCTTGTGGCTGTTCAACTTGTAGCCAAGCATCTCACTGATCACTGCTGCCATATTGTAGATCAGCTTGTTAGTGTCGGTAATCGTGGTTGTAGGCATTGTCCGTAGTACTGCATTAACATCATTGAGCAGATCTTCTGAGGGTACTTCACGTAATCTTGGTAACCGGCTGCGGGGGATCCAGGTTTCAAACTTGGCCATGATCCTATCTTTCAGGTCAGTTCCTCTCGCACTCAACGATCCTTCTCCTATCGCACTTGGGGCTATGTACCCAATCTCGGGTGGGGGTGATGGTATCTCCCCCCTGACCTGGCGTCCTGACTCCTTGCCGTAGCATTTGTGTTGTACCTCGTCAATCTCTAGCTGTGAGAGCAGTCCCTTCTTTCGAATGTTGGAACACTGAGCTACTAGTTGTTTCGCCGTCATTGTGGATGTTGGGTATCGAAGAATCCATAGGTCCATCATCCTATTCATGTAGCCCCTTCCGCCGGGGTTACTTGCATAGTAGCATTCCAACAACGCCCTGTTTTCGTCTCTTGCCCACCGATGCCTTCTTGTTCCAGTAGCCCACTTTTCGTCAGGGTGCCCTGGTTCCTCAACACCTGACGCGGACCTTGTTGATCCGGGCGACGTCCGAGCTAGCATGCCTTCATATTTATCTGCCTCGCTCATGTCTGCGGTATAAATGACTCGGGTAAAGTTTGTAGCATACATGCTTGTCGTTTTTGTCTGCTTCCACTTGTCTTTGCACTAGGATGATGTAAATGTGCAGTCATATTCGTTGTGTTCCCACTAGTGCTTTCAGGTTAATATCGTTGAAATGACCTTAACGCCACAACACGGCAAATCTCTGTTAACGAGCTACCCCTGATCGCCCCGTGCATGGGGCTAGATGGCCAACACGTTAACGAGCTAACTGCGCTAACACACTAGTTCCCACCCATGTAATTAAGCATTGCGTGGCACATCCAACATACTGTTTTACTTTAGTCCATGATGCGCTTACCTTCAGGGTCATACGTCACATGAAAACCAAAATAATTCCAAACGCCAGATCTGAATGAGGGTGGGGAAGGTTCAATTTGCCATGTTGCAAGGAGAGCTTAACTTCTGTCTTGCTAGCTTGCCCTGCGCTCTTCCTTCTGATGATGCTGTCTGTGTTGAGCGCTCAGTGGATCTGCGCTCGACAGTGCAGCCTAGGTGGAGTAGTCAAACGCAGATTCACTGAGCGCTCAACACAGACAGCATTGTCAGAAGGAAAGTTGATAAAATAAATTATAAATTTTGTATTGTTCGATACATTTGCGTACCGAACCGAAAGCACTGTATCGAACGGTTCAATATCGATACGAGTATCGTTGCACCCCTAGTATATATGTGTATATATATATGTATATATATATATATACATATATATATATTTATATATACGTGTGTGTGAATGTGTATATATATGTGTATGTGTATATATGTATGTGTATATATATATATATATATATATATATATATATGTATGTGTATGTATATATAGCTAAAGTGCACAGAGCCAGCCACAAACAAGCGGCATCAGTATTAGTGTGCTTCATAAAATGCACACTAATATTATAATTGGCACTGTTCCTCATTTGCGTGACGTAAATACAAAATAATGTGGTCTCTAAACCAGCTTTCATGAGCAGTATTGCTGTATTTGAAAGCAAATATCGCCAAAAGCACTCCCCTCAGCATCAGCACAATATAAAAGCCTCCTCAAGGAACCATCAGATCAATGAGGTAAAACTCTCAATGAAATGTTGATTGAGGGAGGTAGCTGAATCCGCAGGATTTTTTGCTATTTAGCAAATTGGTGAATTTCAGACTATGCTTATTGGCTTTATTGTCCTCCATTTATTAGAAAATAATTCATATTTTAATGTGTGGCAACATTTATTTGGTTTCATTTCCCTTGATGCAGCTGTCAGCGATGTGAAGTAGTTGTAGAGAGTACCAGTCAACTCATTCTTTATTATGAGTAACTGAGTACTGGGATAGCTGAATTCTCTTTTAACCTTTCTGGAAATTCACATCTAGGATGTTGAAAGAGCTACAAAGAAAGACACAGTAGAGTAAGAAAATATGGTTACACAATACATTATGACATAAGAGAAATGTTGCTTAGACCTCAGGGGAGGGTTGATTCAATACTTCTTTGTCTAGCTTATATTCAGCATAGGGGAAATGTTCGGTCATCACTACACGATTGATGGTTTGCGTCACTTTATTAAGTATGTATTGTTGTGACTTCATATGACCAGAGCAATAAGGATGGATCTGAGTAGTGTGTTTGCTGTATGTCTAGTAAAGGAAGGCTCAAAGAGACCATTATTCGAGTTGGAGGTTTATTTGGTGGTTATTAGCAAGATAAGTTATGTTACATTGGTTTCAAGCTGTCTTGTTAATCATGCATAATCCAGATTAAGCAACCAATTTCACATTTGCATATGAAAGGCTGAATCATATAAGCAGTGTAAAAAACATGGATGTAATGGAGGAGGTCACTGTAAGTGGGATGGACTTGACCTCCTGACTGTGACTGATGTAGATGATAAGGTGCTGACTCTAAGAATCCACAATCTCAACAGGGTTGTCCGATAAGAACAGATGGCATATCCACAAAATCCACTGCCACTCAGGTATCTGTCGTTCACTCATTTATTTAGCAAGAATCCGAAGCACACATCCATAATGTGAGTGAGGGGATTTAACAGACTGTAAAATGCTATATGCCGTGTGGTGAGTGATGGTGTGGTTTCTGTTGGAAAGAACATAAAAGTCTTCCATAATTAGGTGAACAGAGTGAATTAAATGTGTAATACAACAATACAAACAATACTGGATAGTGGAACATTCAACCAAAATAAGGGAGTGTCAACAAATGCTAATTTTACTATTTACATAAATCCTAACTAGGCACTTTACATTAGAGCTAACATGAGAAATTAGTGACGGTCCCTTAATGACCGCACGGCAGAGGCTGCTTCGCAGTAAACGGCAGTAACAATCGGTAAACAAAGTGTGCGCCAAGGATTAAACAAGGGAGGATAATGGCCGCAGCAAAGAACAAACACGATAAAACACAGAAACTTACAGTCTCATGGACGCACACCGCTAACAGCATTAGAAGGAACGAAAATCCACACGGTGAGTAAACTCTGCTGACTCTTCCCACCTGCAGCTCCGACCGAACTCTCTGCGTCGACGTGTGCGTAGTGATGAGGTAGAATTGTGTCTTCTGATTGGCGAAGAGAATGGGTTGCCTCACCGCTCATTGGCTAAACGGCAGCAGTATGCTGATATCTTACTCCGCAGATGTGGCTCCGTTCATGAGTTCTGCGAACTGGCTGGCCTTTTGTACAATGGATATTTAGCCAGACATACAATCTGTTTAAAAAAGTACCATTCCATTTCATGTCTTCAGGCAGGGAACTGGTATCAGCCCATTTCTAGTGACCTGCCAGTCAGCCTGTCATAGGTGAGATTACGAGTTGGTCCATTTCATGAATGAGCACCAAAGGTAAACAGTCGCGCGTACACTTGCGGCAACGCACTAACATGTCTTTTGCATGGAAGCTTATTTTATAATGATATACTGAAAGTGGACATTTTAAATAACCTTACAAAGGCAAAAAGGCTTAGAGCTCAGAGCCAGGCACAAGCAAGCAGCATCAGTAGGGGCCTCGGTATATGCAATGAAAAGATCAAAGCATGGGAAAATAATGAAGAGAAAAATATTGATATCCTATTTTGCATTGAATAAAAGTTGATATTTGTTTGCATATGCTTTCTGTTATAGTTCTTAAAAAGAAAACACAAGACAGAGTCAGCCAAGGAATTTACAAAATACCAAAATTTTCTGTAAGTTGCAAAAATTAGACCTAGATTCTTACAAATCTTGTAAAAAGACTAATTGATTTTTTAATATTTTTAATAGAGATATTTTACTACAGCATCTATTCGATAAATAGTTTCTTGGTTTTCTTTGCTGATGCCATGACTCATTGAGGAATTCCCACTTATTGACAATGCCAGATGCATCTTTCACTCAAAGTGTTTGTAATATATTTTTCAAGTTCAAACATAAGGCTGCCAGACTCAACCTAAGCAGATGCCCACGATAATGCCATAAGTGAATACCTACTGCAAAACTTCTCATATAATTTTTTACCATTATTTCAGTCTCTCTGCATTCATATGACTTCCTCAGTTCTCATCCTATTATATTAGGAAATGTTGCCATAGCCTTCCTTTTTATAATCTTATTTGCTTCAGATATTTCATAAGAGGGAATTCTCTTTACAAGATTTTTTCCCCTCAGTGTAAATTAGTTTTGTCATGAATAAAGAAGCAATATTGGGCAATAAGCAAATACCACGTTTTTTGCATATGGCATTCTTCACATACCCCAAAACAACTTCAATTTCAGATTTAACATATTGTCTCTGTCTTGTCTCATAAATACAAATATAAACAAACATTGCACACATCTGAGTATCTCAAGGCCCCTTTGACCGCTGAACATTATCTCCATTTTCTCACTACTTCCTCATCCTGTCACCCTCAAGGCACCTGTGACAATAGGGTACCAGGGAGTCCTTTAGAATCAATCATCAGAATCAGAATCAGAATACTTTATTGATCCCTGGGGGAAATTATTTTTTTGTTACAGTGCTCCATTATAAACAAACATTAACAAGACAGACAATACGCTAACTAAGAATAGTACAATATATACATATACATAGGCCTTTCAGCATCATACCTCTGTTTTGCACTACTTCCATATGTGGTTGCATTCATATTAACACAAATGAACATTATACATTTTAGAGCTTTGCATGGACTGGCACAGTCTCCGATCTGCTACAGCCCTATGTCCCTAGAAGGTCCCTGACGTCATCTGATCAGGGCTTACTTGCTATGAAAGTAAGCCCTGATCAGAACTAAGGGTGATAGAGCTTTTGCCACTGTGGCCCCTAGGTTGTGGAATTCTCTCCCCCAAACCTTAAGAACTGTGGACTCAGTAGTTGTTTTTAAAAAAAAACAGCTCAAAACTTACCTTTTTAAAACTGCTTTTGATTAATTTTTGCCTGCTTGTATTGTATTGTTGTATTGTTTGTATTGTCTGTTTTACCTTTTATTATTTGTTATCTTATGTGCAGTACTTTGTGACTCTCTCTAGAAAGGTGCTGTATAAATAAAATTTTATTTATTATTATTTATTTAGATTAAGTAATAGAGCTTGTTTCTCCACATTCTTTTGATAGCTTTAGTTAACGTTAGAATTTATAAACTACTTTTAAACACAGAAATGTACAATTAGTTAGTACTTTTAAGAAAAATGCTTCACTATTTTGTGAATTTTACTAATAGTAGTAGGGGAGATTCACTATTCCAGCATAACATGGTGTAATGGTACAAAATAATTATATTGGAGATGTTTTGACACTGAAAGTGTACAAATAGCTTTTCCTGTGAATCAGAGCTGAAGTATTCATACTGTTGAGCCACACTGCAAAATGATCTGTCTTCTGGTAATTTATGTTATAAATAGTTGTGTTTTTGTCTTTTCTACCAGCTGATAAGAGAGAGTCTGAGCTGCAGCGTTTGCATGTCTATAAAACAAGATGCTGAAGTTTTCTAATCACACACTTGGGGGCCCTTCATGTTTAGTCTGAAGTTAAAAAGCTCCTACTCTTTTCTTCACTAAATTTGACAGTTTCTCAAGCCAAGACACTACAAGGCACACAAAGTGGGACAGCTGGCTGATTGGCACTCCTTGCAAAAGTGCAAACTAATAATCAGAGGACGATATTTGAATCAAGCAAAGAGAAAAGCTGAGTGATAAAATAATTATGTACCCTTAAAAGCTAAAAAAAAAGTTGTTTACATCGAGGCTAAAGGAAAGAGGCCATTTGTGAGGTATCTACACTAACACATCACTTCTTAGCTGCAGTTTAATACAAATAAATAACCAGACAATCAAATTACAGCAACATGCATTTAGGCATGTGAAGATAACCCAATGAAGTTTAAATCGAACATTAGAATGGCAAAGAAAGATGATTATTGATTATTAGTGTATCAATTTCTTGATGGCTGCCTCTAGTATGAAAGTAGCAAGTACCATACAAACTTTATTCTTTATTTATTATATTTTATACATTCTAATGAATGTACACAGATTCAACATCTGCTGTATGAAGAGATGAAGCAAATGGAATTTAAAAAAAGCTCTACGATGTAGGCAACAGTCTACATTGTAGATGGGTGACATCATGCCTAATAGAAAATTAGTATAGTCATGGGTTAACGTGGTATTCAGCAGGCAGCCCTAAAATCACTTCGAAATGAGTCAGAATAATTTGTAGTGTTACTGCTATTTTTGGATGTAGCCAAACAAATTCATCAAGATACAAGCAGATGTTATATGAACTTTCATGAGTGATTTGGTAAAGCTAGAATTTAGTGAAGAACTGAGATATATATATATATATATATATATATACATACATACATACATACATACACACACACTAGGGGTGCAACAATACTCGTATCGATATTGAACCGTTCGATACAGTGCTTTCGGTTCGGTACGCATGTGTATCGAACAATACAAAATTTATTTGATCAACTTTTCTTCTGACGATACTGTCTGTCTTGAGCGCTCAGTGGATCTGCACTCGACAGTGCAGCCTAGGCGGACTAGTCGAACGCAGATTCACTGAGCGCAGGGCAAGCTAGCAGACAGAAGTTAAGCTCTTGTTGCAACATGGCAAATTGAACCTCCCCCACCCTCATTCAGATCTGGCGTTTGGAACTATCTTGGTTTTCATGTGACGTATGACCCTGAAGGTAAGCGCGTCATGGACGCAGTCCAGCCCCACGCACGGGGCGATCCGCGGTAGCTCGTTAACGGAGATTTGCCGTGTTGTGTCGTTAACGTCATTTTAATGATATTAACGCTGACAGCACTAGTGGAAACACAAGGAATATGACTGCACATTTACTCCGACATCATCCTAGTGCAAAGACAAGTGGAAGCAGACAAAAACAACAAGCACGCATGCTACAAACTTTACCCGAGTCATTTAGACAGCCGTTAGCACATGATTCTCCTTATGGGGACCTGATATGTTTAATATGCTGCTAAGAAAATAGCCCAGAAGAAGCGTATAGTATAGCTTTTATTTTGGAAAGAGCCATTTCTCTGTAATTAACTCTCTTTTCCAAAGATGAGTGATTTCTCCATCAGATTTATTTTTTATTACTTTGTTTCAGCAAAATTTAATTTAAAAACTGTACTTTTGAGTTAAAATATATATTTATAATTTTAATAAATGACAAATTAAAAAGGCATGAACATTTTTTGTATCGAAAAAAATATCGAACCGTGACACCAAAGTATCGAACCGAACCGTGAATTTTGTGTATCGTTGCACCCCTAATACATACATACACACACACACAATTATATTTTTCTTACATGTTTTTCAATCTCTGACTGAAGTTAAGTCAAATTCTTTTCAATCCCTGAGAAATAAAGCAGCTGGACATTTAAATCACAGACACATGTGACTGTTCACGAACAGTTTGTTTGCTGACATTTGTTGAGCTATTTAAAACCTTTCATTTGAAATTCTCAAAGTATTTGTACTTCGTTGCTTCTCACCTTTAAAAAAATATCTGTAAAATTTTCTGTTCCTTTGGACTATGTACAGAAATGACTATAACGTTAAACTGAATCTTAACTCTTTACTTTCAGCCTTTCAAGACCAAGCCATTCCTCATTTTTTCCCAATTGGCCCCTATTCAGTTCTCCTGCTAATCACCCAGCCTGCGCCTCCCTGCACATCTGCCCCTCATTACCTCATCAAGCCACACTTGTTTTTCATCAAGCAACTGTGTATAAATTCAAGCCACTTGCATCACTCCTAAAAACTTGCCATTTCTGACTGTTTTGTTTTTTCAAATCTTTTTCCCTGCAATTTAGATTTTTGTTTGCATTTTATTGCTCCCTTCTGTAAGCTAGCTTTATACTCTCTAGTCTCTAGTAAGCTGAATTGTATTCCACCTGCTTTAACTGAATGGCTGGATTTGCTTCTTTTCCTCAAGTATCTGTGCAGCTTAAAACTAGGAACTAAATCATTCTTGCTTGCACCCTCATCAGCACTCTTTTCATATCAGTTTTGCTTAATACTTAATCTGAAATCTAAAAAATGAAAGAAGGGATTTTAATTCAGTGGACACTTTTTAAAATGTATCTTGTTTTCTGACAAGCCAGCACATTTAAGCTTGTACTGGAGATGAAGGAAATTACATCCTTCTTAGGGCTGGCCATCAGCTGTCCTGGCGATGTGATAAAGAGATATTTGAAATGCAGATATTAAATTGACATCAAATGGCCGTGCAAGAAGCATCTAGTTGCTTGTTTTTGCATTGATCAGCCTTAGAGATCTATGGCATGGAAGAATCTACTGACACAACAGTATTCACACAGTGGGATGTGTTTTGTGTGCATAACACTGCACTGCGAATGCGTTTCAGTAAACAGAACCAGTGGGGTTCCATGACGGCAAAATTATTAGTTTGTTTGGTGGAGAAGCTGCAGAAAAAGTGATTAAACTTTATCCATTTAAATGTCTGGTAGCGTCCAAAAATTCTGGGGTCAATAATTGTGTGATAGACTGAGAGGGTTTTATATTTTATAAATATTTATTTAAAAAGACCCTCCAGTGATGTGGGGAAAACTAAAGTAATGCATCCAGAAAAGGGCAAGGTTGTTCTTATTTGGAAAATTTGTTTTCTGTTTACATCCTCAAGCATGAATACATTGGAGTAGTTGAATATTCATGTGTTCATGGAAATGTTTTCTCCAACAAAATTCTAAGCGGTTAGAAGTATACCGGTAGATTTAAGATAATTGTACTTTCAAATGTTTCTTAAACTTACATTTCAACAGTAATCCTTTCTAATTAAGTACAAAAAATAAGGACCTTTGTGTTTTGGTTAATTAATGAAAACAGATTGTGGTGGCAATTCTTCTTGGTAAGTATTATATTGTTGGAATGCCTGTTTATTTCCCCTATAAGTTCCCCATTGGGGGGGATGCATTTGTGGGTTTTGAATGTGGGTTGCACCAATTTGAAAACTTCAAAACTACTACTGACTTTTGTTTCTTCAGAACTAAATCTCATAAATGGCGCCAAAGAAGACATATTGGTAATTTGACAATTTAATAATTTAACAAACAGGAATGTTTGTGGCAGGGGCTCCATCAAGCTGAACGGAAGTGTGACAAATTGGTACAAACCGTACGGAGGGAAGAAAGCCATTTTTTCCTTAGACTCTGCAGACAAGGGAATCTGCCAGTAGCCCTTGGTTACTAACCTATCCAGGAGCTCGTTGGCCCAGGGCATGGGGTAGGCATCAAACCGTGACACTTTATTCACCTTGCGATAGTCTACACAGAACCGTATAGACCCAACTTTCTTTACTACAAGAACTATGGGGCTACGCCAGGCGCCGTGTGACTCTTCTATTACTCCCATTTTCAGCATTTCAGCCAATTCCCTCTGAACAATTTTCCTTTTATGTTCAGGTAGCCTGTAGGACCATGAATGCACCATCACGCCAGGCTGCATTACAAAATGGTGCTCGGCCAGGCAGGGAAGAGAACAGTGCTGTTGCAACGTGGCAACATCCACTCTCTGGGCCTGTGTGAGATGGCTGTTACAATGGAGGGAGGCAGGTATGGTGGAATTTGGCACCTCCGGCCCCAACTCATCTCTCTCCTTTACCAGACTCACCAGAGAAATGGTTTCAGCCTCCCTCCATGCTTTCAGGAGGTTGAGGTAATAAATCGGCAGGGGCCCTCCCCTGTCTGACCGTGCAGCCCCATAGTCGATGTCCTTCACTCCCCTTGCCACTTGGCAAGTAACTTGGAGCTAAAAGAAGGAAGTAATACAAGCACTGTGTCTCCCAGTGAAAATTGCCTAAGTCTAGCTCCTCTGTTATACAGGCATTGCTGAAGCTGCTGAAGCTGGAGCAAATTCTCCCGTGACGACCTTCCCAAAGTATGGAGTTTTGCTCTGAGGTCGGAACATACTGAATCTAATTTTTTGCGGGGCTCAGACCTTTCTCCCAGTTTTCTTTCATGAGGTCGAGCACCCCACGCGGCCTGCCGAATAACAGTTCAAAGGGAGAAAATCCTGTGGAGTCCTGGGGCACCTCTCAAACTGCAAATAACAGAGGTAATTCATACAGTTCTTTCAGTGTGCATAACATGAACAATGCGCCCTGGTCAGAAAGGGGTTGGTCATCAAGCACAACAAATTCAACAATTTTCCCCGTTATCAGCTTTGCTTTATTGCTTTCTGGAGGGAGTTTCTCGTGCCTCTGAATGTTTTCCAAAAGCATTTGTTGATACGGTACACTTTTCTTCTTAGCATTGGAGGCCTGGATAAATTCTGTGTACTCCTTGTTTTTTTTCTGTTTGTGGTGTTAAAGTTCCCAACACTGCTACCACCTCGCGAAACGCTTGCATTGCATAAGTTACATTCAGCAATCTTGCTTTTTTCTTCTTTCAGTCTGAAGTTAACTCCACACCGCTGACATGACCGCTGACAGATCTCAAACACGATAAGTGCTCCATCACGTGACACATACGTCAGCGCAGTATTTGCAACATTTGCAACATGGTATAATCCAGGTCATGACCTGGATTATATTTTGGCGCTTTTGTGATAAATTATGGATCAGGTTACTTTTTTGTTTTGTTTTTTTTGTTTGTTTTATTTCTTACCGATATCCAGTAATTTAGGTCCATCCCTACTTAGTCTGTGGTTTTTTGTCAGACTTAGTGATCAATGCGTTGTTGTTGTTTTTTGTTTGTTTGTTTTGGGTTTATTTTTTAATCATTTCCCTTGTTGCTGGGTTTCAAAAATGGCGGTTTGGATTTTCGTGAATGAGATGCTGTAATGCAGACCTTCCCAAAGTGTGTGGGGGGGGGGCGCAGAGCCATGGCAGGGGGGGCACGGGATGAAAAGGGGGGGGGGACAAAACGCTTGGACACTGCTAGCACAGGCGCCCACAGAAACGCAAAGCAGGAGATGAAGCATAGCTGAATATGTTTCCAAGCAAACTTCATTCTAATGCTGGGCAGACACTGCGATTTTTTTTCAGTCGCGCGATTCAGCGCCTGCTCAAACTGTACGGTTGACTCGCAGGGGTTCGAAGTTCATAGGTCACGATGCAGGGTCTCACACTATACGGCCCGATGCTCTGATGCGACCTGAGTGCTCACATTGTGCGTCCATAAAAATGAAGGTTATAACAGAAATTCTGTCGCTCGCTCTCCCTTTCTGTCTTTCACTCACACAGACACACCACCACCATCAACTTTGCTAAATTGCTAATGAAAAACATTGATCAGGCAGCTGTGACTGAGCAGCAGTGTAGATCCAACTATTTTCACGGTTGTTGTGGTCGTGATAATTTTGTGGGGCCACATCGAAAAGGCTCAGATGAGCTTTCCAAAGTTCTACAAGTTGTGCCTCCATCGCTTGTGTCCAGATCACACGCTGCACTGCCGTGCTGCGCCGTCTTCTTCGCTGACATTTGTGTTTGCACGTGCGCAGTGTGAGAAACTGCGGTGACACCCTCACGACGGTCGCGAGGATTTCAAACAGGTTTGAAATCCTCACGACCAAGAGATTGATGATCGGGAGCTCATCGTGAGGTGTCAATGAGGCCAAAAATCGCACAGTGTCTGCCCAGCATAAGCCAAAGACTAGAAAAAATGGTGAAGCAAATCTTCCCTTTGGCTTCACCTGCACAAGTGCCAAGGTAGGTCTCCCCTGCAGAATTGGTTTTCCCTTCGTCGGGAGCAGCGCTGGGCTGTTTAAATCACGGACAAACAGTATCCCACATTCTTGATTTTTAGTTCACAAACACTTATTGTAATGACTAACTACTCCTGACATTTTGGAGATATACATACTATACTATACTTTATACAGTAAAGTTATACAAATAATATCAGGCTGATCCTGCCACGATTTGTTCCCGCTGTCTAAATCACGGACTAACAGTATCTCACAGCTGTTTATGTTTTTAAACCCATTTTGCACAGAGAGGCATTTTTTGAAAAATGTATTGATAGCAATGTTGAATATTATTACACAGGGAAAAAAAAACCAACTACACGTAAAATAATCACACCGTTACGCCTCTGCCTTTGTAAATTTAGGGACATTAACTGCGTGTGTATGTAAGCGTGTAAAACCTGCAGATGGTCAGATTAACAGTATTTCGTCTCTATCTGCCATTCTGCAATTCATCTCATGTAAACAATAACGTGGTGCATAGCGTGACGTGAAAAAAGGCACATACCTTTGACGTTACTTGACGAACTGTGTATTACTTGTCCACACGTAAATGCCAAAAAGGAGTTTTAAAAAAATCTCAGTTTTTGGTGATTCCAAACGGCGTTTACGTGTGTACGAAACAGCTGCGTGTTCAAAAATACGCGTGTAGGTGTGGACATAGCGTAAAAGAATTAGTAATTTATTTTCTTGCTACCTGTAATTTATTGCAGATTACTTGTATTTGCTTAATTGTTTACTAAATGTTTGAGGTGTGAAATAAACCGCAATGGAGCAAAATATGGGTGTGTGTGGTTGGAGGATGTGTGCGTGCACGCGGGGGGGCGCGAACATTTTTCTTGTAAAACAAGGGGGGCCCAGCAAAAAAAGTTTGGGAACCACTGCTGTAATGAATCATTGAGTGACACCAGTGACCAGCTAATCGATGACATGGAGTCTGACATTAGATTTTCAGATCGCTTGGAACCCTGGTGGAGTAGGTACTAAAAAAATTACCTGTTACCAGCTACTATGATCTAGACCCTGAAAACCGTGGCGAGCCGACCCAAGTAGGTCCTAATGCAAAAGGGGCTAATATGTATCAAGAGTGAAAAGAGGGGCAGAAATGGAGAAACGAATCCAAAAGCAGCATAACTATAATAAGGGATGGCTCAGGGTCACCTAATCCAGCCCTAACTATGAGTTATATTTTAAAAAAGAAAGTTTTAAGCCTTATTTTAAAAGTGAAAAGGGTGTCTGTCTCCTTAACACAGACTCTGTAGGCTGCTTCCATAGCAGACAAGACTAATAGCTGAGGGCTGTGCCTACTTTAGGAAACTGTCCACAAGTAAGCCCGCAACCTTAGAGCACAGCTTTGAATTCAACTCTGAATCATTCAGGACAATGTTTCTAGAAGAATACTATTTAGAATAGTATTTTTGCACTAACAATGTTATTCCCAAAGGGCTATTAACTGAACATTTGGCATATCTTAGCATAGTGTGCAGTGTGTTCTTAAAAAAATGAGAGGAAATTAAACAAATGGAGGACACAAAATTTGCAGGCCTGGAAAAAATATTCTCTAACAGATGGAAACTATCTGACAGTGATGTCCTTAAGAAATAGGAGGGAAAAACAGACCTGAGAAATGCAACTGGCCATTCACCTGATCCAACTACTGTTTACTGAAACCTCATTACCAATGGTCTCAGTGGAGGGAGAAAAGGCTGAAGTATGCCAAACTACACACGAACTGGACTGAAAATCAGTGGCAAGCTGTATGGTGTGTTGAATCCAAATTTGAAAAGGTTGCTTCAGTGTTACTAACCACACTGCCAATGCAGTAAAAGCACACCTGGATATAGGAACATACAATGCAATAGTCATGGTCTGGCCTCCCTACAGAGACCAGACCTAAACATGAGGGGAAAAGTGTCGGGACATCTTGACAGAGAACAAAAGGCAGCAAACTTTCAAACATGAGCTTTGAATGTCCTTCAAGGAACCTGGAGAACTGTCTGAAGACTACTTAAAGAAAAGTTTCCTAAGAATTCAGCTAGTGTTGAAAAATAAAGGTGATCAGAAAAAACATTATACATTGCTAATTAACTTGATGTTAAACTCTGTTTTTGTTCCCACATATACTCTATTTTCATTTGTTTGCATATTTTAACACATTGCCGCACCTAGTTCCCTGTTTTTTCTTTTTGGCAAAATATAAAGAAAGGAGGTTGGCTCAATACAATACTTTTTCACAGCACTGTCATTTTTAAATGTTTGAAATTTATAGTTCCACCTGCTACTCCATAATTTATATGATTTCATTTAAGGAGCAATATGAAAGCTGAAGATCTATATAATCGTAATAGACATTTTTCACCATTTTCCAAAGGCTTACACTGTCATGGTGAAATGGAAGTAAAGGACTCAGGTGCGAGACTTCTTGCAGAGTGACAGTGAATTTATTCACAGTGAAAAGGTGAGTCAATAGTTCGAGTCTGTAATCCAGAAAGAGCAGTGCAGTAATAATCCAAAACCGCTCCTTGTGCCGGCTCCTCCTCCGATCTCTGAATCCTGGGGGCAGATGAGAAAAACACACGCACTGTAACTCAACCGTTCTCTCTTTCACAAGCTGAGTATACTAGCCACGATTACGCTACCCGGTTTAGTTCAACGTTCCAGCGTTGGTTGTGACTCGACTGCACCGTTAAATAGGGCTGCTTCAGATCAGTTGTAGCCGGCGAAGTAATTACGTACAGGTGCGACGCTTCCAGCTCCGGACCCTCCCCTCCGGTCAGCTGCCGTGCCGTGCCACGGCTTCCGGAGGTACATGTCTCCGCAGCAAAACACATGCACAAGATGGAGAGGAGAACACGACGCAGTACACACAAACACCCCCAAAAAGTGGCAAGGTAATCGGTGAGGACCACCTAACCGTGACATACACGCCTGACACAATTTACTGATTTAACTGAGAAAATAAAATAATCAGCAGATTTATCCATAATGTTAATAAGTAACATTAACAAAATGAGCTCAGAGTAAAATGCTGCTTATACTGAATGAGTCAAAAGTAATCTAGTGACGGATACTGAGTACTTTAAGTTCTCCAGTTTCTAAACTTTAACGTTGCATTTCCAAAGCAGGACTCTCACATGAAGTATTCAGATCTGTCCTTGACAAATATTCATAGATGTTGATGGCAAACCTGTCACAGTCCTCTCTCAGCATAACTTCCATCCCCACTTTGTTGAAAAGAGCCTCGCTCTGTCATTGCACTGACATCCCAGCCCTGCTGTGAAGGCTTATAAGTATTTGACCTGCTCCTTTGGACACCTGGTGTGCTCTTTTTGGAAAACAGAGGGTCATATGAGCCTGAACCTAGGAAAGTTAGGTCTTTCATTCCCAAACTATATCTATCCATCTATAGATAGAGATTAGTTATCTCTATATCTGATATCTAATTCTAATCTCTATATCTAAAAGAAGAGAAAAAAATATCTATCCATCTATAATTTTAGAAGAAAGATCTTGCATCTAATTTAGGCTTAAAGAAATGTTAATCTCTGCATACAGTGCAGACTTATTCTTCTTGTGTCAAAAAGGGAAAACCAATAAAAGAAGCTCTAAAGCATACATGTGGGTGAACCATTTTAGAAGATTTATTGACGTTGCAATAATGAACTGCAGGCAGCTGAGGAGTTCCATCATGACTTCTAACCAAACCATGTCCAAGATACACCAAAGTTAAAATAAATAAATAAATAAATGCATGAAGCTTGCTCAAATCACTTCTATAGCAAACAGCAGCTTTATCTGTCCCATGAAAGCCTTACCTTAAGGCAAGGCTTTAAAAAAACTGGACACTATCCCTTCCCTTGCGCTTTTGCGTTTGAGTTATATATAGCCATTTGACTTGGTTGTCAGTTAGCAGCAGATGTCTTAGTTTTTAACGCAGGGACAGACTAAGCAACAGACAGAGGAAGAAGGAAAAACTGTCCCAAGAAGAGGGTTAATGTTACATTTCTGACTGAAACAAATCCTCTTGTGTAAGGCTGAAGTTGCATCTCCCTTTGTAAGCTCCACTCATTCTGACACTGGCTTTAAAAAAAAAAAAGGAAAAGAAAAACTGTTCTCACATTTTACTTCTGAACAGACTACACCTTTTGTACTGACAGACACTAAAATATTCTTACAGCTCTGAGTTACAAAGAGTTTTAATATGCATAACACTCATTATTTTCCAAAGACGAGAGCCTGATGTGACAGACTATACTCCTGTCTTGAGATGATGCAAGTGTTACATTTTCCTTCCACTCCCTCTTGTGCCATGTTGTGATCCAGTTGGTTTCCCCTGACAACTGCAAGCACCGTCAAGAAAATCAGACTGGCGCATTGATTTATTCTTTTGAATCAGCCAAATCTATGCCAAGAATAATGGGGGGCTGTGTCCTTATTGGGGTTATAACACTTCTAATTAAGAAAAAATCTATATGTTAACAGTCAGATTCATAATTTTAACTAATGGCATTTTCAGAACACAGAAAAAGGTCATCATTTCAGGTCAGTGTTGCCCCAATAAATTCCACACCTGACAGTCTGCAAGAAACTTTTAATCAATGTCAGAAACGGTAATGAATATAAAATTGGCTGGCGTTCTATTGATTAAGACCAATTCCTCTTCAGCCCGGAGCTGATTCAAATATTCCATTTCATTAACTCTAGTGGTAAATTACTATAGTTTCCTAGGTGCCGAAGTGAAGCTGTCATAATACAGCCTCTACAGTAATAGAAAGTCTTGATATTTTGTTCCCTGGAGCAGCTCTTGCAACATCAGCAGGATGTTGCATTGGAAGAGAGCCGGTGATGTGCAGAGAAGTCATGGCTCTGGCTTTAGGGAAAAAAAAAATCAAGCTCTTTGTGACAACGAGGTGGCTTTAATGAGTGCTCTTTTATGCAGAGGACACTGTTATTTACTGCATATTATTGGCCCGAGGCCACACAAAATATCTTTGACCCTCACATCCTTTCATTTGAACACAGTCTCGCAGCAGTTTGGAATCACAATTTAATATATTAATTTGTGTTCCAGGGCACAGCTTTCGTCCTCTTTTATGTGTTCCAGATTTAAAAAGCATAAATGCCACATTTGACGTTTTGGCGAAGAAAAGGGGAGGAACTATTCAGTTACAGTTGGGGAAAATATGATTTGAGTTCAAATACAATAGTTGTCACCATTTTTAATTCAAAGCTGTGTTTTCTGGATTGTCATGTTGAGCCATCCTCTTAGTAGTCTTTTGCAGTGGCAAGACATTCTTTTGAAGTGCATTTTTTTTCTAAGCCGCACTGTCTGTACATGAAAACATGGCCCTAATAAATTGTATTTTTGTGACCATTTG
Organism: Astatotilapia calliptera; assembly: GCF_964374335.1. NCBI lineage: Eukaryota > Metazoa > Chordata > Actinopteri > Cichliformes > Cichlidae > Astatotilapia > Astatotilapia calliptera. The sequence continues at coordinate 26,212,525 of NC_137430.1, forward strand.
ATATTTTGTTATCAGACTAGGCTAACAGTCATGTCACACGAGCCACATGTGGATAGCTGCCAGATAAATGCCAACAGTGTGATCAGTGGGGTATAATAATGCTGAATGTGTTTGATCTTGGCTGTAGCCAGTAACTAACACAGGTATATTACAGCCAACAGGCATGAGAGGAATTGAATGAGCGGTTATGCCTGCTAACAAGAATGGATCCCCCAATGAGGTTCAAAAGGGAATTCGTTTAGGTTTTATTATTGTCCTTTTATTATTATTATTATTATTATTATTATTATTATTATTATTATTAGTATTCAAAAGTGAAAACACAATGCACACAAATTCTGGCACTTCAAATGTAAATTATGACTGAATTCAATAAGTCTGAAGTTACTGGATAGATTGTAAAAAAATATTTGATTTTGTTTTTCAAAAGAAAAAATAAGCAAATTAGTAATTGTTGGGCTGGCTCTCAAACTGTGTGTGTGTTTTCTGTTTGCCTACCAGGAACCTTCATACACGGAACATGCAGGGCCAGAGTACTTAGTTAGCTCATGGCCACAGCAAACTGCATTTTATATCCAATACAAATAACAAACATTAACCATAGTGTTGCAATGACAAAAGCAATTTTATATGTCTTTGTCTTTTATATTTTAGTTTGTGAGTGCTCCATATGCCAGGTGTGATGTCACCAAAGTCCAGTATCCACTGACAATTTTCAGGCATAACATTATGTGCACTGACAGCTAAAGTGAATAATATTAATTATCTCTTCATCATGGCACTTGTAAGTGGGTGGGCTATATTAGGGAGAACTTTTTGTCCTCAAGGATCATGTGTTAGAAGCAAGAAAATGGATAAGTGTAAGGATTTAAGCAAGTTTGACAAGCGCCAAATTGTGAAGGATGACTGGTTCAAAGTATCTGCAAATATGCAGTTCTTGTGGGATGTTCCCAGTCTGCATTGGTCAGTATCTCACAAAAACTGTTCAAAGAGTTTATCATATTTAGATACATTAGAGTTTATCATCTTATGTATCTCAGAGCTAATTTATCTCAAATTGCTATTGATAGTTCTGATAGAAAACTGTCAGAGTAAACAGCATATCAGTTTGTTGCATATCGGGCTGCAGAGCAGCCAGGGTGCCCATGTTGAACCCTGGCTACTCCCAAAAGCACCAATAAAAGGACACATGACCAACAAAATTGTAACCAGGAGAAAGGGTGGTGCGCTCGGCAGAACGCATCATTCAATCAGAGCTCCCTGACCTGCTGTCCATCTACACCAAGCGGTGCAAGACCAAAGCTAGGAAGATTATGATAGACCTCTTCCATCCCAACAATGGACTCTTCTCACTGTTGAGGTCTGGGAAGCGCTTCTGCTCCCTTAAGGCCAAAACAGAGAGAATGAGGAGGAGCTTCTTCCCCCAGGCTATTCGGGCCCTGAACCAGGTGTAGGACTGGACTCTCCCACACACGTCACTATAAGACTGGACTCTCCCACACACGTCACTACACGCACCACCACACATTTCCTATAATCCTATAATTCCTATAATTTATAATCCTTATCTTTATAATCTCTTCTGCTATTTGCACATTCTTTACTGTAAATTCCTAAGTTAATTTGTAAATTCTGTAGTAAACTGTAAATTGTAAATATTGTAAAACTTTCTCCTGTCATTTAATGGTCGGGCATTGTACAGCTACAAGCATTTCACCCCCATGTCATACTGTGTATGGTTGTGTGTGTGTGTGACAAATAAAATTTGAATTTGATTTGAATTTGAAATGGAAGATTGTGGTCTGATTTGATGAATCATGTTTTCTTTTATATTACCTGGCTGGCTAGGTGTTTGCACATCGCTTACCTGGGGAACACTTGGCACCACGATGCACTATGAGAAAAAGGTAAGCCAACAGAGGCAGTGTGATGCTTTGGGCAATGTTCTGCTGGGAAACATTGGGTCTTGTTCCCATGTGGATGATACTTTGACTTGTACCAGCTTCCTTCAGACCACACATTGTTTCAGACCACATACATCCTGTGGCCTCTGTCAGCAGGAAAATGCAACCTGCCACAAAACAAAAATGGTTCAAAAGTGGTTTGAGGAGTAAAAAGAGCATGAGGTACTGATTTGTCCTCCAGATTCCCCAGATATCAATCCAACTGAGCAACTCTGGGATGTGCTGGACAAACACATCAGATTTATGGAGGTCCTAACTTGTAACTTGGAGCACATAAAGGATCTATTGCTACCATCTTGGTGTCAGATACCAAGACATACCTTAAGGGTTGTATGGAGTCCACATCTTGACAGATCAGGACTGTGACCAAAATAATATTTGTTTTTGTGCCATTGGGACAGACATCTCAGTGTAGTCCTATTATTATTTTAGTATACTTTATTTTCCTGTTGTCCTTTTATCTATTGTCCCTTTTGTTTGCAATGGCTGAATCTGTAAAACAATTTGCTCAACTACAGTTGTTTTAAGTGTGCTATACAATTAAAATAGTTGAAATTAGAATTACCTTTCCATCTTAAGATGATAAACCAACTTCTCTCTTCTTCGCTTTCAAGTCAGAACAGGAACAAAGATAATTTTATTGGCGATAAAATAATTTAGACCTTTTCTTACACTCAGCGCTACCTCATTACTTGTTTGATTTTTATGAACCAAAGAGTTTTTAAACTTAAGGTTTATTCACTCATTTACATGAACATGTACAACAGTTATCATATACAATATATTCTTTGACAATGTTTTTATTGGTTAGGTTAGTAGGATAAGTTGTGGTGTTGACATTAAGAAGTTTTGAGTAAAAATCCCAAGGTGGAGCATATTAGTACTTTTATTTCTTGTAGTTCTCTTCCCAACAAGCTCCTTCTTTCTACAAAAAAACAGGAAGGAACTCAATTTGTTTGAGTTATTCAGAAACTTCTCCCTGTCCTTTTTTGCTATCATATTTGATGTTGCTACACTAGCATCTTGCTGACCACCTTGTAAAACACTCTGTACATGCAGTCTATGTTCTTTGTACTCTTTTTACAGAAGGGTCTAGTACGCTGATCCAGAGTTACAGGAGCCCTCTAAGGGTGCTGATTTACCCTGCAGGGGCCTTATTAGAGCTAAGACGTTTGGCTTTCAGGGATGTCAGAACTGGATGTCTTTTTCTAAGCTAGAAAAAAGGAGAGTACACATAGGCAGAGGTGAGTGATACTGCAAGGAGGCAATCCATTAATGTCTGTTCATGTTTCGGCTTGTCTGTAGAAGATGACCAACGTCAGCAAACTGCCAGATTCTATCCTGGACCTTCCTTTAGTGCTCCCTCGCACTCTGCAACCTTTTTCCTTTTGGGCTGCCACACTTGTTATGCAATCACTTCAATCTTGATTTCCCTGGGCCAAAAAAAATACTCTTGATGCAAGATGATAATATAGGGACACACATGCTTTATGATAAAAGATTCATCAGTCACACAACAAGAAACATATCAAGACTTATAATCTGATCATGAACAAAAAAAAAAAGAACACTGCTGGAGAGATTATCTGGATGTAATACTCAGGATGGTAAATTAGGTCATCAAAGTGTTCATTAACAGTAATTATCTCATCACTGGCTGATTATGACATTACATTGTAGTTGTTTTGTTATCAAGGGGTTCACTAGAGCCTATTATCTGTCTTTGAGCCTGTTAATGCAACTAGTTTTGTTTAATTTTGATATCTTACCTCAAAATTATTTGAGAAGAGAGTCAGTCATCCAAATTATTTTTTTTAATTTTAACATAAATACCCAAACCTGTATTTATCATGTTGATGAGCAGACTTCTTCCAAAAAGTAGCTATTGCAGCATTGGTTATTTCCACACTTTGTATCACACAATATCAGCAGCATCTCTCCTCTTGAATCATTCCTCAAAGATAAATTTATTGTTTGGTATTATTGCAACTTACCTTGAACACATTTACATTTGAGTTTTACTCCAAACATTATCAGGCTTAAAGCTACAGTTGTTTTTTTTTTTTGTTTTTTTTTCCTAACACCAAACACTGATAGCAGTAGATTTATTCTCTTCCAGGTTCCTTAATTCAGACTAAAAAAAAAAAAAAAAGCCTGGAGCTGATGGATGTTGGTAGCAGGTTTCAAAAGTGTCTACTAATGTCTACTCTAAACCTTCCTCTTCAACATATCTCGAAAGAATTATGGATGATGTCCGAAAAGACCATGAAGGCACAATTATAATCGAAAGATGAACAATCACCTGACCTGCTTCTGGCAGATGTCACTGATTATCTTGCAGGCGAAGGGAAAGAACTTGCTAGTTTTGTGTAACACATTGACAAAGCAGTGTCTATCAAGGGTGTGTGTGCAGGCAGGCGGAGATGAGGATCCAAATGCAGGACTCACAGACTGAATACAATTCAAAACCTCAGCTTTATTGCTGGCGAAGAAACAAAACATGAACTGAACCGAAACAATACCGACACGAGAACCAAAACACACAGGCACAAACTGAGGGTACGACGCGACACTGAAACAAAACACAAGACAAGGAGCATATACCAGAAACCCAAGAAAACAGTTCAAAACAAAACTAGACCTGTCACGGTCTGGCTGGCAGATCGTGGGGAGATGGGGAAATAGGACCCAAACGCTGGACTTAATGGAATGAACAGTGGGTTTATTTACAGTGAGGTAATGGTACACCACACATTGAATCTCCAAAAGTGCTCCCTCGACTCCCGTGACGTGTCTTCTCCCAAGTGCTGGTATCCCGTGCTCTCTGCCCCTGTGCCTTCACACCCCCCGTGTGTCTTGCAGTCCTGTGTTCCGCTGTCCTCCTGGGGAAAAACACAGACACAGCCGTTATGGCACCAACTCCGGCAGGCATACACTTTAACAACACTAGAAACACTGACATGGAGTCTAACTCAACGATCCTGCGCCGGAGGAAGCTCCATCGCTCTGTTAAGTAGCTCCCCCGACGATCCTGATCAGAAGCAGGTGTGTGGTAAGCTAGGCGTGACCAGCAGCTGGCAGGGCCACACCCATCAGGCCTGCAGGTGGCTGTCCTTCATCCTCCAGCCTCACACACATACACACACCAGCATTGAACACAAGAACACAGTGCAGCAAACATACATCCAATACACTAATAACAATAAAGGTCCACACTGTTCACGAACCCCGAGTCCCCGGAACCGGGTCCGTGACAGTACCCCCCCTCTAAGGGTCGACTCCCGACGACCCCAAAACAAAACCACAGAACAACCAACCCAGGGCGGGTGGCGGGGGGTCCAGGACGGAGGGCCCCAAAACCACTCCGCTAAACAGCCACCACAAAGCAACAAAAGAAAAACACAGGTCAACAGTCCAATCCCCCGGTCCAGTGGCAGCAAACAGTTCTGGCGGCCGATCTGCAGGACGGCAAAACAAGCGGGACCCGCTGCGGGTTAGTCAGTGGCGGCAAAAAAGTTCAGGTGGCCTACCTCTAACCCCGTGATGGAAGCAGAACGCTTCAGGCGGCCTGCCACGGATCCGGTGGCAACGGCGTTGCAGCTCCGGCGGGCGGCCACGGGTCCGGTGGTGACAGTGTGACTGCTCCGGCGGGCGGCCACGGGTCCGGTGGCGGCGGCGTTGCTGCTCCGGCGGGCGGCCACGGGTCCGGTGGCGTTGCTGCTCCCGCCTCGGCACCACCCACGATTCCCGACGTGGCGGCCGGGCTGCAGGACGTGGCGGCCCCTCCGGCACGCAGACCTCCAGCTCTGGCTCAGCGGATCCCTCCGGACCTCCGAGCTCCTCTGGTGGCAGCGCGGGCTCACCAAGCTCGCTGAGCTCCTCTGCTGGCAACGCCGGTCCCTCCGGCTCGTTGAGGTCCGCCAGCAGCGGTGCAGGCTTCTCAGTGGGTGGCTCGCTGGGCTGCTCCGGCTCACAGTGCTCCTCCGGCTCGCTGAGCTCCTCCGGCTCGCTGAGCTGCTCCTGCTCGCTGAGCTGCTCGGGCATGCTGAGCTCCTCCGGCTCGCTGAGCTCCACAGCTGGCGACGCGGGCTCCTCCCGCTCGCTGAGCTCCTCCGGCTCGCTGAGTTCCTCCGGCTCGCTGAGCTCCTCCGGCTCGCTGAGCTCCACAGCTGGCGACGCGGGCTCCTCCCGCTCGCTGAGCTCCTGCTCGGGCATGCTGAGCTCCTCCGGCTCGCTGAGCTCCTCCGGCTCGCTGAGCTCCACAGCTGGCGACGCGGGTATAGATGGTCGTTGATCCGGAGGTGAAGATGGCGATGCGGAAGCTGTAGGTGGCGAAGATGACGGTCGAGCGGGTGATGTGGATGGTGAAGTCGAGAGTTCTGCGGTCGCTGCAGTCTGATGGGACGCTGGTGGAGAAGTAGCTGCAAAGGGCGGAGGTGATAATGGTGCGGCAGCTACTCGTGGTAGACTGGACAGCGATGTAGAAACAACAGGCGGGTGACATAATGGCAGGGTAGTTCCAGCAGGCATATCAGCCTCCAACTGAGGATGAAGACGAGAGGCTGACTGGACTGGCTGTGCTACGGCTACAGGCTGGGCAGCTGGCTGTGCTATGGCTACAGGCTGGGCAGCTGGCTGTGCTACGGCTACAGGCTGGGCAGCTGGCTGTGCTACGGCTACAGGCTGGGCAGCTGGCTGTGCTACGGCTACAGGCTGGGCAGCTGGCTGTATAAACATAGCCCCAGAATAAACAGTTCTAGACGAAACGGTCCTAACTCCTGGGTCCGAAGGAACATCAGGAGCACAGTTTCTTGAACCAGGAGGAAAAAACTCGTTCTCAAAACTAACATTGTCATCCTCCCAAACAGGAGAAACACGAGCTCTAGGGTTCACGGAGCTGGCATTCACAGCCTTGGGGGAAACAGTCTGTTTATCCCTAGGCACGAAAGGTGAATGAAGGGAGACTCTGTCACTCACCCTAGGCGGTTGTTTGAGCCGAATCCCTGGCTCCTGCTGGAGCTGTGAGTGCTGGCTGCGTGTTCGCTGCCTCCCTGTTGAAGAGGGAGCGTCGCTGGCGGAATGTGACGAGGGCGGATTCTGAAGTGGCTGCTCCTGCTGTGATGTGGAAATGCTGGGTGAGTCAGGTGGCACGATGATAATTCCTAACATTTTGTAAAAAGCTTGTGCAGGTGTAAGCAGATTGCTGGCAGGCTCGTAGTAATCCTCCCGGGACCGGCTGGAGCGTATTCTGCGAGACCGAGGCGTCCGCGGGGAGGAAACAGACGAGTGGGCCGACGGGTAGGCTGCCAGCGAGGAACGGCAGCACGGAGGCCCTCCAAGCACTAGTCGGGTCCCGTCAAAACGGGAGCTGCGCTTCCGCGGTGAGTCCGCTGGGTCCATAGTGGCAGGATCGTTCTGTCACGGACTGGCTGGCAGATCGTGGGGAGATGGGGAAATAGGACCCAAACGCTGGACTTAATGGAATGAACAGTGGGTTTATTTACAGTGAGGTAATGGTACACCACACATTGAATCTCCAAAAGTGCTCCCTCGACTCCCGTGACGTGTCTTCTCCCAAGTGCTGGTATCCCGTGCTCTCTGCCCCTGTGCCTTCACACACCCCGTGTGTCTTGCAGTCCTGTGTTCCGCTGTCCTCCTGGGGAAAAACACAGACACAGCCGTTATGGCACCAACTCCGGCAGGCATACACTTTAACAACACTAGAAACACTGACATGGAGTCTAACTCAACGATCCTGCGCCGGAGGAAGCTCCATCGCTCTGTTAAGTAGCTCCCCCGACGATCCTGATCAGAAGCAGGTGTGTGGTAAGCTAGGCGTGACCAGCAGCTGGCAGGGCCACACCCATCAGGCCTGCAGGTGGCTGTCCTTCATCCTCCAGCCTCACACACATACACACACCAGCATTGAACACAAGAACACAGTGCAGCAAACATACATCCAATACACTAATAACAATAAAGGTCCACACTGTTCACAAACCCCGAGTCCCCGGAACCGGGTCCGTGACAAGACCAGGGGCCGACCAGGAGGTCGACAGCACATGAACCAAGTCCAAAACAGTTCAGGGGGCTGGCCGTGTGGACAGCAGCGGCCACGCAGGTGAAGCAAATCAGGAGGCCGGCCACGCGGAAGGCGGCGACAGAGCAGGTCCGAGGCCGACTGCGAAGCTAGCGGCGGCAATGAACCCGTTCAGGAGGCTGCCCTCGACGATAATGATGTCCAGCTAGGGGCCTGGAGAGCGGCCGGCGAAGGCGAGGTGGTACAAGCCGAGCTGGATCTAACGGCGGTGTAGCAACTGCGGGACCAGACAATGCGACCGTGTGGAAGCTGCAGGTGGTGCTGCTGCAGGAGACCGTGTGGGAGTTGCAGGTGGTGCTGCTGCAGGCGGTGGCTGAACAGGCTCCCTAGAGCCGTCAGCGGACACAAGGATGTGCTGGCTGGGTCCTCCAGGACCCCCAGCTAACGAGGCGTGATGCTGGACGGGCTCCTCAGACCCACCAGCTGACAGGACGTGATGCTGGACGGGTTCTCCTAAACCCCCGGCTGAAACAGAAGATGACTGGACGGGCCCCCCAGACCCTCCAGGAGAGGGGGACGGCTGAAACAGTTCTCCTGAACTGCCAGCGGAGACTGACAGCGACGAAGGAGCCGTGAAGAGCTAGATTGGCTCACATGAGCTTCCAACCGGAGCTGCTGATGCATGGCCAGAAGGCGTTGAGGCCCCTGGCTGAGGGTGTAGATGAGTGGCTGACTGGATGAGTGACAACACTGGAGCCTCAATTGGTGACAAAGCTAATGACTGTGCTACTGACTGAGCTATGGACTGCAATAAAGGTTGTAGTGATTGTGGAGGAGGTATAGACTGAGCTAGCGGCAACTGAACAGGGGACTGAGCTAGCGGTGACACAGAAGGCTGAACAGAGGGTGACTGAAGTTGAGGTGAAAATGGTGGTAGAGTAGGTGACGGAGCTACAGGCCTGGTGGCTAACTGGGCTATAGGCCTAGCTGAAGGCAATAATGATGGCTGTAAAGCAGGTTGTGGAGTGGAAGACTGAGCTAATGGCTGTGGGGCAGCTAACTGAGATGAGGCTCGAGGTGGAAGTGAAGCAGTTTTTTGTTTTACTGTACTTAAGCTGTACTTAAGCTGCGAGAAACTGCCTCTGTCTGCCGATCAACGGACCCTGACCCTAACCCTTTAATAAACGCTAAGCAGAATTGATATTGTCCTTGCAACATTGGAATTTCATAAATGCACGAATGGCTTGGCGCGCCAAAGAATAACGCCAGAACAATGTGACTGCTCACTTGCAATGCTGATCCTGGAACAACATTTACTATGTTGATCTGGGAACACCAACACAACATTATCAGATCGTGCTTATATACACAGGGGAGTAGTCAGGGAATGGAAAACAGGAGGGAGACACAGCTGGGAGAGATAAGGGCTAACGATACAGGGGAGAAGTAAAACTGAACACGCTGACATCACACATGAACATGAACCTTCAAAGTAAAACAGGTTGTATTTGCTTTTTTGTATGAGTTTGAAGCGTTGATAAAGATCTCCTTAGGTCTGGGTGTAGCTTTACTACAGTCACATGTGCATTGTTTCACTGTATGTATTTCAGCAACTTCAAAATAACCAGGCTTTTTTTATGTTAGCTGGTTTGAGAAAACCTAAAACCCAACTCAAATCAGATTACACCAGCCTTCCACTTAAGTGTTTGTTCTTCATTTTATTTGTTGTTTCCATTATATAACAAGTAAAATGGAAAAAGACAATAATGACTGACGAAAATCATTACTGTCAGGGTCCTGGGTCTCCTGACCCAGCATGTTTAGTTCTTTGTGATTTTTGTATTATTGTACTTGTGTGAGTTATTCTATGGTTTCTAGTTTCGATCCCTTGCCCTTCATGTTTCTTTGTGTCCCCTCTGTTCTGCATGTTTGAGTTTCCCTCTGTGTCTTTCGGTTCTTAGAGTCCTCTGCCTTATGGTTTATGTCTCTGTGTTTCCTAGTTGCTGTCTCCACCGTGTCAAGTTCGCATCTGTGTAATACTTCCTGTTTTACTTTGATGGTTCGTGTCTTATGTGGATGCGTCCTGCTTTGCTTGTCTCGTCAGTCCTGATTTCTCCCAGCTGTACCCTCATTCTGTGTCTCATTCCCCTCGTTACTTCGCAGTGTATTTAAACCCTGTGTTTCTCTGAGTCAGTGTTGTGTTGTCCCTCATGCTGTGTGGATCGCCCTGTGGCTCACTGTGAGTTTAGTTTATGAGTTTCCAGTTTGGTTTGGTTTGCGTATGACTCTCTCTCCTGCCAGCAAATAAAGCTGAGTTCTTTGTGTTTAAACCTCATGCCTGAGTGCCTGCATTTTGGGTCCAACTCCTGCCTGCCGCACAGCGATTCATGACAATTATGGCTTCCTTGACACCACAACAGGTAGCTCTATATGTTTGATGTGGGGGAGTTTTACATCCTGATGCAACCCTTAACAGGACTGGTGTCTCTAGTCATACCAGTGACTTTAAATTCAACGCAAATCATGTAAACCATTATCCTGTGAAGCCATAGTCGGTGCCACTGTTTAATGGCGGCATGACTTTCAGATTTCTATGGTATTTATTTCATTCAGCTCCGCCACTACACCATCCATAGCCTCATGACAGAGCTATGGAGATCATTTTAGTTTTTGGCTAAGTCAAAGTGAAACTAATTAATTTTTTTTGAATAATAAACTGCAAAGAGACTGATCAATTTAAATCTGTTTTCTGATTAGCCTTAATCCCTGTGGTAAACTATACTTGGTAACTAGGACCAGGCATAAAACATATTTCTACATTTTTTTTTTTTTGTATCACTATCTAAATTTGTGCAAATATTCATAGCAATGAGTCGCACAATTTACAATGCTGTAACATATGGCTCAAGGGGTTGCATGTATAAAATGTATTCCTTTAGGGGCAGTTCTTTCAAATATGCTGCTTACAGCCAATTTTCAACTGAAGCTCTGAATATAATCAGCAGTTATGTCTTCAGGCATAAATGACTATGCTGATCCAGGCAAATAGAGCGAAACCTTTGTGAAACTAAAAACCCTTATTTCAAAAATACATCTTTCTTTATAGTAAATCCTCTGTTTTGCCAATAGCAATAAGATAAACAAGTTGCGTCTTCAAGAAAAACAAATGTTTTCCTGTATTTTGAAATCAAAATACAACAATAATCCCAAATTAAAACTTGCATTACAATAGACACCAGACATATTTGGTTATATTTGAATAACAACTTGCATTCTTCTTTCGGATCCTGATGCTTGCAACATAATAACGAAATAAACAAATTTTAAGAACTGTGCAATTGCATCAGCCTCTTATGCTTGGTACTGAATAGGCTGGGAATGAGGTGCACTGGCCACACAAAAAGCAAAGAAGTTGTCCAATGATTGTGTTTGAAGGTCAGTACAAAACCTCTTTGAATATTATCATCATGGTCACCGTTCCAGTTAATTAGTTAATAAATGCTTAATTTCAAACCAGCTTCTATTCAGTTCTCAGCTCTGCAAAATACGCACTCACCTATTTCCCCTTTTCCTCACAACACATCACACACCCCTTTTATTTGTAGCCTCAAATCCCCTGTGAGATTTGCCAAACATTGCTGTCTGCTCCATCTTTTTAATCCACAGTAATGAAATATTGTGCTCTATGACAAAGAAAGGAGAAAGCGGTAAAAGGCCTGCCATTGATTAGACTACAGTCACTGTCTGTGCCATCTCTGCTGCATGTTCAATAACAATGGAGCGTTTCAAATGTGATCCCAAGGTCATTTGAATGGCTCTATAAGTTCAAAGTCTGTCTCATGTTTGATTTGGTGTGAGGTTACAAACAGGGTTCTATGTGATCCAGATGGGCTTTCATTTCTAATCTGATCAGTGCTATCTGAAATATTTAAAAGCACGTTCAAAAGGTCTCTCCATCTTTGTTCTCTGAATCCTTCACCAAAGGTGTCCTTTTCATTCGAAGTACAATAGTATACTAGCTGTGTCCTCAAATAATATCTACCTCACACACTAAAAACTGTAACTGAGGAAGGTTTGCCAAGTTCATTCAACTGTTTTCATTTGTAGTTTTACGTGTTTGCATTTGTTGACATTTAAACTGAGGATGTGGATTTGTCTACCCATGTTTTTCATTCTAGGAGGCACCATGTTAGCCCACACATCACCGTAAAGCCCATTAGCTGGGTGTGCTTCAATATATTCTAACTTCTTTGGACAGTTTGCTCTAGTGGTTGGAGTATTATGTATTTTTTTGATAATACAAAGTTTTGTGCAAGACTGAATTTAATGAAACTTCATAAATGCAATGTTTATTTCATAATCCCATCTAATTTTTTTTCAATAAATTAAAACTTTTTTTTATACAGCACTGATTCACAGAACCAGAAAAACACAGGAAGGAACCTCGAGCAAAACCAGGTTCGGGGAAGGCAGCCATCTGCTTTGAGCAGCTGGGGTAAAAAAAGAGAGACTGAGAGAAAAGGACATGAAGAGACCACAAACTATAAGCAATGTGCACTGCAATTTGGCAGGACTGTCACAGCAGATCAGGAACATGCTGCATCAGAGTAAGAGATACCTGTATCTTATGGCGTTATTTTAGTGCTCAGAATAGAAGCACTAAAATAACGCCATATTATCTCTCTGTATCCCATTTATTGAATGTTTAAAACTGGCATAAAAAATGTGACCTCATTTTTAAATATGTGATTCAAATAAAAAAAACAATTGAAATACAGATCTTACATTTTAATAAACCAGTTGACTTTGACGTTTTTTCCTATTGCTTAGTCTTCCATTGAACATTTTGAAGTCCTCATTGGTAGGCGGGTTATTGTGTCCCTTCCGATGCTCAGACCAAACTGGTTTCCGTAATCCTTCACAGTCCACTAGTCCTATGAAGTTCATCTTCACATGTAGCAAAACCAAAGGATCATCTCTAAAGCTGAACAATAAAGCCAACATAAGTTTCTCTAAGTGCCCCTTGAGGCAATGCTCCAAATGGTAGTCAATCCCCATACACTTCCATATTAAAATACCCAACTTTACAGCATAAAAAAAAAAAATATATATATATATACACACACACACACACACACACACACACACACACACACACACACACACATATATATATATATATATGTGTGTGTGTGTGTGTGTGTGTGTGTGTATATATATGCAGCTGGATAGCGTAGTGGTTAGACTACACGCCTTTGGAGCAGAGGGTCGCAAGTTCGATTCCTGCCTGGGGCGTCTGTATCCAGTAAGGGTCCTAAGGCTAGACCCCCTATGCTAAGCAAGCCTACCGCAGACATGAGCGAGACAGATAAATATGAAGGCATGCCGGCTCGGACGTCGCCCGGATCAACAAGGTCCGCGTCAGGTGTTGAGGAACCAGGGCACCCTGACGAAAAGTGGGCTACTGGAACAAGAAGGCATCGGTGGGCAAGGGACGAAAACAGGGCGTTGTTGGAATGCTACTACGCAAGTAACCCCGGCGGAAGGGGCTACATGAATAGGATGAGGGACCTATGGATTCTTCGATACCCAACATCCACAATGACGGCGAAACAACTAGTAGCTCAGTGTTCCAACATTCGAAAGAAGGGACTGCTCTCACAGCTAGAGATTGACGAGGTACAACACAAATGCTACGGCAAGGAGGAGTCAGGACGCCAGGTCAGGGGGGAGATATCATCACCCCCACCCGAGATTGGGTACATAGCCCCAAGTGTGATAGGAGAAGGATCGTTGAGTGCGAGAGGAACTGACCTGAAAAATAGGATCATGGCCAAGCTTGAAACCTGGATCCCCCGTAGCCGGTTACCAAGATTACGTGAAGTACCCTCAGAAGGTCTGCTAGATGATGTTAATGCAGCACTACGGGCAATACCTACAACCACGATTACCGACACTAACAAGCTGATCTACAATACGGCAGCAGTGATCAGTGAGATGCTTGGCTACAAGTTGAACAGCCACAAGGGCCAGTACCCTCCATGGAGAAGGAGGCTAGAGGGCAAGATCAAAGTAGCACGGAGAGAGGTTAGCCAACTAACGGAGTTGCAG